>NC_139513.1:241622810-242305310 GCF_947247035.1 Vipera ursinii
TTTCATGGTTTAGCATCCAAGATTTTTGTTAAAGCCACATGAAGGGCATTTAAGTGCAATTGTTTAATTTTAATTTTAAAAATACTTTTCATATTCATAAAACCGATAGTACTACTAAATACCAATTATTTCACCAGGGTTTAAAGTTTATAATCAGTTAAGAACAAAATTAACACAGGTAATGATTAATGTTGCACAAGATACATCCCTTTATTACTGTAATCACAAAATCTTGATTATTTACAGGAATGTGTATGTGAACATTAATAAATGCATTCTGTTTCATAAAGATCAAGTAGACAGAACTTATAGTAAAGAACAAAAATAACGTTCTGGCCTTGCATTGCACATCTTAGTGCAAGTATTAAGACACAATAGTGTTCAATTCGCAAGTATTGCAGAATGTCATGCCACAGTCCAAAGAGGGTCAGGACATGCAGCTGTTAATAAGATGCTATAGTATATAAAAAGCCACATGTTAAATTCATAAAATATATAGTGGTTTATTTGGATGATTTTAAAGTGATTTCATTATGGAATTTAATTCAACTGGGACAACATCCAAAGAATCTTCATACTGGAAAGTCTTCTTTCTAAGCAATGGCTTTGGCTTCAGGCAGGAATGCTTCCCAGTATTTTATCAGCTGGGGGGGGGGGGAGAAAAGGAGAAAGAAAGTAGTAAACAGAATTTCATATATACACACATACATATATGTATATACACACATGCACATCTATCCAAAATTCTCTAAATGTAAATGTCTAATACATTTGTTTCATTGAGTAACTCTAAAATGCGTTATGATTATTTGAAAATAATCTTACCTGCTGTTGTGTTTGCACTAATGATTCCAAGTATTTGATTATAATGGTTTTGAAGTCTCTCACACGTTCTTTCTGACAGTAGAAGAGAATTACAGTATTTACTCACTGAACAACCTTGCCAAAGTTTATTTCATTAAGATCCATTTAATAAATATTTTTTCACAACAGCCTATATACATGCCTCAAATCTTCCTACTTCTTTCCGTATTGTTCTGGAGATTTGTTCAAAATCCCTCTCTCCTTGTTGAACTTTTGTTTCCCACTAAAAGTTAAAAAAAAATGTGTATAATTTAAACACATATAATTAAGCATATTATTTTTTTAAAAGTAACTATAACATAATGAATAGCAATATAAATTAAAAGGTTTTTTATGGAAATGAAAATGATAGCATATATACCTTCCAACTACATAATGTGAAGACTTTCCCAGGCAAAACTATTCAAAAAACGTTTTCCCTTTCAAAATTAACAGTTCTTTTGGTTTTAATCTTTAAGTTCTAATTATAGTTCCAGAATATGTTGTTCAATTTCCTATAAAGTAACAACTAATAATGATAGACCTATAGCATGGATCCTAACTCCCCACTCAGTAGCCCAGTGCAGGGTCGGGGCCTGTTGGGAACCAGGCTGTGCAAGTGGCGGCTGACAGTGCGAGGGTGCATTTGTGCAAGTGGTGCATGCACGCAACCATGCCCCCTTCTCCCCCACTACCACAGAGCCAGAAATGTTGGGGACCATTGATCTATAGCATAAATTTCTATGTCCAGACATGTTTAAAAGGATTAATTATTCTTAGATTTAGAAACACTTAATATTTAAATTAATATTCAGGTCATCTGTTACACTTGACACATAGTATGAAATACTCTACAGAAACTAAAATAGTCTTAGAGTGAGATACCATAAATCTATATTTTACATTCTATTTGAAGAACTCATATATGAATCAACATACAGTAGGTATTTGGAACTGTCATCCCTAAAAAGCTCCTTCCACTAAACAGAATTTCTACATAAAATTAAAGATGAATTAAAAAATATAGTGACTGCAGTGAATATGTCAAATTGGCTATTAAAAGTTTCCAACTCAAATATTGTTATGGAAGAGTTTTCAAAAGAAACCATGACAATGTATAGAAGAAAGTTGCTACATAGAAAACTTGACAAAAGCAGTTTAAATCCAAATTAGTTTTTAAAAAGAAGTCACCGTCTTAAAGTTTCAATATCAGACTTTTATAAATAGCCTGCAGTTATTTATTAAATTTATGACTGTGTTAACTGACTGAGGAATTAAAATTTTAGGCGCCAGAGATACTTAATTCTACAATTCTACAGTAGTTCAGCTGTAGCTGAGTCACTTAAGAAAAGCAAGAATATTTTTATAGAACATTGGTTTTTTGTGCCACACATTAATCAGATAATAATACAAACAGCAGCCAATTATATGAAACTAAATGTAAAATGTTCTCAGTAAACTGTTACCTCCTTATGCACATTTTAATTACAAGTCTATGCTAAACAGCTGTTACTATCCATTCTCAGTGATTTAATTCTTGTCATACTATCCTGATCATTGAGCACTTTTGTAAAAGTATAAAATCTTCACAGAAGACAATGTGCTACTTCGTTTAAAAAAAGTATGTCGCATATTTAAGAAAAATGTATAGGTGGATTTGCTTGTTAATGAACATTAACAATTCTTATTCAATGTAAGAAATAAGAACAGGAAGCGCATGTTCTCCTACCTCTTCAATTTCCTTGATGAAGCATGACACAAAAAGTGCAGAGATTATGATCAGAATACCTCTAGCTATTTTAACATTATATTGAAGATATACAAGTGAAAAATATGTATATGCAATTGTAAATCTGACATTCACAAATTTATGTTTTGGAAATATTTCATATAGAATATAAATTGCCTGCTTTTTTATTTAAAAAAAGTAGCATTCAGTTTGTAAAACACAAATATGAATATATATTTAAGAAAATGTATGAGATTACTGTTATTCTAATAATAATGGAACTAATGATGATTAAAACCATATTTGAAATGGACTAAAGGCAAAGAATATTAAGAACAAAACAGGTTTTTTTAATTAAAAAGGCACTGCATTATAAAATTTACCTCTCTGATTTCATCTTTAGCTTGCTGTAATTTGTCAGGTTTGTTGGCAAGCTGAAGCTTAGCTTCAGCCTCTCGTTTTTTCTGTAACATGACCTGAGCATCTTGCCATTTCTGCCAACATTTCATTCGATGATCAAATACACCCTATAAACAATGTGGTTTTTTTAAAAAAGATGACAGTAAGCTTATTCAAAATCTGACATTTCAAGAAAAAAGTTTTGCATCTTAATTAAAAATAACTGATTATTACTAAATGCTTAGCTTAAATGCCTATAGTTATTCATCTACAAAATAACTTGAATCTAAAGAGGTATCTAACCTGGCCAGCTGCTGCTTGTAATGTACAAGACTTGAGCTCGGGGCTGGGAGCCCAGAATGATCCGTGTGTGCCTCCTTACTCTCTTATAATCCCTTTCTGTCCAATTTCTCCACTCTGTGAGTGGAAGGGGAAAAAAGGAGCGAGCAGGGAAAAAAGAAAAAAACCCAAATAATCTCTGGTTTCAATGTTTCCTGTGCCTGATTTTTTTAAAAATGTATATTACCCACTGTATGCTTGCTTAAAGGTAAAGGTTCCCCCGCACGTGCGTGCTAATCGTTTCCAACTCTAGGGGCTGGTGCTCATCTCCGTTTCAAAGCCGAAGAGCCAGCGCTTGTCCGAGGACGTCTCCGTGGTCATGTGGCCGGCATGACTAGACGCCAAAGGCGCACAGAACGCTGTTACCTTCCCACCGTAGTGGTCCCTATTTTTCTACTTGCATTTTTACGTGCTTTCGAACTGCTAGGTGGGCAGAAGCTGGGACGAGTAACAGGCGTTCACTCTGTTACGCGGCACTCGGGATTTGACCCGCCAAACTGCCAACCTTCTGATCGACAAGCTCAGCGTCCTAACCCACTGAGCCACCGTGTCCCACTGTATGCTTGCTTACTTTCCTGTAATTGCTTCTTCACTGATCTTTCTGTTTTACAAGGGATGGGTGGGGGTGGGACAAAAGGAAAACAAGACAGGCACAGGACAACATGTACTGACTATAGTGGCAATCATGTGACTGAATGATACTGCGAAGATCATAGATGTGGTCATTGCTCATAAAGTTATTTTTATTCAGCACCATTGTAATTTGAATAATCACTAAATAAAGCAATTGACAAAGATTTACCTGTATCCTTGACTTCATGTAAACTTTCATTTATGCAATTTTCTTGGCAACAACACATTCTGTTTAACGTTCTGTTTTTCCTGGTTGTTGTTTTTTGACAGTTTAGTTTGCAGTAAAATTATCTAATAGTACCACATCAAAATACTAACCAGATCTCATACTGATTAATTTTCAAAGCCCAAATTCAGAAAGGTTCCAAGAGCTTGTATGAGAGCCCACTTAGTGTAATAATTAAAAAACTGGGACATTTTGAGTTCTAGTCCTCCCTTTGGCATGAGATCCATCTTGGGTTCACGAAAAAAGTGGGATATAAATCAAATAAATATATTATATCCTGAAAATGTCATAGCATTGAATATAAATTCAGCATCACAGGTAGTACTCAGTTTATGACCCTAAATGAGGCAGGAATTCCATCAATAAGTGAAGCAACGATTAACTGATACATCACATAACAACACCCGGCTTAGTGTTGGCAGTTCTAGCCGTCCCTATTGCAGTTGTTAAGAGAGACATTACATGACTGCAGTTTGTGACCGCCTGCCAGATTGCTTAATAAGCTCACTTGTTGGAAACTGGCTGCGAAGTTTGCAAATGGTGATAACATGGTTGTGGGGATAGTCAGAAGTCACTTTTTTCAGCAACATAATAATTTCAAACAGTCACTAAAGAAAGGTCATTCAGCGAGGAGTATCTATGAATATAGGTATATGAATATCTGTATAGATTTAAATGTGGGCTTACTTTTACAGCACCAATGAGACGAATATAATCACTGAGAAGCTCAGAGAATACATAGAAATCAGCAAAAGCTTGTTCTTGATGCAACTGGTCTATTTTTTCTTCAACTTCAGCAAGCTGAGACAAAGCTCTTGATAAAGCAGTATGGTCTTCTGAGTTACCTAACATGGCAGCACTTTTAGCAAAGGCAGCTGTATTGATTGACAGTTCTGAAACAAACAAAATAAACTCATATGAATCTTTTACACCAATACTCAATTCTATTTTATCTATTATTTCAACCATTTTTAACAGATTACAAATTCTGCCAGTAAGCACATGCAAAAATCACAAAAACTTTGTATTTCATTCCTAAAATGATAGTGTGCATGATATGAAATAATCTTGTGTATCAGTACAGTGATTTCAGAATGAAAATCTGTCACATTACTACAATCTCTGTAAAGACAGATTCTGGTAAAGTTTATATAGCAATGTGTTGGGAAATTGCTGCCAATGAAACAAATGTCAGTAAAATAAATTATTGTAATGCAAAACTTGTAGGGTTTGGATGCTTGTGTAATTTACTATCTCCTCCTAAAAAGATTGTATCCTGCACTATAGATTAGATGAGGATCTTCAATATCCAGTTTAGGGCATAAAAAAAAACACCTGAACATCTTATTGATCTAATACAAAAAGAGGACAAATGTCAGGAAGAACTCCATTCTCCATCTTACACATATCCCATTGATTGCACTGGAAGATTTATGTACCTGATTTAAGCACCTGATTAGTTCCAACCTTGATTCACCCCTTTCTATCCATTTCTATGAAATTAGGAAAGATTCTTGTAACTGACAAATTTCCAATTAACTACGTTAGTTTTCTTTCTTAAATCTCCCATTTTAATGGTGCTGTATATTGAGATTTATATAATAGGTCTTGGGAAAGGATACTAAATCATATTTCAACCACATATATTAAGATTTTGATAGCTAACTTGATGCATGGATTTCATGTTTTACTCTCTAGCATTTTTCATCCAGTTCCACCTATTTTTAAAAAACTCACTTTCCTTATTAAGTAGGCTGCAAAAGGAGATATTCAATTAATCTGATTAATGCAGGATTAATGTTTTTATAAGCAGAACACTGTCTAAGAATCCCAAGCTTTCAATTACATTACAAACTGAAATTATTTGGTAAGAAATATCCACTGAAAAAATGATTTCCCAGTTTCTAAGAATCATTTTTGCATGAGATGTATTGTATACTGCATAGTTCAACTTTTAGCTAGTTTCTTGTCCTGAAATTATTTAATGCTTCTAATCATAAAAGTTTTTAGAAACATTAATTCATATTTAACTTTTTAAAAAGTAAAAATCTGATTAATATATCTCACCTTTTCTGTGACAGACCAAGGCTTCTACACTACCATGAAGTTTCCGAAGTTGCTGATCGAGATTCTCAAATTGTTGTTGCTTTTCCTCAAACCACTGGCAAAATGAAAAACAAACAAACCTTTACAATATATGCTATATTGCAAACTACAATTCCCTTCCTAAGGCAAGAAATTAACTCAGTATAAACAGGTGGTCAACTGATACAATTGAGAAACCAAGCCAATAAGTAAATTAATATCCCATTTTCTACTCCTATGGTTTTAAAATGCAACTGTTGAACCTCATTAATTCATCTCATTATTCAAGTTGAAAAATCAGCTCTTACTGCATCCGATTCATTCATCTTGATCGTCATTTTGTTGACAGCGTCGGCAGCCTTGTTTACCATCCTCAATATTCCTGCTCCACTCAGAGCCTGGGTATTAACTGCTCTCGGCAGCTGGAATTGAATGACAAATAAGGGCAAACAAACTGGTTAAAAGGCTGGAGGTTTAACTGGGCACCAAAGGGACTGAAAAGGATGTAGTGTTTTCTTCCCCCTCATACATTTCAATATAGTGGAACCTAATTTCTTAAATTTACTACTTTTACATCCTCAGAGGAAAACTTAAAAAAATAGACTTTCAATTTGCTTTTCTTCTGCACCTTTACATTTAGATGGAACACAGAGACCATTTGTCAAAACTTGTTACCCTGCCGCCAAATGCTTTAACTGGCTACCAAGAGCAGTAGAGCTTTTAAGGGCAATACTAGGCTACTGCTTCCACATAACAAATGCGCTGACAACTTTTTTTTTTTTTGTCGATCAAGGTATTTCAAGCACTAACATATAACTAGGATAGAATGTACCTTATGTTAATACACACATACACGATTCTTATGAGCTACTGTGTTTAATTACGTATGGGAACACTAACTTCAAATCTGATTATGTACATGCACCTTTCCGTAGATGATTTGTTTTGCCCTGCACCCACATAAGACACAGAAAAAGACACAGAGAGAATAGAGACAGTTGGCTGCAGAACTATTAAAACCTCTCTAGGGATATTATTAAAAGAGTTTAGTTATACATTTATACGTAGAAGTCACAATAGACAAATTTCTTTGAAGGGCAAGGAAAAGGGTTTAGGATCCCAGATCAAGTTGACACAGTTAACATGGTAAGTTAATAACCAGCAAAAGTTCCAGCATGTTCTTTTGTCAAACACTAGCTTGTTAGGCCTTAGAGCAGGGGTGTCAAACTCAATTTCATTGAGGGCCGCATCAGCATTGCGGTGGCCCTCAAGGGGCTGGGTGGGTGTGGCCTGGGTGGGTGTGGCCTACTGGGTGGGTGTGGCCTACTGGGTGGGCGTGGCTAGAGTGCATATGGCCTACTGGGTGGGCATGGCCAGCTCTACATCATTCGCATCAAGGGTGCCTATGGGGGCCTGGGCAGGAGTGGGACAGATCTGAGGGTCTCTGGCAGAAGGAGGGTCTCTGGGCCAGGGCCAAGGCAGTGGGGGCCGTTCCCTCACTGTTTCCAGGATGGCTTTGTGGGCCATATGAAACCACTTCGCGGGCTGGATCTGGCCCCCGGGCCTTGTGTTTGACATGTCTGCCTTAGAGTACCATCCTAGGACAAACTGAACTATTTGGAAATCTGTTCACATTTATCAGCAGGAAAGTTACACCAGCTGTATATTAATCCAGCGAGAAAATTTTCTGAAGATAATTTTCTACTTTTAAATGAAAAGTGTCAAACTGACAGCACTGGTGACTGAAGTCCTCTACCAGGGAATTAAATGATTGCAAGATTTTTTGTTCTTGTAATACAAAGATGTAATCTGATAACAACATTTTGAAACAGAGACACAATCGTGTTTGCAGAGTTAATCAGATTATTTATCGAATTCCAGTAAGAAAAGAGGGTTTCACTTGCCCTAGCTTTAAATAATGGAAGTTTGTTAACAGAACTGCAGTAATGCACAAAACCAGATGGCCACATATAAATGTTTGGTACTTAATATGTAAAACTACATAACTGGGAAAATAGAATTAAATACCTCAGAACATTCCAAGAACTGTCTTAAATCAGGATCTTGTAATAAGGTTGGATGTTTTACTGTTCGCTGTAGGTACCTACAATTTTAAAAGTTAGAAAACATTTAGTATTCTTGATAGTATTAAAAAAGCCATACATAGAATGAATATATACTAAAACAGTCAGGGGAAAACAGTGTATTTTAAAATTTATATTAAAATAGGTAATTCCAAGATATATAGAACAGTTCAGTCTCAATAAAAGCTTTCAACCTTTGTCTTTTTACTAAAACAACCAATTAAAGATCCATGTTTATGGAATATAGAACTAGAATGGAGGCAAAACTGAATAAAGTAGCGGTTGATTTGACAAAAGCTAGAGTTTCCAGTTTACATGAAAAAATAACCAAAGAGCAGAACTATTCTAATGTGTGAAGCTGTTCCTCCTGGAAGGAGCTTAATAATTCTAATTTTTGTTAGAAATGGAAAATTAATGGATATGATCTGATCAATATGTCATACATTATACTTATATATCAGTGATCATTCCTATGACATTTTGTGATAGGAGCAACTATATAATATTTACTATTTACCATTATTTTAACATATTATTAAAACAATAATAATATATTCCATCTTTACCATCCTGTGGCAAAAAAAGAATGTGCGTGCTGACTATACCATTTAGTCTCTCTTATTCTCACTTTCTGCTAAACATTAGTTAGGACATTAGCTCCCATTCACAGGAATCTGTGTGATCCAGGACTTTAGTGAGAACCACAAATAAGAAAATACAACTAAAGCAAATTACTATACACTATAGAAAACAAGCCCTACCACACCAGCTGTTCTAGATTTCCCAGTAGAATGCATGTTATTGCCAACAGTGATTTATTTAAAAGATATACATGGCCACCCATCTTAGGAGACACAACTCTGTCTGGCAAATAGCAATAGTACAGAATTAAATCCCAAAGGTTCTCCACCATCCAGTCAGAGCTGAAGAAGCTTCTTGGATGAGAAGCGAAATGTCTTCGAAGGAAAACAAGAAAGTCCAGTTGCCTTGTGAAAAAAAAGCACCTTTGCGATAACTATGACCTGGATGACTGACAATCTCCATAGACATACAGAATTAAATATCACAGAAACACAAAACAAAACCCTCCAGGCATCACAACCAATCTCCATCAATGCAGTTAACACCCCCATCTTCAGACTCCAAGCTCACTCTACACCTATACTTGGGAGAAGAGCCAGCTCTTTAGGCCTTCTGGAAGGTTAAGATAAGGGATACCTGACAAATCTCTAAGGAAAAGCACATTCCACAGGGGCTGCTACGGAAAAGGCACACTTCCTAGGTCCCACTAAAAGGTAACACAAAAGGGTGGGGGACCTGGGGCTTACCTATTCTATCCGATATGGTAGATTAGGCAAATATCCTTTTCATGTTCTGTTCCGAAGACACCTGGATACCATCAAGTTTTATATTTTATTATTGTTTTATTACTTAACTAAAATAATGGCTTCCATTATAGAGCAATCCAATAATCAATAAAATGTATACAATCAATTTATATATCATGTTTCCACGAAAATAAGACCGGGTATTTTTATTTTGCCTCCAAAAGAGGCACCAGGTCTTATTTTTGGGGGGGGGGAGGGTGTCTTTTATACTCACCTCAGGCACTGACAGCCCCACCCAACCAGTCCACTTCTTCTGGGGCCGAAGGAGCAGCTTCATTCTGCAGCTGCATTCTGGCCTGCATTTTGCAGTCAGGCCTTTCCAGAAGGCCTATGCAGCCAATTACCGAGCTATGGATTCAATCCATAGCTTGGTCCTCGGCTGCAGAGGTCTTGCAGAACAGAGCTATGGATCCGTAGCTCAGTTCTTGGCTGCATAGGCCTTCTGGAAAGGCCTGTGACTGAGAAATACAGGCCTGGCTGAAGAAGATGCCGCAGAAGACATTGGCCAGTGAGGAGGGGCCTGGCTGCAAGGTAAGTGGGTGGGGGCACATAGGGCAAATCCACACCCCTACCCCTACCCTAACTTGATTTTTAAGTGTGTGAACTAGCTTGATTTTTAAGTGTGTGCCTTGCCCCAAAACTATTTTTGGGGTAGGGCTTATATTAGGCCCACCCCCAAAAATCAAGCTAGGGCTTATTTTCGGGATAGGCCTTACTTTTGGGGAAACACGGTATTTATATAAAAATATATGAATATTCAATATAATCCCACACCTTTAGTAAGAATTTTAACTGATAAATTACTATCTTATTGTATTCTTAGTAGCAAACAATTTACTAAAATATTACAAGAATCATTTCTACATTATATGGATATATGACTGTATGTAGACAGACCCACCCATCCAGTAAAACTGGCCCAGCAAATATAGAAAATAGAATCTATCCTTGAATAACAATTCCTAGATTATTAAAGAATATTTTCATGAATATATTAATAATCCATTAATTGTGCCAAAATCAGTCTTAATCTCATCCCCACACCAAAGAATCCCTGTAATGTAATTTCAAGAAAAAAAACCATTTATTTTTTAGTTTTTATTATTCTTAGGATCACAGTCATGGAGACCCTCCATCCTCTTGCCCTAAATATGGAATGCCAACACCATCATCATCACATCTACAAGATTAGGCTGTTGGAAAGTTGCTGCATTTCAAACGAGAAATGGCCAGGATTATAGTATGTCAATTTTGAATAGCTTTATTGTACAAGAAGATCAGGACATATAAAAGTCTTTTTCCAATACAAAAAAAAATCACAAACATTTAACAGTATTACTGCGAAGCACTTGATGCTATATGAATTTAGTTGTCTGCCAGCAGACATTTTGTTACAAAATTAGGTAACCTCTTCAGATCCTAGTTCAGTAACTATCTTACGAAGGTAACAAAGCATTTGCAAGCAAACAACCAAGTTCAGAGAGCAACAAGGCTACATATATTCTTTCTATTCTATTGGTGGGAAAAGATTTTTTAAATGATTAAGTCTGGAATGTGATATCCAGGGGAAGCCAAATAGTACTTTGGGAAGTTACAATGATACTAGATAATTTCTCAAACAAAAGATCAGTCCTACAATATTGATATGCTGGTAACAAGTCCTGGAAACAAGAAAGCTTCCCTTAAGTAACTGCGACATAGAAACATTTTGACACATTATGATTTTTTCATACATAGTGGTAAAGATAGCATAGAAGGATGGCATTCAAAGGCCTGTCTTTCATGAATAAATCATAAATACTTTCATAGCGGATGTCACTTGCAGAAGCACCTAAGAATGAAACCTAGAAATTGAAATCTAGATCAATGTAAACTAACTTTTGAAGTTTTTCCAGGTGCCACATTAAAATCTAAGCAATATTTAAAACAGACTGAATGTTGAAATGCTGGATTTTGAATTATATTTGATTCTGAGCAGCTACAGCTATGTTCAGCATGCCAAACAACCTTTCTAAGAGAAAAGATACTGTCTTACATATCTATGTACAGATAAATATATACAGATAGTTTTATTTGATATTCATACTGAAATATGTCATCATTATATAAACAATTTAATATCAACTTCAGATTTTATTCTGAACAGTTTCTTTTACACAGTTTAGCATATAAAATTAAATAGTCTGAGAAGCAAATAAAATTGTATACTTCACTGCACACTCATTTAATACTACTACAGATAATCAATTACCTTTCTAATGCTGCTCTTCTTTTTTCTACAAATTCTGTAGAGGAGGAATCTTCCTTGCCTACTTTTACCTTCGTCATGCCTTTGAAAAAAGTGACAAATTCATTTTTTAACCTGATGAAATTCTGTACTTTGTCAAGTTCATATCTAAATGTACAGTATATTAATCTAATAAGGGTACATATTTAGTAACTGCCACAAAGTTATATGTACAAAGATGGAAAACTGTGGAAACATCAATAATAGAATACCTTGTGAAGATGACAGACTTTGCAGAAATAGCTAAACTGACTTGTTGATTATGGAGACAACTCAGCTACCTTTTATAGGTCTTTGCTGAAAATGGATAAAAATGAATTAATTTTGGAATTTATTGATTAAAAAGGTTTGCTCATGGGAAGAACTATGATATGCAATATGGAAGGGTGGAGATGGTAACTGCTGCATTTGTGACTATTTCAAAGAAGATCTGAAGCTGCTTTTTATTTCTTTCTTTCTTTTTTGTTATTCATCATTTTTTCTTTTACCCTTTTTATAAACTTTTTCTTTCTGCATTTCTTCTAAGTTTCTGTAATTTTTAAAACCTTTGCAAAATCTTATTTTAATCAAAATTATTCATAAAATACCTCTAGGTCAGAAAAATACATTTTAATATTGTATTTGACCATCATGCTTTTCTCTTCTATAAATATGAATTTACTTACATGAACTGTACTATGGTAATGTGAAGAGATCTGGGCTGGTCAGTTTTAGATAATTATTTTCCTTCACCTAAACATCATTGTTCAGATGAGTAATGTGAGACAAATGTTTTCACTTTACTTTTTAAGAGTTAGTGTCCAGTACAGAAATTAACATACTCAACAATTATTTTCCTTGAGATCTACCAGGTTCCATGCTTCACCTGATTTTATCCTTTTAATTAAAAAAAAAAGTTAAAAGACGACACACTGCAAAGCAAAAAAGCAGCCTCAATAATTATATTTTCTTCAAAAATATAAATGGTACTAGTTGCACTCTTAGGCTTTATTTAGAAATTATTTCATTTGCCCTCCAAAAAACAAAAGATAAGCTGATGTGGGAAGAGCTTATTGGGAGATTAAAAGAATAACTGACACTTCTATTCAAATAGTAGACTTCTGGAAAATGGGTGTTTTTTCATTGTTGATTCATAAATTGCAGACATTTGGGGAGAATATATAAAATTCCAAATGGGCCCACTGGTTTAAAAGGGACAGGCTTTTGGCTAGTCTTTTTGTAGCCTATAGAAGGGATGAGGGAGTATAGTGAAACAAAAGGAACTAATTTTTGTCCTCTTCCATTCACACACAGAAACTGAGGAAAATCATTTCAGAGGCATAAAACGCTAGGGATCAAATAGACTGCGCAAACTAAGTCAACCATCATATTTGCCATCAGCTGGATAAGAAGCTGCAATGAGTTGCTCTCCAGCCAAGAGACTCCGCCTGGTCCTACCAGGTTAATTTCTGTTTATCTGGAATAAACTGTAATTATAAAGTCAGATAAACTTTAAACATGAATAGGATTTTTCAGATGAAAGCTTCATTCAGCTATCACTGAATTAGCACAAACATTTGGATTTAAATGTATGTTCATCTTTTGAATATGCAATGAAAAATAAAGAGTATTTCAAAGAACATTCCTCAAATTCAAAAAAGAAAAACAGCCAGTCACAGTCTAGGGCAGGGGTAGGCAACCTTGGCTCTTTTATGACTCATGGACCTCAACTCCCAGAACTCCTGAGTCAGCTGACTCAGGAATTCTGGGAGTTGAAGTCCATGAGTCATAAAAGAGCTGAGGTTGTCTACCCCTGGTCTAGGGCTATGTACACTGCAAAAACAAATTGGAAAGTGTGCTTTTGACCCTGGTAGGAGTATAGCACTTCTCAAAAATCAATGTGACTCTTAAAATAGCAGCAGCTCTTTTTTCAGACTCAACTTATATTGAAGTTTGTGGAAAAAAAACAACAGGCAGCTTAGTGGATAATAGAAAGTGCTGTACTTTTGCAACGTCCAAAACACTTCTTCAAAATTATTTTTGAAATATGCAACAATCAGCCTGAAACAGTCAAATAACCAAACAATAAAACTCTTCAGTCGGAATTCTGCTCAAGTTTTCTCAAACCAAGTATTAGTATTCTCAAGAATATCAATGCACAGTATTGTTTCTCATTAGTCTATTCCATTTCTCTTGGGAAAGAATTCATGTTCATTTGTATAGATACTAATTCCCTTGATTAATTTGAACACCTCACCAAAGGGTTGAAAGTATTGTTTCTACAACTTTACACTTAATATCTTGTACAAAAATGAATAAGCTTTCTTCAGTTAAGAACTATTGAACATCAAAGTTTAATGATGACGTGAATTTACAAGTCAAAAAATAACGTGAGATGTGCACCCACTTTCTCTCTAAATATATAGAGCGCCAGTTTGGTCAAGTGGCTAAGGCACTGTGCGCTCTAGTCCCACCTTAGCTATGAAAGCCACTGGGTGACCGGGGACCAATCACTTTCACACCAACCCATGTCACAGGGTTGGTATGTGGAGAAAATAGGAAGAGGGAGTTATTTTGGATACATTCACCGCCTTCAGTTACTTGTAAAAATAATAAAGGTGGGATGTAAATAAATAAATAATTTCAGTTGAGTCTGCCGAACCCCACAGTGCTTATAAGTAAAACATTAGCATAAAATATATCAAGCAAAAAATAACTGAATGGAAGATAATATCCAAAGACTAACCAACAACAAACCATATGGGCTCAACCATCATTCTAATCCAAAACCTGGGAGAATAACCAGGGTTTTTGCCATGTAACCTTAATTTACAGAAATACAAACAGTATGATCCAGTAAGATATAAAAGACATAAAACATGCAAATGAGTCTCAAATACCCTCTGGAAGAGCTCCAACTGCTTGCAGATGGTGGCTAATCTAACATACAACCAACTTGGTTATGGCTTCTAACTTTTAATCAAGTAGGAACTGTGAATCTAGGATGATACGCAAATCACAGACCTACCGGTACTTCTTCAGGGTTATTGGTTCCCCCCAATGACACACACCACTGAAACATCTGAATACCCTGATGACAAATAGTAATTGTATCCTGATAGGATTCAATCTGGATCTCCACAAACTCTGGACACTTTAACAGTCTCACCACTATGGCCCAGGGTAGAGATGTAAAGCTGTATCATCAGCATATTGATTATCAGTATGTGATTAACAGAGTGATTAACCTAAATATTTTGTCAATTTACTATAAAATTTAAAAAGTAACTAAATGCTACAAGACCAAGGGACAACTAAATAGAACATGGAAAATACATTTTATCATTCAAATAAAGTGTACTTTTCTTTATGTTTATGTTTCTATATGTTGATTTAGTTCTTACATATTCTTTCTTAAAAAAATCTCAAAAGCAGGAGCTCCTTTATTTATTTATTAAGTTTAGAAACTGCACATCTCCTTCAAAGAGGGACTCTGTCTGGTATAGAAATAAAATATTAAAAATAAAAAAATGAAGATAAAAATTTAAATAAGAGACAAGGATGCTTAAAACTTAATATTAAAAATTAAAAGGCAGAGAAGGGGCCTATGCTTTTCTGTAAAGTCAAGTGAGATAACAGACCCAGATCTTTACACATTTCTGAAAGGCTATGAGACTGGGCACCCGCTTCGCCTCTAGGGACAGAATGTTTCAAAGCCAGCAATGGCAGAGTAGACTCTCTTCCTGGAACCTGCCAGTCAGAATTCTTTAACTGACAGGCCCGCTACATATCTCTTTTGCCTAATCATGTGGGATGTCCTGGCGTAAAATGGTACTGTAGGTAACCTGGCCCTTTGGAAATGGAGCAGTGGGCTAATGCCTCCTTAAGTAAAACCAGCTGCCTGCAATTAGTGCAGGTTCGCATCCCACCAGGCTCAAGCCTTCCATCCTTCCGAGGTAGGTAAAATGAGGACCCAGATTGTTGGGGGCAATTAAGCTGACTTTGTAATAATGCCGCTTGGGGTGTGTGTGAAAGCCCTAATAAGCAGGCATATACATAGAATGAAGGCTACTGCTAAGTTTGTAAGCTGCCCTGAGTCTTCGGAGAAGGGCGGGATATAAATGGAATTAAAATAAAAAATAAAATAAAATACAGTGAGACCTATTGACCCCTTCTCAGAAAACTGTTTAAACACATCAAATATATATTGACTATAATGCAAAGGAAACCTATTAAGTCTAAATTCAGTTATCAAAATATTACAAATAACAAATATATAACATAGTCATATAGGTACTTCATTATTCCATTAATCAATAAGACAAACTTAGTTTCAGTCAGAGGTAACTAATAAAGTAACTATTTTCTTTATCTTCTCTAACTTCTAAATAAGTAATTTAGTGATGATTAGAGGTTAGTGAAAATTGTCAAATAGATGCAAAAATAGATTTATATAATGCAACACAATTTTTATTGTCAGAATAACAGTTTCACAATGTAAGATGAATATCATTACTCATTAGTCACACTTACCTACAATACTCTTTTCTGGAGCTGGTGGTACAATGTAACCAACATGAAGATATTTTGATGCTAACTTGCCATACAAACCAAGAAAATCACTGAATCTTCTTTTAACAGAGAATTCATTTTTGTGAAACATAGTTAGGGAAGTCTAAAAAAAACATAAAAAGGCATTTGTAAATATACCACATTTATATAGTGCTGAACACTAAATATCTGCTTAGTTATCATGTAACGGTTACCTTTGTAGTGACTCTGTATGCCATGTAAGCATTCATGCCATCCCCTGTATGGTACATGAATAAAAGTATATATTTATTAAAAACTTACTTATCCATTTATATAATCTATTAACATTAGAGTTTTTATACATGTGACTTAAATAGTTATATATCAAAGTTTAGCTATAAAATAAAGTAAAATTTCTTTAATACAACCATTTTCAGACTCACCAACTTTTTCTGGATCTGATACATTAATTTCAATATCAAATGCATCCCCATTTGTTTCTTCTTCAATCTAAAAAACACATGTAATATTAAACAGTAAGTAATCTTTCCAATAATCTAAATTTAATGTCTAGTCACAAATTCTAAAAGATTAAACATCACACTTGCATCGCTATAGTTTGAGAAATATCAAAACCATAGCTCACTAGATTTTCAATAAGGCAGGCATTTGAATAATTAAAATTAGAAAAGATAAAGCACAATCCTTCCTAATTCCGAAGAACATTGTGAATACGATTAATGTTGTGTAACTATGTCTGAAAAGTTTTCATAGAAAAAAGATTACAGTTTCTCAGCATTAAAACATTTTTTAGCACTGAAAATAAAGGCTACTTGTATTTTCATAAAAATCATTCGATTAAATTATCCCAATATAATACAACTATTTATAACAAGAAATGCAAAAAATATTGGCATTCCTAGAAATATTTTTTCTGATCATCACTAAGGATTAGAAATAATTCAACCAGCCAATCCGATAAAGCAGATTTAGGAATACTATAGCAGATACATACTAGATCCATAGTGGAACAAGCGCAAGTCAGAATAAAATCAAATTGATCTGGCTCTTTTCCTACAAAGCTCTGTGGTCATAGAGCTTTTTTAAAAAAATAGGTCAGGGGTGTCAAACTGCCGGCCCATGGGCCAGATGCGTCACAACAAAACCACGCCCACCCCATTGCCGGCAATGGGGAAAAAGCTCCAATATGTCGCGCAACATCATGTGACGTCACGAGTTTGACATGCCTGAAATAGGTGAATTAATTAAAACAGATTAAATTTGTATTTTAACTCTCAAAAAGGTTGAGAGATAGAATTGCAGAGCTTTTTGATAAAATGAAGGACCTTATGGTGTAGGGAATAAGCATTAAAATTTAAAAACAACCAGGCCACTAACTTTGTACTTTTTCCCCTTTAGATCTATAACTCACTTTAGAGCTTTCATTTTCAAACAATGCTTCTTATTAGGACCATTACTTTTCACATTTATATTTTCTACTTTAGATAAAAGAAATGATAATGCATTTTTTCATCCTGTGGTATACACATCCATATAAAGTTAAATGTTTAACATTGAGAGAAAAATACCATTTCCCCACTTTTGTTAAGACTTTTCCTTTACCTCATCAACTGCCATTTACCCCAAACCTGAGCTAGATTAATGCTGTTTATTGCCTTGCTCATATTTTAATGGATTATTAAAATTCCACTCTACTCATAGAAATCAAGTTCCCTCTGAATGAAAATCAGTTTTCAAGATACATCATTCTGAAACACCTGTACCAGTTTAAAGAGAACTGGAGATTCATAATACCATGTTTGCCAAAGTCAAGTCACTGAGTTGAATAAAACTAAGTACATGTTTACCATATTAATCAACGCAGACAAGCAAACAATAAATTGTATCTAATCAAGAATATTCCAGCAACATTGTTAGGGCAAGCCACTTCTATAAAAAGAGAGAGCAAACCCCACCCCCTCGTAGCACTGATGAAGTTATCTAGTTGGGTAATAAAACATCTATAAGAAAACAACCAAACTCAGAGAACACTAAGGACCTCATGGAATTTTTACTGAAATAATCTCTTGATATAAACCAAGATGGATAAGATATGGACCAGCCAAAGATCTTGCCATATTTTTCTGTTCTTAGCATGCTGCAAAGAACCCAAAATCCTGATTGTGTCTGAACTAGGAAATTATGTTCAGAATAAAGTAGATATCCAATCTAGTGAGTTCTTAATAGAAAATTTAACTTGTATATACAGTTGGGCATGCTTACTGGAGGATAAATACAAGGATAGGGATAATAGATATAATGCTGGCATGGGTCCAGGTTATTTGAGGAATCATCTCACCGCAATGGGACTGGTCTTCCCCACTGTGCCAACAGAGGGAGCATACTACAGATCCCATCAGCCAAGGAATTTTGGCTGGCGGGATCCAGGAGAAGAGCCTTCTCTGCCATGGCACCTGCCGTCTGGAATATCTTACCCCTCAAGGTGAGATTGGCTCCCACCCTCCTGATGTTTCAAAAGAGTCTCAAGACCTGGCTCTGCCAGATGGTTTGGGGACCCAATGGGGGAACCTCATACTGGAGGTGGTTGACTAGTTAAAACTCAGTGCTATCTCCCCACCCCATCTTGTCTCCTTGATTTTATCTGTTAATGTTTTTACTTGCTGATATTTTAGTGTGAATTATTTTAATGTTTTTGTATTTTTTATGCTGTAAGCTACCCAGAGTCATTTGATACAAAATGGGCAGCAAATAAATTTGCTAAATAAATACTATGTCTCTGCGAACTTAGAGATACCTCTGAATAAGGTCAGGATATAGAAAAGAGTAGAGTAGAGTAGAGTAGAGTAGATAGAATAGAAAAGAATAGAGTAGAGTAGAGTAGAGTAGAGTAGAGTAGAATAGAATAGAATAGAATAGAATAGAATAGAATAGAATAGAATAGAATAGAATAGAATAGAATAGAATAGAATAGAATAGAATAGAATAGAATAGAATATGGAAGGGACCTTGGAGGTCTTCTAGTCCAGCTCCTTGCTCGAGCAGGAGAACCTACAGTAGATAATTTCAAAATCATTTAGAGCTTTTCAAGATCTTAATTGGCAATAACAATTGTGTTAAAATATTTATCCCAATATTCATTCAAAAAGGCTCCAACTACTTATACCTAATTAATATAAAACAAGACAGCATTCCCTGTAGAAATGACAATTGTAGGAATTGTAAAACCAGTCCCATACATACATTTGTTGTAAGAATAAATATCAATTTCTAAAGCAAGTTAACTATTTCTTTATTGCTAGAGGATTTTATTGTGGAAACTGCCAATTTATTCACATTTTATTTGACTATAAATTGTGTACCCAGTTTGATAATTGCCTTATTAACTACATTAATACCTCTTCTCTGCATCTGTCAAAATCCACAGGGGCCACTACTGTTTTTGATTCCATTCTTGGTGCTATTAGTGTTGTTGGGGTAACAGGAGTTATAGCTGGAGTAGATTCTGAAGAAAGTATTGGTTCCCTTTCTGGACTATCCAAAGAAACTTCTTCTGTTGCTTCTAGACAAAAAAGAGAACCATTCACCCATTACCCTGAATATTTTTACACATGAGAAAGATTTACTCCTGTACAGGTCACTGATACTCAGTATTATTGTGAAAAGTCTGGAATTCAGAGCAAGCTTAATTTAAATTATATATTGCATGATTAATATTTGTAACATATTCGGTAATGTGTAGTTACAAGTAACAGAAACATATCTGTTAATGCAAATTATGATCAATTGCAAAAATAATCAGCATACTATTAAAAGGAATGGAAGCCATGCTGAATACACTTCTTATTATCATCCATCATTCAAATACAAATTTGGGGGAAAGACAAAGTAAGAGAATGAAACTTGTACTTAGTCCAAGTACTGCCTGTAAGCCTGGTGGGCTTCCAGGGACAAGTAGATGACACAGAGACAGTTTAATCACTTGTTTTTTCTACAAGCTGCTCTTAGCAAAGGTTAAGCCATAATTCCAGCCATTATTAATATAAATTATAATATTCCTCTGTTTTTAATAGATACATCTACATCATGAAGAGATCAGATAAGAGAAATGAAGTAAAATAATATATATCAAATAAATTTAATTCATTTAAAATGTATATAATCAAATATAGTTGTCAAATTGTTAAATATTTTAACTAACAATTGAGCATAACATACTACTTTAGTGATAAAATCTTAAAGCACCTTAGAGTGTATATATTCTACATGTCCTTGGATTTAGGACATTCCAAGTATCTTATAGACAGAGAGCTGCTTGGATGGTGTGCAAGAAAAAGGCTGCTGATCCAATATATTTTTATACCACTATGATTGTTATAATTAATCATAAAGCTATTTTAAATAAATATTAAGCTATTGATAAGGAATGTAATATCATAATAAAAAATACAAGTAGTCCTTGTTTAGTGACTGCCTTGTTTAGTAACCGTTCACAGTTGTAATGGTGATGAAAAACTTTATGACCAATGCTTGCATTTACAACTTTCACAGGTCTGAGCAAAGGAAAGGCTGAAGTAACATTGTTCTTTTGGCTTGCAATAGTAATCTCTAAATTAGCTTCTGGTAACTTCATTAGTCATTGCTAGATAATAATAAATGGTTTGCCACTGCCTTATCCTTTTTTTAAATTTACCAATCTTGTCCACAGTCTTGGCATTTCCTGTCCATCCTACGAACACAAACAACATTAGCTTTTCAAGATCAATCAAGACTTATGGAATTTGATTTTTACTTAGTCATAGATTTTTCTGCACTGTTTTTCAATGAAAAATTGATACCTTATGAAAAAGCACGAATAAGGTGTGGCTAGAGCAAACATTTCACATTTTTAAACAAGCACTGTTTATATTTTTAAGTAGCTGTTCCCAACTCTCAAGGAATTCTACACTGGTTCTTGAAATACTTGCAGTTATTTAGTCTGCTAGAGGTCACAATCCAAGTTAAATAATCAATGTAACTTATCTAGAAATTAGCATCAAACTTCCCCTAAAAGCAACTGAATAGAACTAGCAACTTAATAAAAATGCTAAAAGCAACTGAATAGAAATACTCAATTGTATAAGTAGCCATGTGAACAAGCTTCTTATATGTGTGTAACCTTGAATATATTCTGCCTTAAAGAACAAAATACCATAAAGATGAAATACATCAATTGCTTGATCTTGAAGAGCAGTTGTTACATAATTTATACTACGGGATTATTAGAAATGTGCTCTCATTGGTTGCATTTTCTTCCATAGTAATATAGGACATGATAAAGAAAAAAGGGAAGTCCACAACTTGTAATTTCTGCTCTACGGAGAACTGAAGTAGGAGAAGTAAAGTAGTAAAGCCATGCAACTGATCATTTCTTGAAGGTCGTTTGCAAAACCATGCCTGTCAGTACATATGCACAAATAAAGCTAATTTAATTCAACTATGTCCTTCATGCTTCGGTTACTAAGCAGTTTCAATAAAACATGTTCTGTGTTATAGTTTAAACCAAGAGGGGTTGAATATAGGAATAACGGCTTGCCTTGTTAAACATAGGTCAAAGCATGATTTCCCAAGTTGAAACATAATAGGAAGCTGTTAATATGCAAAAAAAAGAATATTTAATCTTTCAATCTCTATTCTGTATATACAAAGAAAACAGTATGTATTAAGGCTAACAAAGGCCTGACCTTTTAATAAGTCATAATTTTACACAGGAGACATTTGCTTGTTACCCATTACAATGTTATAATTATTCAGACCAATTTTATTTAAATGGTAAAAACTGCTCTGATGTATTTAATAGTAACTAAATGATGATAAAGGATGCAAAACAGATCACTAAAATTATACATTGAAAAAAACATGCATGAAGTTTTTCTAGTAAATAACTGGTTTAAAAATGGGAAAGAAATTACCAGCAAAAAGATCTTCCCTGTCATCATCTAATAAGATTTCTGTAGGCTTAGGACCATTTGCATTTGTACTGATGTCTTCCGCTGGAAGACTGGCTGGTTCTGGAGATGAAGGGCTTGACTAGAGAAAGGAAGAAATAGTTGAAAAACAGTCAGTATTTACACTATGATTTTTTTTGTTAACGTTTACAAGCAGAGGACACATTTACTCATGTCAACACTTTCCATTTCCTCAAAGCTGTAGAATAACACACTAAGAAACCTTTAATTATTGTTTAGCAGGATACCTTAGCTAATGTTTTCACTTTGTGTTATTCACTGTATTGTTTATTCGTATGCACTCAAATGTCAGTCTAAAAATTTAATTCATATTTGTTAATCCAATTTAAATGTGGTAACGTTGTTGACTTTTAAAGCTCCTACAATAGGAAATATTAAGTATTGTCAAGTAATAAAAAGGGGTTGATACAAGTGTATCCAAACTTAAAAAGCTTTAAAAACTATAACCATATGAAAGCTCAATTATATTAAATATCAATACAGCTGAACTTCTGAATTCATTTATATAATTTTTTAAATATTTGTAAATTGTAGTAGCTTAAAGTCTCAAAGCTTAAAAAAAGAAAATGGTTTCTAAGTGACTGTGCAACAGGGCTAACACTAATTATCATTCACAAAATTTAAAAACATCAAAATACAAGTTTTACACACTGCCAAAGGAAGCAAAATAAATTAAGGAATGGGTTACCAATGAATGAAGCATAAAAGGCTAGTAATGTAATTTCCTAAAGAGGTAGCCTAGGTTGGTCTAGTTATTTTAAATATCAATTGGACATTAGATTAAAACATTTCATGGATATAAAATAAGGCCTAATAGATCAGGCTTGTCTGTTCAACAAGTTTCTAGCAGGATAAGTGATTAAAACATAAGCACCATAGAGCCATTGCAATACTTGTGAACAAAGAGGTTCCATTTAGTTATTAAATATACATTACAAAAGGAGTAAAAAACCCCAGACTCTGGAAGGGTCACTCTTTCATTTGTCACTCCAATTATGAGGGCTAGGTGCGGTTGGAAATCAGAGGGGCAGGACAGATAAAAACTGATCTCCAGTTTGTTTGTCAGCAAGTCACCCTTATTTACTTGTTTAAGATTAAAAACTATTTCAACTGCAAACTAAAGCTACCAAACTATAAGTCATGAACATTCTGTGGCTAGGGATTCCATTACTGCCCATTCATTTTATTTATTTATTTATTTATTTTTATTTATTTTTATTTTAATTCCATTTATATCCCGCCCTTCTCCGAAGACTCAGGGCGGCTTACAAGCTTAGCAGTAGCCTTCATTCTATGTATATGCCTGCTTATTAGGGCTTTCGCCCCCCCCAAGCGGCATTATTACAAAGTCAGCTTATTGCCCCCAACAATCTGGGTCCTCATTTTACCTACCTCGGAAGGATGGAAGGCTGAGTCAACCTTGAGCCTGGTGGGACTCGAACCTGCACTAATTGCAGGCAGCTGGTGTTACTTAAGGAGGCATTAGCCCACTGCTCCACCAAGGCTCTTTTAGTATGTGAACTCATAATCTACCAGTAGATCAGGCATGTCAAACTCACGATGTCATGTGACGCCACGCACTGTATTGCAACTTTCTCCCCACTGCCGGCAAGGGGGTGGGCACGGTTTCAGCATGACGCACCCAGCCTGTGGGCCGGCAGTTTGACATGGCTGCAGCAGAGCATTCAGCACTCAGTTTTTGAATATACAATGGCACATATAATCAGAAAAAGAAATATAAACCAAACTTTGGGTGCCAAATATAAGCTGTTCAGATAAAAGACATGCCAAAGCTATGCAAGATATATTGATCACCCGTAAGATTATAGTTGCTCAAAACAAGGAATTCTGAAGCCAAAATATTTTCCACATCTATACTGATTTCCCTGGAGTGATTATATATAATAGGGAACTTCCCTGGAGAGATTAGTGTTGATTTAAATTACATGCAAGGCTTTGTGTTTAGGTTGAAGATAATTCATCTGAGCATTTATGTATTATCTGACAGAGGAAACACTGTTGAGAAAGGAGAAACTAATAAGATACTTTCAATGCAACTCTAGTGTAGCTCTTTTAGATATTAATACTTTCATATCCTCTTTGATGTCACCAACCCATGCTTGTTAATCCTGCAGGATACAGAGATGCTGCCTTAACAAATGGAACCAAATTCAGAGGAAATGGTTATTAAAAAAACTAAAGCTACTATAATTCTGTAGTTATTTGAACATTGAACTTTCAATAACTCAATGAAACAAAATAGGGCTCTTAGATGTATCAGAATATTGTACAACATACTCTGATAAACAGTAGTGTTCCATAGTTGTAGAGATAAAACTTGTGATAATAACATATTAACAAAGGTTTTAAGCAAAGATCCAAATTCATCTCTCATGCACTGAGTTGTTGGGCTCAAAAATTTGTGACTTCTTACCTAGAAAATTAAGCCTACAATTTAGTTACAAAATCAAATTCTGCAAATATCAAATCCCTCATTTATCAATTATTTCTTTCATATTAATAGTCAACTCAATAAACACTGATTTTATACAAATACACACTATATCTGCTGTTTGAGTCTTTGTTCCAATAAAGCTGCTAGTTTCATCCACAAGGTTTTCAGGGTCAAACTGCCATGTATGAAAAATATGAATGTCTGTATAATTAGATCTAATACCAACAAATTATTTCTAGTTGTCTTGTTTATAGTGTTATATTTTTAAACTGAGCAGTTTAGAAAGGCAGGAGTACTGTATTCAATTTTCTAAAAGCATATTTTCTTCATTACGTATTTTGCATATTTTTTTCACAAGGGAAAAAATACTGACTCGGCATAAAAAGGTGGAAGTAAGTTTAGGAAACAACAGCCAGCAAGAAGAAGGCTCACTATACAACGCTTTTATCTATCACATATGGCAAACAGATACTAAATGTAGTTGTTTACAAATTAGAGCATTTTGATTTCCAAATATTTTGTGTTATACCTATAAAGATTAACATGAAACAAGCCACAAGCAAGCTTCCTTTACTAAATAAATTTAAGAGTTGCATTCAAGATACACAAATTGGTGCCCGAGCTAATTAAATTTCCATCAGTTGTGCAGGACATTAGTTACCTAATAAACAAAATCCTATATTGAAAAATACACACTTTATACTATCCCCGTTCAATTTCTTATCAGAGTTATAGCATCACCATCTACACACCAGCTGAAAAGTTCATCCATTGATTTCACCGGATGAAACTCCCAACAAAACTTCAGAAGTATTTGAACATCTTCCAGTAACACTTTATTCCCCAATTAGCAACTCCCCCCCCCAATAACAGTTATGACACTTAACAGCTGAGGAATATTTGAAACTGCAAAAATAGCTCAGGAATATTAACGTATACACTTCATCCACAGAAAGCCATCTTTACAGACAATTTCTCTACCAGACACTGCAAGGATTTCTCACCCTCAAACAGCTGGCAATTGGAGACCTCCTTTTCCAGGAGAAGCAGCCACTACTACACAAACCTACTTGAGGAAATCACTTAGTAAGCTAGACGTCCTTGCCCGAAGAGGGGAAAAATTAAATTAATTTTTTTTAGCGCTTTAGAAAGTGTTCACAGCTGGGAAGAACCCAGGGTTGGCGAGCCCCAGCCCAGGGAATGGCAGCGAAAGAGGCGGCAGGAGC
This sequence comes from Vipera ursinii, assembly GCF_947247035.1. Classification (NCBI taxonomy): domain Eukaryota; kingdom Metazoa; phylum Chordata; class Lepidosauria; order Squamata; family Viperidae; genus Vipera; species Vipera ursinii. The sequence goes on from NC_139513.1 coordinate 241,649,043, forward strand.
AAGCCAGGTTTGAGGAAGGGAGGAATTAAGTCAAAACCTCTCGGGACGGAGGAGGTACAGCCATGACAAACCCATCAGCAGCTGCTCTGGGAGAAAAATAAAAGGAGTTCCAAGAAGAGAGAAAAGTGGAGAAACTACGACTACTTCCTCCTTACCTCCAGGGTCGACACGGTGCTGATAAAAAGGTCCTCCCCGTCCTCCAGCTCCTCGAACTCCGTCGGCTTGCCGTCCCCAAAAGGAGGGGGCTCCCTTTCTGTCGCCATCTTTCCCACCCCCCCTCCTCCTCCTCCCTTACGGACACACTTCTTAGAGGCGCGAGATTTCCGGCAGCTGCAGCCAGTCAGATGACGAATATAAACCACACCCCCTTTCCCCCCCTCACGTGACGGCCGCTGTGACCCCGATGCGCGAGATCCACCTTCCCTACACGAGGCTGGGGAGGGGCGGAGCTATAGGGAACGGTGAGGGTGGAGCCGGAGGGAGGGGCGTGGGCCGGTGGGCGGAGGGAAGAACGCCGGGCCGTTAGCAACGCGGAGCGGAGAAATCCGCTGGTGCGCTTCTGCTGGGTGCAGGGAGTGAATCCGTTGCGTCCCGTGGGATATAGCCGCTTTCTTTTGAAAAGACAACTCTTTTTTTTGCACTTTTTATTCTTTCTATTCCTTTTTCCGAGTTTAGTTCGTATTCGCTTTTACTGTTTTAATGAACATCTTTTTTTTTTAAAAAAAGCCAATTTTAGTGGGAGGGAAACTTACCGCTGTTGCTGGTAAGCAGATGCAGCCAAGCCTCTGACTTGGCTTGGGGTAAGGAGTGGGATAAAGCAGGAAGGGGTTTCTTCCCTAAAAGACCCCTAAGCTTCCCTTTTTTTTTAGGGAGAGAACACCACCTCTTTGAGCAAATATACACGCTTTGTTGTTGTTAGCTGCGAAGTCGTGTCTGACCCATCGCGACCCTATGGACAACGTTCCTCCAGGCCTTCCTGTCCTCTACCATCTTCTGGAGTCCATTTAGGCTGACGCCTACTGCTTCAGTGACTCCATCCAGCCACCTCATTCTCTGTCGTCTCCTTCTTCTATTGCCCTCAATCTTTCCCAGCATTAGGCTCTTCTCCAGTGAGTCTTTCCTTCTCATTAGGTGGCCAAAGTATTTGAGTTTCAACTTCAGGATCTGGCCTTCTAAAGAGCAGTCAGGGTTGATCTCTAGGACTGACTGGTTTGATCGCTTTGCAGTCCAAGGGACTCACAGGAGTCTTCTCCAGCACCATAGTTCAAAGGCTTCAATTCTTTGGCACTCAGTCTTTCTTATGGTCCAACTTTCACAGCCATACATTGCAACTGGGAAGACAATAGTCTTGACTATACACACTTTTGTTGGCAGGTTGATGTCTGCTTTTTAGTGTGCTGTCTAGATTTGCCATGGCTTTCTTCCCGAGGACAAATGTCTTAATTTCTTGGCTGCAGTCCCCATCTGCAGTAATCTTGGAGCCCAGGAAAATAAAATCTGTCACTACCTCCATTTCTTCCCCATCTATTTGCCAGGAATTGAGAGGGCCGGATGCCATGATCTTGGTTTTCTTAATGTTTAGTTTCAACCCAACTTTTGCACTCTCCTTCAGTCGCAACAAGAAGCTCTTTAGTTCTTCACTTTCTGTCATTAGAGTGGTATCATCTGCATATCTTAGGTTGTTGATATTTCTCCTGGCAATCTTAATTCTAACTTTCGATCCGTCTAGCCTTGCCTTTCTCATGATGTGCTCTGCATATAAGTTAAATAGGCAGGATGACAGTATACAGCCTTGCCGGACTCCTTTCCCAATTTTGAACCAATCGGTGGTTCTGTATCCAGTTCTCACTGTTGCTTCTTGACCCGCATATAGGTTTCTCAAGAGACAAATAAGATGGTCTGGTACTCCCATCTCTCTAAGAACTTGCCACAATTTGTTGTGATCCACACAATCAAAGGCTTTAGCATAGTCAATGAAGCAGAAGTAGACATTTTTCTGGAACTCCCTAGCTTTCTCCATGATCCAGCGTATGTTGGCAATTTGATCTCTAGTTCCTCTGCCTCTTCAAAATCCTGCCTGTACTTCTGGTAGTTCTTGATCCACATACTGCTGGAGTCTAGCTTGTAGGATTTTAAGCATAACTTTACTAGCATGTGAAATGAGTGCAATGGTGCGATAGTTTGAACTTTCTTTGGCACTGTCTTTCTTTGGAATTGGAATGTAAAGTGATCTTTTCCAATCCTGTTGCCTCTGTTGAGTTTTCCAAATTTGCTGGCAAATTGAGTGTAGCACTTTTACTGCATCGTCTTTTAAGATTTTGAATAGCTCAGCTGGAATACTGTCACCTCCACTAGCTTTGTTGTTGCTCAGCTTTCCTAAGGCCCACTTCACTTCACATTCTAGGATGTCTGGCTTGAGGTCAGTGACCACCTCATCGTGGTTATCAGGGATGTTAAGCTCGTACTTGTATAGTTCTTCTGTGTAATTTTTCCACCTCTTCTTAATCTCTTCTGCCTCTGTTAGGTCCCTGCCATTTTGGTCCTTTATCATGTCCATCTTTGCATGAAACGTTCCCTTCATCTCTCCAATTTTCTTGAAAAGATCTCTGGTCCTCCCTATTCTATTTTTTTCTTCTATTTCTTTGCACTATTCATTTAAGAAGGCATTCTTATCTCTTCTAGCTATTCTCTGGAATTCTGCATTCAATTGGGCGTATCTTTCTTTTTCTCCCTTGGCTTTCGCTTCCCTCCTTTCCTCAGCTATTTGCAAATCTTCCTCAGACAGCCATTTTGCTTTCTTGCATTTCTTTTTCTTTGGGATGGTTTTAGTTACTACCTCTTGTACAATGTTGCGAACCTCTGTCCATAGTTCTTCAGGCACTCAGTCTATCAGATCTAATTCCTTAAATCTATTTGTCACCTCTACTGTATATTCATCAGGGATATGATTTAGTTCATACCTGAGTGGCCTAGTGCTTTTCCCTACTTTCTTCAGTTTAAGCCTAAACTTTGCAACGAGAAGCTCATGGTCTGAGCCACAGTCAGCTCCTGGTCTTGTTTTTACTGACTGTATAGAGCTTCTTCATCTTTGGCTGCAGAGCACATAGTCAATCTGATTTCTGTGTTGACCATCTGGTGATGTCCATGTGTAGAGCCTTCTCTTGGGTTGTTGGAAAAGAGTGTTTGCTATGACCATCGTATTCTCTTGACAAAATTCTGTCAGCCTGTGCTCTGCTTCATTTTGTACTCCAAGGCCAAACTTGCCTGTTATTCCGTTTATCTTTTGGCTTCCTACTTTAGCATTCCAATCCCCCATGATGATAAGGAGTTCATTTTTTGGTGTTAGTTACATAAGGTGCTGTAGGGCTTTGTAGAATCGGTCAATTACATCCTCTTCAGCACCGGTGGTTGGGGCATAGACTTGGACTACTGTGATATTGAATGGTTTGCGTTGGATTTGAACTGAGATCATTCTGTCATTTTGGGGACTGTATCCAAGTATTGCTTTTCCTACTCTTTTATTGAGTATGGCTACTCCATTTCTTCTGAGAGATTCTTGCCCACAGTAGTATACCTGATGGTCATTTGAATTAAGTTCATCCATTCCTGTCCATTTTAGTTTGCTGATTCCTAAGATGTTGAGGTTGAGTCTTGTCATCTCTTGTTTGACCACGTCCAGCTTTCCTTGATTCATGGATATTACATTCCAGGTTCCTATGGAGAAAAAAACTTTACAGCATCGGACTTTCCTTTCACCACCAGATACATCCATAGCTGAGCGTCCTTTAGGCTTTGGCCCAGTCACTTCATTCTTTCTGGCGCTACTAGTACTAGCCCTCTGCTCTTCCCCAGTAGCATATTGGACACCTTCCAACCTGAGGGGCTAATCTTCTAGCGTCATATCTTTTTGCCTTTTGGTACTGTCCATGGGGTTTTCATGGCAAAGATACTGGAGTGGGTTGCCATTTCCTTCTCCAGTGGATCACATTTTGTCAGAACTCTCTGCTATGACCCGTCTGTCTTGGGTTGCCCTGTACAGATAGCTCATAGCTTCAATGAATTATGCAAGCCCCTTCACGAAGACAAGGCAGTAATCCATGAAGGGGCAAATTGCATTGTTGTTGTTAGCTGCGAAGTCGTGTCCGACTCATCGCGACCCTATGGACAACGTTCCTCCAGGCCTTCCTGTCTTCCACCATCTTCTGGAGTCCATTTAAGCTCACGCCTACTGCTTCAGTGACTCCATCCAGCCACCTCATTCTCTGTCGTCCCCTTCTTCTATTGCCCTCGATCTTTCCCAGCATTAGGCTCTTCTCCAGTGAGTCCTTCTTTCTCATTAGGTGGCCAAAGTATTTGAGTTTTAGCTTCAAGATCTGGCCTTCTAAAGAGCAAATTGCATTAGGACCCCTTATTACATCTCTGGGCATTGCTGCAGTCCTTTCATCTGTGGCATACACATTTGGAATCTCCTGGTTGAAGCCTCCTGCAGTTAATGCCCTACAGCTCTGTCTTCTAGTCTGGCTAAAAGCATCAGGCTATAAACCAGGAGACTGAATTCTAGTGGTGCCTTAAACAAAGGCATCTTGGTGTCCTTGGGCCAGGCACTCTCAGAGCTAGGAAGTAGGCACATAGAAAATCTGTATGAAATCTTGCCAAGAAAATTGCTTGGACTCATCCAAGCAGTTGCCAGAAGGCATTCAAACCTAGAAGGCAACTCTGATTGGCTTTCAAGATTTTGTTTCTTGTCATTGTATCTTATAAACAAGTTCCAGAGGCCTCGGTTTCCTTGACTTGGCCTATTTCAAAGGGGTGGAAGTTTCTCCATTTATCTCTTTAACACATTATTGTGCAGAAGCCTAAACCACAAGTGATGGTGGATTTCCTGCTGGCAGAAGATTTATGCAAGCTGAGGAATGTGTTTCAGTTAGGGCACATATCATTTCTGCTGAATCACATTTCTCCTTGCCTAGGAGGAACCATTCCTCAAAGTTTGCACAGCACCTGTGTTGTTACTTAGCAGGAGTTGCTTATATGGATGATAGCCCTTCTCTAAAGAGCATTTATTTGTTTGTTTATGAGAGTTATATAGCTATCCATTTTATGTGCCATAACTGTTACTAGCTCACAATAACACTGAAAAAATAGATAGATAGATAGATAGATAGATAGATAGATAGATGATAGATAGATAGATAGATAGATAGATAGATAGATAGATAGATAGATACCATTAAGAAAATCCAGGGAGCCCTGAATAACACTTCCAGATACATAAAAACCTCACAATCACAGGCTCAAGTATCACACAATCCTAATACTCCATGCTCACCCCTATCTTTTCTACCATAATCTCCAGGTGCTCTTGGGAATCATTATGGGAGGAGATAATACACTATTAAACCTTGAGTACTGGTATATAGATCATGTGGTGGAATGTACGCTGGATTCCCAGAAAAGAGGGACTAGTTTCCAGGGGGCAAAGAGGAAGTGGAGTTTGGAAAGTTTGGTTGGCAGAAAGAGAGCTAATATGGCTACTCCCTTGCTTTTCCTAGAAAATATTTGTAGTTATGCAAGTAGTTGCTTTAGTTGCTTTTGCAACATCCTGTGTATACATGAAGGAAACTACTCTTAAGTAATTTCACTGTTCAGTTCTTAGGGCCTGACAGATAGGGCCATATCTTCATGCTTCCATAAGTCCCCAGCATGGATGAGTTAGGAATCTAACTTTGATCTGTGAGATACGTAAAGCCTTTTCAGCAGTTTTCCTCCAGTGCAGATATTTAATGGTGGAAGAGTCCAAATGGAATCTGCTGGCTCCATGGCAGAAATGCCATGCAAACTGTTTTCATCTGTGTGGCTTGCTGATTGGAAGGAAATGCAACATGCCGGCAACTGATTGCACAGAAGAGATGGAAGGCAGCATGCTTTGGCTAATTATTCATCCATGCTGTGGTCCACATTGTTATATTGGTTGTGGACACAGGTCATATACCTGCTACCATGTGAAAAACCAGCAGTTGGTCTCCTTTCTCAGCTGCTGCACAAAGTGGGCGTTGCTTGACATTTGGGAGCAATCTCCCTCAGCAGCTGTGTTTGCCCCTCCTCTGAGCAGTGAATAAGAGATTCTGTGATTCTGCCCAGTGTTGCTGCCTTCTTCTGGATCACAATGTAGCCAAGCTAGATGTAGCAGACCTTGTTGCAAGGCCCCAGGGCAATTCTGTGAGGAAAGAGCCTTGGTGGAGCAGCTGCCTGCAATTAGTGCAGGTTCGAGTCCCACCAGGCTCAAGGTTGACTCAGCCTTCCATCCTTTTGAGGTAGGTAAAATGAGGACCCAGATTGTTGGGGGCAATTAAGCTGACTTTGTAATAATGCCGCTTGGGGGGCCCGAAAGTCCTAATAAGCAGGCATATACATAGAATGAAGGCTATTGCTAAGCACATTGGTTTGTGCTTAAATTGTAAACCACCCTGAGTCTTCGGAGAAGGGCGGGATATAAATGGGATTAAAATAAAAAAAAATAAAGGAAGAAAGGCCAAAATTGCAGGAGAAACAGAAGCAGTGTCACTCAAGGGGAGCTGGCATTAAATGGTGCAGTGAGAAAAGACAGAATCAGCAACTCAAGCACAGTTGTGCAAACCTCAAGAGAGAAGTGGAATGTGTCATTGTGCAGATTGCAGACCTATCTCTTAGTTACTTGTGTCTGGCAAAGATTCCTCTGTGTTCTGCAGCTGAGACTGATCTAATGGAGGCAATGGCAACATTAGTAGCAGAAGCAGCACTGCAATCAGCCTTGTTCTTGTCCTTATCATCAATCTATATCCTATTCTATGATCTTTGTATTTTGACTTCCTTCCAAGATAATATATGATACAATCTGAATTGATTTTAGATACTTTGAGGCTGCCCTTGGATGATGTTGGAATAAGCAGAAAACTATAATACAGATACAGCTAAGGGCAGGTTGAGCCTGTCTCAGTGATGGGCTGGGGTGATATGAAGGCAACATCATGAGGACTCACTGAAAAACATTGTTGCCAGGGCTTGTTTTTGGCTTGGTTAAGTGCAAATGAGGATAGGTCTTAAGAAATGGATGCTAGAAGAGCATTCGGTAACTCTTCTCACAGGTTCACGAAATGTGGCTATAGTTTCAGAGCACACAGAATTGTCCAAGTTTCTGAGTTTATGTAACACAAACCTAAACTAATTGTATGATCTATTTTTACATAACCCAGCCATTTTTACATAACCCAGCCATTTGATTAGATTATGTGGTTCATTGGCTTATGTGAAGAAGCCATACTATGTCAATTATTTGTTCTCTGATCTAGTTCATATATCATGCCAAGTGATAGTTCAGCTTGAGTTCGAATGAATTTATTGTACAAAATCTCTCCAGATTTTCTTCTATTATAGGTCTCATGGACAACAATCTGGATACTTCATATTAATTCTATGATATCTTTATTTTCCTTTCAAGATTTCCTTCAATCCTAAACTGATTTGCACATCAAAAATCTATCTCTCATACCATTGTATCTCATGGGTATCTGTTCCCATGACTGAATGGTAAAATGTCTGCAAAACTTCTCCTTGCATATGTAGACAGTAATCCTGGCCAGGCACATAGAAACTAAATGGAGTCATTGTTATTCATTTAGACCATAATTTATACGCAACTGTCTTCTGCTGAGCCTCAAGACTTCCATTTATTAAGTCTGCATCTGAATCATTAGAAATCATTGCTATGAATTTGGTTGGGCTTCTTGTGTGGCTTGTCAGAGGCTTTTCTTTTCCTTGCTTGGCAAAATGTCAAGAGATATAGACTCTCCAAAGAGAAGTTTCAGGTCATCTTGCTTGCCTGCCTGCCTTTCTTCCTTCCTGTGCAAAACTGAGCATGAGTTCATGCTAATAGAAACAGGATTTAAGGGGTTCACTGCAAAGGACATCAAGTAGAAACATGTGCCAAGGATCCACTTTTCACCCTAACCCAAAATATGGAACATAAAAAGTTACTGTTATGTAAAATTATTTCCAGTTTTGAATAATTTTTTCTTAAATATTCTTTGATTGCCAGAAGGTAGATAATTAGCAGAGATTGGTGCAGTATCATTATAGCCCTTTTAGAGAATGGATTCAGTTTATTTCTTATCACACACATTTTCATAAACTGATCAAAGTTGACTGATTGCAATGCCATAGAAGCTTGATAAAGAAAGAAGCAAATACATTATCAACTTTCTAAAAACTTGCTAATTCTAGAGAAAGCATAAAAGGTAAAGGTAAAGGTTCCCCCGCACATGCGTGCTAGTCGTTTCCGACTCTAGGGGCCAGTGCTCATCTCCGTTTCAAAGCCGAAGAGCCAGCGCTTGTCCAAGGATGTCTCCGTGGTCATGTGGCCGGCATGACTAGACGCCAAAGGCGCACGGAACGCTGTTACCTTCCCACCGTAGTGGTCCCTATTTTTCTACTTGCATTTTTACGTGCTTTTGAACTGCTAGGTTGGCAGAAGCTGGGACGAGTAACAGGCGCTCACTCTGTTACGCGGCACTCGGGATTCGACCCACCAAACTGCCGACCTTCTGATCGACAAGCTCAGCGTCCTAACCCACTGAGCCACCGCGTCCCTAGAGAAAGCATACCAGGCTGCAAATTAGTCCCAGTGGAAGATGTAAAAGGCTATTCTTAATCATTTGTAGCACATACATTAGATGAAAGAGAGAGTTGAATCACTGACTGTACTTCAGTGAATCACACTTTGTTTTTAGTGCTCTCTTGTTAAAATGTTGAATGACTGAACATAGTAAAATCAATCCATGCAAAGAGAGAGTTGCAGCTTCTGTGATGAACTCTCTGCTTAATATATATATATATATATATATATATATATATATATATATATATATATATATATATATTCCCAGGGTTGTGAGTTGGAACTGAGGATCTTTTGGAGTATGAATGGTGGTTGCATTAAAAACTTCAAGACTTGTAATTGATGGGGGTTGCCTCAAAGGAAAAGAAAATCCAAAGCTGCAAAGATAGAATTACAATGGAAATATGGACTGTAAGAAGTATAGTATGGGAAATCTTAATATAGTGAAAAATGGAATGAAACCACTACAAATTGACATCTTAGACATCAGTGAATTGAGATGGATGAGATGAGATACTTTCAGTCAGAAGATTGCACTGTTTGTTATTCAGGACATGAAAAACAGACAAGGAGTGATATTGTTTTATAGAAAGAACAGAACTTGGCTACAATGCAGTCAATAAATACATGATATTAATTGGATTATAGTTCTTTAATATGACAATGTCCAAGTTTATGTTCCAAGCACTAATACAATGCAGAAAAGTGATTAATTTTATGATCAGATCAAATCTGAAATTCAACTGAACATGCAAGCAAGATGTGCTGCTTGTAACTGGAGACTTGAATGCCAACGTTTGAAAATATGAAATAGGAAAATGTAATTGGATTGTATGGTTTAGGAAACCATGAGGAAGCAGGAGAACCATTATCAATTCCCGCTGCTCCCATGATTTCTTCATATAGAGTATATAGAAATCAAACGGGCAACTTTATTGCTAAAAGGGTGTAGATGAGCTCAGTTACAGCATCAAAAACATGGCCAGGTGCTTACTACAGATTACAAACTGTTCATGTGCAACCTCCAAATTAAGCTAAGGGAGAAGAAGAAAGCCAATCAGTTTCCATAGTATGATCTGGCAATATGTCAGAACAAACAATGAACTTTCCTTATCTATTTAGTTTCAATAGCCACCCATCTCAATCCAATGAGTTCTTGGAAATTGTCAAGAAGAAAAAAGTAGCCAAAGTCAAAAATCTCAGGAAGGAACTTAAAAAAGAGTTTCAGAGAGCTGTTAGAAAAGACAAGCAGCATTGCAGTGATGCCTGTAAAAGTATGAAGTTGTAAACAGACAGAGAAAAATAAGGAAAGTCTTCCAAAAAGATCTCTGAAGTCAGAACGAGGTTCCAACTATGAATTAATATGCCAAGGGACAACAATGGACAAATAACTGATTCGGAGAAGATCAAAGAAAGATTGAAGGAATATATTGAAATATTATATGGTAGAGATATCAACATTCAAGGTGCCTTAGAAGATATTCCATCTTTACAAGAACCTCTAGAAACCAGAAGTTACCATTATAATAGCAATCCAATCTTTACCAAGTTCAAATGCTACAGGAACTGATGGAATACCCAGAGAAATATAGTAATCCACAGAAGAAGAATCAGCAAAGGTTCTAATCAATCTACATTAGCAAATCTGGAGAATGACACAGCGATCAATAGATTAAAAGAGGTCAATCTACATTCCCCCCCCAAAAAAAAGGAGAAAAGAAAAAGAGATGCAACACATTATGCAGATTATTGTACAATATCCTTAGTTTCATGTGCTAACAAAATAGTGCTTAGGATCATCTGATGAAGCTTAAAATGCTGCAGGAAAAAAGAGATGCCAGATAATCAATCTGGCTTTAGGAAAAGCCAAAAATTAAAGACATTATACCTAATTCACAAAAAGCAATCAGTATGTGATTTATTGATTATAGAAAGGCCTTTGATTGTGTCACTGATGTCAACCTGTGGAGTGTGCTTTAAAAATGAGAATCCCAGAACATTTCATTGTTCTCATACAAAGCTTTATTTTACTTATTTATTAACCAAATTAATACACCACCCATCTCACTGAATAAGTGACTCTGGGTAGTTTACAAGTCAGGAAGCCTCAGTAAGGACAGAAATAGTGAAATAGTATGGCTCTAGGCTGGCAAAGACATGAGACAAGGTTCTATACTCTCCCCTTACTTATTCAAACTATAAATAAAAGCCTAAATACGTATATTTTGAGGGAATGTGGATTACAAGAAGATTCAGGTGTTTTAAAGTTGGAGGAGAAATCATCAGTGACCTATACTATGCAGATGACACTACTCTGATAGCCAAAAAAGGAAAGAATCTGCAAACCCTAGTAATAAAAGTCAGAGAGCATAGTGGAAAGATGGGTTTATCCTTAAAAGTAAGGAAGATCAAACTAATGACTAACAAGTACAACAAACAGCCTAAGAACTGATACAAAGATATTGAAGTGCTAGATAGCATCTGCTTTTAGGATCAACTATCAACAGTAAAAAAAAAGCAGATGCCACAAAGTAGCATTTAGTAAAGTAATCATAAATGCCTTGAAAAAGGTAATCAGATACCTTAGTGAAATGAAAATGGTGCAATGGGTTTCCCTGTCACATTCTAAGAAAGCAAAAGTTGGTCTATGAAGAAATGGGATAGAAGCAGAATTGATAATTTTAATTTTTGATGTTAGAAAAAAATTCCCAAGAATACCACCGACAATCAAGAATTCACAAATGGATCACTGAACAAATTAACCCAGAGTTCTCACTCAAGGAATAAATTTCCAGGTTCAAATTTTCTTACTTTGGAAACATTGGGCAAAGATAAGACCTAGCACTCTGGAGAAGTCTCTAATATTGGGAAAGATGGAAGGAAAGAAGAAGAAAAGGATAAGTAGTAGCACGATTGATGGATCAGATGAGGGACAGTTGAACTTGGAGAAAGTATATTGATGTGGATGCTAAGAACCAACACCAGCTTGATGCATGTGATCAAGACTGTTCTTTGGTTGATCTAAGGAAGGGTTGATCACACAGATTTATAGTTAAAATTTTATCCTTGGCTTTCTTGGTGATTATATTTTCTTTTTTTGGGGGTAATTTTTGTTATTCTTTTTGTTTCTTATTCTCCTTTTCAGTACCTCTTTCTCTCTTGTTACGTTATTGTTTGATATTATATGCCATCCAATGTCCTTTGGAATTAGGGTGGGAAGTACTGTAAAATACTGTATATAGTTTGCTTAAGGAAATTCAAAATAAGTATAGGTAAAAGCTAGTACTTAGCTACTACTGCTATCAGGATAACAATCAGAGAGTAACAACCTGATAAGAAGAATCTGATATTAGTAGTTTCACAGATAAAGAATAGAAAGAATGAAATATAAATATGGAACACAAAGCAAATCCCCAATTATCTGCCCAACACAAACTCACATAGTTCATGTGGTCTGTAGTTGAAAAGTCAATGCTGCTAGTGTCACACTCCAAACATTTAGGTAGCTATTCATATATACATCACTTGATTGTGTTACAGTGAGTCAATGGCAACCATTATTGTGAACAGATTGCATTCAAATGCATAGCATTTCCATGATATGAAATGTAAGAGACCTAGTTCTGATATTATTTATTCTCTTACATTTTTTTACTTTTACTCTTATACTTCTACTTTAATATAATTTCCAGGAAGGTTTATTAAAAAGCTAAGAATATATTCCATCTTAAAAATTCAGAAAATTAGGCTTATGAAAGTGCTTCTGCTAACTGTAAAGTTATTCTTTCAACTGAAGTTCAATTCCATGTAGCATGTAATGAATATCACCCCCTGAAGGAGATAAACCATTTCTCTATGTTATCTTCATCTTGTCTGGATTAATTAACTTTTTGTTAATGGTGCACGTTATTGTGGCCAGGCCCTGATTGAACACTTCAACATTTTTAGATAAATTCTTATGAAGTGGAGAAATAGATCTGAGCATAATGCCTGTATATATGACACTTCATCCCAGTATTCCAGAAATACATTAAATAACATGGGGACAAAATGTGCAAGAGATAAACATTAATAACCCAGAACTATATTTCAGAATTAGCTAGAATACTAGGATAATCAGTCCATAAATATACGATACTAATTAGTACTGGTTCACAGAGAAGTTTAGAAAAATCCATATTCATTTTCATCTTTCTTTGGGCATAGATGATCAACCAGGGAGACTAAAATGATGTTTGTTGATTAAGCCTGTTGAAATTGAATTAGACAGTAAACATGCTACCTAGTAGACAACTACAAGGGCTACCAATGAAAGGGAATTAATTTATCCTTTCCTTTCTAATTGATTATTTTCTAATAAGATGTGGAAGAAATTATAAATGGAACACAACATCACCTGGATCCTCTCATTACCTGGAAACATACAAAAGTCTGGTTATTATAGCAACTTCCCACTTAAAAAGTGCATGGCTGAGCTAATAAAAACCAGCCAATGATTTATAGTATTTGAAGTTTTTTTTAAAAAAAGATTTTGTTTCATTAGCTTCTCTTTTTCTGCCTTATTCTTGGGAGCTTTCCAAATATCAGGCAAATATTTTTTTACCAGCATGATATAGTCACCTGTTGTTTGTTTAATTGTAGATTTGGAAGCTGGCTGGGCTGTGTTGCTACAGAGTCTGTGGCCTTCCACTAAGACACGAAACATAGCTCTAAGCAAGACTGGAGCAAAATATGCAAAAGCAGGGAAACAGAACTAAAAAGGAAACAGATTTCAGATCTAGGTTTCCTGCTAGGAATAAAAACAGATAAGACATATACTTTAGGAACAAAAGGTCACGTTAAACAGGACATGTGTGTAGCAATATATTTTAAAAACAACAGCAGAAGAGTTCACATAAGGTTATGGGTCTCCAAATTTAAGCATGAAAAAAATTTAAACTTTCAACATTATATAGTGGTACCTCAAAACTTGTTGAATTTGGTACTGGACACATTTTGACACGAAAATGTCCCGGCATTCATTGCTTGGTGCTTGGTGTGCTGCGATAGGAAAAGGGGGATGGCCATGCTGGGAAGGTTGCTGCAAAAGGAAGAGGGGGACAGCTGCAGAAGGCGGACAGGAGATTGGCCATGCTGGAAAGGATGCTAACATAGGAAAAGGGACAGACAGGAGATCCTTCCCAACCAAAACAAAGGGTCACTTGGTAAGTCACGTGATTTGTTTGGCAGTTGTCATTTTTAGTACTCGTTGAGCCTCCCGGAACCAATTAATGACAAATATGAGATACCACTGTATGTGCATGACATAACCTGTGCTAAATTGGTATCCTCCAGAGTTATGGACCAATAAGTCTCTGCTAACATAGCTAAGCACTGTGACCTTGTTGGTCTTTAGGAAAGAAATGAAGACCTGGCACTGAGACCAGGATGTTGATGAAGGTGGCATGGGGTGGTTGCTTGATGGATGGATGTGAAAATATCAGGGCCAGTTCTGTTATTTCATTTGCCATCCAGAGTTCCTTCTAGTAAGGTAAAGTCTTTATTGATTAGCCCTTGGGCCATATCAAAGTGCAAAGTTCCAGCAACAGATTGTTACTAAAATTTGATAAAAACTATTTAAAATGGAATTTGATAAAATACAATTTAAAATGGAATTAGAATAAAATACAATTTAAAATGAAATGGTAATAAAATACAATCTAAAATGAAATTGTAATAGTGTACAATAATTTAAAATATAGATAAAATATGATAAAATTATATTTCGGAGTCGCCCTTGCAATCTACCCCAATCAGCCCCACATATGCAGATCTCAACCGGACCATTTTGTTTAAGTACTGTGCTACGTTAAATGTTATTTTCAAGTTCTGGCCGGACATAAGGTAAGTTATTTTGATATGGGGATCTCAATGGGTCATTCGTTTGGTATATAGACTCAGTGGCGTAGCGTGGGTTGTCAGCACCCGGGGCAAGGCAAGTAATTTGCGCCCCCCCCTCCACAGTGGGCGGTGACCCGACGGCTCGGAGCGGATTCACACAGCCAGCACTGCAGTGAGAGAGAGTGAGCCAGGCAGGGGCAGAGAGCTGCAAGTGCGAGTGCGCCCCCCCCAGATGTTGCGGCCGGTGCGGCCGGCCCCCCCCCTGCGCCCCCCACACTACGCCACTGTATAGACTAAGATACCTGTCTTTCACCCTCTTATACAGGCAACAGTCAAATAGGATGTGAGCCAGGTCTTCTACCTCTGCCGCTCCGCAAATGCAGAGACGCTCATTGTAGGGTATATCATGAAATCTCCCATATCTGACCATTGTGTCAAGCTGTTTGAATCTCACTCGTGTAAATATTTCCCTAAGATGTTTTGGGAGTTATACTTTCAAATAACTGTCTACTTGAAAAGTATGTTTGTATTTACCCAGCCATTTCAAGTTACCCACCTTACTAAGGATAGCTATATCAGTTTGTGCTTCTATATCCTTAATTCTTTGGGCAACTCTTTTTTTTTGGATTGTTCTCCTGTTATGCAAGAGACAGGAAGGCCACACTTCTTACAAAATGTGTTAGTTTGGTGATCCAGGAGATTTGTGATTGTAGTTTTATTTGCTCTAGTAGGCATAACTTGGGGAGTCTATCAATCTGCATTTCATTAACTTTGCACCAGTAGTTATAAGCTCTAATTTTAGATAATGCATGAATTGTATGAATTCCCAATTCAGCTCTAACTGCTGCAGCAGATGTTTTTGGATCTACACCCAAAATACATCTCAAATGTTGGGACTGTGTTTGTTCTAGGACTGTGGTTGAGTAAAGACCCCAAATTTCTGCTCCATACAAGAGCATTGTGGTAAACGTAGCCTTATAAACCTTGATTAATGGGGCTAGGGAGCCTGGGTAACTATGGTTCTTTAGTTTGAGCAGTAAATTCAAACAGGCTTTTGCTCTAAATGTACTCTGTTGATGATGGCAGGCCCAAGATCCAGTCTTGGAAAAAGTTACGCCCAAATATACAAAAGTGTTAACCTGTTCAATTGGTTCACCATCTAATTGCCACTTATGTCTCTGATGGTTTCTTCCAAACACCATTATTTTTGATTTAGATTTGCTAAAGATTAGGGAGTTATCTTGGCAGTAAGAGCTGAATCTTCTTAATAGCCTACATAATCCTACTTGTGAGTATGATAATAAAATCATATCATCAGCATAAAGCAAGCTGTTACAGTAAGTATTTAGGATCATCGGCATGTGTACCATGGTATCCTTCATTAACCCTGGCAAGTCATTGATGTATAAGTTAAATAATAATGGGGCCAGGATCAGAGTTCCTTCTAGTAAATGGGACACTTTATAAAATTGTTTAATATATAAATAAGTCTAGTGAACACCATCAAATTTGAGGGAGGCGGACATAAAGTGACACATTAAAGAAAATAGGAAAGGCAAAGAAAACAAAGGGGGGAAAAGCCAAGTTAAAAAAAAAGAAACAGGAAAAAACAACCCAACATTAAGGAAGGTATAGATAATGATTAATTAATTAATTAACTACAATACAGGTAACCCTCAACTTATTACCAGTCATTTTATGATCGAAGTTACAACAGCCATAAAATGTCACACACACACCAGGGTCAAATGACCACGCTTTGACTGTTTGGTGAATAACTTGCATTTACAACTGGTTGCAGTATCCCATGGTCATGTGACTGCAATTTACAATGTTTTCCATTGGTTTCAGGCAACCCCCCCCCAATTAGGAAGAATGGCTTTGCTTAACAATTGTGCCATTCTTTGGGGACCATGGTGATTCACTTAATGACCACTGTAAAAATGTCTGCTCATGTGGGTGCCTCGACTTAAAACTGCATCAGCTTATGACTGGATTTCTGTCCCAATTAATGATCATAAGTTGTGGACTGCCTGTAAAGCTTAGGAATTTGGTAAAATTATAGCCATGGGGGATCCTTGGTGCTCTCTGAGCTTGTTTGTTTTCTTGCAAACATTTCATTATCCAAACTAGGTTAACGTCATTTTATATTGAAAGGGCAAGTCACAAGAATATAAATTGAGAGCAAACCGATCCTTACTAGCACTGATGATGTTATTGAGTTTGGGTAATGAAACGTTTGCAAGAAAACCACCAAGCTCAAAGAGCACGAAAGACTCATTTCAACCCTGAGCTGCAAGTATTCTCCTTTAAATTATAGCCACTTTGCCACTGTATTTGCTCAAGTACCCCAATGTTTACATAATGGTTGGAACGCCCCTCATCTTAATGCTTCTGCTTTTTTTCAATATGTAACTGTCAGCAGGCTATGCAGTGGCATCTAGTGACTTCAATGGTCACTGTAACTGGTTGATTGAAATGTTTCAAAAATGTTTGAGAACACAAAGCAGCAAATAATGTGATTTTATATAGAAAACCAGTGCTTTTTTCTAAAAAAAAAAAAAAGGTGCCGGAACTCTCATCTTGTTACTCTTTTATTTATATAATTTTATTTATATATTTATTTATTTCTGAATTGGCTTTTACTCTTTGGTTGCTCTGTGCCCTGTTTGCAACTCTGCTACTTACCGAGAGAAAATTGGTGAAATCGCTTCTTGGGAGCACAAAAGGAGGAGAGATTGCCGAAAAATGCGCTTACCTGTATACTGGCATTGTGAAGATTCTGGATTTCCCTCTCAGCCTTTGTATCCTAGGAAGATCCAGCAGAGATTGACCAAAAAGTTCATCTCGGGTCTGAATTCCCATGCAGTGAAAAGGAGAGGGCTTGCAACGTCTGGTTGTAGTTATCCACGTTTCTGCACACTGAGATAATCGGCCACTTTCCTTGTTTGAATCCATGGCAGCCGCCGCCATCACGGACCCTGAGAGGGTGCCGAGGCCACGCCCTGACAGTGCAGCGGTTTGACATTGCTGCGGCTGGATGCTAAGGTCAAAATTGACATTTAGCCATGTGAGGTTAGGGATTCCTCTTTCCCCCCCAGCACTCGGGAATCAACGTTTCTACAAAGGTGAGGGAACAGAACACAGTGGAAGTGTGCATCACATTGAGGGCCATGCGCTCCAGGGTGGCCACGTAGGTGCACAGGACGAGGCGGCAGCGGGGGCGCAGGTCCAACACCGGGTAGGCCACCAGGCTGAGATGGGTGAACACAAGGAAGGAGTCCACATGGACCCTGCAGAACCCACTTCCCACTCCTTGTCCTCAGTTACCTAGTTGAGATGGTGTAGTTGGGCATCAGGGAAGGGTGCAAAGTTCCTGCCAACTCACCTTCACTGCAGACAACTTGCCTGTACAACGTTTGCCATCCGGGTCTTTTGGCGCGCTCAGCATCATTTCCTATTGGCTTTCGAAAGCCAATAGGCTTTCAAAAGCCAATAGAGGGAGTAGCACAGCTTGTGCAAAAGCTTTTTCTTGTGTGTGCAAAAAAAGGTGCTGGAACGCCGTTCTGAGCGTTCTATGAGAAAAAAAACCCTGTGGAAAACATAGATTTTATATCTATCACTGTTCCCTTACAACAAAAAATAAGAAATAAAAAGAATGTTGAAATAAAATATACTTTAATATGCTCTTTATTTTCTTTTGTATTTAATAAATAGATTATAAATCTTAGTGGTATGTATGCTTGCATATGGTGATGTAATTTTTGTGATTCGAGTGAGACTTGTTAAAGGAAACCTTTAAACATCCAGCCTATTTTAATATATGGCCTTGGTTGCTGGGGTGTTGGAAATCCAGTCAGAATGTTATGTTGGGGGAGAGAAAAGGAACAAGGACCTTCAATGCCTTCTCATTTTAAAGTTCCTGTTCTCTTAGTTTTATTTGAGTTGTTTATTAAATTTATACGCCACCCCTGACTCCATTTACCTTTTTTTCCAAGAGCAAGTTTTTACAATGGAACCTCTATTTAAACTCATTGTTTAAATAGGTTGAAACTGATCCAAAGTCTTCCAATTTAAAAGTAGTATTTTCTATGGGAAAATAAAAGAAAGCCTTCCATGTGATAATTCTAAGAGGGAAGGAAAGGATTTTGGTAATCAGCAACTTGCTGGACTCCAGTTGGTCCACTGCAGGACTTCTCCTTCCCATCCAGATGCTAGGCTCAATGCTTTTGTGGCTATTTGTTCTCTTGCTGTCAGAGCCAGAAGGACCTTACTCAGCAGCTATCCTTCCCTTCCCTTACCCCTTACCCCTTACCCCTTACCCCTTACCCCTTACCCCTTACCCTTCCCTCCTTCCTGATGAGGAAAATATTAGTTTCATTGCTGAGGCCTGGTAAGGTTGGGTAGCGGGCAACACTTTTAGTATGATATACTGTTCACAATAATATTGTTGCATGGATGTGACCCAACTTGCTTTAATTTGAGGTCTAAGAAGAGATCTATTGACATTTCTTCAGTTAAGGAGAAGGTTCTTTTGGTGGAAGTGGAATGGTTGGGTTTTAAAACCTTCTCCTAGGGCTTGGAACCAGCTAATGAAACACTTGTTCAGGGACAGGTGTGTTCCCACAGAATCTACTTTAAGAAACACTGATATGGTGGTATTCTGTGAATACAGTGCTAGGGCAATGGACATGTGTGAAAGGATTAACTAGTATGGAAAATCAAAGAGTATTAATAAACTTATTTACTCTGACTAAAAAAATTGTATGTGTATATATATATTGGTGGAAGTATGAGAAATAGTCTTGATTGATCAGAAGTAGCAATCCTATGGAGGAACAAATTGCCACTACATTATTTCAAGAAGCTTTAGAGTTTGGTGCCTGCAGCCCTCAGGTTCCATTTCAGTGCTATGCACAGACACCCAAGTAAAAGATAACAATAAGTAAGTAAATAATGACTGATAATGAATTATTAACTCTTTTGAGTGCAAAAAGCCCGAAGTTGTGGAATTAATATATCTTTGTAGACTGGGAATCTCTTTAACCTTCAATTTGTGTTGAAAGAAAATAGCCTAGGAAATACATCTTGAAAACAAAGAGATGGGACCATTTTATCTAGCAGATGAAAGTTCTTTAACAGCAGACAGAAATGGTCACGTAAAGCTTTTCACACTATACAAAGTACAGTAATGTGAACTTCATTTCTTTTTTTTCTAAAAAAATCCCTATTATAACAGAGGATAAAGTTTTGTCCGCAACTTTTTTTGTTGGGAATAATTACAGATGCTACAGTTGTGGACACTAAGTTGATGCTGAATTTAATTACGGCAGCGAGACTTTTGATAGGCCAGTATTGGAAGAAAGAGGAACTGCCGACCATAGAAGAGTGGACTCTAAAGGTTTCCGACCTGGCTGAGATGGCGAAGATTTCGGCCTATTTGAAAGACCACTCGCAAGAACGCTATATTATGGAATGGAGAAAATGGATTGAGTTTATCCAGAACAAGTATAGGGTTAAGAAGTTTTATGTAGCATTTGAATAAGTCTTCTTTCTTTTCTTTTTTTTTCTATTTTGTTTTTCTATATATATTTTATATATATATATATATATATATATATATATATATATATATATATATATATATATATTTATATTTATCCTATACAAGCTAGAGAGTGATGGATTTTAGAGTTTATGGTTGTTAGTATATGGTTGTTTATGATTGTTTTTTTATATATATACCTTGTATTTAGCTCTGGGAAGTCGGGAGGGGGAGGGGGGAGGGGGGAGAGGGTGGGGGGGAGGGAGAAGGGAGGGGGAGGGGGGGGGTTTAAAGGGAAAATTGCATGTTAAAACTTTTTAATAAAAAAAAATCCCTATTATGTAACCATAAAAGCCACAAGCCTAACCCTTAAAAATGAAAAAAAAAGTGGTGGCCATCACTTTTGTCTTTCTGTGAGATGAATTAGAGAATAGAAATGCAGAACTGGAAAAGCTATGCCTTCCAGACTTGTATCTTTCCTTCTATTGATGCTTTTGTGAACAGCTTATGATAGCCCTGCTTCAGCAAGGATAAGCAGAAGTGCAGAGGAGAGAGAAATTCCTTACATCAACTCTCAGCAAGCCATATCATGTAGTGGGTTTAAATGGCCTGCTATCCTTGGGGAGAGGGAATAGATGAAAGCAGGAATTGCTGTTTGAATGGTGCAGCAAATTCTTTCAGAATGTTGAATTAAAGTCTGTATATATGTGTGGCTAATCCATTTCTATCTTGCTTCAGGCAGCTATAAGACTTACACTAATCAAACCAGAACTACAGAAAAATCTGAGAATACTGCCGACTATTTTACTTTAGGACTTATATTAGATTGGCAGGTCATAGCAGGTTCTGGAAAGAAAAATAATTATCAGCTTGTGCTTTCATGTCACCAAGAAACAGTAGAATCAAAAATTTTGTCTCCAAGCTTTAATAACCTCCGTCTAAGGATCCTAATCTTTTTTTCCCCAGAATATATTTTTTTCTAGGAATATAATTTTTACACTCAATGTATGTTTTCAGACAATTAACAGGGAATGTTTTTGTTTTTTATGGAATTTTCCTTGGAAATGGAAAATGTCATAAAGGCAAGGCAAGGCAAGGCACATTCATCTACTTCCAGGGTCTCCAAACTTGGCAACTTTCAGATTTATGGACTTCAACTCCCAGAATTCCTCAGCCAGCCAGGGCTTGCTGAGGATTTATGGGAGTTGAAGTCCAGAAGTCTTAAAGTTGCCAAGTTTGAAGACCACTGATCTACTTTCACAATTGTTGTAAAGAACTCCAATATACATTTGAATAATAAAGAAATAATAAAATATTTTTCTGAAAGGGAAAACATTTAACATTAGCAACCTTGTGCCTTCCCAGAGTTTCTAGCCAGTATTCCCAGTATTCCTTAGAATTCAGCGAACTAAACTCCAATCCATCTAGAGGACATCAGCCTGAGAAGGCTGTTCTCTGGACATTCATATCTGAAGGTCTTCACATCAAGCTCTTGTATTAGAAGCTGTTAATTTGGATAAATTTTTATTAGCGTTAAATGGTCCCTGATAATCCTATTTTTCAGATGTTGCAGATATAAGAGGATAATCTCTTACACTGGAATGTGAGCAGAAGGGAAAATTAAATAGCGAGCCATTTCATGAATCTCATTTCATAGAACTACGTGACATGCTTATCAGGAAGCCTGTTCTTGGTGTGCTTTTCTCACTTCATATTTTTGTGAAAAGTTTAGTTTTAGAAATGTAGCATGAGGGGTATTTGTTGTATTTGATATGCACCATACTTGAACGATACAAATAAAGCTGATAACATTTCCTGTCTGGATATCTTTTAAGGAGGCTAGATATTATTCCTAATCAACAAGGGTCCTTGCAAACATTTCTCTACATTATACAGAAGTCAGTAGGGGTTATTTAAAAGAAATGGCATTTCTTTATTTCTCTAGATGCTTTCAATAATAATCTTCAAGTGTTTGATTAGCTGTTCACAAATATATAGTGAAAGAATCATTTCCTTAATGGTTGGAAAGAAAGGATGGTATGTATTCTGGGATAACTTTTTAAAACCATAGAATATCTCTTTGCAAGGTTTCACATGTAATATGTGTACTTGATTTTTTCAAGTAATATGTGTACTTGATTTAAAATACTGCAGTTCTGTAGCAGTTCTGTAACAGAGATGACTGCATCTCTCAATAGATTTTAAGAATAAGCAATAAGACAATATTCCACTTATATTAGCAACATCACAATATAGTTTAGCAGGCCCCTCGATAAGCATGTTGTATTAACTGGTAGATTTTTGCTTTTTACTTTTGCTCATTCAGTAGACTTTGAGCAATTGTGTTTTCTGAAGGAAAAAAAAGCTCATAAAACTGCAGAGTTCTGAGTGCAGCCCTTGAGCAATGAAACATTGGCTTGATCAGCAGATAAGGCTAATAAGGCTTTTTGTGGTACAGTCCAATTTGAAGTAATGACATCTACAGTCTGGTGTGCAGTATATAGATCTCTCTTCAATAAATGATTTTCTCCTAATTACTCTTTCTAAAAACCTTAGGGCAAGAAGAGAAATAATGTTATGCTACCTGAAATCAGATAAAGACTTGAGTTTACTGACAGAGCAGCTTGAAGAAGTCATAGCAAAGTGTAATGAATTGCTAGGTCATTGCACTTTGCTCTATCATATGATCTACATATGCAATTAATGATGTGTGATTTTAGAAAGCAGTTAACATTTGGGGAGTGCAATTTGGTAAGCAGATTCCACACCTCTGCCCACATACCCTTTCTGAACCATTGTCAAAAACATTATTTTAGATCTGCAGCTGCTACCAAGATCAAATCAGGTTGAAAATATTTGTGTCTGGAAAGTATCTTATGACAGCAAGGAATTAAGGAACTAAAGAGTAGGAGCAGCTTTTTCACTGCTGAATTTGCTTGAAGAATGTGGGTTCCCATCTTCTTGGATGAAAAATCCAAGTTCTGACAATTGAGTATCATACTCAACTCACAAGCTCTACTAGCCACCATTCATTTGCAACAGACCTGCATGGAATCTCTATCCAAGGTCCTGCAGAAAAAGATGGAGATGATGCAACTACAATCTCCAGGCAATCACTTCTTTTGCATGATTCTAATTTTATCAGGATAATAACCATGCAATGAAATGTAGACTTTTCTTTCATGAACAAGTGTCAAGAATTTTCTTGTTATTATCTCAAAACTTATTATTTTTAATTTACTCAGTCCCCATGGAAACTCTGTTGACTGGTTTTTTTTAAAAAAAAATTGTGGATAAATGGAAGACAGATTTTATATTTGCTCTCTTGTTACTGAGCTTCTCTCATTAAAAATGACTGATGCTAGCTTACA
This sequence comes from Vipera ursinii, assembly GCF_947247035.1. Classification (NCBI taxonomy): domain Eukaryota; kingdom Metazoa; phylum Chordata; class Lepidosauria; order Squamata; family Viperidae; genus Vipera; species Vipera ursinii. The sequence continues at coordinate 241,672,492 of NC_139513.1, forward strand.
GCCTACTTTGTATGCCATAAGCATATATCACTTCCCAAAATTTGTAACAACACAACAAAAAAGAAATAAGTGATACTCACACTGATGGCAGATAGAACTCATGTTCACATTTGTTTTTATTTAAGATGCATGTTAGCATTCATGTAACATAGCTGTACAGGTTTAGCAAGATAATCATCTCATTTTAATTTTGATTTTTAAGTACATAACATGCATTAGAAAATAATTAGTGTGGCTTTGGTGTCAACTGAAAATAAATTACTTGAGCCATTATGAATTCTTTATTTCATTACTAGAGATGTTACTAAGTTGTTTTGAAACTGCAAGCAGATTTGTAAATCACAGTAAGTAATGCACATTTGAAATGCTCTGAAACAAATTAGTAATACTTTTCTCTAGTTTCTTGAAAACCTCTCTGAAATGCAGGAAGGAGATCCTTGTTCCACCTCATAGGAAAACCAACTGGCAATATGGTACAGAAATTAAAAATTAAGGATATACATTCATTTATGGAAAGTCACTGAATAACTTTGGGGTACTTATTTTTTTTGTAGCTCAACCTATATAATAGGATTGTTGTGGGAATAAAATGAAAAGAGACACCCAGGTATCATATCTTGAGATCCTGGAGAGAAAACCTATACCACTAACCATTTTCTCCTCTGCTTCTGCTAAATAAGCATGGATTGGATTTTCCCAGTGAAAATATAAAAAGCACAATATTTTTAAATAGTCTTGACAAATATAAAAACCAAATCCCTCACATGGATCATTCAGAATGTGAATGTTTCATTAGTTTTAATGATAACCAAGAATGAACAGCATAGAACAATTAAAGATCATTCTTAACTAATACCATTTTTTCTGTAGATGGCTTCATGCAACACTTGGTTAACTTAAACAGGGTTTATGCCATTATCCCAGTCTTCTTGGTTCACATGGCATTATGAAATATAAATTAATTGCATGGGCTGGATTTACAGAACAAACCAGGCCAAAATATAAATGGCCTTTGATTTTGTATACTAATACAAAATACTAATACTATACCAAAACATAAAATCAAGAGTCTAATTCTTAAAAGCCAAAGCCAAAACAAAGGTGATAAAGGAAATTAAAAAGAAAATAGCATTATAAAACTAGAAATAGTGGAGAATATGTCTCCATTTTATTGCCTTTTCCTCTTTCTTCACGGTCAGTAGCCCATCATTTTGCGGAACCTACTAGATACCAATTAGTCTGGTTTTTTTTGTTTTTTGTTTTAAAATACCTAACTTCTATGCAAGAGATATTTTAAAAAGGCACTCTGGGTAAGGGCTTTTTTTCACTTGTACTTAACCATGGTACAAATATGCATGGCAACTTTTTCTGCTGTGTCCCCTCTGAAATTTATTTATCAAATTTATATGGCCACCCATCTCTCAGATGACTCTGGGTACATATAATAAAACCAACCCATAAAATAGAGTATACAACCAGTTTAAATGGTTAAAATCACATGACATGAGTAAATAATATGAGTAAAAACCAGCTTGCAATGAAATTAAACTAATACGTTTTACTGGGCTTCTCATATGTGGGCTCTCTGTTGCCAGGGGATCTGTAGGCCTGACAGAAAAATATATTTTAAGGGCTTTCTGAAAAGCTATAAGGGTTGGGGCTAACCTCACTTCAGGGTGGAAGATATTCCAGAAGGCAGGTGCCACAGCAGAAAAGGCTTAACTCCTGGGTTCCAGCGGAAAAAAGTCCTTAACATGTCTCTCCTGCTGGAACTGTTTTAATGGGTAAAGGTAATGGCAAGAAGAGGTCCCTCAGATAATTTGGTCTCTTGTCATGAAGAGCTTGAAAGGTGAAGACCAAGAGCTCTGAAGTATCCTCAAATAATTCAGCAGAAAGCAATGCTCCCAAAAAACCACAAAGGACAATCAAGAGCAGTTGGGAAGCAGCCCCCACAGGAGTCAGTAATCACTATTCAGCAGTCTTTCACCTGCCTTAGCTGAGCTATAGATATATAATTTTACTGAAAAACATTAAGAAAGATTTAAAAACTAACAGAAACTAATACAAAATAAGAAAACAAAAAAAGAAGTCAAAGAAAGAGATAAAAGTGCAAAAGCAAAGAAAAAAAGATACAAAAAAATAAGCTTCCAATCTTTGTACAGCAGATACAAGGACAATGATAAATTTATCTCAACTTGTTTCCTTTGGTCTATTCTTTCTAATCAAAACCATAAATCATAAGTTCATTTTTTTGTTTCATGCAATACAGGATTTTAAAAGCATTTCCAATCAAAAATAAATAAAGATATTGGGTTTTTTTCTCTGATCCAAAAAATTAGTTTGGCAAGTTCCGTTATTTTCACCAACCATTCCTTCATTGTGGGAAGAACCAGATCTTTCCATCTTTGTGCATACAATAATCTCTTTGAAGTTTTCATGTATAAAAATAAAGCTGTATGATTTTTTCCAGCTGTTTGTCTATTAGCCCCAAAAGAAAAGACTCTGGTTTAAATTGTATATTAAACTTTAAAATTCTTGGGATCAATGTATGTATTTGAATCCAACACTTTCTGGCCTTTTTACACACCTACTAAACATGAAAAAAATGTCCCTTCTTCTTGTTCATGCTTCCAACATAACTTTGAAATACTTTTAAACAATCTAAGCATGTAAAAATGCAAGTAGAAAAATAGGGACCACTATGGTAGGAAGGTAACAGTGTTCCGTGAGCCTTTGGCATCTAGTCATGCCGGCCACATGACCACAGAGACATCCTCGGACAAGCACTGGCATTTCGGCTTTGAAACGGAGATGAGCACCGGCCCCTAGAGTCGGAAACGACTAGCACACATGTGCGGGGGAACCTTTACCTTTACCTTTTTAGACAGTTTCTCTCATATCAATGATGCATCATTTTATAAAAAAACTTTTAGGATTGTAACATAGTATAAATTTCAATCCTTTCAGACAAATTTCCCATTGTTCCATTTGACTATTAAAATCAAAATTTAGTCCACTTTATCATACATTCTTTCACTTGTTCTTCAGTTTTTAATTTTCGTAAGTGTTTATACATTCTAGCAATTACATGTTCATTATTTGTACACAGTTTTATTTTCAAACTCAATTTTACAATCTTCAAAATCGTAAATTCCTCTGTCTACTTTAAATCTTTCTAAAAATTGTAAACAAGAAAAGTAACGTCTATGCAGTGGTGGGATTCAAATAATTTAACAGCCGGTTCTCTGCCCTAATGACCGTTTTAAGTATAAAAAAATGATATACCAAAAGGTAGTTTATTATTTCATGCATTTAATACTTAAATAAGAACAATAAAAGAGGTACACAAAACTAGATTATGTTATAAGAAAGAGTTTTAAAATATTAATGAAAAATATTAAATAAATAATATCTAATACACATGTAAATATCAAGCTAGGGTGGCGGTGGAGAGGTGGAGCTTCCCCAGGAGCCTGCACTCACTTACCTTAGGGCCAAGGCAGCCAGACCTCCAATGCCCCGACACCTGTTGCGCCAGTTCTCTGTGTGGATGCCTCTTCCAGAAGTCCATTCTGGGCCTGGGCAACAAAAAAATTAGCTACCGGTTCTGCTGAAGTGATGCGAACTGGCTGAATTCCACCACAGTCTTGCCTCTTGAAAAAGCACCTTTAGGACAAGAAAACTAATGTCAAGTATGTCCTCCTGCCACCAAATTTTCTCTTGTTTTTATTTTACATTTCCCTGGATAAAATTATACTATCTCACAATAAGTCATTTCTGTTGTCTTCTTATTTCTTATCCAATGCATCTAATGCACCCAATGCTTTGTGTGCTAAGAGCCACAAAGGTATTTTCAAGCACAACCTGAATTTGTATCTATCTGATACAGCACATCTAATATAATAAGTTTTAAAATCTACAATAACTTTATCATACAAACATTCATACCACCCAGATCTCAGGCTGTGTGCTTCTAGTCCCAGAAGCTTTCTGTTTCTCACAACACTCACTATTTCATCCAAACAAGCAGAAATACAGTCTTAAATCAGGTAAATCCCCCTATTTCAGTGGTGGGATTCAACCGGTTTGCACCACTTTGGCAGAACTGGTAGCTAATCTTTTGTTGCCTAGGCCCAGAACGGACTTCCGGAAGCAGCATCCACACACAGAACAGGTTGTTCACATATTTGAATCCCACCACTGCCCTGTTTGTATGTTGTAACCCCTTAGATTTAATTCCTGTCACACGAATTTAGATACAGCATATCCTTCTGCCATTATTTAGATGGTACATCAGTTGTGTCTGAAACAAAAATAACACTTTAGATAAAACATTCATTTTAGTCACAGAAATTCTCCCCAGCAATGACAATTGTATTTTCCCCATCTTGTCTTTTTAAACTCCATTTCATGTCTCCACATAGTTAATTTGAAATAGCATACAGTTCATATTTGTCAAAGTGATATCCAAATATTTTACCTTCTTCTCAATCTTGAAACCCATTTTATTTATTAATTCTGTTTGATCTTGTATCTTTATATCTTTAGTTAACATGTTTGTCATCTGTTTGATCATCTTTAAGCCTGCTAACGGACCAAATTCTTTTAATTTGCTGATTAATTTCAATTCTCTTTAAAGGATCTTCCAAAACCAATATCAAGTCATGTGTTTTGGCTTTTCTCACTTCAGTCTCTTTCCTTTCCATGGCTGAATACCTGTCCTTATGACTTCATGGACTCATTCATGCAATTACCTTGGGAACAATATGGCAGTGGTTTGTCCTTGCCATTTCAAGATGTTTGTTGACTATGGCAGAGCTAAAACAATGCTAACTGTGATCAATATGGCAAATATTTAGCAGGGAAATCAGGAAACGTCAGCACTATAAACTAGAATGGAAGTTAAAAAAAAGCTAGAGAACTGGCAAAGGCAAAACACTTTTAAAGAGTGGTGCTTTAAATTCTACTATAGTGAAAATCCTTAAACACATATATTAACTTATTCTTCTAAATCTGTTCATTTCTTCATGATGAACCCTGGTTTGAACTTTTGGAATGAATCTTTCAAATGTTTATCAGAAAGAATAACTGGAATAAGTGCATTTTGTATAGATACATTTAAAACTGTTTTCTTTTTAAATGGTAAAGAAAATATATATATTTGGGACATTTCCATTTTGAACTTGTGTCATACCAAGAATTTTTCACAGACTCCAAACCAACCAGGATGAAATTTCTAGCATAGTAGAATACTGGGTTGTGTGTGCTTCAAAATGGTTTTAAAAGAATCTCTCTGCTATTCATTAAAGCTGCTGCCACTTTTTTTCCCTGCGGACCTGAAGAAAAGATCCTGCTCAAGAGCCACTTTAATAAGCTGAAATGAGTCATAGAAGTCTAAAAAGGGAAATGCTATCTTAATTACTAGCAGATAAGCCCAAAAGAATTATTCCGAATCATTTGCACATCTCCAGTAGAAAATGTATTTGTGATTTCATGTGTGTGTGTTTAAAATAATAACAATGCATGATACATTTCTATTATTTTTCTACAGTTGATTTGCTTGATTGATTATTTATAGATATCATTTTTACTGTTATATGAGCCACATTGACTTGAAATACTTGCCTTCTCTTGGGATGAAAAATGACATTTGAAAGAATGCTCATTATTTCCATTGTATGTGTTGACTCCATGGATTCTTCATCTGCCAAAGTACGAACTCTGGATTGTGTTCATCCAGAGACTTCTGGTAAGAACAGTAATTGATCAAATCAACTCACTCTAATCCCACACAGACTGCTTGCCACCACAGCTTGTTAACCTTCTACACAAACAGTTTATTTAGCTTTCAGAATGACATCATGGAAATCACCTCTAATACATCAAATGGATATGAGAAGAAACTCAAATGCAATCTGTCTCAAAGCTCTGTTATTTTAATGATTAAAACTTGGGGCTTTTAGTGCATAGTGACTTTAATTTATAAGAAGCAGGCTCTTACAATTAAAAAAAGTTGCATTTTCTATAGGATGGATTTGACATTATGAATCTTTTAAATAAATACAAATTCTTAGAAAAATATTCAGGTACAAAAGCTAAAGAATGTGTTTATTTTAAGCAAACATATATTACTATTTAATAGCAATAAATTTAATTCCTAAATTTATCTTTCACTGCTTATTTGGAAGTGTTTGGAATGGCAGAATAGTTCTGAATGCTATAAGGTCTCTTTTGGCTTTATTAGAACTAGAAATACCATGATACCTAGCCAGCAGTCCTGCCTAATCATCTGATATTAATTAAGGTCAGTTCATATTGAAGCAAAAGGACATGAAGGACTCTGTAGTTTAAACAGCTGCATGATATCCAATGGGGCTTTCTTTCAGTAACATCACAGCTATGACTTGTAAGGAGTCAGAAATGTTCAGAACTTTTGCATTTTTATTATGCCACAATAGTGTTTGTTTTAATAATTTACTTTGTGATTATGAAAATCAAAATTTAAATCTTTTATATAGTCAGACTTGGCAGCAGTCAGCCATGCCTTGGTGATATCACAATTAGATTAATACTTTATTCCACACTATGCATGATAATTTTTAATTGTGCAAAATGTGGTATTACATGATGTAGGTGTATACTTCTTTACCTGGGCAGAGGAAATATTCAGGAAGATGGAAACATTTTCAAGAAGGATATCACTGCAAACATAGTATGAAAGGGTGTAAGCAAAATGCATAGTGATGTATAAGTGAAATTGGTAAATAAAATCAAAATAACCTGTTCGGTTTAAACTGACTTGGGCTGTTTTGAACTGAAAGACCAATAATGCCAGCATTGAGTGCTGATTCTTTATGGACCAAAGTTATCATTAAAAGGTTGAAGACATGACAGTTTAAGGGCTGGCTATCTGAGAAATTATATCTGTCTTGATGAATCTGTCAGAAAACTGAGATTTGGAGAAGAAGGTTTTCATAAAATGTTCTCATAAAGGCCCATTTAGGTTCATAAGACAGAATGACAAGAAATAAGATATAAATGTAAGGGGATAAATAAATTCATATGCCCTAGTTAAAAGCTTAATAATAAGCAAAGTCTTGAGATCTGAAAGCATAGGAATTCTTACTGCAAGGTTACCACAAGGAGGTTGAGGGTTTGGTGAACTGGTGTAAGGATAACAGCCTACTTTTAAATACTGGAAAAAACAAAGAGATCATAGTCAATTTCAGAAAAGGCAGGCATAGCCACACTCCTCTGTGCATTAATGATTCACCTGTAGAGATGGTTACCAGCACCAAATTCCTGGATGTGCAGTTAACAAGTAGGCTGGTTTGGTCGCTCATCAGCAAGACACTGGTGAAATGGGTACAGCAGCGCTTGCATTTTCTGTGTCGCATGAGAAAAGTACATCTTCCTTTCCCTGTCCTTACCACTTTCTACAGAGGGATGATCGAGAGCATCCTGTCATACCGCATCACAATCTGTTTTAAAAACATCACTGCTTCAGACAGGAAGCGGTGTAGAGAGTGGTGAGGATGGCTGAAAAGTTCATTGGCAGTTCCCTCCCTTCCATCCAGGACATAGCACAGAAACGTTGCTTGAGCAGGTTCCCCAGGATTGTCTGGGACACTACACATCCTCTTCACAACCTGTTTTTCTTGTTACCTTCTTGGAGGAGGCTCCCTAGTATCCAAAACAGAACATCCAGATTCAGTCAGTTTTGTTCTAACCAGCATTAACCTTATGAACTCTAAAGCTTCCTCCTTCTGTTATGTATTCAAGATGGACAGTGATTAATATTTATATGTTACTTACATATAAGGCTGTAGGTCTATACATATGTCATATATAGTATGCTTAAATGTGTGTTATGTATGTGTACACTTTAAGAGTAAGCAACTGTTGTGCCCATAGTAAAAAATGACAATAAAGGTTATCTAATCTTACCTTCTAAATTTATCACTGACATTAAATTAATAAGAGATCTTGATTGCACCTTATGACAGATCCTTTGTCTCTCTATGATTAAGAAAGTGCACTCATATGTGAAAGGTGAGAGAATATATGCTTTTATACAAATGCTTAAATGCTTATATACAAATGCTCAAAGCTTGGGGAACAAGCAGGGTGAAGTAGAAGCAATAGTACACAAGGGTGGGTATGACATAGTTGGCATAACAGAAACCTAGTGGGATGAAACCCATGAATAGAATTGACTGATGGATGGATACAAATTGTTCAAAAGAAACAGGTCTACAGAAAGAGGAGGGGGAGTTGAACTAAGAGAACACTACATAGCTACAGAAATGCACACGATCAAAGATAAAATCTCTCCAGAATGTATATGGGTTAATATAAAAGAGAAAAAAAAAGTGACATTGCCATAGGTGTATATTACAGGCCACCCAACCAATCAGAAGAAATAGACAAAGTCTTTGCCAACCAGTTAACAAATGTATGTAGGAAGCATACCACACTAGTAATGGGAGACTTCAATTATCCAGATAGCAATTGGGAGACAAACACTGCAGAAAGTGGGAGATCAAACAGGCTCACTATGAGCCAGCAGTGTGCAGCAGCAACCAAAAAAGCTAATACAATCCTGGGGTTGTATAAACAGAGGCATAGAATCAAGATCACGCAAAGTATTAGTACCGCTTTATAAAACCCTAGTAGGACCACACCTGGAATACTGCAGCCAATTTTGGTCACCACATCACAAAAAAGATGTTGAGAGTTTGAAAAAAATTCAGAGAAGAGCAACTAAGATGATCAAAGGCCTGGAGACTAAAACATATGAAGAATGGCTGCGGGACTTGGCTTTCGCTAAAGAAAATAAGAAATAGGGGAGACATGATAGCAGTATTCCAGTATCTGAGGGGCTGCCACAAGGAAGAGGGGGTCATATTCACCAGAGCACCAGAGGGAAGGAAGAGAAACAATGGTTGGAAACTGATCAAAGAGAGAAGCAATCTGGAATTAAGGAGAAATTTTTTGATAGTGAGGACAATCAATCAGTGGAACAGCTTGCCTTCAGAAATTGTGGGCACTCCATCATTGGAGATTTTTAAGAAGAGACTAGATAATCATCTGTCTGAGATGTTTTTGGTTCTCCTGCTTGAGCAGGGGGCTGGACTAAAAGACCTCCAAGGTCCCTTCCAGCTTCTATTCTATTCTGTTCTGTTCTCTTTCTTATTTTATTATGCTAATTAACATAAGAAAAAGATACCAGATAAAGATGCTAATAATGATGAAAGATATATCATGACAAATCAAGACAAACAATGTTCCAACTACTTATGTACAACATCATGACAAAAGTATGAAAGGTGGTGTTTGTATTGTTGTAACATACTTTTATCAGTTCTTCATGGTTGTGATCTGTAGCATATACCTGTGATAAATACATACAACTGTATCAACTTCAAAACTAAAAAAAAATCATAATAAAAAAGAAAAAATGTGCTTGGAGGAAAGATCTTGAAAATTATGTGATAAAAATTCCAGCAAAAGACTTTGCCTTCTAATATTCTATGATAATTTACCCAAACCATACTGACTGTTTATGCAATATATATATGGTGGCTTATGGTGACATAAGAATTCAGTCTATGTGTTATATAAAACTGTTCTTCATGCGGCTTAATTTAGATACTGTATTGTAAGCCCAGGGATGCAGTGGCTCAGTGGGTTAGGATCAGATGGTCAGCAGTTTGGCAGGTCGAATCCCGAGTGCTGCGTAACAGAGTGAGCGCCTGTTACTTGTCCCAGCTTCTGCCAATCTAGCAGTTCGGAACCATGTACAAATGCAAGTAGAAAAATAGGGACCACTACGGTGGGAACGTAACAGTGTTCCCTGCGCCTTTGGCGTCTAGTCATGCCGGCCACATGACCATGGAGACGTCCTTGGACAAGCGCTGGCTCTTTGGCTTTGAAACGGAGATAAGCACCCTCCCCTTGAGTTGGAAACAACTAGCACACATGTGCGGGGGAACCTTTACCTTTATAGTAAGCCCAGTTCATTTTATATAACTTTGAGGAAGTTGTTCTTCACTTCAGACAAAGTGTTCTGCCCCAGCCTATGTGAGTCCTTGTAATACTCACAAGGAGAAACCCCTCTTCCAAGAAATGGGAAGGAACTGCAAGAAAAAAACAACCCCTTTTATTCTCACAGACCTGAGTCAATGTCCAAGGCAAACAAACACAGTCAATAGAAACTCAGTCTTCAACACAAACAGTTGCCTTCAGCAACCAGCACCTCCCACCCCTTCCCTTTTATAATTCAGCCAAGGTGTGGCTTCCTAATGCCTTCTCCTTTGCCTTTGGAGCTTCCCCATTGCATTCCTCTATCCTACTCACTTCTCTTGCCTGCACTTTTGTGCATCCTTGATTTGTCCCAACTGTTCTTCATCACTGCCCAACTCATGCTCCCAGCACATCTGTTTCTCAGCCTGAGCATGAGTAGAGGGGCCAGGTTCCTCATCTGACTGTAAGTCTTGGAGCTCCTCAGAGCCTTCTTCTGATTCTAATGTCACTCCAGGCCTCTCCTCCTCATCTGATTCCTCAGACTCAGGTGCCGGATCCACTGGCTGGCGAGGAATCACAACACTAAGATTTGTTAGCTACTGTATGACACAGATTTAGTTGTCCCTGCGTAACACCAGGGCTCTTCCAAAATAAGAAAATAATAGATTTTGAAGGGACCATGGAGGTCTTCTAGTCCAATCTTTGCTCAAGCAGGAGACCCTATGCTGTTTCAGACAAATGGCTCTCCAGTCTCTTCTTAAAAGCTTCCAGTGATGTAGCACCCACAGTTTCTGAAGGCAAGTCATTCCACTAGTTAATTGTTCTCATTATTAGGAATTTTCTTCTTAGTTCTGTGTTTCTTCTCTCTTTGATTAGTTTCCATTCAGTGTTTCTTGTTTTGCCTTCTGGAGCTTTGGAAGATAGGTTGATTCCTCTCTTATTTGTGGCAGCCTCTCAAATATTGGAACGTCACCCCTTGTCATTTTTTCACTAGACTAAACATAAATGCAACTATTCTTTATAGGCCCCTAATCATCTTTGTTGCTCTTCTCTGTACTCTTTCCAAGTCTAAACATCTTTTTTATATTGTGGTGACCAAATCTAGATGCACTATTCCAAGCATGTCTTATTAAGGCTTTATAAAATGATATTAATACTTCACATGATCTTGATTCTATCCCTCAGTTAATGCAGCCTAGGATTGCCTTGGCTTTTTTGGCTGCTGCCACACAGCGTTGGCTCATATTTAAGTGATTGTCCACTAGCACTGCAAGATCCCCCTCACAGTTACTGCTATTGAGCCAGGTTTCACCTAATCTGTACATGTACATTTGATTTTTCTTGCCTAAGTATAGAACCTTACTTTTCTCTCCATTGAATTTCATTTTGTTAGATAGGGCCAGTGTTTAAGTCTGTTGAGATTCATCTGGGACTTAAGCCTATCTTCTGGGGTGTTGGCTGTGTTTCAGATCTCTCTGAAATAGCTTGTTGTATTTTGGGAGACATATGAAAATGATGACCTTTGTGATAGCTTTAAGATAGAACTGATTTAATACCACAACCAGTTTTAGGCTAAAATTATACCAATACTTATTTTTACAAACAAGCATAAGGTGACCCTCTGAAAAAAATGGAACATCATTATCTTCCTTATAGTCTTAGATCTCATGGAAGTTTAACGGAGGATGGGTAAAAATAAACATACCCTCTTAAAGGTTTGTTATGCTTCATTTATCACTTAACCTTTTATGGATTCTATTCCATTCCATAAAATGCTATCAGAGAATATTAACTATAAAAGGCAAAGATGCCTCAAATCCAGTTTGACTTTTAGAGACTACATGGACAGTTGATATTATAATGTTGGTCTTAATGGTGACAGAAAGTTGTTGTTTTTTGCTGCAAATTACTAATATAGTTACCACTGTAGAAATCACCTCCTTGAAACCAAAGCAGACCAAACCAACAAACAACCCCTCTTCAAATATTTCTCTCATTTAACAAATTCTAATATTTATAGCATAAATGCATACTAATATTTTTACTCTTTGGGATGTAGTAGGTCTTCCACTAGTTTCACTTCCGAAAAGTATAACAGCCAAGATAATTCTTTTCTATTTTGTCTGTATATTATTAATTTATTTTAATTATAATAAAGCAATAACTAATATGCCCTAAGGGACCCGGTGGCTCAGTGGGTTAGGACAGCTGAGCTTGTCGATCGGAAGGTTGGCAGTTTGGCAGGTCGAATCCCGAGTGCCGCGTAGCAGAGTGAGCACCTGTTATACTCATCCCAGCTTCTGCCAACCTAGCAGTTTGAAAGCACGTAAAAATGCAAGTAGAAAAATAGGGACCACTACGGTGGGAAGGTAACAGCGTTCCGTGAGCCTTTGGCGTCTAGTCATGCCAGCCACATGACCACGGAGACGTCCTCGGACAAGCACTGGCTCTTCGGCTTTGAAACGGAGATGAGCACCGGCCCCTAGAGTCGGAAACGACTAGCACGCATGTGCGGGGGAACCTTTACCTTTACCTTTAATATGCCCTAGTTCTTAAAATTCTTAAGGAATTACAGACTATTTAGCTTTCACAGTATGATGTTTAAAATATCCTTTCAGTTAATAATTTATTCTAGGTATTAAATCTGCCACATTCCTTTTACTTGGTCCACTGCTGAAGAATTTATTGGAAAAGACTTAGATATGACCTAGCAATTTGAAAACTTGTCAAAGATGAATCCAATTAGTTTCTGTACAATGTTGACAGGTATACTCTGTGTCAAAGTATGACATCTGAACAAGTCATATTTAATAACAAACTCAAAATGATGGCAGAAATTACAAAACACTCACTCTGATCACAATTCATTTTTGAAAAAGTGTCACCTTGTTTTATTTGATTGAGATTGGAAAAAAATATTTCCTAAAATGTCTAAACAAAGAACAGAAATTTGGGTCTTAATGTTTTGCTCTGATCCCCCCCCCAAAAGATATAGAAACACAATTGCACATTAAAACATAAAATACATTAAAACATAAACCTTATTTTTGCAATAGAAAATGAATTATTTTTTTCAAAATTTCAGATAAATGCTACACCTTAGTGGAATATATTTATGGCAGAAATGATCTTTCCATGGCTTTTAAAAACATCTTTTTAATTTTTTTATGTTTAAAAAACATAAATTTAGTTAAACAAAAACTAAACACATCACGATTGTTGATATATATAAAAGTGTGCTGCAGTATCTTAAAGGAGATTGCTTAGTGCTGGCCATTCTTTGTAGAATGGAAAGTGATATAATGGCACCTAAAATCAAATAATAGTAGTATAACTTTTTCAAATCAGAGATCAAAAGTAAGAATTATCAAAATCCCTTCAGCCAGCAAACCAACTTGCTGATAGTTTGACTTCCATCTCCCTTGTGCCTCCAGATTTTTTTGTGCTTCCTGAATCTGTTCCACAAAGTTGTAGCCTAGACGTCACCCCCAGAATTAAAAGACAAGGAGTTGAAAGTTTCCTTTTAGGGTAATGATTCTACTCTTAAGGCTTCCAAAGAGATAATATGATAATTTTCTCAATTATAAGGAGACCCCAACTCCTCGTTCTGAAGGGTCCTCAGTGAGACATCACTGAACCAGGAGTCCCCAACCCCCAGTACATGGCCCAGTGCTGGCTGAAGCCCATTCAGAACTGGGCTGTGGAAGTGGTGGGCAAGCATTTCTCTGTATTTAGGAGAGTAAAACATGCAATTGTGCCCTGAAATGGCCCACTGGCTCTGCTGCTGAGAATTCTTATCTTTGACTTGATTTTCCTGAGAGCAGTATGAATTCCCAACAAGGTAAACTGTAATAAGAGATTGTCCTCACAGTCACAGGAAAACAACATTTACACACTTCTGAAAAGGGAGGAAAGGCTGTAACAGTGTACTAATAGAGTAACACTGGCAGGCAGCAATAGAAGAAAAACCCGCTGTGAAGTATTTCATTTTGGTGAGACTTTTAACAATTTAAAGAAGAAATAGTACATAATGGAAGTTTGGCTTTCTTAAGGGAGTCATAAATAAAATAGTGATATAATCAAAAGGACAGAAGAAGAAAGACATGTCTGAAATTTAATTCTTATTTATGTTCCTTTTCATAATTTATGACTTGCAAGCAAACATGGATGGTTGCAAAATACAATAACTCAACCTTCTGTGTGTTTTCCTGCTGCACCCTGCCTGTTAAAGCCTTCCAGAGCTTGAACCTGCTGCTTTAATTTACTGCTTTCTCTTCAGTGATTAAAGTGGGGTTTAAAAAGGTCTTCAGAAAAAGTGGTGAGCTTTTGGTAGGATTTGTTACCAGAGTGTGGATCAATACTGTGTTGCAGTTTAGGTCTCTAGAGTGGCTTCCTGAGGTGGCAGGCTTGAAATTTCAGAGAAATTTCCAATGATATCATCTCAGAAGCACAGGGAGAAATGGAACAGTGTGCATCTGGTATGTATGTGGATATGTGCACGATTACCAAATATATTGCGCTGAAGCACAATAATCTTGCTAGTTATGGATTTTGTACAGTGGCTTACCTTAATAATCCGAATACAAAAGATAATCGCTTTATGTCAATTCAGAGCCTTAATTCACTTAGCTGAGTAAAGCTACAATTCAGTGATGGCAGGGAGGGGATTGATGGCAAGAGAAGGATAAAAAAGTCAAGGCTGTGACCAACACCACACAATAAAGTCCCCTTTAACATATTATACACACGTAAAAAAAGGGGCTGGAGCTTCATTTGTGCAGTTACCTTATTATTTTTTGAAGCCATCCCTGAGTATACCTCAAGTGGTTGGGAACTTTTCTTTCCTGGTGACTCTTCCTCTTTTTTCATCATTTTAGTTTTTCTGAGCTTTGAAGGATATTGTGGGAGATGTGGTAATGTCATTGTGATGTGGAATCCAGAGTATTGGCTTGTTAGTTTTTTACTTCACATTTGGGAACAGAAACAGAATACATCTATTAAAAGTTGTAAAACAAAACAGAATACATATCACAAAAATGTGGCCCAGAAAATGGCTATGTACTATTTTTGAAAGTCTCTATGGACATAAAAAGAGGCAAAGGAGGCTGATTGAACTATCTGGAGAAGAAAATTGTATTAAAATTAAAGGGTATAATCTTTTTCTACCCTTTAATGGCATTTTTGTCCAGATAATTCTTTTGTGTGGCTTGAAATGAAGATGCTACAAGATCATTGTAAAGTAAGAGTATCTGCTAAATTTAATTTATTTAAAAAATGTTTGAACATGTCATGAGCTTTCACAACTAGAAAAATAAATGTTCAATTTTTTTTCTACAGAAGGCAGTAAAAGGGATTATTTTGACTTGCTGATATGGCTTTGGTCCAATCTATCTTTCTATTCTGCCCTTTCCCTATAGAAATATTTGTGCCAACTTTCATTTTGTAATTCATTCACCCAATAGGTCACTCCCTAGCCAGAGAAATATTATAAAATGCCCCTTTTTGTTAACAGTTGGCTCTCGCTATTATAAATTCTTGAGAAAATAATTTTATTTATTTATTTATTTATTTATTTATTTATTTATTATTTTTATTGCATTTATATCCCGCCCTTCTCCGAAGATTCAGGGCGGCTTACAAGCTTAGCAGTAGCCTTCATTCCATGTATATGCCTGCTTATTAGGGCTTTCACACACACCCCAAGCGGCATTATTACAAAGTCAGCTTAATTGCCCCCAACAATCTGGGTCCTCATTTTACCTACCTCGGAAGGATGGAAGGCTGAGTCAACCTTGAGCCTGGTGGGATGCGAACCTGCAATAATTGCAGGCAGCTGGTGTTATTTAAGGAGGCGTTAGCCCACTGCTCCACCAAGGCTCTTTAAATAAAGCATTCATACCTACAATCCTAACACCTATTTTTTTTCAAAGTTTCCAGAGAAATTATCTTAGAAAGGTTAGACTAATCTCAAATGGAAAACAAAAGAGGTAATGGTAAATAGCTGATGTCATTCACCTAAAAAGCCCTAGAATGTAAATTTGCCAATAGAAAACACATCTATGAATATTTTTCAATGTTCCTAATGTACACTTTAGGAATACTGATACAGGAACATATATTGAACATTAGGCTCTTCTCCAGTGAGTCCTTTCTTCTCATTAGGTGGCCAAAGTATTTGAGTTTTAGCTTCAGGATCTGGCCTTCTAAAGAGCAGTCGGGATTGATCTCCTCTAGGACTGACCGGTTTGATCGCCTTGCAGTCCAAGGGACTCGCAGGAGTCTTCTCCAGCACCATAGTTCAAAGGCCTCAATTCTTTGGCGCTCAGCCTTTCTTATGGTCCAGCTTTCACTGCCATACATTGCAACTGGGAAAACCATAGCCTTGACTATACGCACTTTTGTTGACAGGGTGATGTCTCTGCTTTTTAGTGTGCTGTCTAGATTTGACATGGCTTTCCTCCCCAGGAGCAAGCGTCTTTTAATTTCTTGGCTACAGTCCCCATCTGCAGTGATCTTGGAGCCCAGGAAAATAAAATCTGTCACTACTTCCATTTCTTCCCCATCTATTTGCCAGGAATTGAGAGGGCCAGATGCCATGATCTTGGTTTTCTTAATGTTAAGTTTCAACCCAAGTTTTGTACTCTCCTTCTTCACCCGCAACAAGAGGCTCTTTAGTTCTTCTTCACTTTCTGCCATTAGAGTGGTATCATCTGTGTATCTTAGGTTGTTGATATTTCTTCCGGCAATCTTAATTCCAACTTTTGATTCATCTAGCCCTGCCTTTCTCATGATGTTCTCTGCATATAAGTTAAATAGGCAGGGCGACAGTATACAGCCTTGCCGGACTCCTTTCCCAATTTTGAACCAATCAGTGGTTCCATGTCCAGTTCTCACTGTTGCTTCTTGACCCGCATATAGGTTTCTCAAGAGACAAATAAGATGGTCTGGTACTCCCATCTCTTTAAGAACTTGCCACAGTTTGTTATGATCCACACAATCAAAGGCTTTAGCATAGTCAATGAAGCAGAAGTAGATGTTTTTCTGGAACTCCCTAGCTTTCTCCATGATCCAGCGTATGTTGGCAATTTGATCTCTAGTTCCTCTGCCTCTTCGAAATCCTGCCTGTACTTCTGGTAGTTCTCGATCCACATACTGCTGAAGTCTAGCTTGTAGGATTTTAAGCATGACTTTACTAGCATGATACATGAGTGCAATGGTGTGATAGTTTGAACATTCTTTGGCACTGCCTTTCTTTGGAATTGGAATGTAAACTGATCTTTTCCAATCCTGTGGCCACTGTTGAGTTTTCCAAATTTGCTGGCAAATTGAGTGTAGCATTTTTACTGCATTGTCTTTTAAGATTTTGAATAGCTCAGCTGGAATACTGTCACCTCCACTAGCTTTGTTGTTGCTCAGCTTTTCTAAGGCCCACTTCACTTCACATTCTAGGATGTCTGGCTCGAGGTCAGTGACCACCTTATTGTGATTATCTGGGACGTTAAGCTCATTCTTGTATAGTTCTTCTGTGTAATTTTGCCACCTCTTCTTAATCTCTTCTGCCTCTGTTAGGTCCCTGCCATTTTGGTCCTTTATCATGCCCATTTTTGCATTAAATGTTCCCTTCATCTCTCCAATTTTCTTGAAAAGATCTCTGGTCCTCCCTATTCTATTGTTTTCTTCTATTTCTTTGCACTGTTCATTTAAGAAGGCATTCTTATCTCTTCTAGCTATTCTCTGGAATTCTGCATTCAATTGGGCATATCTATGTTTTTCTCCCTTGCCTTTCACTTCCCTCCTTTCCTCAGCTATTTGCAAAGCTTCCTCAGACAGCCATTTTGCTTTCTTGCATTTCTTTTTCTTTGGGATGGTTTTGGTTGCTACCTGTTGTACAATGTCGCGAACCTCTGTCCATAGTTCTTCAGGCACTCTATCAGATCTAATTCCTTAAATCTATTTGTCACCTCTACTGTATATTCAACAGGGATATGATTTAATTCATACCTGAGTGGCCTAGTGCTTTTTCCTACTTTCTTCAGTTTAAGCCTAAACTTTGCAAGGAGAAGCTCATGGTCTGAGCCACAGTCAGCTCCTGGTCTTGTTTTTACTGACTGTATAGAGCTTCTCCATCTTTGGCTGCAGAGCATATAGTCAATCTGATTTCTGTGTTGACCGTCTGGTGATGTCCATGTGTAGAGCCTTCTCTTGGGTTGTTGGAAAAGAGTGTTTGCTA
This sequence comes from Vipera ursinii, assembly GCF_947247035.1. Taxonomy (NCBI): domain Eukaryota; kingdom Metazoa; phylum Chordata; class Lepidosauria; order Squamata; family Viperidae; genus Vipera; species Vipera ursinii. Next base: position 241,690,748 of record NC_139513.1, read on the forward strand.
TGACCATCGTATTCTCTTGACAAAATTCTATCAGCCTGTGCCCTGCTTCATTTTGTACTCCAAGGCCGAACTTGCCTGTTATTCCAGTTATCTTTTGGCTTCCTACTTTAGCATTCCAATCCCCCATGATGATAAGGGCATCATTTTTGGGTGTTAGTTCTATAGGGTGCTGTAGGGCTTCATAGAACTGGTCAATTTCATCCTCTTCAGCACTGGTGGTTGGGGCATAGACTTGGACTACTGTGATCACTTTAGTGGTACTTTATTTAACAAATAAATACATCATTTTAGCAAATGGAAACATCTTTTTAATCTTTTCTTTGGGACAATTTGATCAGCAATAAACACAGACGACATAGAGAAAGGCAGGATGTGCCAGAAAAGGAATTATCCCTTAATAACAGCTCTGCTTGGTTTGATCTTCAAGGCTAGGTATGAAAGACACTATAGTTTTATTTATTTACATTTATTTTCTCTTTTGAAAGACAGGCCTGGAAACAAAATAATATGAGAGCCTACTCAAATGCCTGTTAAATTTCCCCTTAAATTGAATTTCTCATTTTATCACAGAGCAATACTTGTACTGATGTTAGACAGGCAGCTGAAAGGTCAACAAGTTCCCTTGGTTTCCTTTTGTCAAGGGTTTTTGACTTGTCTGTGAATAAAGATCTCCCAAAGGGAGGCAGACCTGAATTTCCTGTCATCCTGAAGACAGCAATGAATTTGAAAATGTTACAAAAAGCATAAGGGACTTCCAACCCACCTTCAAATGCTCTGTTGATGCCAATAGCTTCTCATGTAAACATGCATACTGAGTTGTTTTGGATTTGTTCTGTCAACTTTTGGTTGTGAAACAAATTGTACAACTGCCCAACATGAATGCAGAATGAACCATGAATGTTTTTTATTAATGTGCAGAGTTTGATAAGAACATGGGGCAAAGCTGTAAAGGGCCAGAAATAATGGTACTGTACTTGTAGTGCAATGCCTTTTCTGCCCCCTAAGGCAAGCTAAGCCACTGATGGAGAATGCTTGATTTATTTTCACCTGGCAGGTATCTGTGGTTAAAAATGTTTCAGAAGACAATATTACAACTGTTTGTTGTTGTTTTCTTTAATTTCTTGGGTCTGCAGGAGAAGAAGAGGCAGAGCCACAAAGAAGAGAAGAGCAACAAAGATGACTACGGGACTGGAGGCTAAAACATATAAGGAATGGTTGCTGGAATTGCGTATATCTAGTCCAATGAAGAGAAGGATGAGGGCGTGACACAATAGCAGTGTTCCAATATCTCAGGGGTTGCCACAAAGAAGAGGGAGTCAAGCTATTCTCCAAAGCACCTGAAGGCAGGACAAGAAGCAACGGATGGAAACTAACCAAAGAGAGAAGCAACCCAGAACTAAGGAGAAATTTCCCAACATTTAGAACAATTAACCAGTGGAACAACTGCCTCCAGAAGCTGTGAATGCTCCAACACTGGAAGTTTTAAAGAAGAGACTGGACACCCATTTGTCTGAAATGGTATAGGGTTTCCTGCCTGAGCAGGGGGTTGGACTAGATGACCTCCAACATCCCTTCCAACTTTATTATTATTATTAGCCTAGGCGTGGATTCAAGAGAGGAATCAGCCTGGAGTGGTTACATGGCCACAAGTGATCTAAGTCCATCTCCCCTTGAATTCCATTGAGTCTTATCTAGCACCAGTTTAGTACGTTCTTGCATATAGGCATGACATGAACAATAAATCTTCTAGAACTTAATGTGTGGTCCTAATTCTTCAGGCCTAGACAGGATCTTTATGCTAACAACTCATAAGACTCAAATTATACATCATCACATCTCAGCATTTTCTTGCCAATGCGTTATATCCTCCAGCAAAAACCTTGTTTTGAACGTATGTACACTCCACTGACATGGATTCCCGAGAATCCCTGTATTCCATCTATGCATACATTTTAAAATAATATATGATATGTAACTCAATAACTTGCAAATTGGGAGGAGTCTTCTTCATCTACATTGTCCCTTCCAGATGTCATTTCCAGCCCCTTCAAACTGCCAGAAGGGGCTTCAGGCTGCTGGAGATAGCAGTAGAGATAGCAGAACACTGTGGCCCTTTCTCTGTTCTTAGAAATGAAAGAGTGCCATTGATTCATAAAACATATTTTTAAAGATTGCTTTGCTTGTACCTTTGAAGATTTGCACAGCCATACTAAGTACTAACGTGATTTATATTCCAGTATGTTAACTTCACTAATGTAAATCAGAGTCTGATATCCTGTACTTGCAATGCCTGTGTAGCTATTCTATAGGGTATTTTTCCAATGCCGGATCAGTAAATGTCAATTTTATGGTCAAACTATCCTTCTTAGATTGTCTGAATTTTCTGCTCAAAACTGCCTCTGCCCACATTAACTGTTTTCACAGTTAAAGGGATCTTACAGCAGGAATGAAGACCAAGAAGAAAAAGCTGTTTCATCCATTCAGTGTGTTAATCTTCCCAAGCAGCTCATGAATTACATTCACCCAAAAAGAGACAGGACAAGATTTATTGGTTTCCTTAATGCTTGGGGTGGGGGGGAAGTTATATCTTTCTGAGAGAAAATTAGGGATGATTTTCTAATAATTCATTTTCATTTCAAACTATATAGTAGTCAGTTTTGTTAATTAAATGAATTATACAGAGAGGAACTACATAACATGATATAGTGTTCATCTGAAGTAGAAAAATAAAGAGTGTAGATAAAAAGAAGGAGTGGGGGATGGAAGAATCTAAGAGCTACATGCAGCTTTCTTCCAAAACAGAAATCCAACCTTACATCTGGCTAAAATTTGGCTATTTTAAATGGAGATGGGGGAGAGGGAAACACAATGGTTTGTTTTCCCTATGTAGGCATAGAACATTTTGAAATTAGTGACATGTGTCCTGATCAACATTTGCATAGAAAAAAGCCTTACTTCTTTCCTTCCAAGTGGAGTGGTACTTGCAGCCATAGAGGAATAACATAATTGCTAAAAGTAATGTTAAAATAGCAGTATGTTCCAAAACTGTTCTCATTCTTTCTAGGCTCTCATAGTAGACGAATCTCTCAGTTCCCTCTGTGTGAGCCTGTATCATGGGATGAGGCCTTTATAGATATGTGATTTAAAACAGCCTTGGCTATGTAGCTGAGACTTCTGGGATGTGTAGGCTAACACATGTCAAGGATCCTAGGTTCAGGGAATATGGTATACTATAAAAGATGCACATAGAGTTTCTAGTGAGCACATAGAACAATTCACATAACTATACAAGGGTTTCTAAAGGCCTTGTCTCTTAGTCCTAAAAACGGAGGGGGTACTTGCAATCATTTTTGCTCACCTGCATTGTAAAATGTTGAGATTGACTATTTTCATAATAAAGAAATATCTTACTATGTTATCTGAAGCTTTTATTTGACAGGAAGTTAACAATACCTTCATATTATATTTTTATCACTTTTGTAGTCAAGAGTTAAAACCAGAAGATAATTTGGGAAATCAGTTGTGACAGATTTTACATCCAAAATTCAAACACAGAGACATGCATATTTTCCCCCGCCTCAACATTCTACAACTTTTTGTGGATTAATATAGTCTTGAATTCATCCAAACAATGAGAAAGTAGGAGCTGGGATGTCCTATTTTGAAACTCCATGTTTCAGGATAACCTGAAATAACCAACCATGCAAAACTATGTACCGGTAATTACTTGTGGCTTTAATACTCTTATTTCTCTAAGGAGCCTTTTAACTGAATCAATACTCAGTATAGGCAGGCCCTGGGGCTGGATCAGGAGAATGAAAGTGCAGGTTTCACTTAACATTTAGCTTATAAAAGCAGGATGTTGATTCTTTTGGGGATCATTCTTATGTTTGGAATATGAAGAATTATTTTTAGGCATGAAATTCAATGCAATTTAATTGCTGTGCCTTGAATGCACACTGACACCAATCACATAGCTCAACTTGGTAGACATTCTACAGTATTTTTGAGTTTATGAAGGAAATTTAATAGATAAAATAACAATTTCCCAATCTGGCTTTCCAAAGAATCCTTACAATCATAACTGAATTGTAGAATTAAGATTGGAAGTTGTGCTGGATGTAAGTGGGTCATCATATGACTGATCCAATTCTGCGAGATTTTTCTGTGGTGGTTGTTAAGCAGACTCAGCTGTTGTAAAGATAACACCATAGGAAAAAAGTGGTCTCATTATTTGTGGTTTTGGTGGTTCGAAAAGATTATAATTCTATTTGCTGCGGAAAAAAACAGGAGCTTCATTCTATTTCTTTTAGTTGTCTTTTTCTGCATCTTTGATTTTCTTTCTTTTCTGCTTTTTTAAAATCCTTTATGTGTTTGTCCTATTTTTATGTTTTTTTAAAATTATAACTACCTTGTGTTCCAGGGTTTAGATAGATAGATAGATAGATGGCTTTTTTTTGTCATAGAATGCCCACTTTTTTTGGATGGAACCTTGTAGGGTAGGCAAGGTGGGTTGTATGACATGTGTGAGTTCCGGCACCTTTTTTTTACAAAAAAAAGATAACTAGATAGATAGATAGAGAGAAGAAAGAAAGAAAGAAAGAAAGAAAGAAAGAAAGAAAGAAAGAAAGAAAGAAAGAAAGAAAGAAAGAAATTTGGACGGCAAGGTAGTTATAGCCCCATGTCATATTCTATGAATACAACCTTCATCTGATCTGGGAACTGATCCAGTATAAATGAGAGATTATCCAAAAAGAAATTCTCTTGATTGCAATCCCTCAGGGTTTGTTTTCAGGGGAATAGGTACTCATTGTTGAATTTATTTATTAATTACTTCTTTCATTGCAATTATGCTGTGCCCTTTTAAAGGCCAGTCCCCTCTAAATACATACATGCATACACATACACACACACACACACACACACAATATTGAAAACTATAAATTGCAGAGAGTCAAAGAATGTGAAATTTTAGATTAATAATGAACTATTTTTGCATATGTATGAAAACAAGGGTTTAATTTTAATCTAAAGTATGTTGTTTCAGTTCAATGTCAAATAAAAAGGATCTCTACTATTGAAAATGCAGTAAATTTAATTGATTTACTGCAACTGTTAGAATAAGTAATGAGGACTGTGTGTCATAAACCAAAATTATCCACATGGCATTTGAGATATTCTATCATGGTAAAAAGTGCTCTAAGAAAGAACTTTTCTAGTCCTTTAGTTTTATTCATTATAGTAACTGTGTCTACAACAATATGGTAGAAGAAACTTCCAAAAATTATCCTGCAATTTTTGCAAACAAAAAAAAGAGAGAGATTTTTATCTGGTGTATAATTTGATTCTGGAGTGCTAGATTTATTGTATTAATATGTACCCTGACTTTTAAAAATTGTGATCTCCTGTAAGCTAACCAAACCAAATCTGATTTTATCAACATTTTGCTGTAAAGCTAAGTAAAAAGTGACTCTGAAAAATGCCCTGATCCTGTTCAGTCAGGAACCTACATAGCAGAGATGCTATCGGGCAGGAGATTGATAGAAACATTAGTTACAACTTTTTTTTAAAAAAAAGCAAACTCTATAAGGCAAAACAAATCTGATATTATCTTTAAATACCCAGTCTTTTCCTGTCTTTCTGCTTTGTTTTGTTTTAGAGGCAAGCTCTTGGATCATTACAGAAGGGTGATTTGATAGGCTAGATCAGAAGAAGGTGCTCTGTGGTTTAGAGGAAGGGTTTTTTTTAAAAAAAATGTTTTAAAAGGTAATCCACAGAAATTCCTGGAATCAATGGAGTGGGAGTAGTATCAAGAACTTTGGAGTCCTAGTGGATGATCATCCTAGTAAACAATCAGTTAAACATGAGCCAGCAGTATGTGGCAGCAGTCAAAAAAGCTAATGCAATCCTTGGTTGTATAAACAGAGGCATAGAATCAAAATCATGTGAAGTTTTAGTTCCACTTTATAAATCCTTAGTAAGTGCACACCTGCATCCAGTTTTGGTCACCCCATTCCCAAAAAAAGATGTTGAGACTTTGGAAAAAGTGCAAAGAAAAGCAACTAAGATGATTAAGGGCCTGGAGACAAAAACATATGGATACTGGTTGTAGGAATTGGGTATGGCCAATTTACAGAAAAGAAAGACTAGGAATGACATGATAGCAGAATTTCAGTATTTGAGGGGCTGCCACAAAGCAGTATTCCAGTATTTGAGGGGGGGTCAACTTATTTTCCAAAGCACCAGAAGGCCAGACAAGAAACAATGGATGGAAACTAATCAAGGAGAGAAGCAACCCATAATTAAGGAGAAACTTCCTAACACTGAGAAAAATTAACCAGTGGAACAGCTTGCCATCAGAAGTTGTGGGTGCTTCATCACTGGAGGTTTTTTAAAAAAGACTGGACAACCACCTATCTGAAATGGTATATAATAATAATAATAATAATAATAATAATAATAATAATAATAATAATAATAATAATAATAATAATAATAATAAATGATAATAATAATAATGTTGGAAGGGACCTTGGAGGTCATCTAATCCAACCCCCTGCTCAGGCAGGAAACCTTATAACATTTCCATCCGTTGCTTATTGTCCTGCCTTCAGGTGCTTTGGAAAATAGCTTGACTCCCTCCTTTTTGTGGCAGCCTCTGAGATATTGGAATACTGCTATCATGTCCCCCCTTGTCCTTCTCTTTGTTAAACTAGACATACCCAATTCCAGCAACCTTATATGTTTTAGCCTCCAGTCTCCTAATCATCTTTGTTGCTCTTCTCTGTACCCTTTCTAGAGTCTCCACATTTTTTTACATTGTGGTGACCCAAACTGGATGCAGTATTCCAAGTGTAGCCTTACCAAAACATTGTAAAATGGTATTAATACTTGATGTGATCTTGATTCTATCCCCCTGTTAATGCAGCCCAGCACTGTGTTGGCTTTTTTGGCAGCTGCAGCACACTGCTGGGTCATATTTAAGTGATTGTTCACTAGGACTCCAAGATCCCTCTCACAGTTACTACTATTAACCAAGGTCCGCCCTATACTATATCTGTACATTTGGTTTTTCTTGCCTAAATGTAGAGCCTTACTTTATTCACCACTGAATTTCATTTTGTTAGATAGTGCCCAGTGTTCAAGTCTGTCCAGATCCTCCTGTATCTTAAGCCTGTCTTCTGGAGTGTTGGCTATTCCTGCCAGCTTGGTGTCAGCTGCAAATTTGATGAGTTCCCCATCTATCCCCTCGTCCAAATCATTGATGAAGATGTTGAAGAGCACTTGGCCCAGAACAGAACCCTGGGGCACCCCACTACACACTTCCCTCCATGTAGATGCAGCCTCACCACCAACTGTGAATCCATCTGGTGGTGAGGCTGTCTAACCCACATTTTTCTATCTTATCAAGTAGTAGGTTGTGATCTACTTTACCAAATGCCTTTCTGAAGTCCAACTAAATTATATCCACAGCATTCTTCTGATCCACTAATTTTGTCACTTGGTCAAAGAATGCAATAAGATTTGTCTGGCATGATCTGTTTTTGACAAACCCATGTTGGCTTTTAGTAATGACTTTGTTTGCCTCTAGGTGCTCGCTGATTTGTTGTTTGATTATCTTTTCCAGAATCTTCCCAGGTATTGAGGTCAGGCTGATAGGTTTGTAATTTCCTGGATCCATTTTTCCCCCTTTTTTGAAGATGGGAACTACATCAGTTCTTTTCCAGTCCTCTGGTAGTTCCCCAGTTCCTGGGGCTTCAACACCTTCTATCATTTCATCTCTGTTAGTGAGAATTAGATCCAAAATGGCTACGTAATCCCCTAGTTCCCTTCTCTACTTTTTGGGGGACAAAGTTATCTCCTGTTTGGACTAAAAGATCTCCAAGGTCCCTTCCACATCTATTCTGACTGACAAAGTGGCACAGCAGTGTAATCAAAGCTGTGTCACTTTGTATCTCTGGGTTACATCAAAGTATGCATTAAAGGGGCAGGGCTTCCATTGCATTGTCATGACCCCTACTTTTCTTTTTACTTTTTTAACACTGTCCTATAGATACAATGTCAAGGTAATGATTTTAAAGCTAACCAGCTGATGTAATGTAATGTAATGCTCTGACATACAACTATAACCTATGGTTGTATAAAGTGTGTAGTTTTCTGATGTGTCACTATAATGACACTATCTGTCCTGCAGACTAAACAACCTTCAGTCACATTCCAGTAAGGTTTCCCTGAATGTTCAAGAAACGGGGTTGATTTCAGTTTCCTCCATTTTTCTTTCTTGCTTTAGTAAGTATTCTTACAGCTGTGCCAAATCCTAGGCTAAAGTTCCTGGAGTTAGAACTTCAATTCTCAAAGACTGCATTTATGTCATTGGAGTTTTAAAGGTTGCTATAGTACATAAACTCTACACTAGTTTCCCTTTTTGAAGTTTACATTATTTTGTATTACTCATAGTTTTACTCCTTTTACATTTTGAAAAAAGTTCCAGCCTGCTCTTCCACATATATAGGAAGCAGCAAAAGAGTTATATTTGCTCCCTTATTTGTGAAATCACGGATTTGATTGCACTGATATAGCATGTTAAAAGGGCTTCTCCTACCCTTTTCTTTGTTGGATCTTCAGCCACACTTATTTATCTTTGAGGGATGGAGGAGAGGCAGTTTGGAGATGCTCATAGTCTTCGTAAATGAGATAAGGGGTTGGTTGCCACTGATATCAATGGGCCCTGTTCTAACTAGTCAGCATGCAATACTCCTCATCCACTAAATATATTATCACATACTTCATGAACTTTCAATTGTATTCTGTCCAATATTTCTTAAAGTATATTCCATGGGGAAAGGTGTTCATTAAACACCTTTAAGATACTACTGTGATCTGGTCCCAAGATTCAAGAAGTTTTGTTTGTATATGTATGAATTTTGGATGCATCCCAATTTACTAGCCAAGTAACTATCTTTCATAGCCATAATCAAGTTTCTGGAGGGTAGGGCAAGAGTAGCCAAGCAATAAAATGTTCATGAAGCAGATGAAAAAAACACACAATTTAAACAGAGCTGTAGTTATTTTTCATGCCCTGTAGAGAGTTGAGGGAAATGTATTTATTTATTTATTTATTTATTTATTTATTTATTTATTTATTTATTTATTTATTTATTTATTTAGACTTATATACCGCCCTTCTCCCTTAGGACTCAGGGCGGTTCACAAGGTTTTTTTAAAAACAATACAACAAATTACAAAAAATTGAAATACCTTCTGAATGCTATAGGATGTCTCAACTGTATTGGAGGCTTTTTGTCAAATTAGTGCTTGAAGAAGTCTGATCACATCAGTTGGCTTTGTAGTCTAGAACGGGACCTTAGGGCCTTTTCTAAAGGATCACGGGGGATATGTTCCATGATGTCCCTTCCAAACTGTATGCTTGTGCTATCCATAAATAAAGAGGAAATACTGCAGTTCTTGCATCAGGCGTCATATTGAAATAATAGAAGTGAAAACCAGATGATTTGTGGGTGAAAGTTCCCAGAGTGTATGAGCTTTTGTCAGCTCTTCTAGGTAGAGTAGACCAAGATATTAACTCCACAGGAAGACTAAAAACTACTTTTATTGAGATGGGCTTTAATAACAGAATCTTGCAAGTCTGATTAAGTTGGACTCCATCTATTTATTTTCAGTAAGTTAATGAATTGTTCACTTCCAACTGTTATGTGGCTGTTAAGAACTTAAAATATATTTTACACCTTAGCAACAGACACAAAATACTCCGTCAAGACCATCTTTCATACTCTCTACAGTTTTAGAATGATAGTGCCCTGAAGAACCTTTTACTTTTTCCTTTCAGTATATTGGCAGAAAGATAAATTTTCAGATTTACAACAATCATCAGAAAACGTTATACTGACTCTTTTTAAGGACTACCACTACATATATTGATGAGATATGCCACCCAAATACATGCTTATATACAGTATCAGATTATATATATAAACATACTGTACATTGATATATTATATAAACTTAAACCAGATTGTTCCAGATAATGTGGAATTTGAAAGAGAGAGTGAGAAGAAATAGAAAAATAAAATCAGCACTATATATCCCCCCCCTATTATCCCACATATCTGTTTATCTACGGTCATTAAAGGGCTATAGTAAGGGTGAATGCCTGTCAGTCCTGAATAGAATAGAATAGAATAGAATAGAATAGAATAGAATAGAATAGAATAGAATAGAATAGAATAGAATAGAATAGAATAGAATAGAATAGAATAGAATAGAGCTGGAAGGGACCTTGGAGGTCAAACAGGAGAACCTATACCATCTCAGACAAGTGGCTGTCCAGTCTCTTCTTAAAATCCTCCAGTGAAGGAGTGCCCATGATTTCTGAAGGCAAGCTGCTCCACTGGTTAATTGTCCCCACTGTTAGGAAGTTTCTCCTTAATTCCAGGTTGCTTCTCTTTGGTCAGTTTCCAATCTTTGTTTCTTATCCTGCCCTCTGGTGTTTTGAATAATAATTTGACCCCCTCTTCTTTGTGGCAGCCCCTCAAATACTGGAAAACTGCTTTCATATCACCCCTATTTCTTCTTTTCTTTAGACTAGTCTAGGGGTCAGCAACCTTAAAGACTCAAAGTGCCACTTGGACCCATTTCCCACAGAAAAGAAAACACTGGGAGCCGCAAAACCCTTTTGACATCTAAAAGGAAGATAACACTGCATATATCCTTTTTTTACCTTTATGCTATACATTTCTCTCTGTCTCTCTCTCGCATGCGCGCATGTGCACATGTGCACATGTGCATGGGGAGGGGCTTTAAGGCTGCGGACTTTCTGGATCTCCCTCTTCTTGCAGGTTCCAACCAACTGCTTTGTATCTTGCAAAGGTCCCCGGGCTGTAGTCAAAATACTGTGATCAGAATATGCAGATAAAGCAGCATTATGCTGGCATTAAAGGCAAGCAGAGGCAGCAGATGGAGCAGGCAGGACTCACTCGCAACGTCTAGCCTGGGATCTGGGGCAGCTCCTTCAGACTAACAGACTGCCTGCTAAGCAGACAAGGCAGTGGAATCCCAACTGCAGGAGATGGAGGAGCACCGCTGGGTGGAGGTGCTGCTGAAGAAATGGGACCTGGGTGAGGGGGAGCAAGGGAAAAACAAGCGGGCCAGGGAGGGAACAGCTTGCTTCTCTCTCTCTCTCTCTCTCTCTCTCTCTCTCTCTCTCTCTCCCTCCCTCCCTCCCTCCCTCCCTCCTTCCCTCCCTCCCTCCATCCTTGCTGTGTCTCTGCCACCAATGTAAGCCCTGCATGTGGGGAAAACCCAGGACTGGGGACTAATTGTTTACCTCTTCTGGGCCATGGGAGAGGAGCTGGCTGATCACCTTCATGGCAGCCGGGACTCCAGCACACCTTCCCAGCCAGCGAGGCCAACGGTAGCACCAGCTGGGGATCACAGGGGCTGAGCTCCCTTGGGGCCGCAGCTTGTGGGAGGGCTGGCTTGCTCAGTGGAGGCTCCGGCAGGCCGCTCCCAGGGGGGATCCCGGGGCTGGCCTGCATGGCTCCCTGGCCATGTGCGCCTCAGGGCCTGGGCACAGAGCCAATCAGGAGCCCAGAGAGAGAGAGTGAGAGAGAAAAGGGAAGCAAAGTGCAAGTGCCTCTCTCTCTCTCTCTCTCTCTGCAAATGGTGGAGGAGGTCTGGAGCCGCAGTAGGAGGCTGAAAGAGCTGCAAATCCAAGTCCTGCACCCGTTCTTCATATATTTCAGTCTCCGAGCCTCTGATCATCTTAGTTGCTCGAGGTAGAACAGACTTGGAAACCATAATTACAAATACCAAAATTACTTTAATTATAGTGTTACAATAACTTGCAAGTGTGAAAGCACTTCCCCTCTCCCTGCCTTTATCTACAAGAGAACTAGAGAGCATCGTCTGAGTTGTTTTCTGAAATTACATATCTGCTTTAGATTTAGATATCTTTTATTTGACCATTTCATGGTTGTGATTCTTATGTTCCTCGAGGTTATCTTTATATCCAGTTACAATGCCTAAGCAAGGATGTTTCCAAACCCAGATATTTTTTTGCATTAGCTACCAATTAGTCACCATGAACTTTTCAAGGTATTGCCATTAGTTTATAGGGCTCTTAACAGCTCAGAATCAGCTGAACTGGAAAAATGCCTACTTTGAAGCTTTGATGATATTCTTTTAGGTATGGTGTGAACATAGACATTCTGCTTTGTGATATCTGTCCCTAAACAGAGGATAAGTGGGCACTTATTATTAAGATTGCTGTTAATAGAGGACTCAGACAAAGCTCTGTTTGTGCCTTTATTGTTGAGGTAAAGGTAAAGGTAAAGGTTCTCCCGCACATGTGTGCTAGTCATTTCCAACTCTAGGGGCCTAGAGAGCGGTTGGAGGTCCAGCCGATCCGAATCCGACCGATTGCGACTAAGAGCCTACATTAGGTCTTATCTCGCTGCGATAAGGGAGGCGAGGTCTAACCACTTCGCCACCCTTATCGCGTCCGCAGATAATCGCCCGGCCGCCCTGTTTAGGGTGACTCGCTCCCTCTTAAATCAGGAGGTGAGGGAGGATCTCTTGCAGGGTCGTGCCGAGGAGTTTAACCAACATCTGTCGGACAAAATCGCTCGGATTCGGACCGGTCTGGACTCTGACTGGGCAGAGTCTGACGATCAGGACACGGGCGGTCTTGTCGATATCACCTGGGAGGAGTTTGATTCTGTGACTCCGGAGGAAGTGGACAGGATCATGGGGAGGCTGAGCACCACCACATGTTTATTGGACCCGTGCCCTTCCTGGCTGGTCTATGCAGCCCGGGAGAGGACACGCAGCTGGTTCCAGGCAGTTATATCGGCTTCTCTGAGTGAGGGTAGCTTCCCCGCCGTCTTGAAAGAGGCGGTGGTGAGGCCTCTCCTCAAGAAGCCTGCCTTGGACCCAGCTGTATTAAACAACTTTCGTCCTGTCTCCAACCTTCGCTTTCTTGCGAAGGTTGTTGAGAGTGTGGTGGCGCATCAGCTCCCTCTGGTCCTGGATGAAGCGGATTATCTGGACCCGTACCAATCGGGTTTCAGGCCCGGGCACAGCACGGAGACGGCATTGGTCGCGCTGGTGAATGATCTCTGGAGGGCTCGGGACAGGGGATATTCCTCTGTTCTAGTCCTATTAGACCTCTCGGCGGCTTTCGATACCATCAACCATGGTATCTTGCTGCGGCGTCTCAGGGGACTGGGAGTGGGAGGCACAGTTTTACAGTGGTTCTCCTCCTATCTCCAGGGACATTCGCAGTCGGTGTTGGCAGGAGGGCAGAGGTCGACCGCGAGGTCTCTCATTTGTGGAGTTCCTCAGGGGTCGGTCCTCTCGCCTCTCCTGTTCAACATCTACATGAAACCGCTGGGTGAGATCATTCGTGGCTTTGGAGTTGGGTATCATCAGTATGCTGATGATACCCAACTTTTCCTTTCGACCCCAAACCACCCCAGTGATGCCCTCAACGTGATGTCCCGGTGCCTGGAGGCGGTTCGGGTCTGGATGGGGAGGAACAGACTTCAACTCAACCCCGACAAGACTGAGTGGCTTTGCATACCTTCATCCCGGGTTTATTCGGATATTCCACCTCTGGTTATGGGGGGTGAACTATTACCCCCCGTAGATAGGGCTCGCAACTTGGGAGTCCTCCTAGATTCACGGCTCACCTTGGAAGACCATGTAGGAGCTGTGACTAGGGGGGCCTTCGCCCAGGTTCGCCTGGTGCGCCAGTTGCGGCCCTATCTTAGCCGGGATGATCTGTGCACGGTCACTCATGCGCTCGTGTCCTCTCGTCTGGACTACTGCAACGCTCTCTACATGGGGCTGCCCTTGAGGACCACCCGGAAGCTCCAACTGGTACAGAATGCAGCCGCGAGAGTTGTGTTGGGAGTCTCCCGATACTCCCACGTTACACCGCTGCTCCGTGAGCTGCATTGGTTGCCAGTTGTCTTCCGGGTGAGATTCAAGGTACTGGTAACGGTGTTCAAAGCCCTCCATGGCATGGGGCCGGAGTACCTTAGGGAACATCTGCTGCCGGCATCAAGCTCCCTGCGCCCTGTGCGTTCCCACAGAGAGGGCCTCCTCAGGGTGCCACCGATCAGAGAATGTCGATTGGTGGCCCCCAGGGGGAGATCCTTCTCTGTGGGCGCTCCGGAGCTGTGGAATCAGCTACCAGTAGAGCTCCGGATGGCGCCCGATCTTCGCTCCTTTCGTCGCGATCTCAAGACGTTTCTGTTTGTACAAGCCGGCCTAGCCTGATGGGGATTGGTGGTTGTTTTTTTTTATTGTCTTAATTTTTAACTTGGTGTTTTAGAATTCTATTTCAACTGTTTTAACATGGGCAATTATTTAATCTCTTTTTAACGTTTGTATTTAGTATTTTATTCTGCCCTGTGAACCGCCCTGAGTCCTCAGGGAGAAGGGCGGTATATAAATATTATTAAATTAAATTAAATTAAATTAAATCTCTGTTTCAAAGCTGAAGAGCCAGCGCTTGTCCGAGGAGGTCTCCGTGGTCATGTGGCCGGCATGACTAGAAGCCAAAGGCGCACGGAACGCTGTTACCTTCCCACCATAGTGGTCCCTATTTTTCTACTTGCATTTTTACGTGCTTTTGAACTGCTAGGTTGGCAGAAGCTGGGACAAGTAACAGGCGCTCTCTCTGTTATGTGGCACTCGGGATTCGACCCGCCAAACTGCCGACCTTCTGATCGACAGGCTCAGCGTCCTAACCCACTGAGCCACCGCATCCCTTTTTTTTATTGTTGAACTGCCATATTAATGCACTACAGGTACTTGCTACGATGAATGACCTTTCTGATCACTAAACAAAACTAGCAGAGAAACATATCTCAATCCTATTTTATGTAGCGATGCAGGTGCTACTTTTCCAGTCTTTGGTTGAAGAAAACATTGGCCAATAATGTATTTCTGAAGCTACAATAATGTATTTCTGAAGTAATAAATTATAAGAAGATCTGAGTGATGATCTTTGTGAAATGCAGTAAGAGACATGTTTGGACTTTAACCTAATAAGCCTGTTCAATCATTTAAATACTTAGGCATATTTTTTTATGCCACAGCCTCACATAAAATACACATAAAATACCATATATAGTACAAAATACTCAAGAGACCTGCAGCAGCATTGTAATCTTTTTCCCCCCAACAGTAAAGAGGCTTTATTTATCTCAAATGCACTCCAGGTATACTCAGCTAAAATTAGAACACATTTGTTATTTGGTGCCCAATTAGGTCCATATTATTCTTTTGATATCCTAGAAAAAATAAGATCAAATTTCTCAGGAATGTATTTTACGTTCCCTGCTGTATTTCAAATGCAGTTCTCTGTGAAGGCAGCATTGGTAGGACTGAGATCAATACTTCAATACTACTTCACATATTGGCCTCAAAAATATATATTCTTTTCCTGCAGATCTGACATCTTGGATTCCCACTAACAATTTGGTGTTGTCCTGACACAAAGCAATAAGAAAATAATTGGAGCTCCTTGGATTTTCATTAACCTAATTCCACACATTTGGCTATGAATGTGCAGTAGTAATTTAAAATAGGCAGTGGATTAAAGATAATGATAGCTAATTAGATCTGGCATCTAGATCTTCTCAAGGATATACTCTTGACTAGTTCATTCACCTGCCTTAGACCTGCTACATACTAAGTCAAATTATAATCCCTAAATATAGGAGAGCATGTCCACTGTCTGGAGTTGATCCCCTTCCCACTGCATACTTAGAAGGGAGATACAAAGATATCCCATTTGGGCTAAGATTTTGTCCATGCAGCAAAGGGACTACCAAAACTGTTAAACACATTTTATTTATATTGCCCATTTGTGTGCTAACATAAGGTCAGAGTTGATAACTGCTCATTTATTTCTGCCCTTTTCATAATTATGCAGATACATAACAAATGTATATCATAACACAGTTACGGGTGGGAGTAATCAGCCTTTATGACTGCAGAAGTTAGAAAGCCATTTCTTTTTTTACAATCTCTACCATGACACTGAGTTGAAAATGAAACTATAACTTTTTGGGGAAAAAAACTTCTATTCCTGTTTGATTCTCTGTGTTACCACCTACATTTCATTGTTAGATCAATGAAGATCTTTTGGGAAATTCAAAAACTTGCACATTCTTTTGTGGTTGAAGTTAGCCCAAATAAGGGCATTGCTAAAATAAGGAATGGTAAGAAAACCATTACATACAAGAACAGAGTTCTCTTATCTTCATATTTGTTTCATTCTCATTTAGCTTACTGCATATCTCTGGATAATTTTCATTTGTACATAAAGTTGGCCATAAGACATAACCAGATCTGGGATGTGAGCAGGATATAACCAAGAGTGCAAGCCTAGCGCTAAGAATGAAGGAGAATTCTTTAGACTTGATTTCAGCCTTTAAGAATAGGAAGAACTGTATTTCATTTTATTGCACCATGTGGAATTACTGCAAACATAAAAACCTTACCCAATATCTGTCTTCTTTCAAGTAAATTGTCAACAAAGAGAAAGGAGAGAGGAAACTTTGCGAGGAAGGGAGGTGTGTGTTAAAATCTCAAGACAAACTGTTGCTTAGAATCTTGACAGTCGAGAGTTGGACACACTTATGTGCTTGGCAAGCTGATCACGGCTTCAAAGCTGTGATGCCACAGCTGCCTGCCTGACCTGACATAATGGGCAGCTATTTACTGCAAACAAGGTAGATGGGAAAATGTAGACATAAATGATGTTCTAGTGAAAGAAGGAACCCTTCCAGACAGTGATTTCTCTCTGCCTTTGGGGTTGCATGTAATGCCATCCATCACACAATGTTGTCTACAAACCAGCTCTGCAAATTTCCCAAACTTGTGATTTCTCACCCTCTTGGAAAAGCTCCTTAAATTATATTTCTTCTTCACTTCAGTGGCAGATGAAACTGGGATTTCAACAACTTCATCTTTATTTTCCCTTTAGAGCAATTGCCTATGGAAAGAAGGGGGATAAAAGACATTCCAGAAGACATTCAATTTAGCTAATGGGCAGAAGAAACTCAAACTCTGCAACACATCAGGATCAGAAAGATGTTCCCTTTTTCAGGTGATCTTGTAAAAGAGAAGGAGGGCAGCTCTATTGTGCCTTTCTTCTTTATCTTTTATCAGGTCAGGAGTCAACCTTTCTGGGCTGGTGTCTACCTGGGAAGGATCAACCACCCCAATCCTGGAAAGAGACTTGATGAATCAGAAGAAAGTAGCCTGGGTTGACTAGAAGACTTCCAAAATCCCTTCCTTCTATTCTATTCTATTCTGTTCTGTTCTGTTCTGTTCTGTTCTGTTCTGTTCTGTTCTGCTCTGCTCTGCTCTGCTCTGCTCTGCTCTGCTCTGCTCTGCTCTATTCTATTCTATTCTATTCTATTCTATTCTATTCTATTCTATTCTATTCTATTCTATTCTATTCTATTCTATTCTATTCTATTCTATTGTCCTGTCCTGTCCTGTCCTGTCCTATCCTATCCTATCCTATCCTATCCTATCCTATCCTATCCTATCCTATCCTATCCTATCCTATCCTATCCTATCCTATCCTATCCAGAAAACATGGGGCTAGGTGCCATTAGGATTCTTTTCTTTGTTTATATTGTGGACTGATATGAACTGTCTTTTGTGTGACCTTGCTATAATTTTATTCTCTCTGTGTGTATGTGAGTGAGCAAGTAGGCATGAGTGGACAGGTCCTTGCTTCAGGCAGGAATCCCAATTTCCTTTTCCCATTCCCCATTGTCATGTTAATGCCAACTGTTCATATACATTAATAAATGATGATATATTCCTTTAATACTGGTACAGTCCACCCTACCCGGTAACTTAATGCATTCAGTCTGAAACCATCTGTTACCTACACTTATCCATCAACCCATTTGCAACACAGGCATGCACACATGCACTTGCAAGCAGTTCTAAATAAAACTTAACTTTTAGGACACATTTGTTTAATCTAGCTAAATAAAGCACCTCAGAATGTGGTTTTATTGCTGTGCTATTTGCACATTGCCCTACAATGCATTCAGGATTTGCTAGAATAACATATTTTAGAGAGCTTGCTAGAATACAGCCTGTAAGATTGATCTAATGCCAAGTAAACTGAAGGCCTTTGAGGCTTCTCAATGAATTTGTTAATAGTTTCAAAAATTATTCTTCCCTGACAAATTCATTAACTATATGTTGTGTGTAAGTAGGAATGCTGGAAACATATTTACTGTTCTTTCTGTGGAGAGAGAACAGCTGTTCATTAATTCACAAAATACCATAAAGTTTTTTGATAGTAAAGAAAGCAATTGGCTAAATTAAGCAGTGTTTGGCTATTTGGCTATTGCATAATGTACTATAATAGCTGCAGATTTTTTTCAGGTTCATGCAAGAGCCTGGGGTAAGGGGTGAAAAATCAGCAATATGGCTTTTAATGAGCAGCAGAGAAGTGCTTTGTTCATGGAAGATCTGAATCATATCCTTCCAATCATTTTCAACATAAACACATACTCATGTGCCTAAAAAAAGAAAACATTTGGGTATATAGGCAGAATTGCATGCCATTATTTAACTAATTTATAAATTATAAAGTAATTTATAAATTATTTAACTAATTTATAGTGAAAGACTACAAATAACTAGGCAATAAAGTTAAGAAGCTAGGAGCACAAGTAATGTTCTCATCAATACTCACAATGAAAGGCCGTCACCCCCTGAGGGAAAAAAGAATTTTAGAAATAAACCATTGGCTAAAGGGTTGGTGTCACCAAGAAAACTTTGGTTTCCTGGATCATGGACTGCATTTCCTACACGAAGGACTCTTGGCAAGGAATGAGCTGCACCTCACAAAAACAGGGAAAAATGTACTCAGAAAAAGACTGGGCTAACTCATCAGGAGGGCTTTAAACTGAAATTGAGGGGGAAGGGTGAGCAATCTTTAGAATCTCTAGAACCCAAAACCAATCATAAATCCCAAGAAAACAAATCAAACAGTGAGGTTGGCAGTGATGAGCAAAAAAGAAAAATGCAAACAATAATCAGGAGATGAAGGAAACATACCCACGAACAAGGATAAAAAATGCTTATATACAAATGCTCAAAACTTGTGGAACAAACAGGACGAACCAGAAGCAATAGTACATGAGGGAGGGTATGACATAGTTGGCATTATAGAAACCTGGTGGGACAAAACCCATGAATGGAATGGAGTAATAAATAGATAGAAATTGTTCAAAAGAAACAGGTCTACAGAAAGAGGAGGGGGAGTTGAACTAAGAGAACACTACATAGCTACAGAAATGCACACGATCAAAGATAAAATCTCTCCAGAATGTATATGGGTTAATATAAAAGAGAAAAAAGTGACATTGCCATAAGTGTATATTACAGGCCACCCAATCAATCAGAAGAAATAGACAAACTCTTTGCCAACCAGTTAACAAATGTATGTAGGAAGCATACCACAATAGTAATGGGAGACTTCAACTACCCAGATATGAACTGGGAGACAAACTCTGCAGCAAGATCAAACAGATTCCTAACCAACCTAGCTGGCAACTTTGCATCCGAAAGGTGGAGGAGGGAACCAGATGTAAAGCTGTACTGGACTTAATTCTTACTAATAGAGAAGAAGTGATAGAGGGAGTTGAAGTTGCTGGAACCTTGGGTGAAAGTGACGACATCATACTAGAATTTAATATAATGCAAACACTAGCAACAGAAAACAATCCAACCAGTGTCTTGAACTTCAAAAGAGCTAACTTTAACAAGCTCAGAGAGAACCTAGGAAAGATCCCATGGATGAAAATCCTAAAGGAGAAAACAACTTGAGAAGCATGGGAAACTCTAAAAAATGTGATCATAAAAGCTCAGACCAGCACAATACCACTGAAAAAGAAAAACAAGAAATTCAAGAAGAAACCAGCATGGCTGCACAAAGATCTCTCTGACAAACTGAAAGACAAAAAGGACAAATACAAAAAAATGGAAAGAGGGGCACATAACTAAGGCAGAATATCAGCATATAGCCTGAATCTACAAAGATGAAGTCAGGAGAGCAAAGGCTTAGAACGAACAAAGACTTGCAACAGAAATCAAGGATAATAAAAAAAGTTTCTTCCAACACATTAACAACAAGAAAAAAGTCAAGGAAACTGCAGGTCCACTAAAGAGAGAAGATAGTAAGGAATTAATAGGCAACAGGGAGAAAGCAGAGCTGCTTATCTCATACTTTGCATCAGTCTTCATACAGAAACCATAGCCCAACATGCCAAAAAAAAACCCACTGCAAAAGACAAATAGAAACAAAAATTAAAATAAGCAAGCAAATAGTAAGAGAACACCTATCCGACCATGATGAATATAAAGCACCTGGACCTGACTAATTTCATCCCAGATTTCTGAAGGAGCTGACAGATGTTATCTCAGAACTGCTGCACCACATCTTTCATAAATCCTGGAGCACCGGGGAAGTACCTGAGGATTGGAAAAGGGCTGATGTGGTTCCCATCTTCAAGAAAGGGAAAAAAGGGAGAGAAGGACTTTTCTCATTGAGTAAGAGCCATGAGTCTCCAGTAGACCCCCTCTCAACTGCATGCCAGATATATTGTAGGAAGCATAATCCTATCAAGAACTAAATTTACTAGAAGAGAATCCTTAAAGTCATAGCCATTTAGTCTTAGAGTTAAGTCTAAGCTGTTCCTGCCCATCCAAACTTGACAACCTCATCTTCTGAGTAGCTTTCACCAGCCAAGGGGGACATGGATTAAGAGTACAGATGATTGTGATACAGAGGAGCACATCCTCAGCTCTGAAATATCTGCCATTTTCTCAACACTCACAGGCTCAAAATCTTTGCAGATAGCAAGGCAAGAACATGCCCAGCCAGAATCAACTCAGAACAGATCTGATTCCCTCCCCCCTATCAGTTGCCTAGAATATTTTTCAGAACAATTTAAAAATGTTCTTTGATGGCCATCCACAGAAGTGATAAACCAGCAAAATAATTACATTTTCCCATTCATATCGCTACAATGTAGACATTAGTAAAATTTGTGCTTGTATTTGGTCAGAGTTTTTTTTTTTTTTGAGCATTGTTCTAGGCCTCTCTTGGGATGTTTCATTTCCCAAATGTCTCGTATGCAAACAGAAATGCCCTAATAAATGCTTGCCTATTCTTCACACATTTCAATGAACTCTAGAAAAGTTCAACAGTCAAATGATATAAAGTCTCTAGAAATTTGGCTACCAAAACTTTTGCGTGAAACTTACAGGTCTACATAGAAGCTATTTGAAGGGCATGGTAGAAAACAGTTTTTTAATATAAATATTTTATTAATTTTCTAATTTTACAATCATGAATACTTAATAATGTGTTGTCTGGGTCCATTGGTAATTCAGTGGTACCTATTAACTTTCTCAGTGTAGTTCCAATACTACACCATCCAATGCTTCCTTGATCCTCTCTTCTTCTGGTGGTATGTATTTTTCCACACTGGACAAATACAATTCTTGTTACTATTATTACATATACAATAAAATATAGATACCTTCATCACATTTTTCTAGTATTATACATAATATTGATAGTGTCAGTTTATAATATGTTTTCTAGCCAGAACATATCTCAATTGCATTTGCACTTAAAATCCATTTGTTCAATCAATATCCTGTTTTTCCTGCTTTTTTAAAATTTTAATTTCCCATCAGTGTTCAAAATATCTATTGCTTATAATTTTCTCATAATACATTATATTTGGGTAACCAAAAGCTTTCCTTATTCAAACCCTTTTAGAATTTTCATATTTCCCATCTCATAACAAAGTATAACATTCTAGTTACAAATCCTACCCTTCTAATTATAATAATACTTTTATTTCTAACAGTTATCTATTTTCTTAACCATATTCAAACATCTGTTTAATAGTATAATAACCCATCTAATAGGTCAAAACCTCTATTTTCTTCAGTCTTACTCTAGCTTTCTTCCTTTGCCAAATAACTTTTCAAGTCAATGCATTTGAATCAACAAGTAATTCTTCCTCTGTTTTTGTATGTATTGTCTGGAATGAGGAAGAGAATTTGATTGCAGTATTTTTAGAAGAATGCTCAACCCATTTATATTCATTAAACAGCCTCCATCCTTCTCCTTCAGTTTTTCTTTTCATTTCTTGTTTGTCAATATTCAGCATTTCTCCTAACAGCTTTGTCATCCATTTGATCAGCTCTTCTTCCTTATCCTCAAATGTGTTCTGAGATCTTGACAAGTAAGATATCATTTCCATTTCTGGTATTATCACTGCATCTTCTAATTTTTCATTTCTCTGTATCTGCTAATTCCTTCCTTTAGATCTTCCACCTTTAGATCCATTTCTTCTAATTTTCCTTCTGTTTTCTGGGTTACTAGTTTCTTCTTTGGAGTCATTGTCTGAATTTGTAAGTTTAGGTTAGAAAATTGTTCTTTTATCTCATTTGTGTTATTTTTAGTCTCATGAAATAAAAAAAATGTTTCTTGGATTGATTTCAACATAGAAATAATTTCTTTCTGAGATTCATTAACATTTTCTTGTTGGTATATCAAGCTGGGGGCTTTGGAGAGAAGTGTTAAAGATGTTTTTTACCATTTGAGGCAAAGTATGGAACACCCAGTTTGTTTTTGTATGTAGTCTTTATAGTCCAATAGGGTCCCCAACAGAGATAAGAAGCCCAAGAGTTTTTTTTTCCCTTTTCCCAGCTTCAGTCTGCAAAAGTGAAAGTTTCCAGGAACAATAAAGAGTCTTATCTAAGTCCAGGCTTCAAGCCAAGTTTCCTTTAAGCATAATGAATTGTAGTGCTGTGATTCGCCACTAGATGTCGTTGACACCGTCATCCAGCTTTCCAAATCCAAGCCTATTTTATAGACTTTCAAATATCTTTTCTAAAAAAAAGTCTCAAAGGTACTTTTAGTCCCCAAATTTCAAAGCTATGTATCTGCATTAATTCCAAATTGATCTTGTAGTTTTTTTCTATTTTCCCCTAAAACAATTAATTTGCCACTTTTCTTTTCCTGAGGGGGCAGGGCAAAAACTTCCCTTCCCTCTCTCATTGGGGAGGGATCTTTGCTTTCGGCATTCTTTTGTCCAGGAAAGTAGTATTAAGATCATAGAAAGAACATAAAATCTCACCCAGTTCCATCCACATTGCTCAAAAATTGCTAGTTAATGCTTATCTTTGGTTGTCAGCAGCTTCTGAGTGGCCACACGAATGTAGTCAGTCTTTTTCCCATTGGTTAGGAGGGCTTCCTCATATCCAGTGGAAGGGTTGCCACCCTCTGCAATTAACAAGGGTCTCCTTCTTCTTTTTTGCCTCCCTGGGGCAATTTTTGGTCCTTTTTAGGGTCCCCAGCAGAGCAAAATTGAATGTATAAGACGGAGCCCCATCTTCCTATGCCCATTACAATGCAACACCTAACCGGAAGTCTGTAAAAAGTTTTATAAAAGGATACAATTGATAAGCCAAATGCTCTGGCAAAAAAATTAGAAACCTCCAGTGTAATTTTTACATAGCAGGGCAGCATTTTTTAATAGAACCATCCTCATGGTTGCTCTATAGCTAAGAAACTAACAATATGGGGTTCTTTACAAGTCCAACCTATAAAAGCAGGGGTGTCAAACTCAATTTCATTGAGGGCCGCATCAGCATTGTGGTTGCCCTCAAGGGGCCGGGTGGGTATGGCCAAGGTGGGCGTGGCCTACTGGGTCGGCGTGGCTAGAGTGTGTATGGCCTACTGGGTGGGCGTGGCCAGCTCAACATCGTTCGCATCAAGGGTGCCTATGGGGCCTGGGCAGGAGTGGGACAGATCTGAGGGTTTCTGGCAGAAGGACGGTCTCTGGGCCAGGGCCAAGGCAGTGGGGGCCGTTCCTCACTGTTTCCAGGATGGCTTCGTGGGCCACATGAAACCACTTCGCGGGCCGGATCCGGCCCCCGGGCCTTATGTTTGACATGTCTGTATAAAAGGATGATTTTTCTATACAATAAACCAAGAATAAAAAAAATATCTAAAAATAATTTAACTCTATGAATATGTTGAACCATCTCTGGGAATAGAGATCTAGTGTGATAGCAAAATAATGAGATTCAGCAGGATATAGATTTTTAAAGAAATAAAACAGCTAAACTTTGAAACAATTTAAAAAGCACCTCACATACCAAAAAGAGGCCAGGATTTCACTCTGCCTGTATCCCTGAACCCTAATCCACAAAGCTAATTAAAAACAAAAAGTACAATTCTTGGCTGCCAAAATTTTTCCTCCTCTGAAGTAATGCCAGAGGATAGGCTCCAAATGTATACTTGAGATCACTATCTCATTTGTCTATCTGCAGGGAGATAGAAAAGTTTTTAGTTCTGCATTTCAATGCAGCAAATGTTCCAAAACTGGAGGTATTTACAGTTAGACAGATTGCATTTTGCTTAAAATCTATGTCATTCTGTGGCTTCAGTTCCTAGTTTGCTGTGCATTTTGATATGGCGAGGAACTTTGCTTTATTTAAAAGCAATGTAAACATAAAGTAAAGCAGCACATGAACCAATAATGTTGCTGACACAGGCTTGATTCATGATACACTAAGCTATTTTTGGTTAGGTATTGCATGTCCACAGAAAAAAGTAGAAAAAGCTGAAAAAAAGAATGTTGAATTATAATAATGTAATTTTAATACAATTACTATTAAAATAGAAAGATAGACTGGGGAGTACATCATGTGTCATGCAAATGTTATAATATCAAAAACAAACCAAAATCACAACGGATACTGGGTTGGCTAAGTTGCAATGTTTGGCTGGAGATTTTGGGAATTGAAGTCCAGAAGTCTTAAAGTTACCAGAGTTGAGAAACACTGGTGTAGATGTTATAAACAATGCTGGACTATTTATAATAAAGTAATGAGTGAAGTATTTTTAAGATGAATTTGCTTCAATACAAACTCAAGGAAAACTGTCTAATCTAATATTTTTCCCTTGACATATATTTTAAAAAGGCTAAATAAAAGCCTAATTAGATATTAAAACATGCTTTAACACATTACACTCTTCATTAACCATATATAAGAGATAATAAACCATTTAAAAGAAATAAATGTTCAGTCAAAAAGAAATTGCCATTTAACCAGAAAATGAACCAGAGACAAAATATTTTCAAAGGATCATTGCTTGCAGAAGCCTATAAGTATTGCAGAAATATTTTATTATTAACAGGCAGTAAAAGCCTGTAAAAATGTCCAATACTTCAGCACACAATTTCACTTTTCCTAAGACTACAAAAAACAATTTAATTGCCAAGCATTATACCTTTTACATTTAATAGTTTTATTATTTTTAAAAAACTTTCTAGCTTTTTAATTTTAATTTAATTTTTCCTTAACCATATTGAGAGTAAAATGTCTCTCTGAATGCATCCTAGCCAGAAATACATTTCTTCGTAAAGTACAGTAGCAAGCCAAAAATTTGGATACAGTTTTGTTCCAAACTCTAATTGGAGCAAACCCTAATGTGTTTATTAACACAAAAGTTCAATTATTCCTAAAATTAAATATTCAATTGCAAGCAAGAAAAAGTAATAAATAAATGAATAAGCACATATTTTTAATAATTACATTTTTTTAGCAAATTAATGTGAGTAATGTCGCAAATTCAAAAAATATTTTTTTCTTGGAAATAAATAATCAATCAAAGCAGTTTAAAACCACATTTTAATAGAAATTATATCCTTGGTTAGTTTGCCTTATTCCTGAAATCTGGATTTTATTTTTGGAACAACCACTGCCATTTTTTGTTTCATATTTATTTTGGATCAATATTTGCTCTGTATAGAAGTAACTAATAAAAAAACCCAAACTCGCTACTGGATTGTCGAGACATATTGGAAGTGATTTTAACAGCAACCCAACCCTGGACTGTTGTCAGAGTTTGCTCTGGGTTTTCTTCTGGCCAGGTACTCTCCTGGTTTGAAATTTAAGGGGAATTGCAAATTTTGTTGGGACTGCATACATGTAGTTCTCTGAGTGAGAACTTAGTGAATTGAGCTGCTGGCATGTCTAGGCAGAGCAGGAAAAAATTCTGACAGTGATCCAACTTTACATTTGCAAACCCCTTGCCAAATTATGATTTCCCTCCTCCCCAGTTGCTCACAATCCACAATAACTCAAAATCTGAGAAATTCTGGAACATGTGAGTTACTTCTATGTAAATAAGCCTAGAGAATTGCTGAATCGTTGTGAATATATGAAAAAAAAACACCATTAATGTAATCACTAGTATATTTCAAAGGCTTTCAGAAATGAAATTAATGTAATGGAAGCAAACATCTTTACATTTAAGTTTGATGCCTAATGATTTTATGAACATATCCATATAGAGCTTTCCCAGCAGCAATGCAAAAGGCTATGCCTTCTAATCCCACCCCCCAACATAACCTAGTGCCCTGGTAATCTCTTCTCTAATAAACACTAATGATGCCCTATGCTGCTTAACTTTACAAGATCAGCCAGCCCTAGGCTAGGTTCTGCCACCTAGCTAGTGATTCAGTTGAAAGGCATATTTTACCTGGCTTCATATATATATTTTTAAATGTTCATAGAAAAGTGGTCAGGTCCTTAAAAAAACTTTTCTAGCAATGAATTTAATAGGATTTATTTCTGAATAAAAATACTGGTAGTTGTTGCCTTAATTTTGCTTTTGCATTTCTGTTACATTCAAATCCTTAACAAAAATAGAGATTGTGTTAATACTAAGCTATAATTTGCTAGACTTAATTTAAAAAAAGAGAGTGTCTGTATCCTTGGTGGGTGGGGTGAGGTCCAGCGATCAGTATCCATCATCTTTCCAACTGCCTTGTCACAACTTCAATTAATAAAATTGAGTAAAAAATGTCACAGGCCTGGTGGAAAAAACCTTTTCACAGCCTTTCAAGAGGAAGTTTAGTTCCCGCTTTTTCTCCTTGCATTAGCTCCTGTCATCCACAAAACAACAGAACCCAGTGGTGTCAATTATATTTGATTGACTGAGTAAAGCACACACACAAATAAGCGAAAACAATGGACACAAAAATCTATACATGACTCCCCTTGTCAGGGAGAACGCTCGCCTGCTCCATTTTCATGCTGCACGGTGTCCTGCTGCTACGGGCTTAAATGTTTCTTTCAGCCCCCACACTATCACCAATTAAGTTAGCAGGGTCTTCAAAGGTGTCAAACGGCTCCCTGGGCAATTGGCTGTAACTGCTGTTCAATAAATGAGGTCTAATTTATCAGTTTAACTTCAGTTTTAAAAACCTAATGTCTCAAGGTTCCATGTGCCATTTGCCAAGAAGGTGAAGAGAGGCCTGCCAGCGTGTGCTTTGAAAGTTGGAGGAGGCTCTTGTTAGCAGCCCTCGCTTTCCCTCCCCCCCTTCCTGTCATGCCTTTTGCCTCTTGCTGAAAGATGTATCTGAATAAAATATACTCATGCAGCTCATAGTTATACATCATTGGATCTTACTGAAGCCTTCAGGTAGGAAGCGGACAAATAAAAAACAAATGTGAATTGCTGCAGACTTGGGCTGTCTTTGGAACAGATTATTCTAAAGGCAAGGGGGTGGCATACAAAGGGGTGAAGGAAGGGAGTTTTCCCAATTCCAAGTAGGACTGTCTTGTATTTAAATATTTAAATTTTGTCAAATGTTTTGTTAAATATAAACCACTATGTGGTGGCACAGTGGTTAGAATGCTGTATTGTAGGCTAATTCTGCCGACTGCCGGCAGTTTGATTTTCATTGCTCAAGGTGGACTTAGCCTTCTATCCTTCCGAGATCAGTAAAATAAGGACCCAGATTGTTGGAGGCAATATGCTGACTCTGTAAACCTTTTAGAGATGTTTGTAAAGCACAATGAAGTAGAATATAAGTCTAGAGCAGGGGTGTCAAACTGCTGGCTTGGGGGCCAGTTGCATCATGCGGACCCCAGCTCCAGGAATGAGAAAAAAGTTGCGATAATTTGCACCACGTCTCATGACACGGCGAGTTTGACACCCGTGGTCTAGAGCTATCTTGGTGTATAATGGCACGAGATAATGGTTGAATTTCATAAAGAACAAATCTAGGTGAATATGTCAAAGAATCTAATAACAGCTTCCATCATAGCAATGGTGACCTCTACCTGAGACAAAAGTCCTGCTTTCCATTATAGCACAGCTGGTTATAGAAGCTGGGCCATTGAAGAATATTAGCCTTCTCTAGAGTAGTCCATTATCTCTTCAGAGATTTCTTTAATATTCTGGCTTTTGGCTCTCACATACAAGGGGATAGCATTATTCCAGACTTAGAGGCCATGCTGGTATCAGGATTCAGTTCCGCAGAATTTTGCAGAATTTTGCTGAAGGCTTAGAGGTAAGGTCCTGTTTTCTTAGTAACAGGTTTGAAAAACACTTTCTCCAGATCTTGCTTCTTCAGATGAAGAAATATCTGAAGTGAGCAGGGCACAAACGTCAGGATGAACAATGTCTATAGGTCAATGGCTTCAGTCAAGATTTTCAAGCTTTGTAGCACAAAATAAATTCCTTAGCTATTCAGGTGACTAAGGTTGCAGGTGAATTCAAAGACAATATAACAAACCCACTTTCAGGACGTCTTATGTATAAACTTGTCAATACCCCCAGAATGAATGTAAATTTGAGTGTATGGTAGAAAGCGTTTCCAAAGTTTTATTCTTCTTGCTGCCTTATCTATTGTTTGCAATATTTTAACAAATTTCTATTTGCTGCAGAACGATATAAAAACAGTCGTGCAGAATCTCTGGAGCTCATTAACTACAATCTGGAATCTATTTCCTGTAGCAAAGATGGGTCCTGGCATAAGACAGAAAAATATTTCTGAGCCTCTCTGTACAGCAGAGGTTCCTTAGCAGGACTGAAAACTGATTGCCATTGTAGAATACTATCACATTTCTTATATTGCCATTTCCCCCTTCTAATGCAACCTGAATTATCAGTTCTCCTGACTAGAGGATGCGAAGGGGCTATAAGGCTCTCCTTTCCTCTGTCCCAGGGATTGTCCAACCCTGACAACTTTAAGACTGGTGGACTTAAAGTCTCAGAAGGTTCTGTGCTGGCTGGGGAAATCTGGGAATTGAAGTCCACAGGTCTTAAAGTTCCCAAGGTTGGACACTCCTGCTCTATTCCAAAACCTTAATTAGGAGAGAATCTGTTCTCTAAGAACTTCTACCCAACAAAAATTGACATCCTGTTGTTGTTGTTAGCTGCTAGGTTCTGTCTGACCCATTGTGACCCCATGGACAATGTTCCTCCAGGCCTTTCTGTCCTCTACCATCTTCTGGAGTCCATTTAAGCTCACGCCTACTGCTTCAGTGACTCCATCCAGCCACCTCATTCTCTGTCATCCCCTTCTTCTATTGCCCTCAATCTTTCCCAGCATTAGGCTCTTTTCCAGTGAGTCTTTCCTTCTCATTAGGTGGCCAAAGTATTTGAGTTTTAGCTTCAAGATATGGCCTTCTAAAGAGCAGTCAGGGTTGATCTCCTCTAGGACTGACCAGTTTGATCGCCTTGCAGTCCAAGGGACTTGCAAAAGTCTTCTCCAGCACCATAGTTCAAAGGCTTCAATTCTTTGGCACACAGCCTTTCTTATGGTCCAACTTTCACTGCCATACATTGCAACTGGGAAGACCATAGCCTTGACTATATGCACTTTTGTTGGCAGGGTGATGTCTCTGCTTTTTAGTGTGCTGTCTAGATTTTCCATTGCTTTCCTCCCCAGGAAAAAGCGTCTTTTAATTTCTTGGCTACAGTCCCCATCTGCAGTGATCTTGGAGCCCAGGAAAATAAAATCTGTCACTACCTCCATTTCTTCCCCATCTATTTGCCAGGAATTGAGAGGGTCAGATGCCATGATCTTGGTTTTCTTAATGTTAAGTTTCAACCCAAGTTTTGTACTCTCCTTCTTCACCCGCAACAAGAGGCTCTTTAGTTCTTCTTCACTTTCTGCCATTAGAGTGGTATCATCTGTGTATCTTAGGTTGTTGATATTTCTTCCGGCAATCTTAATTCCAACTTTTGATTCATCTAGCCCTGCCTTTCTCATGATGTACTCTGCATATAAGTTAAATAGGCAGGGTGACAGTATACAGCCTTGCGGGACTCCTTTCCCAATTTTAAACCAAACAGTGGTTCTGTGTCCAGTTCTCACTGTTGCTTCTTGACCCGCATATAGGTTTCTCAAGAGACAAATAAGATGGTCTGGTACTCCCATCTCTTTAAGAACTTGCCACAGTTTGTTCTGATCCACACAATCAAATGCTTTAGCATAGTCAATGAAGCAGAAGTAGATGTTTTTCTGGAACTCCCTAGCTTTCTCCATGATCCAGCGTATGTTGGCAATTTGATCTCTAGTTCCTCTGCCTCTTCGAAATCCTGCCTGTACTTCTGGCAGTTCTCGATCCACATATTGCTGGAGTCTAGCTTGTAGGATTTTAAACATAACTTTACTAGCATGTGAAATGAGTGCAATGGTGCAATAGTTTGAACATTCTTTGGCACTGCCTTTCTTTGGAATTGGAATGTAAACTGATCTTTTCCAATCCTGTGGCCACTGTTGAGTTTTCCAAATTTGCTGGCAAATTGAGTGTAGCACTTTTACTGTATCATCTTTTAAGATTTTGAATAGCTCAGCTGGAATACTGTCACCTCCACTAGCTTTGTTGTTGCTCAGCTTTCCTAAGGCCCACTTCACTTCACATTCTAGGATGTCTGGCTTGAGGTCAGTGACCACCTCATCATGGTTATCAGGGATGTTAAGCTCGTACTTGTATAGTTCTTCTGTGTAATTTTTCCACCTCTTCTTAATCTCTTCTGCCTCTGTTAGGTCCCTGCCATTTTGGTTATCAGGGACGTTAAGCTCATTCTTCTTCTGTGTATAGTTCTTCTGTGTAATTTTTCTTAAACTCTTCTGGCTCTGTTAGGTCCCTGCCATTTTGGTCCTTTATCATGCCCATTTTTGCCCATTTTTGCATGAAACGTTCCCTTCATCTCTCCAATTTTCTTGAAAAGATCTCTGGTCCTCCCTATTCTATTGTTTTCTTCTGTTTCTTTGCACTGTTCATTTAAGAAGGCATTCTTATCTCTTCTAGCTATTCTCTGGAATTCTGCATTCAATTGGGCGTATCTTTCTTTTTCTCCCTTGCCTTTCTCTTCCCTCCTTTCCTCATCTATTTGCAAATCTTCCTCAGACAGCCATTTTGCTTTCTTGCATTTCTTTTTCTTTGGGATGGTTTTAGTTACTACCTGTTGTACAATGTTGTGAACCTCTGTCCATAGTTCTTCAGGCATTCTGTCTATCAGATCTAATTCCTTAAATCTATTTGTCACCTCTACTATATATTCATCAGGGATATGATTTAATTCATACCTGACTGGCCTAGTGCTTTTCCCTACTTTCTTCAGTTTAAGCCTAAACTTTGCAATGAGAAGCTCATGGTCTGAGCCACAGTCAGCTCCTGGTCTTGTTTTTACTGACTGTATAGAGCTTCTCCATCTTTGGCTGCAGAGCATATAGTCAATCTGATTTCTGTGTTGACCGTCTGGTGATGTCCATGTGTACAGCTGTCTCTTGGATTGTTGGAAAAGAGTGTTTGCTATGACCATCGTATTCTCTTGACATAATTCTGTCAGCCTGTGCCCTGCTTCATTTTGTACTCCAAGGCCAAACTTGCCTGTTATTCCAGTTATCTTTTGGCTTCCTACTTTAGCATTCCAATCCCCCATGATGATAAGGGCATCATTTTTTGGTGTTAGTTCTATAAGGTGGTGTAGGGCTTCATAGAACCGGTCAATTTCATCCTGTTCAGCATTGGTGGTTGGGGCATAGACTTGGACTACTGTGATACTGAATGGTTTGCCTTGGATTCGAACTGAGATCATTCTGTCATTTGGGGGATTGTACCCCAGTATTGCTTTTCCTACTCTTTTATTGACTATGAAGGCTACTTCATGTCTTCTGAGGGATTCTTGCCCGCAGTAGTATACCTGATGTTCATCTGAATTAAATTCACCGATTCCTCTTCATTTTAGTTCGCTGATTCCTAAGATGTCGATGTTCAGTCTTGTCGTCTCTTGTTTGATGACGTCCAGCTTTCCTTGATTCATGGACGTTACATTCCAGGTTCCTATGGAGAAAAAATCTTTACAGCATCGGACTTTTCTTTCACCACCAGATACTTCCACAGCTGAGTGTCCTTTAGGCTTTGGCCCAATCGCTTCATTCTTTCTGGCACTACTAGTACTAGCCCTCTGCTCTTCCCCAGTAGCATATTGGACACCTTCCGACCTGAGGGGTTCATCTTCCAGCGTCATATTGTTTTGCTTTTTGGAACTGTCCATAGGGTTTTCATGGCAAAGATACTGGAGTGGGTTGCCATTTTCTTCTCCAATGGATCATGTTTTGTCAGAACTCTCTGCTATGACCCGTCTGTCTTAGGTGGCCCTGCATGGCATAGCTCGTAGCTTCATTGAATTACGCAAGCCCCTTCACCAAGACAAGGCAGTAATCCATGAAGGGGTGACATCCTGAGGGTGGCCTAATTTGGATATATCAACCAAATCAATCTAGCATCTCTCTCATTATAATCAATAAGAGGTGAAATATTTCCAAAATCTTTTGACAGGAAAATATTTTTCCTATACGGATCCCATCTAATTGTATTTAGCTGGGATTCAGAATGGAGCCAAGACTCTGGCAAATCTCACCTCTGGTCAACTTTCTGGATTGTTCTCCCAGTTTCATTTCTGCTCTCTAATTTATTAATACATCTTCCTTGTCCTTCAAACCTCTACTTGGCCTTTTCTCATTTCCTTCCACCTTCTCTTTCTTGAGGAAGGCTGAAGAAGCTACTGTTAAAATTTGCCTTTCCTAACTTTTAGGGTTTAAATACTTGACCAGGTGCCCTCTTCCTTCATTTATGACCCTTCTCGTTAAACAATGACCCTGAGAGTTAACAACTCCTTTTAATAGCTGAACTAATTCACCTAATGCAGGAGAGGTTTCATATGGATGTAGTTCTGAAATTGTTAATTCTTATTTTATATATCTGCAGAAAACCTTTCCTAATCCAAATAGGTCTCAGAGGAACTCTCAATAGGATTCCTAAATCTCCATTTAACATCCATGCCTGAGTTAAACATTTAACTTTATCAATTATGGTTGAGTGTACCTTTGGAAATATCAGCCCACATTTTTTCATCATCTTCTCCTTGGCCTCTTGTCCTTTGGGGGCTACTGCCCTCTAGAGCCTTGAGACATGCTTGCGAGTTCAAAAGAAGCTCCCTTTTTTCCACCAGCTTATATTTTAGGTGTGCTGGAGGAAGGAGAGAGATAAAGGCTTTCTTTGCTTAAGGAAAGCACCCGAAAACTTGGCTATCTTCCAACCCTTTCTCCACTTGCTTTTGTCCTGTACAAGAGCAGGTTTGTGCTTTTTGTTTTGGCCTTCCATATAGTACTCTATATAACAAACGCTGGAGTACTTTAAATCTCAAGCGCTAATTTCTGCTTTGGTATTGAGCCAGAAACCAAGCTAATCTCAGTCCATTAAACTGCTAATGCTTATCTTGACCTTAGGACTATTTCAAATACTCTAAGAAGTCATTAGCACTTATGGATACCAGTGACTTCTCATTCTCACATTCTTCTAGTAATTTTTTTTGGTAAATCAAGTGAGGAATTGCAGGTACAAGATATTTCTGCCTCATTTTTTTAAATAAGGGAGGAGTAGATTACTAAATTTACTAAACATTTTAGCATAAAATTAAACTTTACAACAGACAAAGACGAAATAAAAATATAAAGAGAAAACTAGCAAGTAAAGATGCAACAAAAACACAGTTTAAAACAAACTGCCAATATTTAATTTGGCTAAGGATAATATAACTGCCTTATATTACATAATAATATATTATACATTACATAAGAAACTACATAACCCATTCATCAAAATACCTGCCTTTTATTACTTAGGAATGCCACAGGTAACCATAATTTTTGTGACAAAATATTTCCCAAATGGGATATGCTCAACTATTTCAGCAAAGTAGAGCCATGGAGAAAAGTCCAAGAGACCAAACAATCAAAGAACAAGGCTGGCTAACAACATTTTGAAACAAACAAAGTAATTTACAGTATCTGATAAGGATTAATTTGAATTCAAAGACATTTTCAAAATTCAGAAAAACTTTGGAAAAAAAGGAAAAAGCATTGATGGTTTTGAACTTCAGTGTTGGAGAAGGCTCTTGAGAATGCCAATATCAATGCATCATTGAACAAATCAATCCAAGCACAAATGGCCAAGCTCAGATTATCGGACTTTACATACATGCAAAGGCTTAGCTCTCTGGAAACATGTATAAATATGGGGAAAGGGGAGGAAAGAGAAGAAGGAGCAAGGTAGATAGACTGAATTACGATGGTGATGGATGCACTATTGAAAGACCTGAAGGATCAGGCTGAAAACAGATCATCCTGGACAAATCTATTTATGTATTTGCTAAGAATCTACACCAACATAATCAATCAGGGATGGGCAATCTTTTCAGCCCTGGGCTGCACCTATCATAGTCATCTCAAAAGTTCTTTTTCAAAAGGCAACTGGGCTTCTTTTTCCTTGAAGAAGAAGAACAAAATGTTCCATTTCTCATTCAAGAAACTTCATTAGTTATGATGGCGGTGGGCGTGGCAGGTGGGAGGGGGATGGAAGGATAGGTTCTGACTGGATGGTGGGAGGGGGGAATGGAAGGATTATATTTATTTGCAGTCATCTGGTACATTAGCACTCTCTGCGAGAGCTCTTGAGGTGACTTGAGAGATTTGTCTTTGCCTCCAGTGCAATTGGCTGTGGAGTCTTCTTAGCATTGCTGCAAGTGCTGCATTGTAGTCTGGAGATAAATGGTGTCTTATCCCTCCCCCTCTGTTTAGGAAGAGCTGCTCAGTGGTAACATAAATGGCCTCTTTTACACCTCTTTCAAACCAATAATCCTCTCCATCCAAAATGTGAACTTTGCTGTCTTCAAAAGAGTGACCTTTGTCTTTCAAATGTGGATGGACTGCTGAATCTTATCCTGATGGGTTTGATCTCCTATGTTGTGCCATGCACTTCTGAAGTGGTTGTTTTGTTTCCCCAATGTACAGATCTGCACATGTCTCACTGTGTTGTATTGCATATATCACAATCCTCAATTTTTGTCTGGGTGTTCTATCCTTGGGGGTGGACAAACTTCTGCCTTAGTGTATTCTTGGGTTTAATGTGTACATGTACTGTATGTTGTGTTGACTGAAAATTCTCCTGAGCTTTTCAGATATTCCTGCAATGTATGGAATGACAACGTTGCTATATTTGTTGTTCTCTTTTTTTTACATGTACATGGTCTATGTATGAGACTATGTACTAGACTATGTATAGCATAGTCATATGTTAAACATGCATGCAGAGTTTTTTTTAAATTTCTATTTCATACTCTAGATCAGGGGTCCCCAACCTATGGGCCATGGCCCGATAGTGGGTTGCGGGCTCTTGACCAGTGGGCTGCAGAAATGGCTGGCCAGGGTGCACACATATGGGCACACATTCCCCCCATTCACTCTAGCACCTATGGCTCTGTTTGTGCATGCACACGGGCATGAATGGGAATGCTAGTGCATGTATGTGTGTGGCCCATTTGCGTGCATGCACATGCGCACACACATAGTAATTTGGAAGCTTCTCTCCCCGCTGGTCCACAAGCCTGGAAAAGTTGGAGAACTCTGCTCTTGATGCAGCAAAATTGCTTATGAAGGCAAGTTAGAACACAACATATGTCAGAGATGACTTCTATCAGTCACTGTACATTGAAGAAATATGATTTTTTAAAAAAAATCAGCAAAATTACAACATTCTTCAATCAGGTGGGCAGATAAGCAAGTAGTCACAAGGGGATTTTAGGTATCTGAAGAGAGCTGCATCCAAAGCTCTGAAGTACTGCATGCTGCTAGGACCACCTTCTGCACTGCACCCAGGTGAGATGGGCAGTCTCTAAATTTAATAAATATTTTTTAATAAATAAAGTTAACAACTGTTTTCTAACAAAGATAATGAGCAAGTATAATAACTGTCTATATATAACAGCTAGCAGCCCAGTGCAAATAGTCAGGTGAGTCCTTTGCCTGAAGTGCTGTGTGAAGCCAATTATGGTTTGTAAGACACTTTTTAAGCCAACTATGCTTAAGCCACCTAATGAGAAGGAAGGACTCACTGGAGAAGAGCCTAATGCTGGGAAAGATTGAGGGCAATAGAAGAAGGGGATGACAGAGAATGAGGTGGCTGGATGGAGTCACTGAAGCAGTAGGCGTGAGCTTAAATGGACTCCAGAAGATGGTAGAGGACAGTAAGGCCTGGAGGAATGTTGTCCATAGGGTCGTGATGGGTCGGACACGACTTCGCAGCTAACCACAACATGCTTTACTCAGTAAGCCATAATTATGTGAGTCCTATCTTAGTGTTATAGGCTCTTAGCTGTTTTCTGAAAACCTGCTTAAACATCTAGTCAAGAGGCATTATTTGTCTCTGCTACAAACACTTTCCCAAAAATTTATTATTAAATTGTCTAGGAACTTTTTTCATACTCTTTCCCCTTTTTCATCTCACTCCTTTTGCCTCACAAATCATCTCTTGTTTCTTGTTTCACCTGAAATAAAGAACTATCATTTAGTCATTTGAAACCCAAGAACAATAAGCCTAAATCAGACTTTTATCTGCAAGAAAATAATGACCTTTTCTGCATATTTTCAGTTTAAATCTAGGCATAGATGAACAGTTTACGCAGTCAGAAATAACACAGGCTTTTCTTTGTACTGAGCATTTAAAGGTACTTGTCTGCAGATGTTTAAATCCTCAATAAACCATAAATTGTTCATTTCTAGATGTTTTATAGCCATTTGTCCCATTGCAACATCTGAATCAATTTGTGGTTTGATTAGACTTTGCCACCAGCACTTGAGGGATTATTGTTGCTGGATTGTGATTTTTACCAATTAGGGAAGCACCAGATGTTTGATTATTTTCCCCTCATATTTTTGTCATGTTGACATACCATGTCATAAGTATCCTGTGATATTTTTATGCTGTCAGATTTCGTATTGGTTCACTATAGCAACAATAAATGTTTGATGGAATGCTCAGATTCTCTTGTCATTTGTCTATTTTTTGTTTTGTTTTGGTGGTTTTTTAAAAACTAGAGTATCTATTTTATGTTGCTTTACAACAATTTACAACAATGACAATTAATAGAAATGTAAAAAATAAAAAATAGAAGGAATAGAATAGAAAAATAAAAAATAAGAACATATTGAAGAAAAAGCGAAGAAATATATATAAAGAACTGACTTCCCCCAGCATCACAAAAAGTATAAACTTTTTAGTAACTTATCACCTTCTCTTAAAATATAACAAATGATCTGTTTTTCCCATATTCCACCTCTTATCTATAAACAGACCCATAAAATCTCATCATTTCAATCCTGATCTCAGTAATTGTCCATTAAGGGTTATGAGAAATTTCAAATAAACCAACTTTATATTCCTTCCTTTTATTTCTAACAATCTCGATATTTAGGCTCTTTAAATAATGTCCTAGAACTTGATTTGTTTTCATTTTTTCTTTGGTCTCACCAAAAAAAACCCAAGCCTTTTTTGTAAATACAATATAAAGAAATTATCCAGGTCATTCTGTCTCAATATAAATAATTATTTATATACCTATTTTAATTATTAATATATCAGCTGATTTCTTTTGTATGTCCAGTGTAACATTTTTTTTCCTGTCAGGCTTAGAGCCTGTCATTTTAAAAACTATTTTCAAATCAATTTAAGTCATGTCAGATAATGCTTATTTTTCTTCCATAGCATCTTTTAAACACAGAGACAGACATTCTTAAAATTAACTTCTGGGTGCATGGTTCAAAAATATCAATTATGTCCAATAGTAATATTTAACTTCATTCTTTACTAGGTTTGAGAGTTCTTCTCCTTTAATTGTAATCTTTAGTTCCTTCTGGTTCTCCCTAATATCCAATTTTTAAAGTCTTATGATTTTTTTAAAAAAAGAATCAAAACAAAAGCATTTTCCAATACAAGGATTCTTTATAATTAATTCCAAAATCTTATTTCAAATTTATCTGGACCCCTAGATGGTGGTTTTAAATCACCTTTTTGCTGTTTATTTTCATTTTTTTCATTTTTATATGTTTTGAACTTCTATTTAAAACTCCTTTTGCTAGTGATTGAAGAAAACTCAGTGTTAAAAAAACTGGTGAAGATTCTCCTAACTGAAAAGCAATTATCAAGCAATTTCTCAAATCAATTAGAAAAGGAAGTATGTTAGCTCAGTGTCCTTTTAAGGGCACCAACTTTGGTCAAGATGGTTATTCCCTTGCTATTCCCTTCTATTTTAATTTAATTTAATTTAATAACACTTATATACCGCCCTTCTCCCTGAGGACTCAGGGCGGTTCACAGGGCAGAATAAAATATTCCCTTCCAAGAGCTCTAAGCCCACCAGAGACCACTTTTTATGGTCTCTTCATCCCATTTGTGTCAGAAGCACCAAAGCGCTTCTAGGTTGAAGGTTTAGCTAGTGATATTACCATTGCCCGTGGGATGCCTGACTGGGGGCTCCTTTCATGTTCTCGTTAATATGTCCACCAAACTGTTACCTATTTATCTGCTTGCATTTTCATGCTTTCGAATTGCTAGGTGAGCAGGAGCTGGAAAGAAAGATGGGAGTTCAGACTATCACATTGAAGCACTCAGGTCTTGAATACGGGCTTGTTGATTGTCAAGCCAGCATTCTAACCACTTGAACCACCATGCTCCATCTGGTCCCCTGATGAAGAGTGTCTGGAGCACCTATACGTGATCTCGGGTTCTCTCCTTGCACAGGGAGGAACTACAAAGGGCCAGTTTAATTGCCCTCTCTTCTTTCCACTGGGGTTGTCAACTCCAGTTTTCACAGAGCTGTCTTCAGTTCATCATTTCTTCCCTGGAAGTCAGCACATTTTGTTGGGTTTTTGACCAGAAAAGATCAGCAATTCCAGAGCTTTCTTGGTTAAATGGTTGAGCCTGAGAAATCACCGTATAGGTTGTTAATTTAGTTATTGTAGTTGCGCTATATAGATTCTTATAAAATTATTACTCTTCTTTTTATAAAACATGAAAACATTTTTTTATAAAATAACTAGTTTGAAAGAGAGCTAGGAATGTTTGTTGACTTATTATCAAAATCTGCTCTGAAGTAGCTTAAATACCAATCAATGGTTCATTGGGGTTTGTGTTTTCATGTTTTATAAAAATGTTCTGAGAGAGGGCTTTAATCTCCTAAGGCTGTAGGGGAAAAAATGAAATCTTTGTCTCCCAGCCCATCGTGTGGAGAAATAAATTAGTATAATGATTTATGTTTACGGTTTTAGTCAATTCTGATAGAGATTATAGAGACAAAATGACAAACTGCCTTTGCAGTAAACTTAAATCATGTCAGCCAATCTTTAGTTTTTCCTTACTCTAATTGCTCACCCTGTTCATTTATCTTCCTAGGCAATCTTTAGAAGAAATACCACTTCAATCAGGGCATGTGCAAACCACCAGAGATAAAAAGTTTAGCCTAATTTGTCTCACTAAATTGTAATGCCTCTAGTAAACAAATCGTAACTTGAAATGGATCAAGCTAAGCTAAATGGAAGAACAAGGTACAAAATATTTTCCCTTCTGTAGAGGTACACAATGTTATTTTAATGAATTTTTCATTACCTTGCCCCAGTGAAATGATAAAACAATTTTATATTACAGTAGAGAGTACAGCCTGTCTCATAAAGAATGTAGATTTCAGTGTTTTAAAGCCTTCTGGCTAAATAAATGCATTTCCATATTCACTTGCAACACACATATATATGCTACATTCATTCTGATTAAGGGAACCAAATAGAAGAGATTAAATTTATAATATTATAGTTTATGGTATCCACTTTTGCGATTCAGTCTGTATGCTCTGTACATGAGCAGTTTTAATGAAACTCGCTTTAAATCTATATGGGCTGCATAGTGT
The DNA here is from genome assembly GCF_947247035.1 of Vipera ursinii. Taxonomy (NCBI): domain Eukaryota; kingdom Metazoa; phylum Chordata; class Lepidosauria; order Squamata; family Viperidae; genus Vipera; species Vipera ursinii. The sequence goes on from NC_139513.1 coordinate 241,730,955, forward strand.
ACATGGTTAGCAAATTGCCTCATTACTAGACGTAGGACAAAGGACTATGAAATATATAGAAATGTGGTGAGCATACTAGAGAAAATAATGCAGTGACTTGAATACTTTTGGTGGGCTTAATCCCTCCTGTATGTTCCTAAATTGGGGTGGGAAACATAGTCTTCTGGGATGCATATTCCTAAATGCTATTTTTGCAATCAAAAGAACTCCCAATTTTGCAGCCACCCATCAAGAAATAGAACAATTCACTGGCCATTTTTAGTGGAGAATTAATTTAAAAGGGTGGTTTAAGCCTCTAAACATTTTTATAAAGAAACAAAGAGGGAGCAATGAAAATGGCATCACATCACTTTATAGCACTTTTTTCATATTTTTCAAAAATGTGAAAAATGAAAATTGCAGGAAGCTGTGAAACTGTGGACTAGGAGTACAATGGCAAAGCAAGAGATGGCAATTATAGTGCTTAATATTATGTTCTAATAGGAGGGTAGAAATAGAGAGATGGCCTTGGGAGGAGGCAAATGGAAGGACAGATTTGAGGAAAGCTTGGACTGCTTCCCTCATCAGGGAGATGGAATCAGAAGTAATTTTAGGGCTATGGTAGGTTAATATTAACTGGATATTTATAATTTAATTTAATTTAATTTAATTTATTAATATTTCTATACCGCCCTTCTCCCGAAGGACTCAGGGCGGTGTACAGGGCAAGAATAAAACATAAAGTTACAAAAATTAAAAAGTAATTAAATACATGCCCATAAAAACAATAAATACATTAATAAAACCCCCAATAAAATAATAATAAAAACCCCAGCAATCCCACCCTCAGGCCAGGCCGGCTTGTTCGAACAGGTATGTTTTCAGATTGCGGCGAAAGGAGCGAAGATCGGGCGCCGTCCGGAGCTCAACCGGTAACTGGTTCCATAAATCGGGCGCGCCCACAGAGAAAGATCTCCCCCTGGGGGCCACCAATCTACATTCTCTGACCGGTGGCACCCTGAGGAGTCCCTCTCTGTGGGAACGCACAGGGCAGAGGGAAGTTGACGCCGGCAGAAGTAGGTGAACCTGTATTAAAATTCCTTTTTTTCTATTGATAATTGCCAATTGATTCATTTTCTGACAACATTAACCTTCAGGAGTGTCTGCTAATGTGAACAAAAAAATCAAGATGGCAGCCATAAAGACATGATTGAAGCTTTGCCTTTTTAAAAATGTGCATTCCATAAAAAATCCCACAGCTGCTAGAAATCCCTGATTACCTTAGAAATTGTTTGATATTATTGAGCTATCATCTTTCCAACTCGCCACCCTAAGTCCACATGTTGTAGATGTAGGAGAAGAATATATTTGAGCTGGAAGGTGGGGTTAGAGTCATTGCATTGTCAACAAATGCTCCTTGCTATTTGGCCCCAACCCAACAGTATATCCTCCTTGTTATGGGAATTATTTCCTGCTGTACTGCTCTCACCTTTGAGAGTTTAGAATTTTTTTCTAAGATGACATAAATGGCTGAAATGTTGGGAAGATACAGAATAACACAGACTCTTGATTAACAAAACATGACAAAGAAATGAACTTTTATTACATAATTAAAAAGGAGGGTTATTTTTAACCCTATCTCTGTAACAAAGGGATATATTTCCAAATTCTGAGCCTCCTTAAGACCTGTCCTTATACTGTACCTGCATCTCTCAAATCCTTTTTCTTCTGGAATATAACCTACCCAGAAGATATCCTACATTGCCAAGGTTTTATTAGCAGTTTCCTCACCCAATTTTAAGACATCCATAATAATGCATTACAGAACTTCTCCCAACAAGGTGTGCATAAATTATGGCTTAACTAAAAATATATTGATTTTAGTGGGACATATATTACATTGAGTTTTTAAACCTAAAATAGATTATTTACTATAAGTTTAACTTAAGAAACCTAAAGAAATCTAAAATCATATAGTTTTATTCACCAACTTAACAGCTTTTGTCTACATTATTAACCTTTAAAAAACTCATTGCACAGTTAATAATGGGCCCGCTAACTCTGATATGGAGGATTCCTTCAACTTACATTCTGTTAAACTTAGATAGATGCATAGGGCAATGGAGTAAAAGACAATGAAGAGAGTAGATCATTTTTAATTAAACCAGCTAATTAGATTCTTAATGTGATTGATTTTGTGCCATCAAGTTGGTGTCAGCAACCACATAGATAGATTTTTCTCCATGACAATCTGCCCCAACATGGTCTTTCAGATCTTCCAGCAATGCTCCTATGGCTGATATAATTAAGTCCATTTTTCTTTGGTAGTCCTTTTCTCTTTCGTTCCACTTTTTCATCATTGTAGATTTCATCACAGAGCTAGGAGTTTACATAATGTGTCTGAACTGGGATAATTTGAGCCTAGTCATTTGTGCCTCGAGGGAGAACTGTGGCTTGATTTGTTCAATGATCCAGTTGTTTGTTTTCTTAGCTGTTTGTGGTATTCTCAGGAGACTGACCAAAAACAAAGTTCAAAAGAATCAATAATCTTTTTATTTCTTAGGGTAACCTTACAATAAAGTCAGTATTCATTGTTGTGCTTCTTGACTGAACTACCGCTCACAAGACTCAAATCATTTCTCCCCTCTTTTCTTTTACTCTCTGGAACATTTTGGAAGGTCTCTCTTGAAATGCTACTCATACTCTCTCTTCTTCTATGGACCAAGATATGCTTGATGTCCAGTCTGTGGCTTTTCCTCCTGTCTCACAAGGTTATTGATGGTGATTTAGCAGTTAAGCAGTTAAGATGCTAGGCTTGTGTGCTGGAAAGCTGGCAGCCCAGGTTTGAGACCTGAGCACACATGATGGGGTGAGCTCCAGTCCTTGCCCCAGCTCCTGCCAACCTAGCAGTTCAAAAGAATGCAAATGCAAGCAGATAAATAGGTACCACTTTGGTTAGAAGGTAACAGTGCTCCATGACATCATGCTAGCCACATGACTGCAGAAATGTCTTTGGACAGGGTTGGTTTAATGGCCTTGAAATAGAGAGGAGCACTGCCTCCTGTAGTCAGCAATGACTAGTGGAGTAAAATCCGCAGGAACTCTTTTACCTTTTTTAAATCTCAAGATTATTCCCATGTACTATTACATCCACTTAGGTATTTCCAGATATTGTCTATGAGATAAGATAATAAAATACCCTTTTCCTTTTCTTGAAACTTTTTCTAAGTAATAGTTGTTGCACATTTTTAATATGAGATGACAAGAAAGGGAAACTTTTCTAAAAGAGATATCCAGTAAATATTACAATAATGCAGGATCAGTTATTGAATGAATACAAGTAGACATCTTTGCCAAAGAGAGCAGAAAATATATTTTATTTGTAATTAAGAAATTAATAATTAAGATAAATAAAAGTGAGGGCATTGGACCTTCTGGATGAGAGACACATAACTCATGCCAGTTGCCTAAATTCTTATCATTTTCTCATTAGGCGCATCTATCGTGATCATTCATCTACTTATCAGGTCTTTATAATAGCGCAAACATCAAAAGGCACAAAATGTCAGAAAGCTTCTCTGAAGGAATTACCATGTGCCTAATCTTTCAAAACAATTCAGCAAGAAATCAAGTTCTTATTATTACTCTGCTATGGTTAAAATTACATATATTAAAGGCAGCACCAAAAATGGGAAGAATGAGATTTCTTTCTTGTAGCCTTGTCAGAGTTTTCATTTATTTCTCTAAAGTTATTAAAGGCAAGAAAGTTCTTTCTCCTTTTGATAAATGTTAATTCTTCACTTCTATTCTTGTACTGGTATGCTGTAATGCAAACTAAATACATACATGATCAAGTTGAGTCAGAATTAAATTCTAATATTAAGAATGAATTAATATTTTGTCTTTCTAATAAATCTAGACACAAGTTTAGGAAAGGAAAATATGCCATTAAATGAGAATTACCTTTAATGCAGGATAGTTATTTTAGAATACTTTGAAAAAACAAATTATTAATTAGTATTAATACAAATATTAACCTTTATTAATAAAACAATATTTTTGCTATAGATTTACATTTTTGTAGTATAGCCCTGACATTCATAATTGCAATTGGAGTAATTTCAATTGGAGTAAAATAAAATAAGAATTACCAAGACCTCTGGAAGCTTGATTCAAAACATTTCATTTGTGCTTATTACAATAACTTAACTTTGTAGATGATCATTAAATTCACTGCATATTTAAAGTAATCACCTCCATAACTTTGAAGTGGCAGAAGAGACTGATGAGCAACAGCTACACAGCTGGGAAAAAGTAGTGCTGTATGGGGCTGCCATTAAGAAAATCATCACCAAGAGATTGTTATAGAAGAGTAGTGTCAGGTGAAAGTGGCTGGCGAAGGGTACATTTATTCTTTCTCCTATCTATCATTTGCTTCTTTCATAGCCTTCTTCCCCATGATCTTTTTCTGCTTTGGAAAAAGAAAAAGAGAAGGTAGAGAAAAGGTTAGGTCAGGGGTAGGCAACCTCGACTCTTTTATGACTCATGGACTTCAACTCCCAGAATTCCTGAGTCAGCTGACTCAGGAATTCTGGGAGTTGAAGTCCATGAGTCATAAAAGAGCCGAGGTTGCCTATCCCTGGGTTAGGTGTTTCGTCCACATTACTTCTCTACTACATATTGTTCTGTCCCAAATTCAAAACAGTTGAGTCCTTTAAAAACATGTTGCCAGATGGACAGCAGCAAGCATTGCCAAGAGAAAGAAGCCATGTCTTTTCCATCTTGCACCCTCCTCAGCACAAACCTGCCCTAGCAATATCATTTTTCCTACCAGTGCCTCTTAATCTGTATTATTCATTGTTACATTTGTACCCAGTCATTCTTTCAGGAGTTGCATGGAGAAAGGAATCAACCATTTGCTCATCATGTCTTCACCCATAAAATCAGGACAGAATCATGTGGCAGTGAGTCAGAGAAGAGGCAATTTTTTTAAAAAAGGTAAAGGAGTCCTTGTGGATTGTACGCTGCTAGATGTTGCTGACTATAGGGGAGGTGCTCATCTCCACTTCAAAGCCATTGAGCCAGCGCTATCTAAAGACATTTCTGCAGTCATGTGGCCAGTATGACATCATGGAGCGCTGTTACATTTCCACTGGAGTGGTGTCTATCTACTCACATTTGCATGTTTTTGACCTGCTAAGCTGGAAGGAGCTGGGGCAAGGACAGGAGCTCACCCGGTCACATGGTGTACAGGTCTCATATCTGGGCTGCTGGCTTTCCAGCCAACAAGACCAGTGTCTTAATCACTGAGCCACCATGCCACCCAGAGGCAATAAAGGCAGGTTAGAAATCAGCCAAGGGAGTGCAAATATGCTGGCAGTTTTCTGTACTTTGAGGATAAACGAGGCTGTTTTTTATGAATTATTTACACTATCACCCAAAGCCTACTTCCATGATGTTGACTCTGTCTCATTTCCAGACCATAATTCATATAGTATTTATCCTGCCCTTTCCCAAACCAAGATACCTGACAGACAAAACCAGGATAGTGAAGAAAGGCAAGCCAACATCATCATTGTTCTGACATCACAACAAGGTCAAGGAGTTTTGATCATTGTGCATTTATTCCTTTAGTTCTTCTTTGCTGGAGATGGAAATAGTGTTAGAGGGAAGAGAAGGTTAGCGGCAGAATTACAAGCTAAGAACATTATTTGGGCTTTCCCACCTCTCAGTATAATGCAGAAAATAAAACAGTGATTGCACAACAGAAGATGAGAAACATCTTATCTGTTTAAAATGAGGCCTATTCTGCTAGTGACTAGATTATTGGTAGAAATATATTTCCTGAAAGGAAGGAATCTTTGAAATATTAAGCACAGGATCAAACTGAAACTAAATATAAAGGGTAAATGCTGCAAAACATACTGTTAGCCCACACAGTCACAGACATAGCTACATTGTTGATTTTAGCTGAGCCTAAGAAAGCTAAAAGGGACGCGGTGGCACAGTGGGTTAGGACGCTGAGCTTGTCGATCAGAAGGTTGGCAGTTTGGCGGGTCGAATCCCAAGTGCTGCATAGCAGAGTGAGTGCCTGCTACTTGTCCCAGCTTCTGCCAACCTAGCAGTTCGAAAGCACGTAAAATTGCAAGTAGAAAAATAGGGACCACTACGGTGGGAAGGTAACAGCATTCCATGTGCCTTTGGCATCTAGTCATGCCAGCCACATGACCATGGAGATGTCCTCGGACAAGCTCTGGCTCTTCGGCTTTGAAACAGAGATGAGCACCGGCCCCTAGAGCTGGAAACAACTAGCATGCATGTGCAGGGGAACCTTTACCTTTACTTTTTAAGAAAGCTAAGCAACTATTTAGTATTTGAATAGGGATGACAAGGAAATCCCAGGACTGGATACCAGACTGGGGATTGAACCCCCTAAGAAGAAAGCTTCATACCAGATCCCAATAATAAATCCCTGTTTTGAAGACACGTAACTTCTTATTCAGGAACTAAGTTATATGGCAGAAGACATTCATGAAATGACCTAAGACAGAAGTTCTTTATTGTAGGCAGGATTGAAGCCACACACAAGTACGTCAAAGTCTCTGTGTGTTTCAAAATTAGCTTTTTTTCTCATTTTTTTTTACTTCCTTCATGTCCGATTTTCAAAGACTGCCTGGACAGGTCCCTGCAGTTTTCTTGACAAAAGTTTTTAAGAAGTTGCTTGCTATTTGCCTCCTTCCTAGGAGGCAGAGGGAATGACTTTGCCCAAGGTCACCCCGGCTGGATTTATGCCTAAGGTGGAACTAGATCCCATGATCTCCTAGTTTCTAGCCTGATGCCCTATCCACTGCACCATACTGGCTTCCTTTTAATCTTACTTATTTGAATTAATGAATACACAGTGGTTTACTTTGTGGACTTGAGTAGCTGAGATATGTTTACAAAATAGGGCTCTCCAATTGGGAAGCCCTGGTTGCTATTTCACCAGATTCCCCCTTACAAAAGAAACGACATACTGTTTGCATATCATTGCTCATTAGGTCACACTGACTCTGAAATCACCGGGAATTGAACTCAGTTTGGGAGAGTCCTTATTTACTTTTTATACTGGGGTAGCTCTGTGTTCATACTTAGCTGCATTACATACGGGGCTTTCAAAACAAAGAATTTTTTGAAACTGCATAAAATCCTTGTGATCTATAAAAAGCATAATGTTTTTGGCTATGGAATTTTAAACACTAGATTCATGCCTAGAGAGTGCATTGGGAATATAGAAATTAAAAATAAATGTTATTTTGGCTGATGACTCAGGCTCTCAGTTGTTACAAGAAGCTGAATGGCATACCAGTATAGACAAAGCATCATGGGGCAACAGATCACAGTAATAACATTTACAATAAACAATAACAGAACGAAGCTGACTTCTATAAAAATCCCATAAGGAATTTGCTTTATCCATAATTTTTCTGTCCATTTGAGGAACTGTGTCAGAAAAGACCATTATGTTCAATGGCACCAATTAATTTCTTCAACTTTTAATGGCATCTTCCTGAGTAAAAACCCCAGCTAATATCCCAGGCACATGATTGATGATAGCGTATGTTTGATTTCTACTGGATTCCTGATTTTTTTTAGTATTTTTAAAGAGTCCCACTGCAGCCAATCAAGCAATCAACATGAAATACTCAGATCCTTTCTTGAAAAACAGAAGAAAACCAAATGCCAATGTGCCTCCTTTAGCTCGGTTGACAAAGTAGGGATGATTTTCTTTAAGCAATTTTCTAGAAGATGGATTACAAGAATTTTTAGTCCAAGAGAGAATGATAGCCAAGGGGAAATGTTCCATGTGCTTTCCATATAAAGCATTGCAATGTTCTTTACATAGTTGTTCCAATGCAGACATGAATATAATTGTTTCGGAAACACATAATAACAGATTAATTTGTTATTTTTCTGCTCAAATATTGGTTCACGATATTTATTTTAAAAAGAGGCCTGCGGTATTTTGTCTTTAATAAGCTTTTAAACATGCAGAAATTAGAAACAGAACATCAATTCTGAGAAAATTAATTGAATGATTAATGTTAGTTTTGGGTTCAAAACAAAATGGCTGAGTTGAGAACAATATCATTATTTTGCCTGTATATCTCTGGCTCTGGCTCGCTAGCAATGCCAGTTTTGCAAATATATACCTTATTTATGTACTTACATCTGACATTTACCAGCAGCAGACTGAGACCAAGATGCCTGAACCTTCAGCCGCTCTGGCCCAGTTTAGGAGTCCCTGTATTAAAAGAAGGGAACTGGGTCAGTGTGTGGATCCCTCTTCCCATGTAATGGTCTCCCTTGTGCTCCTTCATACATCTGCATTCCAGTCCCTATTTTTTTAAAAAAGGCAATTTCTTAATGTTCCACTTTGTCCAGACTCACCCTGCATAAGATTCTACTTCAATACTTACCATGTATCCACCAGCTGCACCAGATTTCTTCAAATCTGGCCTAGCCTCTAACATACCACTAGCCACAGCAATCCCTATCACGGTCACAACCTAACACCAGTCCCCACAACTACCTCCCAGGTACCAACAAATGATTCCCCCCCAAGTCCATCACTTATTCCATGCGACCCCTTACCCAGTCCAAGTCCTCTCTTACCAGAGTTCAGTGCTGGGGCCCCATCCCATCTGTTCTATCCCTCTGGGGAGCTCTTTGCCCACAAAGTTCAGTGTAACAGCTCTAGACAGTTTCACATTCTGTGGCCCTCAGAATCCCCAGTCACTTGCATCCAATCTTTTTCTACCAGTTCTAATTCTGAAGCTTTTTCTAATGAGATTAATTAAGAATTGAAAAAAATATTGAAACAATTGAAAAAAAAATCTAATTTAATAATTTGAATTATACAGTATTTCCAAGCACGGTGAGGAAAAGAACTAAAGTGGCTTGCTTTTTCTTGCTGTCGTAGACTAGCAATTTCTATCAGCTTGAGGACCATCCTAGGTTTTATGCAGTGTGTCATGTGGGTGGAGGTTTGTTCTCCGAGCTTATGAGTTGGTTTCCAAAAGTTTCGTTACCAGGCTAAGTAACATCTTCAGTAGAATTTAAGGGATGTCAGTGTCAGCCTTCTGATAGCCCAAGTCCCCTTCTGGCCTTTTTCTGTGGGCTAATAGAACACCGACACTGACATCCCCTAAGTTCCACTGAAAATATTCTCTAGCCTGGTAACAAAACATTTGGAAACCAACCCACAAGCTTGGAGAACAAACCTCCACCCTCATCTTATACCCGAGCTACAGATATTTGCCACTATCACAAGTATATCATATGTGCCCCCTGCTTTGGAGAGGGGCTGTCAGGAGTTCTAAGGGGTGAAGTGGAGCCCTAAAAATCTTCAAGGCCAAAACCACAATTTTGCTCCTTAAAATGCCCCTTTCTCCAATGCATCAGGGTGGTTATATTATGGCATGGGCCCGGATTATCTGAGGGAGCACCTGCTGCCAGCGTCAATTATCCATCGTCCTGTGTGCTCCCACAGGGAGGGCCTCCTCAGGGTACCACCGGTCAAGGATTGCCGACGGGTGATCCACAGGGGGAGGGCGTTCTCTGTGGGTGTGCCTGCCCTATGGAATCAACTGCCAACGGAACTCCGGACTGCCCCCAACCTTCGTTCATTTCGCCGGGACCTAAAAACCTGGCTCTTTGAGCTATCTGGTCTGGACTGAGGGGTTTAATGTTTTTAAATTGTGATTTAATTTTTGTGGCTAGACTTAATTTAATTTAATTTTAATTTTATATTGGATTGTTTTTAAATTTTGCCTTGTAAACCGCCCTGAGTCCTTTGGGAATAGGGCAGTATATAAACCGAATAAATAAATAAAATAAATAAATAAATATGTTTTTGGTCCCACCAGTTCTATTAGTTCTCAGAGGAAAACCAGAAGGGCAGTTGGGCCGCAGTTTTTACACCTACATCACAGAGCTTATTTACATAATAGTAGCTTTGGGTACTATTATTGAGGAAGATTTTCCATTGTCAGCTGTTAAAGGAAATTAACATTTTTTCCCAAATATTATATAGTGCTATGCTTTCTAATAATGCTCAGTGCAATAGTCAAGATCTTTCATTCTCAGTAAAGGCCTTGAAAATTAAATAGAATTTTCATTCTCATAGTTTCAACTTTTGATCAGTCAACACAGAGCAGCATTGGGGATGAATTACCATTTAATTGTTCTGTAATTAGTTTCTGTTTTCTGGAAGCTTTGCTGTGAAGCAGTATAATTTTTAGGAGAGACAGCAAGAGGGAGAGTGAATTATGGAAAGCAAAGAAGAAATTAAATACATACCAGCAGAGAACAGGAACTGCTAATTAAGGACCAATTCAGTAGTCTTGCATCTTCACTGAAAATAAAGCAATTAAATACTCAAGACAAAAAGAAGTTTCTAATTAAAAGCATAGCAGGCCTGAAAATGTTCTGTAGAACATTGCACAAGTTGATGTTGTACTGTGCTTCAAGTGAAGAAAAGGAGGAAAAAAACAAACCCTAGAAATCAAACTTTAAAAAAAGATGAGAGGACAATCCGGAAAAATTTAAAAGCAACTAGTTAATAATAGTGGAGTTTCAGTCTGGATTTTATGGTTAAAGTTGGTAGGAAAAGAATGAAAATACTAGACTAAGTAGTTATTGCTCTACATCACAGAAACCTCTACTGTGCTTGCAAATATTTGTAAAACAAAAAGGGGGGAAACACAGTCATGTATGGTTTTCCGACATTAATCAAAGGGAGATCCACATCTCATTTCAGACTTGTTAGACTCCAAACTGCAGTCTCTGATTCACTGAACTTGGCCACAGTCAGGGCATACTTCTATTACCATAGGTTGTTCCTGTGATTTCCCCCCCCACAAACAAAATGTGAAGCTTCATCCAAAGATTGTATTAACTGATCTTCTTGCCATTTTCGATAATATACCAAATAAAATTATCCCCAAGCTAAAGATCGACAGACATATTAACAAATAATTCTCTCTCTCTATTTCTCTCTATAAGCGAGACAGAGAGAGAAACACACACACACACACACACACAAACACAGATAACTGTGTAAATGAAATCTGTCACTTAATGAATTTTACAACTGAGCACCTTCAGCTAATTTCCACAGGGAGGAGATGAAGAATGGAGAGCCGTCCAAACATCTCCCAACTGCCATGTAGAAGAGAAGGAGTTGAGTTTTGGGTAGAAGGACATATCAGAGAGAACTTTATTTTCCAATAGAGAGAGTGACTTCTTTAAATAGCTATCATTTCAATTAAAAAAGCAAAGAGGTACATTGACATAGATGCATTGTCTTGTTAACACCAAGCCTATCTTATTCAATATAGAGAAATGTAATTTTCAAGCAAACTTTTAAAGCTGAACCACAAAGGGCATTTTGATTCCTGTTTAAATTGGATCTATTTATACTATCTCCACATTTCATTTGGAAAAGAAATAGAACAGTTCCAAACCTGGAAAATATTTGGTGATGACAGCAATACCAGAAGAATCTTACATAACAACCTAGAGGGACATATTTCCTAGTATTGGTTAAGGCAGAGTTTCTCAACTTTAAGATATGTGAATTTCAACTCCCAGAATTCCTTAGCCAACCATGCTGGCTGGGGAATTCTGGGAGTTGAAGTCCACACATCTTAAACTTGCCAAGGTTGAGAAACAATTTTCCTTAACAAGGTTAAATCTCTTCTTAAAAACTTCCAGTGATGAAGCATCCACAACCTCTGGTGGCAAGCTGTTCCACTGGTTAACTATCCACACTGTCAGGAAGTATCTCCTTAATTCCAGGTTGCTTGTGTCCTTGATTAGTTTCCATCCATTGTTTCTTGCCCTGCCCTCTGGTGCTTTGGAAAATAAGTTGATCCCCTCCTCTTTGTGGCAGCCTCTCAAATATTGGAATACTGCTATCATGTCCCCCCAGTCCTTCTTTTCTCTAGACTAGCCAAACCCAAACCCTGCAACCGTTCTTCATATGTTTTCATCTCCATGCCTTTAATCATTTTAGTTGCTCTTCTTTGCACTTTTTCCAAAGTCTCAACATCTTTTTTGTAATGTGGTGACCAAAACTGGATGCAGTATTCCAGGTGTGGCCTTACTAAGGCTTTCTAAAGTGGTACTAATACTTCATGTGATTTTGAATCTATGCTTCTGTTTATACAACCAAGGATTGTATTAGCTTTTTCTGGCTGCTGCCACACACTGCTGGCTCATATTTAAGGGATTGTCCACTAGGACATACAAGGTCCCTCTCTCAGTTACTGTATTTGAGCCAGATCTCGCCTAATCTGTATTTGTATCTTTGGTTTTTCCTGCCTAAATGTAAACTTTGCTTTTCTCTACATTAAATTTCATGATGTTGGATAGGCCCATTGTTCAAGTCTGTCAAGATCTTTATGGATCTTGAGCTTGTCTTCTGGGATGGGGGCTAATCCTGCCATCTTAGTGTCATCTACAAATGTAATGATTTCCCCTTCTATTTCTTCATGTAAGTCATTTATGAAGATATTGAAGAGTACTAAGACTAAGACGGAGACTTGTGGTATCCCACTGCTTACTTCCCTCCGATGCGCTTACGGTTTTTCAGCCAATTACAAATCCATCTGGTGGTGATACTGTCTATCCCACATTTTTCTAGCTTACCAAGAAATAGTTTGTAGTCTACTTTGTTGAATGCCTTGCTGAAGTCTAAGTATACCATGTCCACAGCAATTCACTGGTCTACTAATTTAGTCATTGTCAAAAAATGAAATAATTGGTTTGGCATGAACTGTTTTTAACAAACCCATGCTGGCTTTTAGCTATAACTTTATTTGTTTCTAGATGTTTGTATATCTGTTTTTTATTATCTTTTCCAATATCTTCCCAGATATTGATGTTAGGCTGATTGGTCTGTAGTTTCTTGGGTCACTCAACAGACTTTAAGATTACAGTCAAATACATGTATTTATCTCAGACCATTCAAAACCGAATAGTTAAGAAAAATACCATGGCCTATGGGCTTCTATTTGAGATAAGCTTTCCTAAATCCACAGAGGTCTATTAAAATGAAGCTAGGAAAACAAATTTCTTGTGCTACTGTTAAGCAAACAAGCCAGCACTGTTCTCCCAACAGCAATTCCTTTTTTCTGCTTGGATCATTAAAAAAAAATAACCAGAACCTGAAAATTCAAATAAAATAATTGCCCCAACACTTTTACCCCTGCCTGTCTGCAGAAAGATGAGTGTTTTTTTCCTGGGGTCTAATTCAGTAGATTTATCGACTACAATTATGGGGCTTTGATCGCACCAGAATGGGTGGTGTTCTGCATGGGGTATAGCTGTCCTTTTCCAATTCACTCTTCTTATCAGGATACATGTCTGTTGATTTGTGGGAAGCTGGCTGTTTTTCGTTCCTGACAAACTCCAGTGATTAAAATGTAGTGGCTTGCTCTAGTTTCCCTGATAAAGGTGACAGCTGCCGAGTTTCCAGTGTTAGTGGATATGGTCCATGCAGATTGCTTTTTAATGAAAGCAATACATTATCTTACCCATAGACCTTGCCGCCTTACCACCTTAATGTATTCTAGCTTGGCATCACATTAATCTATAAATTAGGTATATTAAAGATACTTCTCAGTATTTATCCTAACTTTAAACAGGTTTTTAACACTGACCTTTAACTTTTTTCCTGTTAGCAATTCCACAATGAATGCCCTGTAATCAAACTTGGATTTTTTCCCCTCTTTATGTTATGTAATCTTTTAACAGGTACTGCTGCTTAGAGCATGACATTCCTTTCAAGGAGGCTATTCAAATATTATTTATTAAATTTATGTGCCACCCCTCTTATTGACAGGTGACTCTGGGTAGCTTACAGACTGTAAAAATATAAACATAGAGTCAATTAAAATTACCAATTACAATGCTATATAAAAACTAGAAACACGGAAAAACAACCAATATGCCTGATATGATGCTCATCCAGGTATTGAATAATATTGTACTGCCAAATTTGGAAAGAAATTTTGAGTTGTATTGTAGAGGAAACAATTTAAAAGGAGGTGCTTTGTGGAGCATAAAGCTTCCACATCCAAATAGTCAGAGTGACATCATCTCCTGTCTATGTGGAGCCCACCTCTTCGCTAGTATGCAAGCCACACAAACTATATATTTTATATTCTAAGCTACGTCAAGCACAGCTTTCCATCATTCATCACAATGCTAGATTAAAATGTCATTTTCAAATGCTACATTGTAGTTGATAAGGGAAAGTATTGTTTAGCTTTTATCTGATAAAATAATATCTAATAAATCTCCTGTTAGGTCTAAGAGGGAAGCTTATTGCAATGGATACCATGTATAATATTTTCAAACTAACAGTACCACCTGCACATATATTTTTATAAAGCTAGCTGCATTCTTGTCCATGGTCGTATCTTCCAATCTGTTAATAATTTTATGAGAATAAATCACCTGCACAATGTTGGACATGATAAAAATGTATAGTGTCCATTTTTTTCTTGCTTTGAGTCTAAGCCAGGGGTAGGCAACCTTGGCTCTTTTATGACTCGTGGACTTCAATTCCCAGAATTACTGAGGAAGTCCACGAGTCATAAAAGAGCCGAGGTTGCCTACCCCTGGCCTAGGCAATTTGTCCACTTGAAAACTAATCCTATAAGTTTTTATTGGTATGATCAATGAAACAAAGGAAGTTTTAAAAGCAAGCATAAATGCCCAAAATTAATTAAACACAGTGGAAAATTTATGTTGTTATTAGGTCTGATACTGCTTGAAAAATGATGATGAAATGCAAAACACATACCGTAATTGTATCATTTAGCATGTTTTTCTCCTTCTAAATAAAGGAGATATTTTGAATTAAAGCATTTATTTTTTTGTTTCAGAAGAACAGTAAATGAGGATTATGAAAAGATAAAGCCATTGGTTTACATTTACTTTCATATCACTGCACCAACATTTAAATTCTTTACAAAGATAAGATGCCAGACCTATTGATTCTACTCCAAGTTGGAATCTTAGTTTACTTTAAAGACTGGCAGCCAAAAGCATTCCACAAAGCTGATCACGTTGCACATATCAAAAGTTCCTACACTTTTGTCCTCTCAAGTACAGGTTAAAAAAAATCAGTTTAAATCCTATGTTTGTAATTATAGGCCTTTCTAACTTATCCCCAAAATTTAATATTGCAAACTTAATCACAGTTATTTTTAAAAGTGTTTCTGATCAACAGATTTTTGAAAAGTAGAACAGTTTAAAAATTAGGACCTAAAATATTTTATAATATTGTGTTCACATTAAAAATGGGTCCAGAAAATCTATTTTAAGTATATAAATTTCTTTATATACTTCATACTAATTTAAGAAATATTTTGAATTAAATGAATGGTACATCATTTCCAGTGACAGTTGTTCTTAATGATGATTTTCCCTATCTCATTCTAATGGCATTGACAAAACAGAAATATAAAGTTCAGCATATTTTGATGATAATTACAGTAATTTAGCTTGGGGTAGGGACTAAGGAAAACCAGTGCTGATTTTAATCACATAACAACAGCTCCCTCTACTGTTTTTCTTTGTAGAAATTTGTAAGAGGATTTTTCCCCCCACACATAAAGCATTTGAAGGACCCCTTTGTTTTGGAACCATCTGTCTAAAACTTGAACAGCTTCAATTACACATCTAAATGTCATTTCATCCAGTTTGTCCTCTTAAGGGCCAGGATGACATTTTCATAATCCTTACCTGGCATCTTCCAAGTTTGCTATGACTGGATTCTCAACATTGCCAGCTCCTAAAATTTTGGCCAGGGACTCGAGAAACCACAGTTTGAATACATCTGGAATACCCTAGCTGAGAGAGGCTGAGTTAGGAAAAAGAAAGTTTTCTGCATTACTGAGTTTCTTCCTTTGACCTTTTTGCTGGAGGATTCTTTTATCCACTCCAGTGTTATAAAACAGAAGATATTCCAGCTGCAAAAAAGACAGCTGAAGGACTGGGGGAAGCTGGTTAGAATTACAGGTAGTAATTGTGAGCAACAACTGGTTGCTTTGCAACTGATCAAAATTATGACAACCTCCCTCACTAAAAGCTACATTAACCTGGTTCTGGAGTTCTGACAACTGCACACACCCCTGTGGTCACATGACTGCATTTCAGGTGCTTGGCAACTGGCTTACTGTTATGGCCAAATGCAGCTTTCCACAGTCATGTGACCACGATTGCCAACTTTGGCCTATTTTGTTGGTTTCCAGCAAAAAAAACAAAAAATGCCCATAGGACTGACTACTTGTACTCAGCTTACACAAGTAAATCCTGTGATGGCTATTTGTTTTTTTAATCCAAGGTATGCTTGAGTTGCCCATTTCTATTTTTCCCTACCAATAATGGAGGGAAGTTTAAACTTCCCACTGGGGGAACTTTAAAACCTAAATGACACAATCCAAATCACTACTGCATCTGATTTTTGTAGGATAAAGTCTTTAGAAAAACTCCCTATATTACAGTGAAATCGATGGATAAAAAATAAAAAAAAATCTGATAACTGTAGGTTCATCTTCTTCGGCTGCATAATACTAAGGTGTGAATATTGTGCTGAATTTTATAAAAAAGTAAGAGCCTCTCCCTTTATCTTAATGAGAACTAAGGAGAGTCTCACCTGAGGCATTTACACAGGTTATAGTTCTGACCTGGACTCAGGTTTCTTATATCTGATCATTTTCTTGGTTCTTCCTTTTTATTATAATAGGTTATTGTTTCAACCCATTACACTTTTTGATAATTTATCACTTAGGTGCTTAATATTTGTTTAGAGAAAGCTGAAATAATATGTAATACTCAATTCTTATTTGCTGAATTCTGCTTTTCAAGATATTTTAACTCTTTTTTCCCACCTTCTCAGAGAATATATTTGGTTTTTGCCAGCATAAAAATATGAGCAGGTTTTAGGAATAAATTATACGGTCTCTTTGGCAACTGGTCTTTGGCAGTTCCAAACAATTAGAAATACTTTATGAAATGACTGCAGAGAGTAAAAAGTGTGGATTTTATGCATTTACGCAGTGGGGCCAGAAATATCTCTTGGCAGACTGAGCTGCAAGCCTTTTTCATTCAATTACATTATTCTGGTTTTCTAAAATGTTTGAAGGAATTGACCAGGCATGTTTTCCTCAGTGGTATGGTTATTTAGGAATAGGCTGGGTGAATAATGCCTGTAATAAACAGTTCCCATTATTATTACCAGTGAACTCAGCTTTTAGAATTTCACTAAAGATATCAGGAGACACAGGTCTGTACAGCCCTTTCCCAAAGTCCCAGCTGGACAAGATTGGCCAGTTTTAAGCCTCAAGTCTAAACGTTGGTCCCAAAGAGTTATCATTTTTTGAGAGACTAAACACTTTGGACTGATAAATCTCCCTGCACTAAATGGTCACTGCTTTCCTGTGGCCACTATATTCCCTGAATAAAATGGAGGCACTATTTTAGCAGATCTGTTTTAGCACTGTGGCAGAAGAAAAATCACTCAGATTCTATTTATTGATTGATTGTCCTTTAAAGAAAACAGAAAATGGCACTTGATATGATGTTATCATCAAAAGAACTGAACTTAGTGAGGGGATTTTTTTTGTTTTTCTTTAGAGGACCAAGGAGTCTAAACAAATGTATTGCTGTCATCACCACCACCACCACCATCATGCAAAAAATGATACTACCACCAGTCAGTAACTTATAGTTAATTTTCAGCATCAAACTTTCTGAGGAGGACTTCTGAAACTAAAAAATGTAGCTGCAGCTTTCAGGCTGTGGATCAGATCGTGTAATGTGTAGAAGGAATGACCTTGAGGAATAAGAGAAACAGCCACCACTAAAACACAGTCAAATAAAGAAACCTAGCTCACTGAGTAATCATCTCAGACAGGACTCTTCTTAGTTCTCACAAAAATAAAGGAAAGTGGGCGGTGGGAAGGATTCATTCAGACTTGGAAGATTCTATTATTATAACCTTATTCTCCTCCTATTGGTATCTCATCATTTATCAATTGTTGTAACTTATGATTAACAATTGTGACTATGACTTATGATCTATGACCTATTACTTGCTGTTTATATGTGCACAGTAAGCGTATGCAACAGAGACAAATCACACTTGGCCAATAAAGATTCTATTCTATTCTATTCTATTCTATTCTATTCTATTCTATTCTATTCTATTCTATTCTATTCTATTCTATTCTATTCTATTCTATTCTATTCGATTCGATTCGATTCGATTCTATTCTATTCATAATATTAGCCTGCATATTAGTCTGGTCTATCTTGAAGGACTGACAGAAAAAGGCAAAGGCACTCCTACTCTCCAAAGCATTTTTTTGACTGATTCCCACATGAACTTTTTTTGTCCTTAGCAAATACTGTAGAAACAGCATAAAAAAGACCCTCCCATACACACACATCTTAAAACCTAGACTCCACCCTTTTCTTACTGTAGAAAGTAATAAATAGATTTGGAATGAAGTCAGAAAACAAGTAATAACAAAAATAGAAATTTTACGGCAGAGTTCATAAACTGAGATTATAAGAATACAGCTGTCCCATTGAAAACTACAATATGGCACTTCCCAAAGTTAGCTTATAACTGTAGTTTTTAAGGCAGAGGGGGAAATTACTAAATGTATAGTGAATAGTTGTTACCTGTATTTCATTAATTTAAATTTGTATTTAAATTAACTTGATTTTAATATATTTTAATTTAAATTATATTAAACCAGAATTAATTGTGGCCCTGGCTTTAGCCCCTACTCAATTCTGGCTTCTCTCTCTTCTTCAAATGAGTTTTTCTGTTCCTAGACACTATTCACAACTCAAATATTGCTGCACCTTCAAATATTGTGACTTTCTATTTTACTGGTTTGTGAACAGGGCACAGTAGAAGATCAAGTGAAGCTGCACCCAACAAATATATGTCAACCAACAAACCAGATACATTTTGAATTACCCCACATGTTTTCTGCAAAGCAAGAATTTAAAGTTTTTAATCTACAAGTGAAGGCAATACCAGCATTCAGTTTTATTCACACTTAAATGTAAGGATCAAATTGTGCCTTGTTTTACTTTTGCAAATCAGATCAGTCCCTATTTCCTTTTATTGCCGAATAGTTGTGGCTGAATTACACTTTCACTACTTATTAGTCTATATGCAATTATTTCTTTTTAATATGGAAAATACTTTGTGATCATTATGTAGCTCATTTTTGGTAACTCCGGGAGAGAAAGCTCTTGCCCAACATATATGAGATAAGAAATTGCAACTGACTGGATGAAAATAACACATTATTTACTGCTGTTATAACATTGTCTTTTAATTATTTAGAATCAAATAGAATATCTATTAATGACAGTCTAGCTTTTATGAAATAGCAGGTAATTTCTATAAATGCCTCTTACGATTAAATATTTTTTTACATAGGACATTATGAAACACCATAAAACTACTTGATGTAAATAACAATAATTTATTGCAAGATTGCTTGCATCTTCCTGCTCTAATTTAATGGCTGAATGCCAGTCAGAGCTATTATTCCTGAATTTCCTTTGCCTGTGAAAACAGGATGTGACAACTCCTAATATTATTAAGCAAACATTTTAGCTGCTTGTTACTGTAATATTGTGTGAATGGATTGAAATGCTCCAGCCAATTAGCCAATTGTAGTCAAAGGTTAGAGAACAAGTAACCAGGGACTAAAGTAGCCAAGCGTGAAATAACACGTTCCAGTGCCAACAGCTTTGATTGTATCTGAAAGGAGAAGGGAAACAATGTCATTTATGGAACAAATCCTTTGTTTTTGGTGTTTTTCATCTTTCTCTATCAAAAGAATGGGCTGCCTGCCTCAAAAGGTCTTCCAAGTGAGATTACTGTAGTGAGAAAATCTTCTGCTAGTCTGAAAACTCAGTCCACAGAAGCCTGCTTAGTTGAATTATCTGCCTCCCCTCAGGACCACCTAACCATCTGCCCTGCCTTAGTACGCTTATTGGTTTTTAAGTAACATTGAATCTTTTCATTTCACATACAAGACAGTTTGGGAGAATAGGCATCCTGAAAAATAGAATATAAATAATTACAATAAAGAGTGATAAATGTCAAGCATGTATGGATGTCATTAGCATGTTTGATGGGTACATCCGAACAGACAAAGCATGAAGGCAACACCTTTTAAATAGCAGTTGCAGCTTTTCAGTTCATCAGTCAAATTTACTGTCATCATTGGAAGATGTCTGGGTCAGGGCCCCTTCTCCTATGGTTGCACTGACTTAACCTAGCTCTGTGCAACAAACTGGAAAGGCAGAGAGTGAGAGTGAGAGTGAGTGAGTGAGAGAGAGAGAGAGAGGGAGGGAGAGATTTTACTGTGGGAAAGCCAAATGGGGTCTTCTGTTGCCTTCCTAGGGTGCAAGTAATTTTGTGGACGGCTGGCAAAAGACATGACAGCAATGTAGAAAGAAACACTCACTTACAGGGAAACGATGACCTTCTCTCGTGTTAAGCATAATATTTTGTGTTAGGGGATTGAGTATATTGACCATCCCTGTTGTAATTTAGAGTAGTTGCTAACTGAGAAATAATTGAGACATTGCAGGTGTAAAGAAAGGCTTTTAATAGATGTTGCAGGGCATTGACTACTCATCTGTCTTTTTCCTTTGAAGGGCTGTGGAAATATAGAGATTTCATGTCTTAAGCTATGTGCATGCTTGTGATACATGAACTAGGACACACACACACACACACACACACACACACACACACACACACAAAGTAAAAATGTTCCATTGGCTGATTTATGAAACTAGAATTGATCATGACAGCCCTAGCACTGGTAATATTAAGGGTTAGTTGTAGAGCCCCTCCCAACACTACAAATTCTGCAAGTACTTCTAGAAATGTGGACACATCTCAGTCTTATGTGGCAAAATGAATGAAGATCTCTGTGGCCTCTTGAAATTAAAATATTCATGGTAACCGCAGCCTTTCAGACAATGGGGGCCCAGGAAATCACATGCCATAATAACATTTTAATTATAAGATACAAGAAAGATATTCCTTAGATCTGTAACAGCAGCACAGAAGGCAATATTCTGCTACATGCATGTATTCACTCTTGTCTTGAGGGTAAATAATTGTTTTCTTCTCCCTAGAATGGGTTTGGGTCAGAGGTGGAAGCATAACCCAGCCTTTTTCCTTGCCATGGATTAGTACTACCATATTTTAGCAGAAACGCTTCCCAGCACAACATGGACAAGAGTAATCTGTATGTATTGAGGTCTTTCATGCAAGGGGAAAAACTAGCATCAACCCGGACCCTTCTGTTTTGCCTGGTAAGTTATCTAATAATGGAGCAAAATATCCTGTGAATTCTTTACCCCATAAATTGTGATGGAAACCCATATCCATTCCTTCTCCCTTTCTGGTTAGCAATGGCAGCAGAAGAGCAGGTATTCACATGGCTCTGAGCCCACACATCCCCTGCATTCTTTGAACACACCCAGGAAAATAGTGCACATCATCTTTTGTGGTATTTCAGTGAAACGAGCTATATCTGAGAAAATTACCTTCTATCATATAATGATAGAGGAATTTTCTCAAGATCAAAATCAAGGACTTGATAATGAGGTTCTTCACAGTAGGGCGATAGCATACACTTAATGTTGCTCAAGTATTTGTACAGCTTTTACAGCAAGAAGATTAGGTTAACACCATTATTTATATATCTCTTATTTCTTTACAAATCTGAGCAGATTTTCTTTCATGATTCAGTAACACCAAGAACAGTTAGTGTTGCTTTTCCCATCACTGGGCTATCTGCAGACTAATTGTAATTGTACGTAGGGATGCTCTTGGAAGACTGGGAGAAGAAACTCAGTCAAGGGAACAGTCAGATAAAAGACAACTTAGTCCTCAGCAGGAATGTGGGCAGGAAAGGGGCTTGGAAGGGATTCTCCATAGTATCTTGAGCTGTAGAGGGGATTGGAGTAGGGAAGAAATGTACTTTCAGAGTTGCAAGTTTCTGTTAATATAACCTAGCAGTAAGGTGGAAATTGATTCATTGGTCATGTTTCTTGTCTGGCGTACACCAAAAGGTGATAACAGTCAAGGAATCAAAAGCAAGAGAAGGACTGTGCAGATAAGGCATTAAGCGGCACAACCTATTTGTGTTAATCACTGATATTTTGTAAGTTATAAACAGCAGTTAGGATAACATTAAATGACTATCTCCTGAGAGGCTACATCAAATGGGCAAAATATAAAGCTTTACCTCTATTTCAAACAGTGTCATATTTCTTGATCGCTTCCTAATAAATAATGAATAGTCACAGTTTTGCTTCATGCCAATGGCCCAGTTAATAACATTTTGTTCTGAAAACTGAGAAGGAACAGTGGACACCTGGGCCCTTGTGTCTGCCCTGGGACACTCCCTGATTTTTGTTCAGAAAATTAAAAGATTTATTGTATAGATGAAGTTTTCTAACCATCTAACAGATCCTTTCAAAAAGCAAGGTGAACATCAGATGGAAAATAGTTCAGTGCAGTTCTACTTGTATGTTTGGCCCTTTTCAATCTGGTGGGAAATTTAGAACAATTTCCCCTTTCCTGCCCTTTTGAAAGGTTGGATATGCAAATTTCATGGAAAAACCATAAGCATGCCTTTCAGTGCAACATATGAGAGCTGGCACAAGATAAGCTAGCATTTTCTTGGCAGTTGTTACTTGCAAAGCCTGTAGGCATTTTAATTCTTATTTGACAGTGTACTATCTTATTTCCTCTTTTCCACAGCATTGAGGAAATGTTTGTGTGCTTTGTCCAGTTCCTATTAAAGCTTCACTAAACACCCACTTGCTTTCTTGCTCAAGAAATATAAGGGGCTCATTTACCTTTTATAGAAACAAAAACTGAAATTATTGATTAGCTGTTTCCTCTAGGGCAGCATTGTTAAACTGCTTCACTTCCAAGCTGGAGAAACTGCAGAAAGCAGAAAATCCCCCATAAAATGTAAAAAGGTCAATGGTGCATTTGATGACATGTGTGCTTATGAAGCCACATAATTCATCATTTGTTGTGACAGAGCATGCTCCTGAGGGGGCTTTACATTTGCCAATAAATATACCATATGGTTGATTCTATATGGAGATCTTTTTAAAGAGTTACCTTTTGGTAATCATTATAGGAACCTTAAAGAGATATGAGTAAAATAGATCAAATCCATCAGGATTCTCTGGATATGAGAGTTAGAGGGTGATATCATGTCTTCCTCAAAGTCCAGGAGTTCACAAAAATTGCATACTTTCAAAATACGCTTGTGCTTTGGGTCTGCAGCCAAATAGCCATACCTAAGGAACTCAGTGAGGAGAGAATGCACCCTCTGAGTGTCTCCTCAGAAACAAACTTAAGATAAGAGAAAATGGATGCATGTTTCCTGGTGTCTTCTTTCCCTTCCTGGTTAGAGAAGATATCAGTTAGTTAGCACTTGTATTTCTTCCAGATCGATTGCTGTTATTTTTTATGGATGTCCTAAAATAATAATCTAGTATTGGAATCACAATTAGAGGTAAAATAGACCCTATACTACCTGGTCTGAGGTAAAGAACATGGATTGGGCTGGTTATTCCTAGGGGAAGAGCGTTCTCTGTGGGTGCGCCTGCCCTCTGGAATGATTTACCCGTGGAACTTAGGACCGCCCCCGATCTGCGTTCATTTCGCCAGGACCTGAAAACCTGCTTTTTCGATCTATCAGGCCTGGACTGAAGGGGTTTTAGCTTTTTAAATATTGTTTTAATTGGGCTTAATTAATTTAATGTATTTTAATTCTATATTATTTTTATATTGTATTTTATGCTGCCCTGTAAACCGCCCTGAGTCCTTCGGGAATAGGGTGGTATAGAAATGTAATTAAATAAATAAAATAAATAAATAAACCTTTCCCTATTCTCCTAATTTCCAGCCAGGAATCACTCTCCTGCTATTATTCCTGAAGGTGTTGATTACTGTAAACAATGGTAAGTAATTATTGTGTGCGCAAACTGCTCTGTGTCTCCAGCCCTGTTTCCCCAGATGTCATGCGCCTTCTTAGGTAAAGGGAGCTTGGAGGATTTGGTGACTCCGATTCAAGGAGCAGGTTGTGACTACAGAGACCTTTGCACGGTTTCATGTTGTGCACCAGTTGAGCACATTTGAAAGATGTAGGGCAAAAAATTATTGAACCAAGGAAACTCACATGGGCTAACTTACAGAATGTCAGAATCCATGACTTCCAAGGGAATGAAATTTGGGGAAGTAGTGTCTGCTTCAACACCACAGAGCCTTCTGACTACACTTCCCAGAAAGCCCTAGGTTTCATGGCACAAAGGAAGATAGGAGGATTGTTTCCCTTCTTTCTTTGGCCCCTTCACTCAACTGGCTGGCAGCAATTCTTTGTTTTCTGTTGTAGTATCACCTTTTTCAGTACTGAACCCTCATCTACATTTCTGAGCTACTTATCTATCCTTCCATTGTGACCTGGCTGGTCTTTTTCCTATATTTTTTTTTTGTTCTAAAACCTTCTCTCAGTTCCTTTTGTGCAAGCTGGCAGGCTTCTTCTACTCTACTCCAGGAGGTTTCTTTTTATTTTTTGGAATTGTTTGTGATAGTTCCTTTATTATCTCCTATTTTAGGAAGATCCTAAAGGTGCTAATCTTGAGCATCTTTTCCATTTGGAGCCTCCTGTAACACTCATTTTTCTGAAGTCAAAGGAATGTATTCTCCCATGCTCAGGCTCATTTTTACTTAAACCAAGACATCCAACACTGCAATGCAAGCGTGGACAACATATTTGAAAGGGGCACCTCATAAAGCACTTTGACACAAACGAAAACACCCTTGCTCAAACTGCTAAGGTGTCACATGCTTGAGAA
Organism: Vipera ursinii; assembly: GCF_947247035.1. Classification (NCBI taxonomy): domain Eukaryota; kingdom Metazoa; phylum Chordata; class Lepidosauria; order Squamata; family Viperidae; genus Vipera; species Vipera ursinii. The sequence continues at coordinate 241,755,924 of NC_139513.1, forward strand.
AGGCTTGGTGAGGTTGCTCCAAAGGTTTTCCTTGGCTGTATTTGGCCTGTGCCCACACAGACATAGACACCTGCTCTTCCAGCGAGATTGTCACCTGTGCATGGGCACACATTCACCCACTAATCAGGGGCAGTCTTCAGGTCAGATGGGTAGAGTCTTCTGGAAGAACAACTTTTGGAGGAAAAATGCTTTCTACACTACTTGCTTTGCAAAATGCTACTTTGAGATTCTTTCACATAGTCCTTTTTCCTTTAATTTCCTCCTATTTCCACTTGCTCAATGAAGTCTTCCCTGCTGTTTAGTATAACATAGCAGAGGAAAGAGGAAAAACATTCTCTTATTATTCCTCTGTGGCTGCATCCATAACTATTTAGAAGCCAGTGAAATAGCTGTTCATGTTTGCTAGTTTTTTTCCCCAATCTGTCCATTTAAAAAGCATGACCTCTACAAAATCTCTAAAAGTGACAAACATTTATTTTTTTAAGGATGCACCTGATTTTTGAACTCTCAGGGACTTTGCTTAGGAAAAGAACAGAAGAAGAAAAAATCTTTGATGTATCAAGCAAATATATATTATCATAGAATAAAATAATTCATAAAGAGGGGTATAAAACAAATGACTTTGCTGTATGGAGCAGTGAGCGATATTCTTTTTTACGGTTGATGCCATAAAACAGAACCAGGGCCTAATTTGGGTCCTGGAGTTATAGCCGTTTAATGGTAGAGTGCTTTTTCCCAATTCCTGATGAAAAGCTATTACACAAAGATGCTCCAGGCCAGACACAATTTCTTCTTATCAAGCTCTCTGATTTTACTACTTGCACTGCTAAATATTGTCAAGAAACTTTGCATACTCTCTTCATCAATCAGCTATGGTATCATTTCACAAGAAAGACAGGTTGGACCCATTTTATACATATTTTGGTACTTCCAGATCTAATCCTTCATATTCTAGGTTCACTTTTGCGATAAGATTTGGTTACTTTAATTTTGGGGTGCGGGTTGAAATAGTCACATTGGCTATGTGCACACAGTGTCACTAAGCCCAAGCAAATGAAATACATTTTTGATTTAGCATGATGTGATTAATCCAGTTTTTTTTGTTTAACACATTGATGGCTAATATCAAAAAATAATCAAATAGTCTTAATGTTTCTTTTTTATTATGGGATACCTACTCATCTACTGTATAGGGATGCGGTGACTCAGTGGGTTAGGATGCTGAGCTTGTCGATCAGAAGGTCGGCAGTTTGGTGGGTCGAATCCTGAGTGCCGCGTAACAGAGTGAGCGCCTGTTACTCGTCCCAGCTTCTGCCAACCTAGCAGTTTGAAAACACATAAAAATGCAAGTAGAAACAGGGACCACTATGGTGGGAAGGTAACAGCATTCCGTGCACCTTTGGCATCTAGTCATGCTGGCCACATGACCACGGAGATGTCCTCGGACAAGCGCTGGCTCTATGGCTTTGAAACGGAGATGAGCACCGGCCCCTAGAGTTGGAAACGACTAGCATGCATGTGCGGGGGAACCTTTACCTTTACCTTACCCATCTACTGAGATGTGATACCTATCAGTAATCTAGAGAGTTTACCTGTTTGAATTCACATACTGAGATTGAATGAGATTTGTAGGTTGGCTGGACTTAGCGAGCTACCTTGTACAGAGATGGTTTAGCTGAACAGGGGTGTCTGCTGGAGTGGGGGTGGTGGGGGTGGCAGAAAGGGATATCAAGAATGTTAAGTTGGCAGTTATGACTGCCTAATCAAAGGCCCAGCCCCTCTTTTGGTTTGGTCATTACTGCTATATTTCCTTGATCTCCCACTTCCTCCCTGAAGGCGATCCTGTATCTGAGAATGTAATATAGAAATAGAATTGGTGATCACTGCTTTGAAATTTTTCTCCTAAAATGCAATTAGCTTCCTGACTGGAAATTTTGGGCACAATAAGGATATGGATGAACAGTGTGTGAGGTAATTGGATAAATGTAGTCTGGTTATACAGGTAGTCCTCGACTTATAGCCACAGTTGAGACCAATATTTTTGTGGCTGAGTGAGACAGTTGTTAAGTGAGTTTTCCCCCATTTTAGGACCTTTTTTGACACAGCTGTTAAGTTAGTAACATGATAATTAAGTGAATCTAGCTTCCCCATTGACTTTGCTTGTCAGAAAGTCACAAAAGGTGGTGATCACATGAGCCTGGGACGATGCAACAGTCATAAATATGAACTAATTGCCCAAAATCTGAATTTTGATCATGTGACCATGGGGCTGCTACAGTGGCTGTAAGCACGAAAACCAGTCATAGCTCACCTTTTTCAGTGCTGTTGTAACTTTGAACAGTCACTATTTTCTTATAATCCAGCCACAATTTGCTGTAAACGGCTTCATCAAAATTTTCCAATAGTAATATATTTGTTTAGAAAATGTGATTTCTTTGCAACAGATAAGATGAACTGTTTGAAAGACATTTGGATTCCACACAACATAACAAATTCACATTTGTTGCCCAATAAAATAATAATTGGACAAGCTCAGCAGACAGCACTGAGGCTTCCCAACAGTAGGGGATTGATCAGCAGACCCCCCTCCCACCATCTGCTTTGCTCATGTCAGCTGTAGCCTGGTTCTAATCTGGAAAACTGCTCAGAACAGATTCCACATATGTTAAGCATATCCAGTTTGAGGCCTATAAATATTCTGCTAGAATAGAGGCTTTTCTCAACCTCTCATTACTGAAAAGAGCTGGAACTGGAGCAAAAAAATCATTGGTGATTCTTTATAAGGATATATTCTGTTATAGTATATATGTATGTACACGTATTTGTGTCTTATCTTTCCCATCATGGCTGGGGGCAATTACTAGATATCGTTTCAAGTTATATCTGTTTTTTCTGTTATATCAGGGGAGAAGCCCAATGAATGCCAGATTCTTTGTAAAAATACCCATTTCCAGCTTTCTTGGAGAGAGGAATAGACTCTTGTGGACTAAGACTTTATTTCACCCTGCTCTCTCATCTTCTTGTGGTATTGGACTTTGCCAATTCTGAAACTAGTTTAACTTTAGTTGATGCCAACCCACAGTCATCTTTATTTCTGCCTATTGCAAATGACTGAGAACACCATGAGCCAATCAATGCTTCCTCCAGCTGACCAATAGGAAAATGAAAAATATGTCAATGAACCTGGTACGACCCTGTTTAGCTTTTTCAAAATCAGACAAGGTCAATTTTGAAGCTGCCAGTTGCAGTGACAATGACTCCATCAGGAATCAGAGTTAATTTTAAAGAATCTTTGTCTTAAGTTTTGAGTTTTGTTGCCGAAGTTAGATGGAAACTGCATAAAGGCTTGCTTTATAGGTGGTGGAGAGAAGAAGTCTGCTACCTGTTTTTAGAACTCAATTTTAGTACACATGGCTATGTATGCCTCTATATTCTTCAATTAAAGTGCAGTCTGGGGAATTCTGAGACTTGAAGTCCATACATTTTAAAGTTGCCATGTTTTAAAAACGCTATCCGGAAGAAAAACGACTTTGCATTGATTTCACAGTCCAGGATAGTACCCTATTAATGTCCATATAATGATTCAGAATCTTTAGCATTGCAGATTATACTATTAGACAAAGTACAGTTATAACAGCAAATAACTATTTTTATTCTAATAGAAGAGAATATACAGCATGTAGCTCAGGGTCGAACAGAGTACAACTGTGTCCTTGATGCTTTCTGAGTTTAGTTTTCTTGCAGCTATTTCATTACCCACTAGGTAACACCATCAGTGTGAGTGAATGTAGGGTTTTCTCTGTTTATTTCTCTTCGTTTACTCTCTATTCTATTATTTTTATTTAAATATTTATATCTTTATTTTTACATGTTCTTATTTATGTTTGTAAGTTTTTACTTATTATTTAAATAATTATGCTGACTGTTTCATTCTAAGCACTCTTCCTCCCGGTCACCTGTCCCAGGACAAAATGTATGCGGTTCACCCCGTGCTTCCCAACCGTACACGCCCTGTAAAATGCAACCAGTTATTTCACTACACAAAAGGAAATACAGATCCTTCCTATAGCTACTGCTCTTTATTTAGTTGAACCTCAAAACATTGCAACAACAACAAAATAAAATAAATACAAACCTAGCTGGTGATATTAGGGGAAAGCAATAAGTAGAGAGAGAAAGAAAAAAAAGAAAAAGAAAAAAAGTCCTTATATTAAACAATCTAGAGAACAAAAAATAAAGGAAGAAGAAGAAGAAAGATAAAAATAAAATAACAAGAGGAAACTGGGACTTTGTGCTTGAGGATGAAAAAAATGAAACTTTGATTTTGAGTTTTACTGATTAGATTGATTTGTTGTTACAGAAATGGCAAGTTTATACTATTATGGAAAAGTAAAAGGTTGAGTTTTGATGATAATGCTTCATTCTACTGTCTTTTCTTTTTTCCTTCTCTTTCTCACTTTCCTTTCCCTTTTTCCTCCCCATTGTGTCCTACTATTTGCTTTTGTATTTTTGTATTTTACTCTATAATTCAATAAAATATTATATATATATATATATATATATATATATATATATATATATATATATATATATATATATATATATATATATATATATATATACATTTAAAATTAGTGTTATTAATGTATTAATGTTATAAGCATTGATATGTACAGAGAAGAAGCCATTTTAATATGTTCCTTGTTAAAGAACCAAGTACTTTTCAGCATTTCAGAAACTACCTAGAGGTTACATTTCTGACACTGGCATTTCTGAGCTGCAGTTCATTTCATTGTCTGCGCTGACTATCAGGCACAAAACTACATGAAAATACACCCTTGCAATACCACAAGACACTACTGAATAATGTAATACTTTCCATAGTTCCCCTAATGGGCATTTCAAACTGATGCTATGTCACCCAAATAGTAAATAACATGAGCACCACATCAGTGGATCCCTAGTTAAATATGCTTTGAAACAGGCAGGGATATGAATATAGCAGCTCCTTAGACTAAAACCATCTTTACCCAGGATTGTGCAGCATATACTGAGCTTAGCCACACAATTCTGCAGAAGGAGCTCTGTAGCTTAAGTAGTTGCAGAAAGGTGTTACACTCACTCACACCACTGCACTCTGCAAAGATGGATGACTGTAATAAGCATCCTTTCTGTGTGGCTGCTTAACCAGTTGCAAATTCACTGTATTGCACTATTCTCTAATACACATTGGTCCACCTTGCACACAATAACATCATAAGAAACTCTGGCAAATGCTAGACTGAGATCAAGGCACCCTACAGCCACAACATTCTCTTCATGTATCAGACTGGTCATAAATAGAGACACGTTTAGTCTGACATGATTTCTTTGTTTCCAGTCTTCTGGGTGCTCAGCATTTCTCTGGGAGTTTTCAATGGTTATGGTGAGCGACTCTGAATATTTCTGCCATGGTTAACATTCTGGTTGGTAAGTCATCTGGCCCAGGAAATTCATTTGAACTAATAGTGTAGGACTTATATACTTTTATCAATCTTGAAACAAGCTCCCTCTTTTTCCAATCCTGTATGAGACTATGCAGAGATGAAAGACACAAGTAATGGGTTAAGAAGTTCTGTCTTTGTCCTCTTACCCCTGATTACTTCTCTACCCATAAACAGATAACCTTTTAAACTCTTCTTTTACTGCCAATGTTTCGCCTAAGTCTCTTGCTATATTTGGGATACTTTCCAGCCTCCTCTCACTGAGGTTCAGCCTAAAGTGTGTTTATACAAACCTGAGCTACTAGTTTGTATTCCTTTGTATTCCTTTGTTATGAATGCATTTTTATATACTGTACCTCCCTTTTGCTTTTCAGCTTGACAGTGAGCTCGCTGTTTATAGCCTTCTAAAAGCTTTTCCAATTTTTCTTCTTGTTAGGATTATTTACGTGAAGACTTTCGGCAATTTGTTTTTCATGCTCATCCAGCCTTCTTGTTTATCCTTCAGGATTTTGACCATTGGTATAATGCTGGCCTTTCATCCGAATGTATTAAACCTTCCTGAAATTCAGTATATATTCCAAACTTTTCCTGCCCCAGTTATTTTAAACCTCAGCATGACATGGTTCCTTTCCCCATGGAGCCTATTTCAGTCCACAGATCAATTTCTCAGAGTTAGCTCATGAATAGCTGACCCCCTTCTTTTTCTTCCCCCCCCAAGAAATCTTTGTTATTAACTGAATACAAAAAAACTCTCCAAGGAAAATAATGTAAACATAAAGAAACAAATAAAAAAGAAACAAAAACACACAGGACATGTACTCACAGGAAACACATATTTGCATAAACGTTATACAAAACATTTCAATGAAAACCATAATTCATTATAATTTTCCATAGCTAATCTATTTTGATAAGATATTGATTCATAAGTTGCTGGTAACATTAGCTCTACAGTCTATTGGAAGTCCTAAATTTATATTCCCAATGCTGAACAATGCTTTTAGCTGTTAAATAGGGTTCCCAAACAGACTTTCTTTGTTCAGATTTCAACTTGTGATGGGATAGGAATAAACTTCAAAAGAATGTAGACTTCTGAAAATATGGAATCTCAAAACTGAGCTTTTTCCCAAATGGAACAATTGTTGGACTCTGTAGAAACACTTGTTTAAATAAAGCATTAATTTCTTTGCAGTTCCAACAACATACTATGCAATAAAGTCCAATAAATATGAAATATTATTTGTTGTTGAAAAAGATGTAATCTTAGTTCTATTGAAGTTTTTGGTATTTTCCCAACATTTTAATAATTCTTTTGAAAAAAATATGGAAAAACAAAGAGAAAGGAAAACAATACTTTTACATACATAAATGATTAAAAAGATTTTTCAAAACATTTTTGGAAAAGTCAAAACAAACTCATAGTACATGAGGATGAGTGCCAGATCAACTACTTTCACACCACTTAAAGTAAGCCTGTGATCTTCCTAATGATTGAATCCATGATCATTTCCGCTTAGTGTAGTGTAATTAGAATCACTACTTTTTGTGATTAGATGGTATAATTTATCAGTGAGGGAGCCCAACAGTATAACCAGTTAGAAAAATCACAATTTAATGCACTGCCTGAATGCAACCAATCATTGAGTTATGCATTGTATAGTTTTTGTTTTGGTTGAATATATTACAGTATGTGAATGACTCATTGTAGTTATAGAAACAACACTGAATATAACAATTTATGGCTTAGTCTAAGTAGTAATTTAGCCAGTTGTCATTTAGAGACTAAACCACAGTTTGATATAACCATGGCTTAGAATGTGACCTGAGCTAATTCTTTAATCAAACTCACTGTTTATGTTGAATGACACTGTCATTTTTCCTAGTCTTTATGCAGAATTCTCAGACGTTGAATATGGCAGAGTAACTGGAAGAACTAGAACTGACTATGATATCACTTCATCTTTGGGTAGTAAAATAATGCAAATGCTTTTAAGTCAGTGTTAAGAAGACCAGTTCAGGATGTAGTTATGGCACCAGGCTAAAAATTGGGAGACTATGAATTCTAGTCCTGCCTTATGTATAAACCCAACTGGGCAGCCTTGAGCCAGTCATTCTATCTCAGCTCTAGGAAGGAAGCAATGGCAAATCACTTCTGAAAAACCTTGCCAAGAAAAATGCAGTGTCTTGTCTGCATGGCATTTGGTAGGAGATAAGACTGGATTAACAGAATACACAAAAGACTTTCTGTATAGATTATTTCTTTTAGCCTGAATTACTTGCTTATGAAATCAACCCAAAATTGTATTTAGAGATTATAATGCAACTTCAAGCTCAACTCTGCCTGCCTTGCCGTCTTAATGTTCTTAAGTAGGTGCTGCCTGAACAATGGAGCACAGGTTCACTTGACTTTGGGACAGAGGGTGTATGTAGATCCTATGTTGTTGTACTTTGAGCTGTTATCATACTTTATGGACTCTATACCTATTTCTAAATGAGCTGTCTGAACACAAGCAAATCCTTATTCTAGTTTATATAATTTTTTGACGATGGTGAAGATGATGATTATCAGTGGTCAAAACTTCAGCATCCCTACAAAATGATTTAATATCAAAACATCCTAACCATATTCTACTTATGATTATTTAAGAAAAATGACACAAAATGTTTCAAATGAATTGGACCACAAAGATAATTAAAATAAATGAAGCAGAATATACATTTGATCATGTATGCACTCTGTTTTGGTTAATACTGGTTTATTTTCTTTTATACAAACATTCAGAAAGAGTGACAAAATATAGGGGCAAAGGGAGGGAGGGAGCCATTGCCCTGGACTCAGTGACGATCTGTACTTACAGGGCCTTTCTTTTGCCTTATTTCTTAACAGACACATATAGGTTTTGAAAAAGAGAGATACAGGACACGTTACATTACACCCATGCAACAGAGAATGTAAAAAATGGAGGTCAGGTGATTATTTGGAAGGATCCTTGCATCACTGGGTTTCCAATCCATGGCTTTTTTCATCCCTGCCTTAAACAGAGCACTTTATAAAAAGTGACGTAGACACATACATGTTTAATTTTTGTATATTGTCTAATGGCTACAAATTTAAGGCATCCTAAGAGTTTGTTATTTTGCTGGTGAAATGTGTATCTCGTATGGGTGAGTTCCAAGAGGGAAGATTTCAGGCCATGTTGGGAGGAAGACTATGATATCCAATGAAATGTTAAGTCAAAGGAACAATTCTTGCAGCTCTGGTTCTTCAAAACAGTTTTTGCTGTAAACACTCTGAGGTTTTTCACTGTAGTTGTTATGCCTAGCAAGAAAAAAAGAGAAACATTTATGATCAAATAACCTGTAGTTAATCATAATCCAATAGTAGTATTAGTCTTAAATTGACACAGACATTTGGTAGACCATCAAGTATGTAGATAATTTTTAATCTTATAGCTAGTAAATACCACAGAGATTATTTGTATTCCAATTTCCATCCATCCTGCTGTCAGAGACAATTACAGCATACTGTATGTGTACTCATTTGGACTATGGCAATTACCTTGTGGGAAAATCCAACTTTTATAAAAATTGATTTATTTCCACCAAAGCAGCCTGGAATAAATATCTACAATTGGGAAATGAGAGATGACTTTAAATTCCAGTTAAATTCCTTTTCCTACATCATAGTAATGCAGAATGATAAACTATGTGGCATTAACAGATCTTTCAATGCTGAACTAAATTTGAATACGAGAGGTTCTTCTATTATGCATGTGGATATTAAAAAGTATGCAAATAATAAGTAGACATTTTCATAATAATTTTATTCTGCCTAAGTAGACACTAATTGTAAAAATATGCTGTTTATCTCCCCAGTGCGTAGATCATTAAGATTATATTATTCAAATACAATCATAGTATTAAAAACTGTATACTATACATATATTTGCAAAACTGGCGTTGCACTGTATAAATAGCTGTTAATTATAAATTAAATTTGCATTTATAGAGAAACTAGGGGGAATATGTAAATAAATAAAATTAAAACCTGTTCCATGATATATTTTGAAAATATTCAGTAACTTTACACAGCGCTCTGTAATCCTATGGTTTGCAATTTGGACAGAAAACTAGCTAGGTCACTTCTTTCACAGTTGGCAACTTTCAACACATGCTCATTTCCTCATTGATAGTAGAAAGAGTAGCAATACCGTAAAAACTCTAACGAACCTGTCACTTTCCATTTCACTCTCCATATTCTCTAATTAAATATGAATACATTGGTGTGACAAAAAGTTGCCACAAGCAGCTTGCTGGTTTTTTTTTAAAATAATAGCACTGCTAACTGCATGAATAGGACAGACAGCTGAATTTCGCCTCTGAAACTTGCACATATCATTTCTTTTGTTCTCAAAACCAATCTAAACAATGCTTGTCATTTATTTCAACTATGTAACACTTTTCCTTTTAACTGATTGCTTGAATATGTGGTCAGTTACTATTGTCTATAGCAGGAGTGTCCAACCTTGGCAACTTTAAGCCTTGTGAACTTTAGCTTCTAGAATTGTGCTGTTACCATTCTCTATAGCAGGGGTCCACACCCCTGCTAGAGTTGCTAAAGCTGCTAAAGTTGCCGAGGCTGGACACTCCTGGTCTATAGTTTGATGCAGTGATTAAGGTGCTAGATTAGAAATTGGGAGCATGTGTATTCTGCTCCTCTCTTATGCACAGAAACCATTGAGCAATCATTTCCTCTTAGTCCAACTCACTTTTCAAGGTTTCTGTTGTGCAGAAAATAGGAAGAAACATTATGTATACCATACTTGAGTTGTACGAAAAGAAGGCAAGATTAAATAAAATAAATAAAATTTAAAACTCCACAAATAAATCAAAATCATGAGTTTAGCACGTATACACATATATGTATAGCAACCATGTAAAACAAAAGAAAAAACTATAATGCTATTTAAGTGGCGTCTGTGCCTGTGCCTGGACATGTGGCAGTTGCATTGAAGCTGCCGGTAGTATTGGTGCTGGCTGTGAGTGTCTTTGAGCTGCTATTCCACCCTGGCCAGCAGGAGGTGCTGGGGCTGGGGCTGGTGCAGTAGCATAACCTGCAGATGACACTGGCCTTCGCATATGAGAACCCAGTGGCAATTGCATGTGGGCTAAATATGGCTGTGCTCTGTCAGGTAGAGGGACTTGCATAGAAGCAATATTAACAGGAATTGTATCACCATCAGGGCCTGGAGCCTCAGATAACGGCAGAAATCTTGCATCTCTGAGCAAAGATTCCTGCATGGACAATTTGATTCACTGCAATTTTGTAAATATTGTATTCACTACTGTTCAACTGAAGTTCACAAAGTCTTTCTGTTCATCTATTGCATTTTTAGCCTCCATACAACTGCATCAAATTCATAGATAACCAGGTACTAAAGGCCCCATGTAGCTTCACGTTTTCTAGTTTGAATACAATTTCCAAATGAAAAAAAAGTTTTAATAAATGAAATATCCCTACATTTCTATATCAAAATTCTTAGGATGACATGTAATATGGACAATCCCTGATGGCTCTGCTGCTATTTTATGCAAGAAATCCAGCATGGTAACACATCAGTTCTTGGGATAAATAAAAGCTGTGGGGTTTTTTTGTCAGAATCATCACACAAAAACCATGCTATAATCTTTTTATTCCATTTTCTGTGATTTTGATGTCTTTTTAAAAGAAGGAGTTGGGAGTTATCTGCTTAAAACCTTACAGCTATTGTAAATTTTGGATGTTTACATAGACATGAATAACCCCTCCTTGCAAATATGATATGTAATATAATTGTAATATGAAACCCAATACAATCATTTTTAACTGACCACTTTGAAGACTCACACCTTCAGCCCAGTCCACTCCATTTTAGAGTAGGTCATCTTGTTCTATTTCATAATGTCAGGACTAATTCAAAGATTTTTACAGTCCTTTTTGGAACTTCATCAAGCAAAGTATGTGTTTTAACAATGAACCATATTGCTTAAAAGCTTCTTAGATAAACTATGGTTTTTTATGTGCTGATTATATATAAAATGTTTTGTACGTAGGCACCAAGTTGGGAATTTAAGAAATCAAAATTCAAAATTGTAGCTAAATAAATCCAGAAATGTTTGAGTTGGATATAGTAAATCTGCTATGTTTTGCCAGGTTTCATAATATATTTTCAAACAGTACTTTGCTCTATTTCAAGTAACTGAGCAAGAAAAATACTTCATACTCACTATGATTGCCTATTCTATATTTAAAACAAATTGTGGCCTTTCTAAGCTGATTTTCACAATGATCTAAACTTGTCCAGTTGAGAAGGCATCCCTGCTCGAATGTTTTCTATCTGGCAAATATTTTGTTTGCTCTAATTCCAAGCCACACCACAGACACACATATTACATTTTGGGATAATACTTGCAAGCATTTTTGGGATAATAACAACAACAACAAAAAAAACCCTTTTGCAGTCATGGTTTCTATTGATTGCAGACAAAAGGCCAAAAATAATTTTTTTATACTTTTTCCCATTTAAGATTTACCCTATTTTTAGAAAAAAACAATTAGTTATGAAATTGAAAGTTGAATTAACGCTACCTATGAATTATATTTTGTTCACAGAACGTTCTACCGCAAAAGCAGTGGTGATACTATTTTTACCAACCCTCCACAGCTGCCAACTTCCATGAGGTTCTGGAAAGTATCACGTTCTTTAGAGCAGCTTTTGAAATTTCCCATACTGTACTTTAGAGAAACTATTTTCCTTTCTTTCTCCTGGAAGAACTTTCACTGGGTCCAAGTCCTTTCCGCAAACAGAAGCTACCTTTCATTTATAGAATAGCATGTTCCGGATTTAAGCCAATATATAGTCAGTGTTTCCCATCAAACTATAAGTAATCGTTTGTGAAAATTCTAACCTAACTCAGTAGACTCCGTTCTTATGGCTCATGTTAAATTCTAAAGAGATGGGAACAAGATGCTCTCAGATGAAGCTGAAAAAAATGAAAAAGTTGTTTCACATATTGGGAAAAGCAGGGGCAGCCTTAACCTCTACTCTCTATACTTGTATAATCTGTTTAATTACACCTTTAAAGGTCTATATTAAAAAAATTGCTCCTGTCTTCAATAGTAGTGGGGGAGAAGTAATGTAAAAATAGCAGCTTCAGTAAAGATGCTATAGTGGCATTTATTGAAGCACAAAGTTCATATTGTGCCCACTACAAATTGAAGTCATGTGTAGTGTTCCTTCTTTCCTACAAGTAATTCATACCAAGTTTGCCTACTGATAATAAATGGATATTGGTAATCTGAAGACATATGTCTAATGAAAAAAAGGAGTCTATTCATTTCTAAAAATGGACAGACTAACTTTGAGGATAACAAATACTGATCCCCAAGGGTTCATTATGCAGTACGTACAAAGGTAATAAAAGTAATATAATATATTTCATGAGAAACATATGAGAGATGCGATTTAAATACTTATCGCATATAAAACATCCTCAATAGATAGATACATTAGAAAGACAGATAGTTAGATGAAAAATAGATGACTGACTGACAGACAGAAAGACAGACAGAAAGATATAGATGGATTTGTTTCTCAGGGTTTAATCATGTAGTGTGCATGCTGTATTAAACCCTGAGAAACAGGATTTATCTAGCTTTCTATCATCTATCAGTCAGTCAGTCTGTCAGTCAGTCCATCAGTATCTATCTATCTATCTATCTATCTATCTATCTATCTATCTATCTATCTATCTATCTATCTATCTATCTATCTATCCTACCCTGAAGTTGCATATGGAATTTTCCTCTAAATAAAAACAAATATAACTCTATGGAATTTTAAAATCTACAATAAATTTCATAACTTAAATGAAGACATTTCCCCCAAAATCTGTTGCTGAAATTATTTAACTTTTAATGTTATTACCATTCTTGTTTTATCATTGCCAACTTCTTTGTTATATTGGGTGATAAACTGCTAAAATGACTATGTTCCAAGAATCTGAACAACTATAAAACTGGTGATTGCATTGAACCTTATGGGCAACTTTATAGTTCACCTCTTTTCCAAACAAGTGTTCAGTAAAACCTGAAATTTTGAGTTAGACCCAGACTTGTAGTCAGTAGAATTTTAGAATATAAGAGGAAGGGGGTTGTGGGGGCCTTTTTGATGATTTTATGACAGCCTTAAAAACTATTCTGAAGGATCTCTGGGGGAACTTAACTCTTGAAAGAGAGGTAGACATGTTGAAAAGGATGCCAATAAATATACTACTACAGTACAGTCATCTAAATTTCCATTCCAGGACAATTCCTACAAAAAACATATATGCCTTTCCCTACCCTTGGGGTACCAGTCAAGCAGAAATAATTAGTCATCATGTCCTCCCCTGTCCCACTGATGATAAAATCAGGGTCAAATTAATGGTGGTAGAGGAACTCAAGAGCTTTGAACATCCAAATTCTTGCAGATATTTTTAACTGATAGTTAAGTTGCTAGTTTTGCTTTGTTGGCATTTAAACATATGAAGGCATTTTTAAAGTTCTTAATTGTAGTCCTGGTTCTATTTTGATCTGATTTTCTTATATCTAGCATTCTTTTTATCATTTTTCTTATTTTGTCTTCTTGTATGCTATGCTACATTGTTATGACTTGCAATTACAACAATAAACCAATTTATATAATTACTACTCTGGAGAATTGAGAAACTTTCCAAAACCATGCGAGAGGTAAGGCTGATGGCTTCAAGGAGAAAAGACATTTGGCAAAAATTGTTTACCAGCAGAAAACATTTCTTGGACATTGGTTGTCTCTCCAAATAGAAGTAGTATTTCATTCACAGAAATGCAAGTCTGGTTCCAAACAAGATATTTACATTTATGAAAAGAGAAAAACACTTTAATTCTGGCCTATTTAACATTATTTTTGCATTAGAAAATCAGAGTTCAAAGACAAGTTAGAAAGACATGAGCCAACAGAGCATGAGGCAGACTTTCTCTGAATATAAGTGGAATGACTTGGCTTATGCATAAGAGGAAATTTAATTTCCATCCTCATCTGCTGTTTGACTTCCATTCAAGAGGCTACACAACGCCAAACTGAACTAAAGGGCATTTTTGAACTTATGAGTACTAGTGTTTTTTATTCACACTGTGCCATGGAACCATTAAGCTAGTTCAATTATGAATACTAGCAATGATTTTTAAGAATTTATGATATCTTTTTAGTTGATCAAAATTTTGTTTTCTTTTACAATTATCATCGTTTCATTAGCTCAGGCTATGAACAATTATAAATTGTAGATGCAATGAGAAAGTAATAAAAATGTTTTCATTCTACACCAGGACATACCATGCATTGTTATCAAGGTGGTCTTCAATCAGAATGCGAGTGGAAAAACTGGTGTAGCTGCAACAAAGAGCCTAAGGAAGGACAATGCCTAAGTCAGTTGAAGGGCCATGCAGCAAGCTTTTCACATGCACAATGTACAGACCAGGTATTAAAAAGATAAGCCAATCAACAAATGGCCTGAACATCTACATTACAGTTTAGCATTCAAATAGGCATGCAGATAGAGAGCTAGTCTGGTGTTATGGTTAAGGCATCAGCCTAGGAACCAGGAGATGGTGAGTTCTAATCCCATCTTGGCTACAAATCTAGCTGGGTGACTTTGGACCAGTCAACTTCTCTCAGCTCTAGGAAGGAGGGAATGGTGAACCGCTTCTGAAAAACCTTGCTAAAAAAACCAGCAGGTACTTGTCCAGGCTATTCCCCAAGAATTGGACATGACTGAATGGAAGAAAGAAAAAAGGCATGCAGTATCTTCAGTGTCTAAGTAGAATCCTGGATGGAAGGGAGAGCTATTTCTATTGCACCCTAGAGAACAGGATGTCCTTTTGGCACACAATAATAATTTTCTACCTTAGTGACAAAAGGATACAAGGTTGAATTCCACTGGACAGTGTCTGTAACTTTATCGGGTAAAGTTTTTTAAAGAAATATTGCTGATATCTGGCACTGGCTCACATCCAGGGCTTTTTTTCTCATAGAACGCTCAGAACGGAGTTCCGGCACCTTTTTGGATGGAACCTTGCAGGTTAGGCAAGTCAGGTTGTATGACGTGTGAGTTCCGGCACCTTTTTCTTTTACAAAAAACTGCTCACATCCATCAATAAAGTTGAAACCAGATAGCTTTGAAATAATGCTTTTAGAAGGAATGAAAGTTGCAAATATTTTTTTAAAAAAGAGTGTTTCACCCATACATTCCATAGTGATAATTAGTCAAAATAAACAGAATGCCATCAAAACAGACCCTCCCCCCTCTGCAAAAAATAAAGAACAAAAAATTATAGGTCTTCTCTTGGCATTTTTGAAAATATACACATTCTCCTGACCACAAACTGTCATTTCTTTCATTTAACTGTCACTAAATCTTTTTATAATAACAGGATGGGCAACTTTTTAATGACTGAGGGCATGGAGTCAGTGATGCAAAATAGGTGTGGGCACACCACATCCAGACAAACTGAGATTTTCCTCTTCTCTTGATTTTTGGGAGAAGATTGGGTTTGTAAAAATTAAATAATGCTGGTTTAGGACTTATGCTATAGTTTGAGATTGTTTCTTATCTTGAAATTGCAGAAAACCATATCATCAGTTTTCAGTAATCAGAGTTGGAAGAAGTATTGGGGTACCACATAAACCAAAAGGTGTTTGGATGCCTGATTCAGTCTTAGGTTCAAAGACTTCTGTCGATCACTTATATATGATGTCAACAAATCCTGATCTGTAATCAAATGTATCATTTGCCCTGCCTTTCAGTACACTTTGGCTTCTTAGTCTCCTTTAACACACATCTTCATTATCAGAACCAACATGGAGGTAAGATGTGCTGGGGTTTTTATTGGGGATTTTTATATTATTCTACTGTTTTTAGCTCGGGCTCTTATTTAATTCTTTTTTAAATTTTTGTATTCTGTATTTTTATATGTGCCCTGTTCACCGCCCTGAGTCCTTCGGGAGAAGGGCGGTATACAAATATAATAAATGAAATGAAATAAATGAAATGAAATGAAATATATACTTTATTCATATAAATGTTAGTTTAGTTCAATATTTTAGAAACTCATCTTAAGGCATAATTTTTTTAAAACAAAAAAACTGACTTTCTCCGAAAGCTTACTCTTTATTTAAAAACTTTCTTAATATAAATATAATCCTTGCATTTTCTTAGAATGGGACTGTAAAATATGATCCACTCAGTTATTTTATCAAAGCTGGTTCCAAATCTCCTGATCAGGAATATGCAACTTCTGTTAACTCCAAGATTGTTGGGATTTGAGCTGCATACCAATGGATGGGGCTAAGACCTCAAATGGACATGAGATTTGGGGACACTGCCTTTTTAAATGGAGAAAAGGGCATCTGAGGCAGCCCATTTTGCTGCTTAAAATCAACCTTCTCTCCTGCTATCCACCCACCCACCTCCTCCCTGATAAAAACAGATTGAACTGTTTTTTTTTTCTCTCTACCATTTCTATTGGATAGGGCAATGGGTAGGCAACCTCGGCTCTTTTATGACTCATGGAGTTCAACTCCCAGAATTCCTGAGCCAGGTATGCTGAGGGGAAAGGGAGAGATTTCCATGCTGAACCAAGCTGACTCAGGAGTTGAAGTCCACCAGTCATAAAAGAGCCGAGGTTGCCTACCCCTGTCCTAGGCCTAGGCCACTTTATGACTCGTGGACTTCAACTCCCAGAATTCCTGAGCCAGGATGGCTCAACATGGAAACCTCTCCCTTTCCCCTCAGCATAGCTGACTCAGGAATTCTGGGAGTTGAAGTCCATGAGTCATAAAAGAGCCGAGGTTGCCTACCCCTGGGATAGGGGATTTGGGAACGAGGACAGAGTGCTGGAAAATTGAATCTATCCTATACTACTGGCACCTCTATTCTAGACAAAACTTGCTTTATCCCTGTTTTCTTTCTTCATCTTTGTGGCAGAGTTCTATTTGGAAGTCTTTCTCCTTTCTTTGGATCGCTAGAAGCAAATTATACATCCACAAGTTCCATAATTTGAGTTTTCCCCCCAGTAGTCATCATTCCTATAAATAAAGGTTGAAACTTACCTTCCTAATTCTGATCCTTTTGCCTCACTTCTGGTTGCAGCCTTACCCAGTGCTTTATAACTACTCTATTCTTGCACATCATCTACTTCTTTGTAAGTCAATCACATTTGTTTACAATTTAACAATCTCCAACATGCAGTTTCAACTGCTTTATTGCTCATACATTATAGTCAATATAAGTAAACTATTTTAAATAATTCTATGTAATAAGTGGTAACTTCTCCAAGTAAGCCACTGTGTTTCATGGATGGTTTTTTTTTTGGGGGGGGGGTGTTCCTCTTCCTAGCATAAATGCTGAAACAGAAAGGTTTGCACTTGTATAGAAAAGAAAATCATTCAAAGCTGGAACATGTCAGTCCATATGAATGTTTTAACACATTATAATAACTGCCAAGCACAGCATTTAGGTAAGGGAAACAGAATGTAACACCATGCTTGGGTCCCCTGGTGCTTCATGTATTTATAGTTTAGAATTTCTTCATATGGCTGTATTCCTATTTCTGGTTTAACAGCATTGCCTGGCTATGCCTCCCTAATAATATTTCTATAATGTATTCCAAATAAAATATTTATTACTCTTATCCAATCATTCTCTCTCCCTGTGCATGCATAGAATATAGACTATTTTATCTTTTGCTGAGAGGTTTGGATTTTAAGAACCATCTACATAAAAACTATTCCTAGTCTGAATTCATACCAAAGCAAAATGATGAGATATTCCTTTCATCTTTGACCTATATATAAGACAAAACACTCTTGGTGTTTCTTCTGTGCACTGGAGAATGCAAGCTGGCTTTTACTGTCATCACTTCATCCAAGCAAATGCAAAAGTTTGCATTATGATCCACATTTTTGAAAAAGCTGAATCAGAAATCTTTGCGTTAAACCCTTTCTAATTTTTTCTTGCTTCCTTCCAGATGTTCCCACATCATCATTTACCTCTCCTAAGTTCCCCCAGTGATGATGAGCTGATATTAATTTAATGCTGCAATGCATATATCATTATTTTGGGCATTCATTTTTGGCAGAAATTATTGATGAAAGCACAGTGATTCCCTCAACCCTTTATAATAACTCACTGGTTTATTTTTTCCTTTTGTAGAAGTTGCTGAATTTCCCTTGCTATCTGTGGCTTTTCTTCCTAATGAGGTAAAGGGTGATGAGGTCTTGATTAAACTTGAAGACTGATAATTATTATTATTGTTCTGATTGCCACTCAGGGTCTCCATTATGGATCGAAATGTTCCAAATGGACGTTTCTGCTGGTCCCCAGTGTCAGCATTGGGTGTTGGCCGCGAAAGAGATTTATTTTGCTCTTTGTCCTTCTCCCCATTTAAACCAATCTCGGTTTGCTCTAACTGTACCACAGGCTCCTCGAATGTCACTCTGAGTTTTGAATTCTGAGCAGTCCTGCGTTTGGAAGAGGGAGACTTGAGGGCGCTCTTGGGACTCGTGGCTACTTTGGGAGCCATCATGGTGTCATGATTGGCTTGACATGGGTCTCCCCCAACCTGGCTTTGAGACACAGTTCCAACCTGATAGTGGGATTCATTATCAGGGTCACTGCTTTCGGAAGTGGGAGAAGGACTGTGACCATCCGCTGATTTTGAGGTTTTAATTCCAAAAGGAAACCGGCGTCCAGATGCCAAAGCATGTTTCTTGATCATGAGATGCAAATTCTCACTGCTTTCAGTATTTTCCACTATAGGCCGTGGCCTGGGCTTATCAATTCTTTTCACAGGTGTGTTCTTTTGGTCTTCCGAATTATTTGAATCTGTGTCAGATTCACTGAGGGACCTCTGCATTAGCTGCTTCAGTCTTGCTAATTTCAGTTCCTTTTTCTCCAGTGGCACCTTCTTTGTATTCTTGGAAGTCTGAACATCCTGAAACTCTAAGGACAGCTTTTCCTGCATGCAGACATTTTCAGATATTTCTTTCCCCAGCAGCTGGCGCAGGATTTTGTCAGAATCTTCCTCTTTCATTTTGGGTTGCTTAGGGTGGTGAGTTCCTGCATTGCCAAGAATCTGAATCCCATCATGAGTGTTCAGTTTACTTTTTGGTGGAGTCACATCATCTGTATCAGATTGCTTCCACTGAGGTTTGCCAGAAGTGGGTGATGATGGTGAACTTCAATGGTGAAAGAAAAGAAAAAATTAGTACAGCAGACCACAATCAAAATTATACAGACACAACATGGATGTTTCCATTACATTTTCTCCCCCTTTCCTATGCGTTCTATTGCCTTCTATTTTTGAGCCCATCCACTTAGAATACATTATGGACTTGCACATTTATGCTACATTTAGGAATGTAAGTCTATTTGTAAGCTAGGATCTATTATAGTTTTTGCTAACCTCCCACAGAAGAATTTTATAGTAAACATTTATATTAGATGTTGATAGAGTAAGCTTGTGAGTTAAAATCTAATAGATTTTATTTTAATCATCAGAGTTTTGACTACATTGCAATAGTAATAATATTATCAATAGTCAATGACAATATTAATATCATTACTGGCAAAAACATTATGCCTCAGAATTTATAATTCAATTGATAGTCCTTATGTTAACACTGGAAAGGGGAAGATGAGCAGACTATCTATAAATATTCTTCTCTCCCTTATATTCAGATTTAATATGAGTAGAGCGTATAGCTGATTTCCACTCCATTTTTACATATCAGAATGCTTCTGAGCACTCTGAGGAAGTTTAGAAGAAGAGGTTAAACATGTGATCTGAAACAACCTTCTCTTTCTCGGCATGGGGTGTCTCCAGATGGGCAGATCAAGTATCAGGTCAGAATTCTTAGCAATGACCAGACTTTGGCTAGAATATTAACATTTACACTTGGACAGCAACTCCATTGGTGTGGTGGAATCTGCAGCTGAAGTGAGGTAGGGTGGGAAGAGTTAAGAGACTGACTAATCTGGAATCCCTGAGGGGGAAGAAGTGATGGTGAGCAGACTCTCCTAATCCTGTAATGCTTATCTGGTTGTTCTATAGTGATTGCGGTTAGTCTGGTGAGATTTTTGTAAATAAGTGAATAGCAATAGACATACTGCTATGCTCAATTCTTAGTGTTGTTCTTATTCCTGGCACCTGATCTCAGCAGACTAACTACACTCACTACAGAACCAAATAATCTGGATTTAGATATAGTTTAGACGCTTGGATCTTTTCAAAAATTTATGTATGCTACAAATACACAATATTGGAGAAATTACTGCCTTCTTCTCAAGTTTTCCTGTTTATATTATGCATTTCTGTAGAGGCAAAGTAATCACCGTTTTGCATTTGACACATCAGAACCTCTTCTCTATTTCAATATGAATTTCTATCCTATGACATTTCTGATACATACTTTATAACTCAGATTACTAAAATTTTAGTTGAAGCATGACTTCTCTGTGCAGTAATTATGAGAAATATCTGTTCAGAAACTGAATCCCACTTTTATAAACCTAGTTACCTTGAGGATGTTGACTGTGATTTGTCATCTGTCCTCTGAGTGTCTAGAAGCCGCTGGAGTTGGTTCTGTAAACCCACACGCTCTACTGTCTGTCTGGAAAATAATGTTAAATTGTTATCCTATTTTTGTTCCTAAAAAAAGCTACCCATCAAAGTACTAAAAGAGGCACAATTGTTTTCAGTAAACATCCCTTTAAAAAAGGCCTTTCTCATTTATAATTTAAGGGGTGCACTCAGACAACGTGTACAAATGCCAACATACACAAAGGAGAACTCTGTTCTGCAAATTGCTTCTAATCCTTGTGACAACACTTTGATCATTTTATTGAACCTTCTGAAAGTTGCCTGCATTATATATATTATTTATTACTAGCAATGATGTTGGTGTCAGCTGTGAGATTAGAATTAGAAAGAACAGATTAGAATTAGAAGGAACAGATCGCTTTGGAATTTCCCAACTAGGAATCTACAGAGGTCTGATTAAATCAGAGTCCCTGAAATTTGGCAGTACTTTCCTTTAACTCTTTTACCAATGACTGGAGAGAAAAGTTAGTTTAATTTTTTTTTTAAAATATTACTTAGGCAGTAAATCTTTTACTTGTCTAATTAATGTAGCCTTCAAATGGATGGACAGGCAGTCCTCAACTTACAACCACAACTGAGCCCAACATTTCTATTGCTAAATGAGATACTTGCTAAGTGAGTTTTGTCCCTGCAGGATAACTCAAGAGAGGAACAAATGAATCACCTAGAGCAGAGGTGGGGAACCTTGGCTCTTTTATGACTTGTGGACTTCAACTCCCAGAATTCCTGAGTCAGCATGGCTGGCTCAGGAATTCTGGGAGTTGAAGTCCACAAGTCATAAAAGAGCCAAGGTTCCCCACCCCTGTCCTAGAGGCTGGGGTGAACTGCAATTCTACTTGTGCCTCTCTTGAGTTACCTGCATTGAATGGCGAGTGGTCCCATGGTGAGTTGGCCAGGGCAAGTGGACTGGAATGAGTTGGCTGGAGCAAGTTGGCTGTGGTGAGTTGGCCCATTCCAAGTTGGAATGTAAAAGTTCAGAAAGTTTTAATATAATATTAAAGAAGTGTGAAATTAGCTCATCATGGCAGCAACATATAAATGAAAAAACTTGCATTTTTTAAAAAAATTGTGAAATATATTCTTCCATTTCCCTCATGGTAGATAGTCATTTAGTAGAGAGCAAGTACACTTATTCAGCATTCATCTGGAATGATGTGACTCCCCAAACACAAAATGAGGGTGAACTGAGTCCAGTGCTTATAAGTCAAAACTAAAGAGACAAAGCAGTATACTTTATACCAAATAAGTTTATAGAGTTGCTGGCAACACAGAAGCGATATCTAGAAATTTCTGCTTCATAGATTATGGCCACTTCCATATTTAAAATTAAGTGATCAAGTACCATGTACTAGATTATATATTTTATTTTAAAACATGACCCTTATCTTAGCTTTCATTAACAATATTTAAAAGAGTTATTCAGAACTTCAAGGATAATTATGAACACATAATTTAATTTTACTGTAAGGATAATAAAGGTTCACCTTTAGTGAAGATAGGATCTCATATGAGGAGGCCAAACAAGGTACCCAGTTCTAATTAACTGTATAACTATTTTGCAGTTAGCATGACATTTAAATAAAACCTGTTCACTGCTCATTTGCTTGATGAAATGTTATGGCAGTGTGCCCAAATCTTTCTAATCAGGCATAACATTTTTCATAAAATAAAGTACTGAGAAGTTTGTATCAAAAACCAGTTCTGTACAGCACTGACTGGCTAGTCCATGCCATATGACATCAAGACACTATCTGCATTCTCCTCCCATATTTTTACAAATTTGGAAAAAAAAACCTTGTTACTTCCACTTTTCATACTATCAAAAAGCACCCTGCTTAACTATCAGATCAGTATCTTGATATGTCTTGGAATTTACTAAAAGAAACAGGCTATTTAATAGAATTGGATTTGGAAATGGAATTAGTTAAGGATTGCATGGTAAAGTGGGCTCAAAATATTCAAGAACCGATTCCATTGGATATATGGGAGGTAATTTGGGTTAGAAACGTAAAATTTACTCAGGCCCAAAATTTAAGAGAAAATTTTTATAAGATGTTTTATAGATGGCATCTGGATCCTAAAAAGTTGTCTTGTATGTATCCTAATTTACAGCCCAAATGTTGGAGATGTGGTAGTTTGGACGCTACTTATTTTCATATTTGGTGGACTTGTAAAAATTTAAAAGCTTTTTGGATTAAAATTTGGTGGAACATTCAAAAGATTTTCAAGAGAAAGATAAAGTTCACTCCACAATTATTCTTATTGGGTGTTATCACAGATTGTGATACTAAAGAAATCAATTTGATATTGAACTTGATAACAGCTGCAAGGTTATTGGTAGGGCAATATTGGAAGAATGATTGCTTGCCTACTATAGAGGAATGGACACTTAAAGTGTCAAATTTAGCAGAAATGGCTAAGATTTCTGCTTATTTGAAGGATCATTCACAAGAAAGATACATTTCGGTTTGGAGAAGATGGATAGATTATATTCAGAATAAATATGGGACTAAAAAGTTCCATTTAGCTTATGAGTAAATTTTAGATTGTTATAGTTTATGATAGTGGAAATTTTTCTTTTTTTATTATTAGCTCTAATTATATGGTATTATTATTATTTTTAGTATTAGTATTGTTTAATAATTTGGATACTTTTATCTTACTTGTATTTATGTTATAGGGGAGTTGAAGCACATTATGAATTTGGTTATTTACGGTATATAGTTGGTTAATGTTAGTTAGATTATGATTATTATATTTGTAACCCTGTATTCAGCTCTGGGAAGTGGGGGAGGGGGAGGGGGGTTTAAGGGTGGGTTGGGGAGGGGATAATATTGTAATCTTTATAAAACTTTTTAATAAAAAAAAGAATCAGGCTATTGGTTCTTTCCGATAAGTTTTATGTTTAATAAAACTGCAAACTTTTTACATAAATACTTGTTTAAAAATCCCTTTTCCAGTAAATGGCAACTGTTCCAAGCATTAAAACTGGTACTATAATCCTAGAAAGGCTTTCTTTCACTGTAAGCTATACAATTCTCTGGAGAAGTGATCTCTTTTTCTATATTTAAACAAATATTTTACTGCCAGGAATTTAATTTAATTTCCCCCTTTTCCTATTGTTAAAAAAGACTTTTCAAAAATTTAATAATTTAATTGCAAGACATTATGTGTGTGTGTGTGTGTATGTGTGAATTAGTCTTTTATTTCCTTTTTCTTTAGTAAGCTACAGTATATGTGGATTTTTCTCATAAACATGATTTTAAGTTTTAGACATTTCTGGAAAACCCATTCTAATGGGATATTTTTAAGTAAATACTTTTAGATAGAATTTAGTTATTTATGTAAAGATAAGGTAAAAAAGATAAGGTAACAGTGTTCCGTGTGCCTTTGGCATCTAGTCATGCCGGCCACATGACCACGGAGACGTCCTCGGACAAGCGCTGGCTCTTCAGCTTTGAAACGGAGATGAGCACCGGCCCCTAGAGTCGGAAACGACTAGCACGCATGTGCGGGGGAACCTTTACCTTTACCTTTAAGTAAAATAAAAACACTAGCATTTTATTTATTTTATTGACATTATTTATTTAGCTATAGTTATTGTCTTTTGATGCCATGTTTCCAGGAGTATAGAAAGGGATAGTAGCAATAATAAACTCTACAAAATGGAACTTTAAAATAACTCACAGATTCCATTGCTACATAAACAAATAAAATAGGATTCAAATGACTAGTTATGATAAGCACACCCTTCAGCAACTCCTTTAAAAAGCAAAGCTCTCACCTCTCTCTCTCTCTTTTTATGTTCTTTCAAATTCTTTTTCTTTTTCAGAACCTCATAAACCCGCAACATATCTTGCTCAATCTTTCCTTTTCTTTTGACCCATTCACTCTACATTTTCAACAACTTTCTATAAGAGCGACAATCTGCCTGACATAAAACTACAGTGTATTTTTCAGATTTTCTCATTATCACCTCTTTTACTCTTTCAGTCAAAATCCTGTCTAACATCCTCCCAGGCATACTTAACAAACTCATCCCTTTGTAGTTATTACAGTCACTTTTGCTACAGGGGAACAATAAAAGCATTCTTCCAGTCATCAGACACAGATGTAGCCTTTGCACACGTTAAGTAAGTTGCAAACCACATCCATATTTCAACATTTCTACAGTTACACTATCTCCACCTGCAGCTTTACATCTGTCCACCTTCTCACATTATGACTTCTCACTAACCTTTTGTTGACATTTATAACATTTCTTTTAATTATACTCTTCACCACATAACTCTCATTCCCATACAAATCTCTAAAACACTCTTTCCAATGATCCCTCAGCTTGGTTTCATCCCAAATAATTTCACCATTTTGTTTTTAATTCCATTCATTTAGCTCAAGTCTTTTTGTTTAGTCTTTTCATCCACTTCCAAAAATTGCTTTGCATTTTGAGGAAGTGTGGTATCAGATTTTGGATTCTCCATTCTCTTATTTCTTCATATAGGTTGAGTAACAAGCAGGATAAATAATTGTTATAGTAAGAAGAGAAAAGCTTTTTTCCAGACTTGTAAAACCATTTGGGGGAGCCTAAAGGTAGGTGCCATGAGACCTCATTTTTAAAATTTAAACAAATTTGCAATCTACTTAGAGACCTCCGGTTCCTAGTTAGACCAAAAAGTATTAAAATTACTGTCAAGAAATTAAGTTTTATTTAATTGTTAATCTTTTAATTTAATTCATTTACTCTCCCCCCCCAGCAGTTTTTTGCCAGTTTTTGCAAGATAAATTGCTTAATGTTGAATGATATCTGACATAATTTGACATAATTTATTCAGTTATAAGTGTTAATTGGTGATGAAAAAGATGCAAATATGTTATTCATTTGTAAGGAAAGAATGATGTGTAATTTATGAGGAGGTATACCTACTTGTGTCAGAATCTCACTTCTACTACAGGGGTGAGATTTAGCAAAGAGCTTGCAACAAGTTTGACCCTTTGCTTGATGTAACAGGACTTGTTTTTTTCTGTAGGAAATATCTCTAGTAGAATACACAGAGACATATACCAAGTATCTTACATTTATTATGCTGCCTGTAAACAGTTTGGAAATTGACAGCTTTTGCTCACCACAAAATTTGGCCACTGGGCTGGTCCATTCTATAATATGGTATCTTCTTTTTCCCTCTCCTATAAAATCTTGGCTAATGTTTACCTTTGAAATAGAAAATTTCCAGAACAGCTATATTTTTCCTTCTCTCAGTTTAAAGCCATATGATACTGCCAGAGTGTGCATAAAAATGCAGCCACCTCCTCATTACTGCTTTCACTTTCAGAATGATTTGCTTAAAATGTGGAACAAAACTGACAGCACAAGTCCAGCTGTGGTATATTTAAGTGGATAATTTCCTGGCTCAAAGGACATAAGATTATTAACTGGCTTCTCAGTTGTAGAGCTTTTGAAAGGACAAATTTAAAGCTAGAAAGCATCCACATGATTTCAACCATATGGAGGCTGAATCTGCGGTACTTACAAATGGAAATGCTCATATAGCATAGCAAAGGATCTGGAAGTGGCAAAACGTATTTTAAATGGCTCACTACTAGCCCAGTTTGTAGAACTAGACACACAGAAGATTTTTTCCTTTTTTTCTCTTGCCTATAAATTTCCTTTTTTTGTGCTATTTGCCTCTACCATCTGTCAGCACTGGTTGTAACACAAAGTAGTAAGATCATCTCTTTAGCAAGTTTCTGAATTATTTCCATTTGTTATTTCTGACTATTTTTGCTCTACTTCAGGGGTATCAAACTGCCGGCCCACAGGCCGGATGTGTCATGATAAAACCGCGCCCACCCCATTGCCAGCAAGGGAAAAAAAGTCACAACATGTTGCGACACGTCATGTGATGTTGCGAGTTTGACACCCCTGCTCTACCTGTTTTTGTCTTCCAAGTACATTTTTCAATGTTAATATTTCTTGAATTAAAATATTTCTTAAATTTGTCTCCAATGCAAATGATTACTGCATTAGGTTTATTTATATAAGGCAATTACAATTTGCAAAACTGTAATTGTAATTACTACATTAGGTATATTTATATAAGGAGATTACCATTTGCAAAACAATGTAGAGTTTAAGTATTTGGGATTATTCTATAAATGTAAACTACTACTATTAACTATCGTAGAGATATTACCTTGAAATATATGTATCTATTAAGTGGAGATGATAAGTCACTCTGAAAAGATAAGTGTTTAACACTCACAACACCTGAATTGTAGGTATCATCCTTTGTAAGAATTTGTCAAACAATAGGCTTCAACCATGGATGTCTGCAGGAGGTGGACAAAAAGGGGCAAATGATAAGGCCTAATGGCATATTTATATGTTTGCATCAATGTCATGTGAAATACATAACCATGACATCATTGCATTGTGTCATCATTCTGGCATCACTGTAATTTGTTAGCAAGCAGCTGGCTTCAACTAGATTATACAAAATCAGATCCAACTGAGTCACTTTCAATAGTGAGATGGGCAGCATTTAAATTAAACAAAAAAGCAATCTAAGGAACTAGATTGGCCTCTTGTCTGGAACCAACAGTGCTTTCTTCTTTTCCAGCAAAACCTTTGTGCTCTATCTGTCCCACCCTTGGTTGTGAGTTGTAGCAGTTTCTTCAGCATGTTCAACAGTCTTAGAGAACTACTAGTCAATAAAGCAGCAGAGCTAGATTTGGAAAGGCATTGTCCTTGTTTAATCAAGCACTGGGGTGACTCTGCTTTCCAATTGTTATTCCTGAGCTAGTGTTGAATAGGAAAGTTTTGAGTAAATTGCAGATTCCTAAGGAGAAATTATGAATAATTTAATAAGCATGTAAATGATTTATATCCACATTTCTATATAGTGAGAGTGCAATGGCGTAATCAAAGAGACTGACAGTGGATAAAAATTGTTTATGAAAAAAAATAGAATTAGAAGTAAGAATTCTATGATACGAGTGACATTTTATTGAATGTGTCATTAGACCACAGTCTCAGTCTAGAGAATTCAGGTTTATTTCAACATGCCTTGCTTAGAAGGCAATCCTGGAGAACCTTTTCAGTTTATGCTTATCCATGGAATGTGTTTTCAATATATCCATCATATGTCCCAAGATGACATAAACACAAATAATAAGATATGCAGCTAGCCAAGGATCTCACTATCTGTTGACTGGTGGTAGACCTTCAACTCAAAGTATTATATGATCTATCATGCAGATATGCATGAACCATAAAGCAGCCTAAATTATATACAACATTAATAAAGCCCTGTTTTTGAGAACAATTGGGATACCCCAAGCAATTAAAACTTACTCTTTTAGCTGTTTTGTTAACTTCACAACCTGGGACGCCAATGACATACAGGTCTCCACCACTACTAAGTAACGTGAACACATTGTGTATCCTTGACGTTCAGCACTCTGGGAAGGTTTTTCACCAGCATGGTTTTGCATAGTCACATTTGCTCCATATTCCACCAGAGTCTAAAAATATATAAATATTAAGAGCAGCTATTATGTTGAGTGCACCGGGTTCAGTATATGGCAGCCTTCCCAGTTTTATTCCCACCAGATATAATACATATACAACTTCAAGAATTAGCTAATAAAACCAATAGACATTCTGTCTGGGAATCATGGGAATTGTAATTCCCTATAAAAGTTAATGAAACCAGTTTGGGAATGTCTAGCTTATGCAAACTATTACTGTAAGAAGAGATATGGGAGAGTGAGTTTTCACACTGCTACTAAAAAAGAAAACAAAATAAGAACACATTTCACCATTTCAAAAACAAAGCACTGAAGGAAACATGGCCAGCTCCCTTCAAAGAGGGGGCCAAAAAGACTATTACATAGGAAAGGAACAAAAACAAAGCACAAGAGCATTTGAACTGGGTGTTTTTTTTGCAAGTAAAGTTAGTTTTTGAATATAGTTAAGTGAAGTTGCTGAAACTCTTTTGGTTATGGTCTCCTAACTTTATTCAATAAATATTATTTTTTTTTCTAAATTCTTAAGATTTTCTTGTGAGGTTCTAAGTGGTTTCAGTCCTGCTTGATTGGGTGAAGCCAGACATGATGAATGCTGCAAGAGGCCAGAATAAATTAAATTAGTGGAGGATAGGATAAGCTTTTTTTGGGGGGGGGAGGAGCATAAAAAGGAATCGGTATAAGCAGCATACTTTAGTTATTCGGTGAAAAAAAGGATGATATATAGTATTTGTGCTGAGAAGGTAACAGTAATTTTTAGATGATTTTTTGAAGCTGAATAAGCTAGGTCCTAGGAGAATTAATGATCTGTTCCTTCAAGGTCTTTCCTATACTCTTAACTTTAAAAGATTTCAAGGAATGTCATGTAATACTTTGTAATACTTCAAAGAATGTCATGTCAATGATAGTCTTAAGCTTTGAATGTTAAATAGCTCACCATAGATACAAAAGTTCCAATTTCATTTTTCAGCTGTTATATTTTATTTAATAAACACATTCTACTGAGTTATTATATTGTAATTATATTGTTAGCTGAACAATATACTAAGCAGAGCACTTGCCAAACCTGATACTATTTGTTGCGAGTGCAATAGCTGATCCATAGAATTAAAGCTGAATTCTTTGAACTGTTATTCATAAATAACAGCTGTTATAAAAGAAAAAGTTGACTGCCCTCTATCTTATTGAGGATTTCAGAAGCTCCAGAGTCATAGTATGGTTTAGAATTTACATAAACACAGCATCCATAGGAAATTAGATCATCAGACAGAAGCATTCCATTTAAAAGATACTAGAGGTGAGAGAGACATGCAGTATGATAGGGGCCTAGTTCCATATAATACTTTTTATGAAAAATATCCATTCCAGAAAAATCATTTAAAATTATGTACAGGTCACTGATATGAACACTGTATAATATTTTCTTTCCTGAATTAATGACCAACAATTGTTTGTTTTTGTTTGTAGTGTACCTCAGCATGGGGCAGTTGAAATTTTGTTTCATGATAACAACAGAAACTCAAAACTTCCAACATAACAATCCAAATGGTCTGAAGTAAAAATAATACCTCCCCTTTTCCCATATTTTATGCAAAATCCCATTTCTCTTGCAGGCCAAACATATTGCCTCATTCTGTTCTGAGTATATTAGATCAGTGTTCCTCAATCACGACAACTTTAAGATATGTAGACTGCAAATCCTAGGAGTTGAAGTCTACATACCTTAAAGTCAATATACCTTGCTGAGGTTGAGGAACACTGTTCTAGAACATAGCATATATCAACTGTCATTCAATGTAATAGAGCTTATGTTTCAAGTTAACAGTATTTCGCAAAGCTGTTATTTGTGCCTTTCCAGATGTTGCTGACAATTGCCAGCATCCCTCCCCATGGACCATATTGATTGGGGCTTTGGGGATTTGTAGCTCAGCAACATCTGGAGGGCCACACGTCTGGCAGGCCCATTCCTGTTTTGATGATTTACCTGAATACATCCTAAGTATCCATGCTGAGCAGCCACGTGAACTGCACTATTACCATCCTGATCAACTTCATCCAAAGAAATCCCTTGCTCTTGCATAAACTGAAGAAGCCACAGAAGGATTTTTTCCTACATGGAAAAAGAGACATTTTATAAACTATGTAAAGAACAAAATAGGCACAGTGAATATTGATAATTAAAATGATGTGATATATAAATGTATAAAACACCACAATATGTTTAGCTAGTACCTGCACAACAGAATTTAACACCAATTGCTTCTTTAATTCATAGAAAACCCATGTTAGATGCTATTAAAATTCCATCGAGTATCAACAAATTTTAAATACTCTCATCCTACAGTTGATAACTTTTCCATAAGAGTAGTAAGCATTGTTGAACTATGTTTGACTAAATATGCATATGGTTTTGTGATACATCTATGGCAGGCATGTCAAACTGCCAGCCTGCAGGCCAGATGCATCATACTAAAACCAGACCCACCCCATTGCCAGCAATGGATAAAAAGCTGTGATACGTCACGCGATGTCACGTGATGTCGCAAGTTTGATATGCCTGGTCTATGGTGATTGATTTTAAAATATATGTGCAATCAAAAGTTCAATAGTTAAAATATCCATTCTTGCTTTTCTTGGCATTAAATATTTGAACTAAATAGTTAAACTGTTGGCTATTTATCAATAAAGTTTTAATGTACAAAAATGCAAGATAGCATTGTGAACATGTGTTATCTATTAGTTATGGTCTCCTAACTATAGCATTCAAGTTCAGGCAAAATTGCTATTAGTACCTGTACATTGATGGCACAGATTTTCCCCCCAGTTATAATAAATAATGATTTGTCTATTTGTTCTGCAACCATGTTCTATAACGATATGTTAACTTAATTAGTCTATTTATATTTAGCTATTTGGATTATTGTGATATCTTTTCAGCATTTTGATTTTGTGTGATTTTTTTCCTTTTAAAATGAAAAGAGTAATTAAATGTTGGGAGTAATAGAATCAACATTAATATATCATGGGGCAGCAGTATCAAGCTCTTTGGTGCCCCATGCTGAAATTAATCATTGTCATGACAGAAAAAGATGGTGTTACAAGAATTTTAGAATCTGAACTATTTCCCCACTTACAACCTATTTATTTGCCAACATCAGAGGCATCTTTAGCTTTTTTCTAATAGCCTTCCTATGATGTAGTGAGCATTTGGATCCTTTAACTGACAATGAATAAGGTTGATGTTTACATAGACACTTCCTATATCTTGTTCAATTTGGAAAACTACCATTACAAGCAGACATTTTCTTAATTGACTAAATATTCCTGGCTCATCAGTCCCCTTGCTTAGGCCCTGTCATCTCACAGCTTGATACTGCAATGTGCTCTACAGGCTACCCTTGAAGAGGATTCAGAAGCTACAGATGCTACAGAATGCATCTGCACAGTAGTTCTTGGGGCCCCTAGGGTGATCCATGTAACACCGCTGTTGTGTGAGCTGTACTGGTAGGCAGTTTCCTGCCGGATCCAATTCAAGGTGTTGATTATTACCTTTAAAGCCCTTTAAGGGATGGGCCCAGGCTACCTGAGAAACTGTCTCACCCCAGTAGGATTGGCCTAACCTAGCAGAGCTGGCAGAAGGGGCATGCTGCAGGCTCCATCAGTCAAGGAATTCTGCTGGAAGGGGTCCAGGAGAAAAGCCTTTTCTGCTGTGGCTCCTGCCCTCCAGAACCTCCTGCCCTTTGAGGTGAGATCCACACCTACCCTCTTGGCCTTCAGTAGCACCCTTAAAATCTGGTTCTGGCAATTGGCCTGGGCCCCCAATGGGGGTGTATCATACTGAAGGTGGTTATTGGACTGAGGAAAAGTTTCTACTGCACTCTGAGAATATTTTGCTCCCTTCCTTAGGTAACTTTAATGTTAGTATTTTTTATTTTAATATTTAATGTTTTACCTTGCTATTTTTACTCTGTTGTAAGAAGCCACCTAGAGTTGCTTCTAAGTGAGATGGGTGGGATACATATTTAATAAATAAATTGATAAATGCACAAATTCTCATAACATTTTTGTTTTAAATATTTAAACCCTACCTCATATCTAAATAGTATGCTGAAGCTCCACATTCCTAAAAAGACATGGCCAGGGACACAGCAAAAATAAAATTGATGTAATTAAAATTAAATTAAATAAAGACAGTTATTATGATTATTCTATATCTTCAAATTATGGAATTGCAAGGGACCTTTTAGGCCAACCACTTTCTCATTGAAGGAATCCAATTAAAAATCCTCTGTCAAGTGCCTCTGCTTGAACACATCCAGCAAAAAAAGTCTATTGTTTGCTTGGTAATTAATCTACTGTCAATCTCCTCTTCTTGTTGGGAACTTATTTATTTTTTGGATATCTATATCTAATCTATATCTATATCTATATCTATATCTATATCTATATCTATATCTATATCTATATCTATATCTATATCTATCTATCTATCTATCTATCTATCTATCTATCTATCTATCTATCTATCTATCTATCTATCTCAAGGCTCAAGGTTGACTCAGCCTTCCATCCTTCCGAGGTAGATAAAATGAGGACCCAGATTGTTGGGGGCAATTAAGCTGACTTTGTAATAATGCCGCTTGGGGTGTGTGTGAAAGCCCTAATAAGCAGGCATATACATAGAATGAAGGCTACTGCTAAGCTTGTAAGCTGCTCTGAGTCTTCGGAGAAGGGCGGGATATAAATGGAATTAAAACAAAAAAAAATATCTACCGTATCTACCCTATCTATCTATCTATCTATCTATCTATCTATCTATCTATCTATCTATCTATCTATCTATCTATCTCCTGCCCTGTGTTCAGATACTCAAGGAGAAAGGCATAATGATCTATTCTCCCATTTTCCCCACAGTATCCTATGAGATGGGTTGGGTTGACAGAGATTGTTTGACCGAAAGTCAACCAGTGAGCTTCTGAAGGGTAGACATTCCTTCAAGTATTTGTGAAATACTTGTTTCTTCATTCATCTTTCATTAAGATATATTCAGTTCTCTTAGTAACCTTAATATTTTCTACTTCATATACTGCAACTATGTTTAGATTTAGAATTTTCCCTGAGTCCTCAACAGATTCAGCAGTACAGAATTATAGTAAATAAATAAAATCATAGAAATCTATTCATGCATTGATCAAACTGACAATTTTTCTTCTAAATGCTACAATTAATTATAAACTAGTAACCAAGATTGCTAGACACCACCACTGAAGCAGACAAAATAAAGGCAATGAACTGTAATAAATCTATAATTTTCTCCAAGATAAAGCAATGTAAAGCAATGGAAGAATGAGATTAGTAAAATTGTAATAAAATTCTTTATAAATGCTATTAAAACAAAACATATTGCTGACATATAATAAAGAGATAGAATTACATACAAAGAAACAAAATGTAGTGCAGCACACAAAGCCCTGAAAAAATCTGCAAGTTGAAAGCTGATTTGCTTTGGATTATGAGAACAGCAGTATGAGTTAATCAATATATTTAAAAACTGTTACACCAAAAATCTGTAATCAGTCAGACAACAGATTTTAAAAAAATATTCATTGGAACAAGTACTTAACATCGTTCATTTTCTCCATATGACTAAGATGGAATGCTTCTTACAGATTTATATGTTGAAGAAAAGGCTTATGTAAACTAACGCCAAAAAAAATTAGTTTTTCTTCAGAACTATTCTTTTATGGTTGTAAAACCTAGTTTTTAGTTAATGACCATTTGTAAGTTTTCTACAATCATATATAACCTACATGCACTGAGCTTTTTGAATTAATCACTCCTAACAAATTGAAGAAGACAGTGCCAATGAAAAAGGTGCCAAAATGAGATCACTGGGGGAAAAAAATAGATTTGAGCAACTTCAGAGGAATTCCAAAATTTGCAGAAATATAAAAATATTTTAAAATGCTAAAGATGAACTCTCCACCCACCAAACAGGTCTCATTTGTATATTAAAATAAAACACAGAATTTCTTCCCAACTATTTAGACCAGAGATATGTTTGTTGAGCCAATTTGTTTGGCATATACAGTTGGAAAATAAATAAGGCTCATTTTTGCTATTAACATAATTCACAGTCTAAAGATCCACATTATTGGAGAAGCGCTCAATCTACATCTCTTTCTGATGTCACCATCTGGCAAGGATCCAGCTGGCCCCTTTACTTTTTCTGAAAATATTTGGGTTCAAGGATATTCCTGCATTCAGACCTTGAACTAAGGCAAGGCAAGATGTTTTTTTCCCCCAAAACAAAACATCCTGTACAAGCTTTGCAGGGCAACATTGACTTAAAGGGGTCTATTTTTTAGCACTACTCCCACCCTTTTAAAAAACCTTTCCTATCATAGGAAGCATTTACTCAAAAAAAAAGATATCATGTGTGCCAAGTGCTAGAGGAAATTGTGTATTGAATCCATTCAAAAACACTAGTTTCTTATAAAAATATTTTCCTTGACCTGTAGCCAATTCTGAAGTTTATATGGGTTATCTTTTGCGTGAATAACTTTTGAGTATGTTAAAAAGTATCTTGCAATTCTTATATGTTAGAATTGTTTTACATTTATTTCTGAGATTCTTAACACTTGAAGGGACTTTGTGTTTAGGCTTCACATCAGAGTTGAAAGTACATTTCAGTATTCCAGATATTTGCCTTATTCAGCTCTTGGCTTGATTTGGCTAAGGATTCTCAGAACTCGGCCAGATTAGAAACTTCATTGCAAACATGAACAAAGCTTTAAGAGAGCAGCTGATTTGCCCACAGCAGTGCAAAGATGTTAGAGTCTATGAAGTCTATACTTGACTCTCCTTTTGATGACTGTGGGACACAACTGATAAATGTTAATATAATGGTTCCCTTAAACCTGGAAACCCCTGTTTCCTCTCGTGCCAGTCTCAACCTTCACACTTTGGATGAAATGCAATTAAACAATGTACAGTTAGTCCTTGACTTATGACCACAACTGAGAGAAGAATTTATATTGCTAAGTGAGAAATTTGTTAAGTGAGTTTTGCCCCAGTTTACGACTTTTCTTGCTACATTTGTTAAGTGAATAGGTGCAGTTGTTAAATTGGTAACATAGTTGTTAAGTGAATCTGGATTTCCCGTTGACTTTACTTGTCAGGAAGTCGCAAAAGATGATCACATGACTCCGGGACATTGCAACTGTCATAAATATGAACCAGTTGTCAAGCATCCAAATGTAAACCACGTGACCATGGGGATGCTGCAACGGTCGTAAGTGTGAAAAATGGTCATAAATCACTTTTCTCCGTGCTGTTTTAACTTTGAATGATCACTACATGAACTGCTGTAAATCAAGGACTAGCTGTACTCAGGAAAAAAAATATCCATCTTTGGTACAGATATTACTCTAAAGTTCCCATTTTTATGGATAAGGAGAATACATAATGTAATGAGGGTAGCCTGAATCAATTATTTTATATACATATGTGGGTGATATCTGTCTTTCTGTACCTGCCCATAGCATCCGGCGTAGTGGATAAGGCTCGGGTGATCCTTAGAACAACTCAATTCTGCAATAGCTTCTGTTTCACTCACCATCCATCGCACACATTCCAGCTGACCATTCTAAATAAAAGAAAGAAAAGGAAGACTTTGTTTTTTCCAGGTCTGCTTATTTGTGAGCATGCCATCGTCACAACCGCAAGCACATACAAATAAATATCTGTCCTGAGAGTTCACACACCCGGCTATTTTCTTATGTGCTTATTATCATAATGGCACTGATTGCAGACTTATTTACAATTTATGAGTCATTTCTGCCGTGCAAACATCATTTGCTTCTAAGTGGCCTCAGAATTAAAATAGTCTTGAATGCATCAGTGTTTCCTTGATGGCATGTTTGTAAGAATTCTTTTGTAAATATATATTTATTTCACGCAAACTCTTAGTGATCACTGCTGCTTCCCAGATGTTTAGGACTACAGTTCCCACATTTCCCAGACAGGATGGCTGCTACAGCTCTAACACTCTGGAAGCACCATAGTATCCCAATTCATAATGTTAATATTAAAAATAATTTAAACATGGAATTAACATTGTTTAATAAAGTGCAGATTTTGAGGGGGAAAGAAGATAATATATTGATCATAGGATGTTAATTGTTAATATAAAACAATAGTTATATCTGGTAAGGGTATATTTCAGACCCAAAATATCTGCTGCATTTCTCTACAGTTGACATTTTTCCAGTTTTTCTGATTTTGATTGTGGGATCTGTTGTTAGAGAAATCAAAGGGTTAGGCAACTGTGTTTTTAATCTTGATATTCTAGCAAAAATAATACCCACAACCAGGGTTAGAGCATGCTCATTATATATTTGTAGTATTTTCCCACATATTTTTAATAACCGTCCCATGTTAGGTGACACTACTATGACTCTATGGTGCAAGGATGTCCTCCAGCAGGTTTATGAAAATAGGTTACTTTTTGGATAAAATTTAAAGCTTTATTCAGTGTGAGTGTATAAATAAGGATAAACGGGATGAAATAAGTGCTTCTCATGCATCTTTATTTCAATGTGCAACATTGAAAACTAAGACAGCTTGGATATTAAAGCCTTTTCACATTATCTTATGAAAATAAACATGCTCGTTCAAAACCTAGCAGGCATATAAGAACAACAACAAAAAAAGCTATATTCCTTTGCATGCTTATCTGGCAGCAAGTCTCACTGAAGTCCATAGGATTTATTTCTTAGTAGACATGCATATTAATGCATTGAAAAATAACAAATTTCTTCTGGAAAAATGTCAGCTGACAGCTATGAAATACAAGAAAAAAATAACATTTTATAGTATTGCTGACTACTTGTAAAATATAACAGCATACACAGAAGAACTATGTAGCTGAAGAAGACTAGTACAGTATATCTGTTTTGTAAAGTACTGTAATGAAGACAGACAATACAGCAATTAAACAAGATATAATATATTTAAAGAACATTAAGGTCCAATAAAAACATTAAAGATGCCCTCCCCCTCCCAAGAACTATATGTATTGCAAAAAGTAATTTTAGAGATTGATTACTAGATAAGGGCTGAATCATAATGCAGCCGAGCTGCACAAACTCCATAGTATATGTTAATATCTCCCCACCACTGGCAACTCTTATGCAAATATAAGGTCAAGAAACTATAAAGCCCATTTACTGGCAATTTAATGGAAACATTAAACTGAAATCTTTTTGATGGATCTCCCAATTGTACTCTGTATGTAACAGCACCTATAACATAGCTAGTCTTCATTTTCATAGTCATAAATTGCAACTGTTTTAGAAGCGATTCAAAGACAGGATACCCATGTCTTTCTAGATATTTTACTTTGTCATTTTGAAGCAGAAGCTGGTTTATTAGCCTTACTTGCTAATAAAGTAATCACAGCTTTTTATTTTGATGCTCCTATAATGCAGTTACAGTACTTGAAAATAATACTCTACTAGGTACACAGACCTCTATCCAAATTAAGTGTGTATTATACACACTAATATTTCTGCATAGGTTTATCCATGTTCAAAAAATTAGTAAATGTGCATTGGTTTAGATTGCATTCTTATGCAAGCTTATGTAGGTGTAAAATTCTTTGAACATAAGATGAATTATTTCTTTGAGGAACCAAATATTGTGGTTTTCAAATTAATTTTGTATTATTTTTTTGTGCTCGGTCCGATGTGCATGGTTGCTAAAGAACAGCCAGAGAAGAGAAATACTTAAAGGTAATAAAGGCCACAGAGCAGCAATGTTAGCAGAAGGATGGGTCTTTCTCAGTGTGCACAAGTCATTGGCTTAACTGCTGGCCATTTGACAGTATATGTGCCTTTATAGTACTGCACATCTTGTTCTTGTTTTCAGTAAAAAGGTAAAGGAAAAGGTTTTCCCTGTCATCTTGTGTCTGACTCTAAGGGATGGTGCTCATCTCTGTCTCCTGGCTGAGGAAGTCAGCATTGTCCAAAGCTGCTTCTGTAATCATGCAACCAGCATGACTATATGCCATTTGTAACACCTTCCTGCAATGCTGCAGTGCTTCCTTCCCACTGATTGCCACTTTGAGGAAATTGGCAAAATGATGTCTAGTTCATGTTACATGCATCTTGCATGTTACTGAAGAGTGGAAGAGACTTGACTGATTCTGTATTATATGTAAATAGTTCCATTTAATGTATTAACTCTAATTCTCTAAAACTATAACGCGAGGTAAAATGTTTGACAGCCGAACACGCGGGAGTTTTGACAGCTGTCAAAACTCCCGACTATACGCAGGCGCAACCGGTTGACAGCTCTCAGCTGTCAAAGCAACACAAGCCGCCCAGCCACGAGGAACCGAGCTGTCAGACGTTTCGCGAAGCTGATTGGAGCGGAAAGCAAAGCGGGAAAAGACCGGCCGCTGATTGGACCAGACAACCGTTTACAGACTATAAAAAGCCGAACGTCTCTGTTATCTGTTGCTCTGTTCTAAATAAACCTGTTGAAGTTACCAGCTGTCTTGAGTGGTCTGTCCAGCCACTTCACTGGCGACGAAGGTGGGATCCGCTTCCCAGAGCTGAAGTCACGGCCAGGAAGAGAGTTCCAGGCCGGCGGAGCTAGTCGCTGGAAGTTTTAACTTCCATCGCGAAGCGGACCACCGGACCCAGACAGCATGGCCAATTTCGGACGAGTGAGGGAATTCGACACCCGCCACCCCGAGCGATGGGAGTCGCATCTGGGGCAGGTCGAGGGATTCCTCCTCGTCAGCAAAATTACGGACGACAGAGCCAAAGCCGCAGCGCTCCTCTACATCAGCGGTCCACCTGTCTACGATGCCGCTGTAGGGCTCTTCAGCCCCGTGCCGATCACCGAGGTTCCATACACCGAGCTCATCGACCGGCTCAACAAACACTACATGCCGGCCCGCTCGGAACTGTACTGGCGGGTACAGTTCGCCCAGCGAAGACAGCGGCCGGATGAAGCTGCGAACGACTTCATCGCAGGAGTCCGGCACGCCGCGCGGAGCTGCAACTTTCCTGACCTAGAAGATCGGATCCGGGACCAAGTGGTCATCGGGTTGAGGGACGAACGCCTCAAGAAAAAAATCACGTCTAAACCTGATATGACTCTCGCCGAGGTCTCCCAGGAGATCTTGGCATATGAAGACAACCACAGGAAGACCCTCGCCCGAACTACGGCGGAACCCCAAGGAAGCGTCCATCAGGACGAAGCGTCCTTCAGTGACAAAGAATCCATAGACCTGACAGACACCGATGCAATACAACGCCGGATGGAGAGAAGGCAAAATAGACGAAGTGACGGGGGCAGCTGGGAAACCCCCATCGTAACCCCTGTAAAACCTAATGGGCAAATTAGATTGTGCGCTGATTATAAAGCGACCCTAAACTTAGCGCTCAACGCTCACTCTTACCCCATTCCAGCGGTGAGAGACGTCCTCGCCTCCATCCGCTCCGGCGCCATTTTTTCAAAATTAGACCTCACGCAGGCGTACTTGCAATTGCCTGTGACCGATGACACCGCGGTCGCCCAGACAATTGTCACACACCGCGGAGCATTTAAAGTGACAAGACTGCAATTCGGCATTTCGGCAGCCCCGGGCATATTTCAAAGCATCATGGAAAAAACCTTAAAAGGAATCCCCGGGGTTTCCCCTTACTTTGACGATGTACTCATCACCGGAGAAACAGAAGCCATTCTAGCTGACAGATTGTCAGCTGTGCTAGAGCGGTTCAGAACTGCCGGGTTTAAACTAAAGAGAGAAAAGTGTTCCATAGGAGTTCCCTCTACGGAATTCCTCGGGTACAAAATTGACGCCCAGGGCATCCATCCTACCAACGACAAACTTAAAGCTATTCAAGCAGCCCCCAGCCCCAAGAACAAACAAGAACTTCAGGCGTTTTTGGGGCTATTAAATTTCTATCACGCCTTCCTTCCCCACAAGGCTACAATCGCGGAACCACTACATAGATTATTAGATAAGGGCAACCCCTGGACCT
This sequence comes from Vipera ursinii, assembly GCF_947247035.1. NCBI lineage: Eukaryota > Metazoa > Chordata > Lepidosauria > Squamata > Viperidae > Vipera > Vipera ursinii. The sequence continues at coordinate 241,796,708 of NC_139513.1, forward strand.
GTACAAGCGCACATGAAAATAGTTTCCAGTCACTTAAGAATATCATTTGCAAAAGCTCCACTGTCACCCTATTCAAGGAGGACGCCCCTGTCTGCATCGCTTGCGATGCGTCCCCGTACGGAATAGGAGCCGTCTTGAGCCACCTGGACCAGGACGGCACTCAAAGACCTATCGCATTTTATTCCCGGACCCTGACAAAAACTGAAAGAAATTACGCTCAAATTGATAGGGAGGCACTGGCCATCGTCGCCGGGGTTAAAAAATTTCATGACTACCTGTATGGTAGACCTTTCACTATCTTCACAGACCACAAGCCCCTATTAGGCATATTTACCTGGGACAAAACAACCCCTCAAATATTATCCCCTAGAATCCTGCGCTGGTCCACCTTTTTATCAGCATACTCCTACAAATTAGTATACAAGCCAGGCAGGGAACTAGGACATGCAGACTGTTTAAGCAGGCTTCCTATACAATACCAGGACCCAGACCCAGCCCCCGCTGGCAACATACTTGCTATCGCTGAATTACCAGAATGCCCCCTCACAGCAAAAATCATTGCTGACAACTCCGCTAAGGATAAAACTCTTAGCAGGGTCCTGCGATGGGTCACAACAGGATGGCCACATAAGTGCCCAGAGGAAATGTTCCGGCCCTTTTTTACCAAACAATTAGAGCTAACATCACACTTAGGCTGCCTATTATGGGGAAACAGGGTGGTGATACCACACAAAAACATACAACAAACATTAAAAACCCTTCACGAAGGACACCCGGGAATGGTAAAAATGAAGCTACTTGCTAGAAGCTATGTGTGGTGGCCAGGGATCGATAAGGACATAGAAGAACATGTAGGGGGATGCTACACTTGCCAATTGACCAGAAGCGAGCCGCCCCACGCCCCAGTCCACAAATGGGAAACTACAAAAAACCCATGGTCCCGCATCCATCTAGATTTCGCTGGACCAATACGAGGGCAGAATTTCTTAATAATTGTTGATAGTTATTCTAAATGGCTCGAGGTGATACCCCTCAATAAAATTACAACGAACTCCACTATACAAGCACTTAGAAAAGTTTTCGCAACACATGGCCTTCCTGACATCATAGTTTCTGATAATGGCCCACAATTCACTTCTCGTGAATTTCAGATGTTCGCTTCAAGGAACTGTATTAGACTGGTGACGTCAGCGCCATTCCACCCATCGACTAATGGCATGGCAGAAATAATGGTAAGGTCCAGCAAAGAGGCACTTAAAAATTTATAAAAGGAAACTGGCACCAGCGACTCAGCCAATTCCTCCTGGCCCAACACACAACACCTGGCACCACCACAGGGAAAACACCAGCGGAGCTACGGTGGGGCAGGAGGCTAATAACAAGGTTAGATCGATTGCACCCAGATAGAACATCAAATGACCAAGAACCACCAACACCATCACCACGAACCTTTTCACCGGGCCAAACCATCTGGGCCAGGAGTTACACCGGCAACCAAAAATGGATACAAGGGGTCATAATAAAACAAACAGGACCCATCTCATACTTAATTCATTCAGACACACAAGGACAACTGCGGCGACACGTTGATCAGCTACGGAACCGCAAACCACAAAACACACCCCCACCAACCCACCAACCCTTTATACCCCCCTTCATGCCAGACGACCCGCCCCCAACTTCCGACGAGGCTAGACCACAACTACCGCAGGAGGAAGGGGAGCCTGAAAATGAGATACCCCCTCGGCGATCCAGCCGAACGAAGAAAGCACCTGCCTACCTACAGGACTATGAATGGGGAGGCAGCAACAAACACACGGGGGTGAAAACGATCCGGGGGAAGGGTAAGGGGTGTATTATATGTAAATAGTTCCATTTAATGTATTAACTCTAATTCTCTAAAACTATAACGTGAGGTAAAGTGTTTGACAGCCGAACACGCGGGAGTTTTGACAGCTGTCAAAACTCCCGACTATACGCAGGCGCAACCGGTTGACAGCTCTCAGCTGTCAAAGCAACACAAGCCGCCCAGCCACGAGGAACCGAGCTGTCAGACGTTTCGCGAAGCTGATTGGAGCGGAAAGCAAAGCGGGAAAAGACCGGCCGCTGATTGGACCAGACGACCGGTTACAGACTATAAAAAGCCGAACGTCTCTGTTATCTGTTGCTCTGTTCTAAATAAACCTGTTGAAGTTACCAGCTGTCTTGAGTGGTCTGTCCAGCCACTTCAGATTCTCCATTAATTTCTGTGTGCCGCTCAAGGTACTGGTAATCATCTAAAATAGTCCGATACGGTATACAACTAGATTTTTTTGTGGGACCACTTCTATCCAAGGATATCTATTGGCCCCACCCATTCTAAAAGGCAGGCAGATTTCGAATCCCTTCTTTAAAATAGGGCTATTCAAAAGGTATGCCTTTTTTCTAGATATGCCTGTCCTTTGGAATGATTTTTCAATAAATTTTCAATTGGCATTTAGAAAGACTTTAAAAATTTAAATTTTCACCCAGGAACTGGCCTGGGATAAATGAATTCCTAATCAAGAAAGGTATGAATATAAGACAGATCTTCAACTTAACTTATTATTACTATCTCTTCACAACAGTGTGAAATCACAGCTGCCAGTTCTTTAGCAAACATTGGCCTTTATACTCATTCTTCCCAACAACCTAGGATGACATAATGTATTAATGTAGTATATATGGGAATCTAAGCAATGTGATCTTTTGAAATTGAGAGATGGGAATTTTGTCAATGTACAGATTTTCTAAGTGCCATCCAAGATTTTACTAAGTGTCAATCATTACTGGGAGCACTATGGCCAGTTTATGCCATAATCTTTCAATTTCTGTTTTCAGATCTTGATATTGTGTGATATTTTCCAATTTTCCACACTTCCCTTTTTTAAAGCACAATTATATCTGGTATATTATAAGTGAAGATCTTTATGTTCACACTAGTTTTTCATTTCATTCTTATGATTCATTCAATAATGTGGCCCACATGATTATGTTTGAGCAAATGTCTATTGACAAATGGGCAGCCTGTCCCTTAAATATCATAGAACTTTATATTACCTTTATTGCTAAGCCTGCTGGAGTTAGCTGCTCATTGTTCCGCTCATTCAGGCAGTCTTCACCCATTAGAGAAGTAAGATGCTGTAAGCACTCAGCATGCCCTCTTGATGCTGCAACATGTAAAAGATTGTTGCCACTTTCATCGTGGATTTTGTCCAGATTGTCTGCTGCAAGGTGGGGCTGTGCAAAAAGATAAAAACTGGAAGTGTTAATTCAAGGTTAGCTTTCTTAGTTGCTCCTAAATTTGTTATATTAGAAAATACAGATTATGTTTTTTGGATGTTTTTATACAGGTAGATACATAAGCTTGTCCACCATGGTCAGAACTTATGACAGTCATAAAATGGGTTGGTCATACAAATGACCCATTTTTATGACCTTTTGTGCAGCTGTTGTTAAGCAAATCACCAGGGTCATTAGGGGAACACTATGGCTGTTATGTGAGCTGACTGTTTGCTATGGGTATGGTTTTGCCAAAACCCGGACGTAAATGCTGTCTTTTGGGCAAAACCATTACAAACTGCAGTCATGTAATTTTGGGACCTTGCAATTAGCTGTAAATGTGGCCCAGTTGCTAAACCCTTGGATTACAGTCACGCGAATGTGAGGGGGGGTCTCAACCCCTGTAACTTTAAATCTGAGCTATAAGTGCCCCCAGCTAGGTCTGCTAGATGTGCAAACAGTTGCTAAGTGAGCAGTGTAAGTCAAGAACTATCTCTATGTAATTGAACAATAAGTCATTTGTGAAATTTAAATACATCATTTTTTAATTTCTAGAAGTTATTCTTGAGAGCCAGACCAGGAATGGACAATTTTAAATGACCAAAAACCATACTTTGGAAAATTTCTACCTTTTTTCCCATTGGTGTTCAAAAGTTGCAGGGTTGTGATATAATATTATATCATATTATACATGAAGAAGGAGTAGGACCCTTAGGCTCTTTTCACTTTGAAAGCTTTTTTTAAAGAAAAAATTATCTAGGTCTAAACCCATCTAAGGTTTAATATATCATGTTTTCTTTCCACAAAAAATCAGTAGGAAATTCATCATGGCTTTGCTGAGTTTTGGCTGCATGGTCCAGTAAGGATTTTAAGGACAATACACTATACGGCTAGTCCTTGACATACAGCAGTTCATTTAGTGACCATTCAAAATTACAACAGCATTGAAAAAACTGACTTATGACCATTTTCACACTTATGACCCTTGCAGAATCCCCATGGTCACGTGATTTACATTTGGATGCTTGACAACTGACTCATATTTATGATGGTTGCAATGTCCCAGGGTCATGTGATCATCTTTTGTGACCTTCTGACAAGCAAAGTCAATGGGGAAGCCAGATTCACTTCACAACTGTGTTACTAATTTAACAACTGCACTGATTCACTTAACATCTGCAAGAAAAGCCATAAAATGAGGCAAAACTGACTTAACAAATGTCCCACTTAGCCACATAAATCCTGGGGTCAATTTTGGTTGTAAGTCGAGGACTACCTGTGCATGGATTGGAAAACTGATTTGTATTATCTGTATAATTATAATTATACAGTATAATTATAATTAATTATCTGTATAATTATAATTATAATTATCTGTATAATTGTCATTTTATTTATATACACCATATGTCCCAGGATGTGGGGGAGGCTTGAGCTGCTTTTTCCATGTTCTTGAATGGTCTTCCCTTAGACCAGAGGTCTTCAAACTTGGTCCTTTTATGACTTGTGGACTTCAACTCCCAGAATTGCTCAGCCAGGCAGAATTGCTCAGCCTGGCTGAGGAATTCTGGGAGTTGAAGACCACAAATCATAAAAGGGCCAAGTTTGAAGATCCCTGCCTTAGACTTATCCCCTTCTTGCTGAATTTTATGACATTATTGAAAACCAAATTATTTCTGAGGGTATATTCTTGATCTATTGTATTAAACCATTTTTAATACTTTTTGTACTTTTTCTCATCACTAAAATTCAAGTTATTTCTACTTATTATATAATTTGGGAGCTGCTGATAGTCATTTGACTACAGTGGGTTATAAGTTTAGTAAATGAAACAAAAGATGCCCTAATTTTCCAGATTTAAATCTTCCAAAAGACTTAATGTGAGCTGCCAAGCTTGGAAAAGACCAAATGGTATATTCTCCATTTATAGCATTTTCTCTTCTCCACCCTAATCTTACTGTTTATCTTATATACATTTAAGCATTACTTGTCCTTCAGGAACAAAATCCAAACCCCATCTGCACAATATCCTTTTTAGGAGCAACAAAATGACAACAAAGCAGGCAGAACATTTTTGAATTCTCCATAACTCTTCATGATGTAAGATATTATTTCTAATATTATATGAAGCCTAACATTTATTGCAACTACTGTTAACAAATGCATTTAATCAACAACCATCATATTGAAACTGAATCTGAAGTTCAAACTTCCTAACTGGCTTCTTTCCCACCTTTAGCTTTTTAAAACACCTGACCTAATAAAGCATTCTGAGAAACCAGAAAGCTTTCACACATTTATGTATTGTTTTGAGTGATTCTAATAAAGAAAGTTAATCCAACGGGTATATTTTTTTCCAGATAGATCAATATGGCTAAAACTGTTTATTTAATTTTTTCTTATACATAGGTTCTTTTAACCCTGGCTTCAAAAATAATTAAAGGCTCTCTGTATTGATTTCTCCCTTTGTAGCAGACAATATTAGAAATATTTAGTTCAGCATAAATTGCTACAGTGTTACAGCTTTTATAAGGCAGTCTCATGTATATCGGAATAATTAACTGTTTAGGTAACAGTAATGTCTAAGTATCTAAAGAATCAATGGAACTAGCTTTATATGAACATTGTTAAAAAATGCATCATCAAAAGATTGGAAATAGTGAATTAGAGCTTGGGACTCAATGTCCAATATCATGTGTCCACATATAACCATCTATAACTCTTCAAATAAATGACAGAAAATAATTGGAATGCCCTAGAGGATTAAAAAAACAGTGTTTCCTTCCTGGCTGGTGAGGCATAAGACTGAAAATTAATTGTGTAATGCCAGTCATTTTTTGAAGGCAGAGCTGGTCTAGGCAAGGATAAATATTGATCTACTGTAATACAATAGTCCCTTGTTCCGAAGGGATTCATTTAGAACAACATAACACTACATTCTGTGAATTTATTTTGCGTCTATATTTCATGAGATCAAGCAAAAATAAATGCACAAGCTTATTCCATTCTGTGATTGTAACATCTATCCTGCATTTTTGCCAGTTGCATTAGAATTTAGTGACACTATTACTGTTTTAGGATTAACATCATCTTCAGTTTTTCAGTAATAATACGACACAAAAACATCAGCTTACCCCAACAGGGTAAGCACAGCAGTGAATTAAGGTATCACAACTGATATTATTATAAAGAGAATCGCCCCCCTGCAAAAAACACTAAATGGCTGAATAAATAAATGGAAAGAGAAAAGCCAAAAGTGACAGTAATTAAGAACATTTAAATAACTGACAACTTTCGGATGTAAAATATACTGATTTTGGACTCAGCTCCACTGAATTCCAGGGGTTCAATTGAAAAGATATGGTTAGGATCAGCCCATAGTGACACTCAATATTTTTAGGTATTCAGACAAGCTGAATCAAACAATACAGAGAAGAAAATAACACACAGCTTTTACAATTGCAGTCTCATAAATAAGATAGTATGTATTTTTTTATGCTGAATCTAATTAACCACTGTACTGTTTTTGAAAACATTGTCTAGGGAAGTCAAATTAAAACCGTGTATAAAGTGAACAGTGCACATAAAACTTGTTTTCCTTATATCAGCCTTATTCACTTGAGTACTGTTATTTTGGAAATGCCTTTTTTCATGTCTGATCATAAAGCAGGAACTCTCTGCATGGGTTAGAGGACAATGGGGGTTTCTGTGTGAACTCCTGTTCATGAAAGCTGTTACAGTAAGCTGGGATAAGCACTCCTGAATAATAATTAGAACAAAACAGGAGACTCTCTGTTGCTATCACTGGCTTCTAAATAGAAATTGAACTCATTCTGTTAGTAACTAAACAACTGAAACTGTACCAATCTGAAAAACAGAGTTATGTAAATTACAAAAGGTAGTATATATATATTTGGTCAATAAACCTTTCAAAAGATATTTTCACTGCAGGCTACAACCCATGTATATTTCGTGGATTACAAATCATTTGTATGCAAGGAGGGAAAATGTATATTTTTGAATTGTGTCTTGAGTGCCTTATGAATTATTTTAAAAACTTACCAGAAGTGAAATTTGTCCCTCTTTCACAATATTTAAGATGCTCTTAGTTTTTTTCACATCCTCATTATTTTCTTCCGAATTTCCGGAACTGTTCCAGTTCACATTACTGCTCAGTTTGTCATGCTTGCTTTCGGTACTTTGCAGATGAAAAGTCCTTAACTGGCAGTGGGACACAGACTTCTCCATTTTATCAGCAGAAGTCCTACTGAGGAAGCCCTTGCTCTGGGCTTCAGGTTCATGGACTGAGCCACTTTTAACGAGTGGCTGTGGAAATTCACGTTCTTCCACTAATTGCTTATGCTGATCAGCGACAATGGACTGTGCTTTTTTCAACTGAGAGCCTTTCACAGGGGAGAGAACACAGAACTGTGTTGTTCCTGTGGGGGCCTTTTCAGGGTTCCCTACAGGACTGGACTTGCTGCTAAGACCATTCAGTGTGGAATACACATTCAAAATCCGTTTCTCAGGAGCTGCCTTTGTAAAAGCAGCAAGCTGCTGGTTCGACTTAATATAAGGCACATCCAAGATTTCATCCATGTCCAAGTCATAGTGCTCCAGCTCACCAAGCAAAACTCCAGGTTCAACACATTTAGATTTTAGGCTTTCGCCATTACCTGGAGTTTGATCACCATTCTGAGTCATGGATGGAGGATCATTGCTTTTCTTGCAGTCCACCTTCTGATTCTTTTGGTCATCACTTTCATTGTTTTCAGAGCTTTCTGGTTGGTGCTTAAGTGGTGAAACCCTCTTTACTGGTCTGAATTTGCTATACATGTCTGCAATGCCCGTTGGCTTTTGGGTATTTCCAAGGAGCGTTGAAACTCCTGAGCTCCAGTTTGTGGTAGACACTAGAAGATACAAAGACAATTTAGAATGAATCCTCTTCCATCATGTTGTTGCTCATGCTTTATTATCCTGCAAACCTTGAACAAAAACTCCAGAAAATAAGAGTTATCCTTAAGCAAAATACTGTGGAAAGGTTTTCTTAACTATCTTTATCTACTTATCTTTATACATATATGTTTGTAAGCAAGAATTAGGGCTAAATTGCAAAGGAAGTATTAACGTTAATACTTTAATTTCTCTGACAAAAGAAGAGCATTTAGACTTGAATAAAATAGAAAACAAAAAATATACATTGGAAGTTGAACTACTCCTAATTTTCTTCCTTTTTTCCTGGAACATAATTGTGATAGTTTGAAAAGAAAGGAAGGGATTCAGATACCAATTTATATGGGGGCATGTGATAGTAGAAGACATTACAGTTTTTTTTAACAGCCTTAGGATAAAATGTTTAAATCAGTAGATTCTATCATAGCAACATTTATATTAACGCTGAAAGTGGTGTAGTTAGAAATGAAAATTGAGAAAATTGTGTACTTCATTTTATAAGTCATATTTAACATGCAGGACTAGCACAGTAATGCTCCATTTGCAATTCTTTTACACTCATGTGCAGAATCTCTGAGAAACATAATTTTTGAAGAAGCAATTGGAATTGCAGAGCAAACAGTAAAAAAAACTACATACTTAAAACCAGAATCTGATTAGACTTATTATTATGGCTCCAAAAGCCTTTACAATGATATCACTTGATAGTATTTATTACTCTATCAACAAGATGCGACTTAAGAGTTTTACTAAATCCCATTCATTTTAGATATTATTTGTATATTGTGTACAATCTTGGGTTCAAAAGGCAACACTTTTATGAAGGCTTTATTTACATGTGAAATTTTTTCCAAGTGATAGAGGCAATGGATACCACATGTTTCCCAGCTGTTCTTTTCTGACAAAAACCTCTTAAGCTTTGCAAAAATGAATTCTATTCAACACTGTTGAAAACACTTTCTTTGACATACGGATCTATGCAAATAGACATGACAAGGCATCAATATTTGTTAGTTTGAAATTAATTCTTCATCACCTTTAAAGATAAAATTAATATTTCATTTTTTAAAATATCTAATCAAAAAAAGTTCTAGGGTTAGATAGCCTGTGGAATTTATACCGAGAATGACCATACTCTTAGGAAATTGTAAAAAAAGAACCTCCCACAACCATGAAATTAAAAAAGAAAATTCATCCTTTTTTTATTTTTCCTGGACAAAATTTATAGTAACTTGTAGATGAATTCTGCAGAATGTATTTGTCTATTAATTCCAGATCGTGAACTTTGATTTAGACCATTGAAAAGGGACTTAAATTTGCAAATATGGAATGGGACTTTTATCATGATTATCTAGTTTCATTGATTTTAGGCTAATTCTAAAGTCTATACAATATATTCAATTATATTATTTTCTGTATTTAGGTTTCTTTTCTTTCACTATAGAAAGGGTGTTGAATTCATTATACATAATTATCTTGTCTTATTTTCTGAACCTGGCTATTGAGAATGACGGTAACTTGCCTTAAAAAGCAAATTTATACTTCTTACATACTGCCACATTTGATAAATCATAAGTTATGGTTATGTAGACTAGGGTCTTATTTATCAGATAGATGAAATATTATTCTCAGTCAGCAGGTAAATTTTGTGCAGGTTTATAGAGAAAAAAAACAATAACTGAGTTTGAGTAGAAATATAATTAAAATATAGAGTAATAATTTATGCTAAAGCTAAAATCTATGTGAAATAACACAATGACAAGTCCTGTCAGCAACAATCAATGACAATTGATAATTAATCCAGCAAATTTTATGATTATGTAATATAAGAAAGAATGCTGAATTGACAAAAAAGCCAGTTAAAATGCCTTTGGGAAGAGAAGCATTTCAGAGAAGGAGACTTTACTTTTTGAGTTATTACTGCTCTCTTTCATACTAAGAGCTTCACAGACCCAAGCTAGGGTTCGTTACACTGCCTGTTTTTCCCCCCAATATACCTAGCCATAAACTATGGTTTATAAACCACTGTGACTAGATTCAAACCCAAATGTATTATAGCTTAGAATGAAGAGCGTAGTATTTTATTCATTCATTCAAAAACTCTTTACTTCCTTTCAAAAATTTGTCTATAAATAAGACATTGGTTAGCATTGATTTAAGGTTCTAAATAACTACTCACAGACATTACTTTAACTTTTTTTTTGCCTAAAGTACTGTCTACTTTCATAGGTCGTATGTATCACCTGAGAGCCAGTTTGGTATAGTGGTTAAGGCATCAGGCAAGAAACTGGGAGACTATGAGCTGTAGTCTTGCTTTAAGGCCCAAAGCCAGCTGAGGGGGTCTAGGACAACTTGCTGCAGCCACCTTGCTGCCGTCACCTAGTTGCGGCCACTTCACCATGCCCACCTTACTGTGAGATGTCTCGTCCTGACAAACTTGCAACCCTGGTCTTTCCACTCTGGTTTCCAAAGCTGGCCTAGCTTAAGGGAGGTAAAAGTTCCCACCAGCCCATACTCTTCCAAAGGCTTCCTCAGCTCACTTTCCAGCACCCCACACAAAAGGTGGGGAGAGGGGCAAGCAGGAATGGTGACAGGACTCTCTCCCAACAATGCCGCAAAGGCTCTTCCCACTTAAGAATCCAGCCCGGAACAATGACTCCTGCTTAGCCCACCTTTTGCTGTTGGGAATGACCATGTCACCGTGTCACTGACCCTGCTTGCTTCTTTCCCCGCCCAGGAGCCACCAGCATGCTGAAGGAGAGGTCTTTCTCCCCAAGTTTGGATGCAGATGAAAGTCCTCAAGCTCGGAATGATGTATGTGTGTGTATATGTGCATACGTGCAGAACAATGACTACCACTTAGTCCACCTTTCATGGGTGGGGGAATGCTAGAAAGTGAGGTGAGGAAGCCTTTAGAGCAGGGCTTTTCAACCTTTTCACCCATTGTACCACTTTTAGGATATGGAAACATCCGAGTAACACCAGTCGCCCAGAAAGGTGTCAAGAACTTGACTAAAAAAAATATGATAAAGTACAGGTAGTCCTCGACTTACAACAATTCGCTTAGTGACTGTTCGAAGTTACGACGGCACTGAAAAAAGTGATTTATGACCATTTTTCACACTGATGACTGTTGCAGCATCCCCGGGGTCATGTGATTTACATTCGGATGTTTGGCAACTGATTCATACTTATGACAGTCACAGTGTCCCAGAGTCATGTGATCACCTTTTGCAACTTTTTGATAAAGGAAGTCAATGGCTGGAGGGGAGCTCATCACTCAGGTTGCAGGGTGCTTGTGGGGGGGGAATCCATGGAACTCTGGTGGAGGGGGGTGGGTGCCCTCCCTCTCTCCCATTGTCCCTTCCTTTCTTCCTTTCTTCCCTCCTTCTTTGTCCCTTCCTCCTTCCCTCCCTCCCTTCCATTGTCCCTCTCTCCCTCCCTCAGGTTGCAGGGTGCTTGTGGGGGGGGGGAATCCATGGTTCTCTGGTGGAGGGTGATGGGACTGGGGTGGGTGCAGTCCTTCCCTCCTTGTCTCCCATTGTCCCTTTCTTCCTTCCTTTCTTCCCTCCCTCTTTGTCCCTTCCTTTTGCAAGCAGGAAATCTTGCACAGGAATTGCAGCCAGGGATCTCTCTCTCTCTCTCTCTCTTACACACACACACACACACACACACACACACACACACACTTTCCTTGGCTTGCCCAGCATCTGGGCTTTCCTCATTTCTTCCTCCCTTTCTTTCCTTCCTTCCCTCTTTGTCCCTTCCTTTTGCAAGCAGGAAATCTTGCACAGGAATTGCAGGCGGGGATCTCTCTCTCTCTCTCTCTCTCTCTCTCTCTCTCTCTCTCTCTCTCTCTCTCTCTCTCTCTCTCTCTCTCTCTCTGTCTCTCTCTCTCTCTCTCTCTGTCTCTCTCTCTCTCTCTGTCTCTCTCTGTCTCTCTCTCTCTCTCTCTCTTATATATTAAGATGAATTAAAGCTTAGTTATGATGACAGCCAGCTGAAGATCAGCTGTGAGGTGCCCAGCAACAACAGGTGGCATCCTAACTCCCGTCTCATTGGACCGCCCGTTCTGGCGGGACCATTTAGGGATGTGGATTGGTTATTGGTTTGTTGGCAACAGTATTTAAAGGAGCCAGGTTGTGAAGGCTCCTCAGTTCAACCACAATAAAGCTCAGTTGAAACCTCGACGTCTCATCATCTGTCTCACCAGTCTACCCACAATACTTAACACACTCTCTCTCTCTCTCTTACACACACACACACACATTCTCTCTCTCTCTTTCTCTCCTTTCTCTCTCTCTCTCACACACAAACACACACACAGAGTTCTCGCTTTTCCCCTTTGCAAAACGGGCTTCAATTGAGCTCTGTTCTAACTTCGGGTGCCTTGGGAATCGTCTCTCCCCACCCCAAAAAGCACAGGAATCTTGCACAGGAATTGTAGCCGGGGATCTCTCTCTCTCTCTCTCTCTCTCTCTCTCTCTCTCTCTCTCTCTCTCTCTCTCTCTCACACACACACACACACACACACACACACAGACATAAATTATTATGGGGCCGTGAGGGGTATGCTCGCGGGGGGGAGAGGAAAAAAAGATGGAAGAGGCTGCAACAGAGACAGAGAGAGAAGGGGGGAAAGAAGGAGGGGGCTTACCTGCTGAGGGAGTGGATGGCTCTGTCCACTTGCTTCTGAAGTAAGAACAGGCGGGGAAGGATGACATGGATCCCGCATGAGAAGAGTTCAATCCGGTTGCTGCACAATGAGTCCCTGGGGAGGGCGAGGCCTCGCTCTGCGCCTGCGCTCTTCACACACCCTCAGTAGGGTTCCTGCAGGGTAGGCCGCCACCAAGCAGCTTATTTTCCAGCAGCAAGTGCTGGGAAGGAGCGAAGGAGGGGCAGGCGGAGGGGGGGAGGCGGGGGGAAGGTGGCGCCATGTACCACCAGCCACATGCTTGCGTACCACCAGTGGTACGCGTACCACCGGTTGAAAAGCCCTGCTTTAGAGAAGGGATGCAGGCTGGCAGGAACTTTCGCCTCCCTTAAGCCAGGCTGGCTTTGGAAACCAGAGCAGAAAGCCCAAGGTCAGGGTGAGTTTTCCCTATGGCAAGTTAGCTGGGGCAGGGTGTCCTGCAGCAAAGTGGCCGTGACCAAGGTGACTGTGGCAAGGTGACTGTGGTGAGGTGGTAGTTGCCAGTTGTTCCATTCCACCAGCTGAGTGTCCTTGGGCCAGTCACTCTCAGCTCCAGGAAGGAGGCAATGGTAAATCACTTCTGAAAAACCTCATCAAGAAAAGTTCAGGGGGTAGTGCAGGCAGCCATCAGAAGTCAGTAACTCACAGTAAATAAATGTGTATTCTCTCCTTTTTCTTTCTGCCTGCTGACTCTATAACAAAGAAAGCTTCACTTTATGAATGTCTATTTATTGTACACTTCTTAAAAGACACACATGGCTTTTCAAAATTTTAAAAAAACGATTTTGTATCTCTATTTGCTTGGACTGCTAACATAAAGCTGATCCTTCCTCAGCCATAAATTTGGCCATATTGTCTATGAAAATTTTGCAAGTACAGTTGTTAGCCTTTCAAGAAGCAAAATCTAGAAGGAAACAACTAGTCTTTTGGAATTCTTAATCTGCAATTTCCTGCTGAACTCCTGCAAAGCAAATTATTATTTTGAAAAAAACTAGCATTTATGTATGTATGTGTAAGTATGTGTGTGTGTATGTATAAAATCTTGAAGAAATTGAAAATAAGCATCTTTTGAACTTTGAATATATAAATTATGAACTAGAAATATAAAACATGACCCTGATCTATAATAAGAATAACTCTGGAAGGGGGGATTATTCTGTGAGTGTCCCTGAGAAGGCTCAGTATCTGACTTTCCATGGGCTGAGAGCCTCAGTATCCCCTCTGGTGATGCCTTAACATGTTCAGATATAATCTAATTGAAAGGTACTGTGGCTGCATGGGAACCAGACTAGGTGTATACAATACTGCCTCTAGCTTCTTCATCTTTTTTTCCTGGAGGGCAATCAGCCCGCACTTGCAGTGATAATAAAGATGGTTAAACTTACTACTCACAGTGAGATATGCACAATTGCAGGCTAGACAGAATGGAAACTAATACCTTTGCACACGGAGATATATCCAAAGTAACATAACCTACCAAATGTCTTTGTGCATAATTGGAACAAAAAATGCAAAATGTTTTATCAAGTTATCAGAATGGTTAAATGGTTTATCAAGTTATCAGAATGGTTAATGGTTAGCCTTGCTCCTAATAAACAGAGACTGATCATATATATACTTCAATTATTGGAAGTATCACTGAAACTGTTTCAGTTTCTGTCTTAATTGGCAAAAATGTCTCAGATGCTGGTAAGGAGCAACTGCCTCCCATACTTTTGAAATATCCCCTCTTGGACTGATATGAAAAGACTGGAAATTTTTGCTTATACACTAGCTTAATTGCAATTTAGCATAGCTAATCATCTTATAAATCATGTTTTGAAATTGGCTTATTTAACATATAGTTTGTATGAATAACAGTTCTTTTAAGTCGTGACAAACCATGACATGACTGATTAAAAAATAGAAAAGAAAACCCTTTCAACTGTCTTTCCATACCAAAGAAAGCAAGGAGTTGCTGCTGAGGCTGGAGAGAAGCTGGATGCCAGGTTTCCGAGGTATGGCCTTTTCAAGTGACTCTGAGGCATTGTTTACCTTAAAAGTCCTTTATTTAGCCTAATACACCAGCAAATGCTTGCTCAAAGGAAGCTGGAATCTGAAATCTCCGCCCCCTTGCACAGTATATTAAACACAATTCTCCACCTTTCTAATTTTGTCATTAATCATATTCTCCAATTAATTTAAAGAATCAGTTTCCCTTCTGTTAGACAACCCACCAAGTTCTTATCTTCTTTAATTTCATATGGCCTTGAGGTACAATCTTCCTCCTCCCTCCTCCTAGCCTTAACCCTATCTCTTAAAGCAATACACAAGTTTAACATATGAAATAGCTGCTTCTGCATCTCTTGTCAAGCAAGAACATGCGATGTTAGCGATGTTAGCAGCGTTGACACTGGGTTGTTCTGGATTTGACATGCAGAAGAAGCCATTGGCTGATTCTGTCTTTACAGAACTCAAAATATCTGTATACTTATAATGTGTTATTTTCTCTTTCTCTTTACTGTATACTTTCTTCAATTATTCTTTCTCAACTGGATAAGAGAAGGCAAATTGTGATTCTACTTCTGACAGACCAACATTCTTAAAGGTAAGGTAAAGGTAAAAGTTCCCCCACACATGCCTGCTAGTCGTTTCCAACTCTAGGGGCTGGTGCTCATCTCCGTTTCAAAGCCAAAGAGTCAGCGCTTGTCCAAGGACGTCTCCGTGGTCATGTGGCTGGCATGACTAGACACCAAAGGCACACGGAACGCTGTTACCTTCCCACCGTAGTGGTCCCTATTTTTCTACTTGCATTTTTATGTGCTTTCGAACTGCTAGGTTGGCAGAAGATGGGACAAGTAACAGGCGCTCACTCTGTTACGCGGCACTCAGGATTCAACCCGCCAAACTGCCGACCTTCTGATTGACAAGTTCGGCATCCTAACCCACTGAGCCACCGCGTCCCAACATTCTTAATAACCCACAATAAAGCAGTGCCTGGACTGTGAAAGGCTGCTAAACATAGATTCCATAAAAAGAAGAGGTTGTAGTTGGGAGGACTTCTCAGGAATATATAGAGGCAAGTTTGATACATCTGGAGGATGCAAGAATAAAGACAAGACCAATAGAAACAACGTTTGTCGACTGCTAGGTATTGAAGTCAGGGTCGTATGGTGTTTCAAATTCTGGAACAGTGCTGGGAAGACCTGGGTTCAAGTCCAAGGAAGCTCACTAAATGATGTGGGTCTGGTTTTTATCTCAGTCCAACCTACCTCAAAGGGTGGCTTTTGGGGGGAAAATGTGAAGAGGAAATGATGGGTTAAGATACTGAATGAAAGACAAGATATAAATAAAAAAGTAAAGGTGGTTTATGTGTATTATTTATATATTTATATCAATAAAGGTAAAGGTAAAGGTAAAGGTTCCCCCGCACATGCGTGCTAGTCGTTTCCGACTCTAGGGGCCGGTGCTCATCTCCGTTTCAAAGCCAAAGAGCCAGTGCTTGTCCGAGGACGTCTCCGTGGTCATGTGGCCGGCATGACTAGACGCCAAAGGCGCACGGAACGCTGTTACCTTCCCACCGTAGTGGTCCCTATTTTTCTACTTGCATTTTTACGTGCTTTCGAACTGCTAGGTTGGCAGAAGCTGGGACGAGTAACAGGCGCTCACTCTGTTACGTGGCACTCGGGATTCGACCCGCCAAATCAATATATTTATATCAATACTGACCTGAAAATCAGAATTTTGTTTAGTAAGAATCAATCCCCCTCTCTTTTATTGGCCCTTGGGCTGAGAAGCAATTTGAGATGGAAATGTTTCATGATTCCTTATAAAGAAGCAAACAGTGTAAAAGAAATTACCTTCTGAATGGAAATTGTAAGTTTTTAGCAATTCCATGCTGCATAATATATGCTTTTGATTAAAAGGGTTAATTTTAGGTATGGAAAAGCTGCGAACATTCATACTCACATGTTTATACCCTAATTATGATCATCAACACCCCAAGTAAATCCACTGGCTGAAGTGGATTAAGACCTATTCATTCATGAGCCAGGGTGGAGCAGTGGTTAGAATCCAGTACTGCAGGCTACTTCTGCTGACTCCTGGCTGTCAGCAGTTTGGCAGTTCAAGTCTCACTGCCTCAAGGCTGACCCAGACTTCCATCCTTCTGAGGTTGGTGAAATGAGGACCCATATTGTTGGGGGCAATAGGCTGACTCTGTAAACTGCTTAGAGAGGGCTGTAAAGTACTATGAAGCGGCATATAAGCCTAAGTGCTGTTGCTATTGCAAGTTATGGACAGTAAACTACCACTCTGATCAGGTTGCTAAATCAATCTTTTTGGACTTTCCAGACTGGGACTAAAATAAATTGACTAGCCCAAAGTCACCCAGTTTCCTTCCCTAAGGGATTCCCCCCCCCGCCCCTGCTCCTAGTCCAAAAATTTAACCGCTATACCACACTGGACTTCATACACACACACACACACACACACACACACACACCAAACTCATACAGACACATCCATACAACAAGCATTTACACTTTTTTTTAAAGAAAAGCAGTTTAAACTGATTTCATCACTATAGTTATATAAGGGTAGGGAGATTTAACAACAACATAAGGAAAGAGGAAGGTATTGGTTTTTGTTATTCCCTTGTGTGAGACTATAAAGGGATGGGCAATTTAGTCATTAATGGCTGTAACAAAAGAATTCAATAGAAGAATGCTGTAGTTACAATTGTTGGCAATTTTCTGTTATATGAAAGTTGGTACAGAAATAAAATACTCTCAAAAGCCTAACACAAACTGAAGTTTCAAATCACTACTATGGGCACTTCACATTCTAAAATATTAATGAAACCACCATTTGATTTACGCATAATTAGGTTTTCAAAGCGCCGTGCAGATATGCTGCTCTCATCCACAGAATTTGCTTCTCGTTGAAGAAAGAAACAAAAGAGCTTAATCCGATTTACAAACTGAAAAACAACACTGAATGTACTTTTTGTTGGGGGGGGGAGGTCTCCAGCTGTTTCTCATCTTAGTCCATGACTCTTCATTTAGTTTACACTATTAAACTCAAAAACTTTGCTTTCATCTTAACTGTTACAGCATGCTTCAGAGTAGATTCTATCTTGTAGCATTCTTGATAGAGTTTCAGAATTTGGCAAAACATTATGCTTCAAACTGGTCATGACCATCTGTGCAGTAAATGTATCCAACATTTTTTCATTGGCGCCTGCATCATTATGTCTTGTCACTAATGGTTTCTCGGGTTTTTCTGTAAATTGTTGCATATACTGTGGTTTGGAGTTGCTGAGATTAAATTCTGTGTTTTGCTGTCTAGCACCAAATCCTTTTATGGAACTTTTTGTTGGTGCCGTTGCTAATGATCTAACATCTTAAAAAAATATCGAGGGAAAAACTGAGGTTAGGATTGGGGTTGGATGGTAGCAAGGAAGGAACCCATTGTTATGGAAAGTTGTCACACAAAATGAGCTGTAAGGAGACTGTTAGGGTGAGGGGAAGGGGAGGAAACCACCCTGCTCTCTAACAACTGTAAAACTGAAGTTTCCAAAAAGTAGCATACCTGTTCTGTCTTCATTCTGCGAATCACACTTCCTACGTAATTCTGGGATAGTCTTGAAGGAGGTTACTGAGTACTGAAAAATAAGAATTAAGAATTACATCTAACTAAAATCAAGTCATGCTACAAGTAAAGAAACTGCCTCATTTTAATGGAATAATATATGATCCATTGCTTTATTATACAGTGTATGTGTCCATTTTGCTGATGGGCAAACACAGTTGGATACAGCTCAAAGTTTTGCTTTTAGACATAAGGATTCATCTTTCAGAAAGAAAGCAAGTCTGCATGAAATTCAACCACACTAAGTCAACTGACTATAATCTACAAAGACTAATCCATTGCAATGTAAATTTCCCACAGCAGATTTCGAAATCAAACAAAGCCAAAGGAGGTGCTCACATTTCCTAGATAAGCCCAATGTGATCAAAGAGATAAATGAGAAGAACATCCAAATGGCAAAATGCTTTCTGGCTTGTTTGCTTTATAAAAACATAAAAAGTGAATCCATCTAAATTGCAGTGTAATTTTCTGGTGCTTCTAGGAATATTATATTAAACATCCAAGCAAGCATTGTGGCTGACTGAATATGAGTAATGGATAAATTGCAGAACTCTTAGATCACTGTTGCATTGATTATGGATTTTGATTTTTACTGTTTACATAGTTTATATTTTTAAAGTGGTATGTCTTAAAAATAGCCAAAATACAGAAATGCTCTCTGGCATGCTATTATCTTATAAAGGAAAATAAACCAAATTCTCATGGATTAAGCATCAAAATAAGGTTTCTTTCTTTTCTGATACAATCTGCTGTTCATGAAGTTATCATTGGATTCACTTTTAAACAGTGTCAAATGTCTGATAAATTCAATAATTCCTTTCGGGATGTCACCCATGTAATCTAGCATTGTTAGGCTAATCTTTCTACAAATATTATAGTATCTGTACTTATACAGAATGGGCAAAATTGCTGCTATTCTAGTCTAGTACAGAAGGAAGGAAGGAAGGAAGGAAGGAAGGAAGGGAGGGAGGAAGGAAGGAAGGAAGGAAGGAAGGAAGGAAGGAAGGAACAATTCCATCTATATCAGCAATATCTTAATATCTTAATACAATATCTTAATGTAGTGTAAATCAACCAATCAAGCAGTTTAAGCTCTCGTGAGATCTAGGACTTGGTGTTGGCTGGTCCAGTCAGTTAATACTAATAAGTCTTTTTTTTTGGAGGGGGGGCTATTACCTTCAGAACATAAGATTCAGGTCCAATCCTTTTTAAATAACCATATTCTTATGAATAGTTGGGAAACACAGTACATCTGAATGCCTTTTATATAATGCATATGAGGAGAAACAGAGGTATTAAGTTCTAGAGCAATGTGTGATACCCTTCCTTTTTAAGCATCATTATGCACATAAACTGCATACACAACATCTAGATTGGAATTGCAGGAGTAGAAAAAGAGTCAATATTACATAACAAACTCTTGGATAAGCTGAAATACATCCCCAAAACTGGATTCTGCTTATCTGCAGAAGGGCTGATCCACAAGTATATACTATAGTAATTTTTAAAAGTACCTGTATTTCCCATAGATAATCATGTATAAGCCCATCTATAGTATAGTATAGTATAGTATAGTATAGTATAGTATAGTATAGTATAGTATAGTATAGTATAGTATAATATGATATGATATAAATGATAGATAATATAATATAGTATAATATAGTATAATACAATACAACACAACACAACACAATACAATACAATACAATACAATACAATACATTTTATTCTTTTATCAGACAACAAACCTAACATCACATACAATGTAGCTAAAATTTTTGTGGCAGCTGTTCTATAGTAATTTGTTAGTGTCCTAACAAATTACTGCAGAATTAGATCTGCTGTAACAAGGAATAAATATTATGTCCAGGATAAATAACATTACATGTTATGTTATTAGAAGTTGATGTAACATTAAATTGGTGGTTATATCCTATATTACTGAAATGTAATTTTGTTGTCCAACATTTTTATTGTTCTGATCAAATAATTTGTATGTGTGTGTGTCAGGGGAATATGACCACAACACAGATACTTGAATTATAACATGAAAAATAATGTTTCTATTTATTAACTCTAATGGCATAGCAGTGACAATCCAATTATTGCCAGACCCCACATATTCCTGAAAAAAAGTTTGAATTCTTACAGTATATAATCCTAACTTTTTAAAGAATAACATACAAAGAAATAAAAAATATACAATATAGCACTCACATAGTTGTGGTGTAAATGCCACAAACATTAATCTGGGGACAACAGTTAATGCTGACTTTGGTTAAAAAAAAAGCCTATATAGGTAAATGATCAAAAGTAAGCCATAGATCAAACATAGGCTGTTCACATATTGTGCTAAGCTTTATTTACTATAAAGAGTTCCAAAAGAATTATCAGGTGTTTTGATAATTCACCTTAACATATTCCATATTCTCTCATGATCTAGATCAGGGGTCTTTAAATATTTTTAGCCCATGGAAATTGTTGGTATAATAATCCCAGAAACTCTGATGAAAAGATAAGGCTTTTCTTGTGGGAAAAAAATTGGTTATGTTCATGTAATTTATTTGTTTGCTCTTAGATGCTCATGGAACCTCATCAAGTTCTTGAGGAACCTTAGAATTCCACAAAATAGTTTGAAAACCTCGATCTAAGGTTTTGCTGTGGTCAATGAATCAAAGAAAAAACTCCATATTTCATTTATTCTAACTCTTTTTCATTCTTTTGTTCTCATTAGATATCTCACGTGAGCTATCCCTACTTTACTGAATTTGCCCATTTATTTCATATTTCTCTCTTTATATAGGGCTGACATCTTTGCAAGACTTTAAGCAAATTTTGGAGTAATTTGGGCAATTTGCACATTCTCCTGCACTTTTTTCTTCACTGTGGGATGGATATACACTGAATTTGACTGATCTCTAGGTCATGCAGGGATGTTTTCTATTGGTTAACTCAGAACCACAAGTACTTTAACAGGTTATTATACTGCTATATTAACAGTATACTAGTATTTTATCTATTATCTTTCGTTTATTATGTCACAATTGGATTAATTGTACCTCATTTTGTAATAGAGGTGATGTCTGAATATATTCTCTGTTTACAAGAACTGTCATTTTATCATCCAAAGTTAAAAGTTTAAGCACATTTTTCTATATTCCTTTAATTATTTTCCCTCCTTTCTTCCATAATTATTCTTGGATATTACCATCTAAACCCTACATTTTCCTGTGATTTTTCTGAGCTTTTTGAAAATATTTCTCCTTTTATTTTTCTTCTTGTATTCTCCTTTTTTAAATGTTTTGCTTGAAATACCTTTCATTTTCCTTGGTCAGTTAATACTGGGACTCTGTTTTCACTTTTCTACGCACTTCTTGCTGTCCCAAACTTCCACCCTCCAGGTTTCCTGGTGAACATGCTAGTTGTGTACGAAAGCTGGATAGTTTCCTTTTTGAAATGTTGGATTTTTTTTCTTTTTTCTTTTTTACTGTGTCTTTTATCCTGTCCAATAGCACTCACAGAATAAAGAATAACAGAGTTGGAATAGACCTTGGAGGTCTTCTAGTGTAACCCCTTGCTTAAGCAGGGGACTCTATACTAATCTGGACAATTTAGGTGAATTAAATTTATTTTTAACTTCTACCTTAAATTCTGTATTCCATGGTTCATAAACTTGCTGACCTCAACATTTTAATTTTTCATGTTTAACTCCTTATTAGAGAGCTGCTGGGATAACCTTGGAGAAAGTATGAAAGAAAAATCCCTAGCAATACGTGAACTGAAGCTGATTAAACAAAATAGTCAAGAAAGAAATGTAAAGTTACCCTATATTAACTCTCTTCGTATAAGACGGAGGGAAGAAGAAACATTGTTCAATTCTCAAGATTCTGTTATTATAGCCTATATCAATAGATCTCAATTTCAATATTTCAGGTAGAGTCCTTTTTCTGATCTGGCCTAGTTTGAAGGGTTGAAATCCCTATATTTGAACCTTCATAACCCATAGTTGGTTTTATAATTGGTTCTGGAAATGTCCCGGATTGCACTTCTCAATCTGCTGTTTTGCAGTATGTATTTGATTTGCAATGTCTATTTGATTCACAAGATGTTCATCTGGTGCTTTCCACATGAAGTGTCTATATTTATGTTGTTCAAAGCAGATGTTGGCAATAAAGAAAGAAGTCCATTTAATTCTATTAAGTGTCTTTTGCATCATTATGTTCACTTAGTCTAACTCCTCTGTTAATTCTAGGTTCCTCTCTTTCTCAGACATCTACATGCCAATAGATAAACACATAGCAATGTCCTTTTGTAAATATTAGTTCTATCCCACTCTGTCCTTATAACCTAAAAAGTTGGCATCTGTTTGGAGAACAGTGCTTTGCAACTGTTTCTCATCATGACAATCCTTTTATGAATGGTTTGACTGAGGAAGCATTTTGCAAAAAGTGCCCACAATGCTTTCTCAACATCCAAGTGTTTCCATCAGCCCACAAAGTTTGGAGGGTCACTGCACATGCACAAACAAACCTCAGATATAAGCACAGATATTCTATCAATATTATGAAGCAAACTTCTAACTGCATGTTGCTAAACAATAAGGGGTTTTTTTAATCAGATCACTGCTTCCCAAACTTTTCAAGTATGAAGGACCCTTTTCAACATTAAAAAATTCTAAGTCCCAACATTAATTGTACTTTAAATGTCTTGACTGAAATAAAGCAATAACAAAAGACTTCAGAGATATTGTTAAATGTTTCTTTTGTTAATTTATGTTAATTTATGTAAAACATTTATACAATCATAACAGAGTTCACATAGAATTAAAACATTATATTAAATGAAGCTTTCTATAGAAAGTTATTTTTCCTGTTCAGAGGAGAAAGCCCTCTGGCACCGTTAAATGGTGCAAAATGCATCTCCCCTCTTTCATTCATGAAGTGATTAGAAACCAGAATTTGAGACTGCTGCATTAAAGTGTATCCTCAAAATATCACAACCTTTTGAAATGGATTAAAGAGGTTTTTCCCCTTCATGGATTACTCCCTTGTCGTGGCAAAGGGGCTTGCAGAATTCAATGAAGCTATGAGCTATGCCATGCAGGGCCACCCAAGACAGACGGGTCATAGCAGAGAGTTCTGACAAAACGTGATCCACTGGAGAAGGAAATGGCAACCCACTCCAGTATCTTTGCCATGAAAACCCCATGGACAGTACCAAAAGGAAAAAAGATATGACGCTGGAAGATGAGCCCCTCAGGTCGGAAGGCATCCAATATGCTACTGGGTAAGACCAGAGGGCTAGTATTAGTAGTGCCAGAAAGAATGAAGCGACTGGGCCAAAGCCGAAAGGATGCTCAGCTGTGGATGTATCTGGTGGTGAAAGGAAAGTCCGATGCTGTAAAGATTTTTTCTCCATAGGAACCTGGAATGTAAGATCCATGAATCAAGGAAAGCTGGACGTGGTCAAACAAGAGATGACAAGACTGAACATCGACATCTTAGGTATCAGCTGGGCAGCTCGCTTGCGGAAAAGAGGCTGCTTGCTAAATGAGCTGGGCAGCAGCCCAGCATCAGCATTTCTGAGCGTGATTTCTAAGCGCAACTCAGCTGATCCCAGGCTCCTGCCTGGCTCGCTTGCAGAAAAGAGGCTGTTTGCTAAATGAGCTGGGCAGCAGCCCGGGATCAGCTGGGAAGAAGCGGAGCATGGGGGGGAGGAAAAGGTGGGGGGAGGAAGGCGACACCATGTACCACCAGCCAGGTGCTCGCATACCACTAGTGGGCAGGAGCCCAGGATCAGCTGAGTTGCACTCAGAAATTGCGCTCAAAATGCTGATCCCGGGCTGCTGCCCAGCTCATTTAGCAAGCTCATTTGGATTGATATCATTCATGTTGTTGTTGTTGTTAGTTGCGAAGTCATGTCTGACCCATCGCGACCCTATGGACAATGTTCCTCCAGGCCTTCCTGTCCTCTACCATCTTCTGGAGTCCATCTAGGCTCATGCCTACTGCTTCATTGACTCCATCCAGCCACCTCATTCTCTGTCGTCCCTTTCTTCTATTGCCCTCAATCTTTCCCAGCATTAAGTTCTTCTCCAGTGAGTCCTTCCTTCTCATTAGGTGGCCAAAGTATTTGAGTTTTAGCTTCAGGATCTGGCCTTCTAAAGAACAGTCAGGGTTGATCTCCTCTAGGACTGACCGGTTTGATCGCCTTGCAGTCCAAGGGACTCGCAGGAGTCTTCTCCAGCACCAGAGTTCAAAGGCCTCAATTCTTTGGCGCTCAGCCTTTTATATGGTCCAACTTTCACTGCCATACATTGCAACTGGGAAGACCATAGCCTTGACTATATGCACTTTTGTTGACAGGGTGATGTCTCTGCTTTTTAGTGTGCTGTCTAGATTTGCCATGGCTTTCCTCCCCAGGAGCAAGCGTCTTTTAATTTCTTGGCTACAGTCCCCATCTGCAGTGATCTTGGAGCCCAGGAAAATAAAATCTGTCACTACCTCCATTTCTTCCCCATCTATTTGCCAGGAATTGAGAGGGCCAGATGCCATGATCTTGGTTTTCTTAATGTTTAGTTTCAACCCAAGTTTTGCACTTTCCTTCTTCACCCGCAACAAGAGGCATGTAGAGAAGGTAATTCTACTCTTGAACCTATATCCACATCGTCCTTCTGATTATCTAGCTGACAGAAAACTTTCCATGTTATGGGAAGGCAGGTTATTGGCTGGTAGTTGGCTGGAGCTGTTCCCTTGTGGGAGTCTTTCATGATTAAAACTGTTCTTCCTTGTGGTAGCCAGTCTGGCTAGTAGCTAGTTGCTAGCAACTGATTCATCTGTACTGCTAAACATTAATGCAATGTTGTTAGTTTCTTTAGCTAGTAGGTATGCATCATACCTGGGCCAGCTCTTCATTTACAGGTAGTCCTTGACTTACAATAGTTCATTTAGTGACCATTCAAAGTTACAATAGCCCTGAAAAAAGTGACTTACAACCGTTTTTTACACTTCTGACCATTGCAGCATTCTCATGGTCATGTGATTAAAAATTCAGATGCTTGACTACTGACTCATATTTTTGGCAGTTGCACGTGATCCCCTTTTGCAACTTTCTAACAAGCAAAGTCAATGGGGAAGCCAGATTCACTTAACTACCATATTATTAATTTAATGACTGGAATGATTCACTTAAAAATGGTGGCAAGAAAGATCATAAAATGGGGCAAAGCTCACTTAACAAATGGCAACAGAAACTTGGGGTTCCATTGTGGTCATAAGTTGAAGACTACCTGTACTTAGTCACTATGGGATGTTTGTTACTGTGATGGTAACTGGTTCCTGTTCTGGGAGATTGTTGTGGCGTGCTCTCACATCCTGCAGCCACTTTGCACTGGTGTTATGTGTCTTCTCTTTCTCCTATATATTCTTTCAGTACTATTCAGTTCCAATTATGGTGGCTCTGCTGTTATTATGTTGTTGCTCTGCTGTTGGATGATTCTTTGGAGAACAGGACATTTATTTCTTGGCATCTGTTTCTTTAGTGTATCTTAGCCTGGTAGCCAGTGCTATGAGTCTTTGATACTCTTGATTGTGCAGCCAAACATCTCCAGGATTACAGCAGTGCAATGGTTTCAGTTATGGCGGTAGTAGGGATAGCTGTGAGGGTTCTCTTGGCATCTTTTGGTATATTATCTGATGGTACTTCTCCACAAGTCTTGGCAACTGGTCTTGAGGGTTGACTGTAGGTAGTTTGTCCATCATCTTAAGCCTCACATGAGCTGTTGTGCTCTGTAATGGAGGGGTGTGGCAGTGATGTTCCAGCTTCAGGTGTTGGCTGCATATTCAGGTGTCTTTCAAGGTATTCTTGAGTCTGGGATTTAATGTGTAGATGGTGTTTCTCAAGCATCTTCTTCACAATTTTGAAACATTGGGTAACTAGCTGTTTCTCAATTCGTGTGGATGCAAATCTTCTATCCATCCATAGTTCTTTCATACGTATCATATATACATTATTAGGACTACTGTTGTAGTAGAGTTCAATCAATTCCAGGTTCCCTGGCTCATCCATGTATGTTATATTCCAGTGGAATAAACTGCTAGTTCCCTAATATCTGACATAGACCTTATTACTCTGGGCCATGTCCGAGCCAGTATGATTCTTCTGCTTCATGTCACTCTCATATTTGAAGTAAACAGGTGAAACATTAGGGGGGTGTTTGCCCAAGAACCTCTACTGCTATGGTAGGTACGTAATTAGTTCTGGTGAGTTTGGTGTTTGCATCCTGTTTAAATAAAGTAGTTTGCCCTGACAGTGTTGGTGGGGATGTGGTTTTCTCCTTGGTAGTTCCTTGATCAGGGTATTACCCTGAAATACTCTAATCCAGACATGTCAAACACAAGGCCCGGGGGCCGGATCCGGCCCGTGAAGTGGTTTCATGTGGCCCGCGAAGCCATCCTGGAAACAGTGAGGGAACGGCCCCCACTGCCTTGGCCCTGGCCCAGAGACCCTCCTCTTGCCAGAGACCCTCAGATCTGTCCCACTCCTGCCCAGGCCCCCCATAGGCACCCTTGATGCAAATGATGTAGAGCTGGCCACGCCCACCCAGTAGGCCATACACACTCTAGCCACGCCCACCCAGTAGGCCACACCCACCCTGGCCATACCCACCCGGCCCCCTGAGGGCAACTGCAATGCTGATGCGGCCCTCAATGAAATTGAGTGTGACACCCCTGCTCTAATCAATGAACTATCAAGGAGAAAGCCATAACCCCACCCCCACTGGCATTCTTGGGAAGGCATAAGACTGCCTTATTTAATTGCATGTAGTCAATGGTGTTTTGCAGTACTCATTATGAGACTGGAGAATTTGTATTTCTAGAACTGACAGTAACATTCATTAGTGAGATACTATAGGAAGAAAAGGTTCCTTTGTTTTATGCTTCCATAGGTTCTGGGATATGTTCCTTTATTCTACAGTGATAAACTGACAATTATTCTGAATACATTATACTAGGAGCACTGTGTAACAAATTGCAGTCCCTGCCTTAATTAAACATCGACATAAAGAAAGAAAAATTGCTCAGAATTTGTTCATTTGTTCAAGCAAATGAAAATTAAACAAAAGAACAATGGCACATAAAAGCCAGAATAAAAATAGAAATTCTGCACAAAGCTGTCTAATACCCTTACTTGCTGAGCATTTAGCATTTATTTGATTTAAAATTGTTACTGATATTCATAACATAAAATAATCTGTAGTCACAATCTCTTTATGGACATTGAAATAAGATGCATCATTAGTTCTGTAAGATTTTGCAAAGTGTGTGCCTTAGAATGATAGCATTTTAATAATGGAATAAGAAATTGATTACTGAATTTAGATTTGCTAAATGTACTACAGGCTAAATGGATTCTTAATTCCTATTAAAGTGAAACACTGAGCTCTCAAAATTACAAACTTTCGATGTTCCGGGGGTGGTGGTGTTTGGAATAAGGAAATGAAACCACAGAATATATATGTTGTTTATTCAAGATACAGCTCTATATTTCCACATCTTGAAATTACAGTTATAAAAAACCCTCCAACAGGATTGTCACGTAACTGCCCTATCCAGTTTATTCTCTTTCCCGACAGTGATTTGCCAGATATAGTAACTTAAGCAGTTTCACCACCAGGGCATAATATGCCACCTATAATTATGGCTAATAAAAGTTTTCTTGGAATTGGCAGTTTTTGAAGAGTGCTTGGATTCCTTCATATTTTAATCTGTTTATTGCCTGGTGCCTTCTCAGAATTTGACTGTACTCTAAACTAAGATAATAACTCTAAACTTTACTCAAGTGAATCAATAAAGCACTATCTAGGCCCATTGAAAGTTTTAATCATATTTGAAGTAAAGAATTAAGTATTGGATTATGTGTTTTGGAACATGTATGGTCCAGCACATTGATACTACAGCTGAATCTCCTTTTGCCTTAACTAAACTATAGCATAGGCAAGAGAGTTACAGAATCTTGGCATGTCATAGATCATGGCTTCAGTTGTGACTTGTCATTTATACTCTGTACTGATATAATGAATCAGCACAGAATGATGAAGAGTAATTTTGACTGATTAAGAGAAGCAAAGAGCTGATCATACATTAGTCAGTTGCCTCAGAATCCTCAGAGCCAGTTGGCAGGCTAAACGGGCTTCTACACATAATAACTCCATCTGATCTATGAATTAACAATTAAGAAGCAGTAGGTAGTTCAAATTGTTTCTTTCTTCTGCTAAATGTCTTCTTGATTATATGGTTCATGAGTAATACTTGTTGAACTGCAGCACAGTTCTTAGTAGTTGTAGTGTTAGCTCTTCCAGCAAAGTTCTGGCTGATTTTGAAGAGCCAAAGAATAAGTATCATAGCACATATTAAACCATCTAAATTTAATGACATTAACCTGTGAGTTTATAGAAATTGCTCAACCTCAATTCCATCAGTAGCACATGATCACTAAGAATTATTGTCTACTAACATAGGGAGGGTTGTGAGTTACTCTTCTTACATTGGAACAATGAGGGAAATTACTCATTACATGGACAGCTGGCTTGATGCAAGTCTCATCTCCTGAAAATGTGGAGTTAAAGAATTAAAATGTTTTTAATTTTAAAAAAAACATGAAATATAAATATATATCCATGCCGCCATATTTCCATAAGGGGTGTGGACTTCTTTCAATGAAGACTTCAAACAGCAACCTGACAGTTGTTTACTGACACTTCAGTTTGGATTCCTGCACTGAAAGATGCATTGGACATAAAGGTTTAAGTGAACGCTAGGTAGCGTAACAGCTTATTTTTTTAACTGAAAGATCAAGCTGTTAAAAATACTGCACTTTTTCCAACACTATATTTGTTATTATTTGATGAAATAGTTGCATCATTTAAGCCTGCATTTAAAGGAAAAACAATTGCACAGAAATAAACAGAAAAATCTCATACTTACGGAAATATCATCACTAAAGTCTATTTCATCCAAATCTAGGTACTCAGGAGCTTCCATTATTCTGCTATGCACATTTTCATTGGATTAGCTGAATACTGAAGTTCTGTTTCAAAAGAGAAAAAGATAAAATTAAAACAATGCACTTAAAAGTAGACATGATAGTTGATATCGTCACTGCTCAGTTTGCAAAAAACTGTACACTTATCATGACGCTTGGTAAATATTCTCAATACATTTTCAGTAGAGGCTTATCTATATTTTGAAAATTCTGCTAGGCTCATAAAGATGGTCTACGTGCACGAGTATCCCTGGGGAACTGTAGTTACCAGCACCAGCTGTAGAAGAGCTCCTTAGAGTTTCAGCCATCTCCCTTTTTAAAAGAAAACATATCTCAGATAAATTAGAATTGGAGATATGAACTTAATTATATTTATTAATTATTAGAAAAATGAAACCATCTCAAGACTAAGTGGAAATAGTGGTTTTAGTTTTGTAACTTCCACTTTTAGTGAGATCTCTAAATTTTATTATTTAATATCAGTAAGGTATTTTATTATTTGAAACAGCTGACTTTCAGTGTAGATTTAGGAAGATCCTTTAAAATTTTAGGAACAGGAGTATTGAGCGAAAGTCTGTGGAGATTCTCAATCATCCAGGTCATAGTTGTCTCCAAGTTATTTTTTTCTTCAAAAGGCAACTGGATTGTTTTTTTCCTTGAGGAGGAAGAAGAAGAAGAAGAAAACATTTTGCTTCTCAACCAAGAAGCTTCATTGGTTCATGAACTGTTCATGTTCATGTTCAACTGATCATCCAAGAAGCTTCATCAGTTTAGAACTGATGAGGCTTCTTGGATGAGAAGCAAAACATTTTTTTCTTCTTCCTCAAGAAACAAACAATCCAGGTTTGCCTTTTGGGAAAGAAAAAAACCCACCTTTGAGCATTCTAGGAAAGCTTAGAGAAATGAATCAGCTAGGATTAAGCAGGTTATGCTATTTATTTTATATGCCTTATTTCCAGCAGAAACACTATACTGGCTGGGGAGTCATGGCTAAAGTAGGACTTTTACTAGCTGCAGGGGGTGCTAAGATTTTATAAACGAAACCACCAAGAACGTGCATGAGTGTATGTATTCATTTGTTCATTCAATAAATGGTGCTATCTGAAAGTTGCTCTGTGTTAAATGTGGGACGCATTCAGAAATTTTATTCTCAGCTCCCAATTTAATATTGTGAGCTGCCTCTTGCTGACTAGCTTGCAGACCATGAATTATTCTTGAAGGCTTTTATAGTTCTTTCTCAACTGTGAGTTCTGCCCAAGATTTCATGAATAGATAAAATTAGGCTGCTAGGCTGGTAGTCTTTGAAAGCCATGTTGTTTATTATCAGATGTAAGGAATTAATGTTAAAGTAACTCACAGGCTGTGACAACAAATTAATCTGGCTATTCAGAATGCACAATATCATTTTATATTCCAACCCAGAGAAAAATGTCTGGGGAAAATGATATTTGATTTATAAATACTGAAGAACTTTACAGACCAAACAAATGCATAGTTTAAAGTAAACCAAGAAACACAAAGAACATAATCAGATCCCAGAGAGAAAATAAATATTAATTTCATAGGGGAAATGCAGCCAGTGCAACTTAGATGTCATTTTTATATGTTAACAATATATTGAAGGATCAGTATTTGCATACCAAGTAGAATATAATGTGGATGTTCTTCAAGCTTAAAGTC
The DNA here is from genome assembly GCF_947247035.1 of Vipera ursinii. Lineage (NCBI taxonomy): Eukaryota > Metazoa > Chordata > Lepidosauria > Squamata > Viperidae > Vipera > Vipera ursinii. Next base: position 241,828,011 of record NC_139513.1, read on the forward strand.
TTAAATAATAATAGCTTGTAATCTTTTCTAACATGCTTTTCTTGATTACAACGGCCACAGTTCAACAAAAGTTAAGCACTTTTAATTTCTATTTATTTTAATTCCCACTAAGCATAGATCTTTTCCAATGAAGTTAGTGGAGTTGAAAAATGGTTAATTTTGCTGAACAGGGTATTTTTTTGGGTATTTTTTTCTAATCTCCATGGCTCTATGTATTCATAATAAAGGTAAAGGTAAAGGTTCCCCCGCACATGCGTGCTAGTTGTTTCCAACTCTAGGGACCGGTGCTCATCTCCATTTCAAAGCCGAAGAGCCAGCGCTTGTCCGAGGACATCTCCGTGGTCATGTGGCCGGCATGACTAGACACCAAAGGCGCACGGAACGCTGTTACCTTCCCACCGTAGTGGTCCCTATTTTTCTACTTGCATTTTTACGTGCTTTTGAACTGCTAGGTTGGCAGAAGCTGGGATGAGTAACAGGCACTCACTCTGTTACACGGCACTCGGGATTCGACCCGCCAAACTGCCGACCTTCTGATCGACAAGCTCAGCGTCCTAACCCACTGAGCCACCGCGTCCCTTATGTATTCATAATAGTTCTATTTAAAATATACCATGCAAGATTCTCACTTTTATGTATTTATTTATAAAAAACATATCACAATACAAATATAAGAGTCCTAATACAAATATCTTGGATTCCTATTGGGCAATCCCTTAAATATGAGCCATCAGTATGCTGCAGCTGCCAAAAAAGCCAACACAGTCTTAGGCTGAATTTACAGAGGGGTAGACTCAAGATCATGTGAAATGTTAGTACCACTTTATAATGCCTTGGTAAGACCACACTTTGAATACTCAATCCAGTTTTGGTTGCCATGAAGTAAAAAAAAGATGTTGAGACTCTATAAAGAGTACAGAGAAGAGCAACAAAGATGATTAGGGGACTAGAGGCTAAAACATATGGAAAACAGTTGCAGGAATGGGACATGTCCAATTTAATGAAAAGAAAGACTGGAGTGACATGATAGCAGCATTCCAAAATCTAAGAGGCTACTACAAGGAAGAAGAGGGTCACCTATTTTCCAAAGCACCTGAAGGCAAGACAAGAAGCAGTGGATGGAAATTAACCAAAGAGAGAAGCAACCTAGAACTAAGGAGAAATTTCCTGACAATGAGAACAATAAACCAGTGGAAAGACTTGCCTTCAGAAGTTATGGGTGCCCAATCACTGGAGGTTTTTAAGAAGAGATTAGATAGCCATTTGTCCAGAATGGTATAAGGTCTATGGCCTGAAAGGGAGTTGGACAAGAAGACTTCCAAGTCCCTTCCAACTCCGTTTTCTGTTCTGTTATTCTATTAAGACTCCTAGCGGCTCACAAAATAATACTATATAATAAAATAGAACATAAAATAAATATGAAACAAACAAGCCCCTCATGTGTTCTATATAGTTGCTGCTTAGTTAGAAAGAATTCTGATGTTAAGGCTTCTAAGCAATACTATGTGGCTAATGAGGACATTAGCGTTCCGTGCGCCTTTGGCGTCTACTCATGCCGGCCACATGACCACGGAGATGTCCTTGGACAAGCGCTGGCTCTTTGGCTTTGAAACGGAGATGAGCACCGGCCCCTAGATTTGGAAACGACTAGCACGCATGTGCGGGGGAACCTTTACCTTTACCCAGGGCTTTTTTTCTCATAGAATGCCCAGAACAGAGTTCCGGCATCTTTTTTGGATGGAACCTTGTAGGGTAGGCAAGGCGGGTTGTATAACATGTGTGAGTTCCGGCACCTTTTTCTTTTACAAAACAAGCACTGCCTTTACCTAATGAGGACATAAAACATTATTAGGGAAGGAGGTGGGAACCTTATCATCTACAACACCAAGAGGTCTACTTTAAGCTTAAGAGAAAGAATTCTGTCACCTTGAAAACTTTGCTTTAACAATTTCCTGGTTAAAAAGTTTGTAGGCACAATGAAACTTTACATATTTAGTAATTGAATTTCAAATGGCAGTAACTGGTCAGGAAAAATGGAAACATGGCAGTTAGTTCAATGAAAGTGTGGTTCTTGGGTCAATGGTAGAGAATTTGTTTGTTAATTTAATTTGTATTTCTATTTAGTTCTATATTGTCAATTGTTATATAGCAATTTAAATATTGCTATATTTTAAAAAAGATAAATTGTAAAGCAATTCAAAGTGTTTTAAGGGAAAGTACCGTATGTAAACATTTTAAATTAAAAAATCATTAACTAGGTGAATTCTTTATTTAAGAAGTGAAATGCGCAAAATAGCAATCTCCTAAAATTGTTGCAAAAATATATACTGTGCAGGTACTAATCACATCATCTGGAAAAGGAGATGGAAGAGCTGAAAAATTTGCAGAACAGGTTAAGGAAAGTGATTCAGACGCTAAAGCTATTCCCCAGTGGAAAAAATACAGAGCATTTGGGGCTTATCTTGGAACCGTGTTTTCCCAAAAATAATACCTATCCTGAAAATAAGCCCTAGCTTGATTTTAACACATGCGCCCAATATAAGTGCTATCCCCAAAATAAGCCCCAGGGGTGAGGCTTACGTGTAAAAATCAAGCTAGGGTGGGGGTGGAGCTGCCCCACTAGCTTACCTAAGGTCTGCTGCAGGCAGTCCTCCCACGCCCTGACACCTGTCACACCACTGAGTTCTTCTGAGACTGCATGGCTCATTACGCCTATCACACTGCTGCTGCCACTTGCAGCAGGAGGCCGCGTGACTTGTGCTGATTGCGCTGCTGACACTGCTCATGGCAGGAGGCTGTGAGGCTCATTGCGCCAATCGTGCAACTGCTGTAAGCAGCGACACCAGCATGATCAGCACGATGCATCGCATGACCTCCAGGTGTGAGCAGCAGCAGTGCGAGCAGCATGATGACCCTCACAACCTCCTGCTGCAAGTGGATACAGAAGAAATTGGGCAGCAGTGCGACAGGTGTTGGGGTGTGGGAGGCCTGGCTGTGGTGGTCCTAAGGTAGGACATAACCTGAAAATAAGGCCAGATGCCTCTTTTGGAGGCAAATATAAGACCAGGTCTTATTTTGGGGAAAACACCATAGAAGTATAAAATCATGTAGGATACAGAAAGTGTGGACAGGTATATGTTTTTATCTGTCTCTCACATGTGAGAACTTGGGTCCTACTATTCAATTATAGTGGGGAGATTTAGGACTAGTACAAAGAAGTATTTCCTTATGAATAAACATTTACATTGTGGAATTATGATAATTGTAATGTATTGGGATTTTCACTTGTACTGATTCACGTGTCTGTTTGAATGCTGCTTAAAGGTTGCTCAATGGTGTGTCTGTGTAACGGTCAATGACTAAACCAGACTTGTTGTCTCCAAGAAAATCATTGGTTGATTTGGGGTGGGAATGGGTTCCTTTAAACCTATTGGCCGCCACCTAGTGGCCAACCATATAAGTAGCTGCGCAGCAGCCACTGTTTCACTTCTATTCCTGTTTGCCTTAATAATGCATGTTCCTGTTTGCAACCTTCCATCTCGCTTATTGCTTGCAAAGAACTGGCTACACAACAATAACGACTCCTACTTTAGAATTTAGAAATGACCAAATTCAGCAAAGATTGGGCTACCAATTGCAACTGGTCTCAGTGACTGTTTGCTAATTTTGAATGCCACTTCTTAGGGAGAAATAATGGAGGAGGTATTGTTTGTGAACTTCCTGAAAGCTTCTATATGGTTTCCATATGAAAGAGAAGGGTGGATTAGAAGGGTATTTAGCCTGATCCAGCATGGCTTTTTCTATGTTCTAAGTGAAGATTTGTCACCTCTCTTTGTTACTGAACGACGCATTCACATCTAACCTTACATATACTATCTGCATTATGTAAGACTTTGTTTTAAAGAACATACATCTACAAGATTCATATATGCAAAAGCCTGACATGTGACTTGGTGAATATGTAGTTAGAACAGTGAGGGGTCCTTGGTGTTCTCTGACCTTGATTGTTTTCTTGCAGATGTTTCATTAACCAAAATAGGTAATCTAGCACTAGTGTTACCTAGTTTGGGTAATAAAACATCTGCAAGAAGACAATCAAGCTCAGAGAGCACCAAGGATTGTTCAACTCTGAGCTACAAATATTCTCCTTTCTTAGTTTGAACAGTCTTCCATTTTTTTTAAAAAAAAAGACAGAACAATCTTCTTTAGAAGATTTTACCTAATTGTTCTATTTTCTCTTAAAATCCCAGCATGATGGATTTTTTTTTGTCCTTACCAACCTTAGAAACTAAGACATTTTTCTCTTAATATGCATATTGCTATCCCATTTTCATCTAAGCTCCTTTCCAGTCTGGAAACAGAAGGAGCAGAAACCATGATTATTATATAGTCTTCCCAGATGCTGCTGTATTTCTCTGGTTTTAAATCAAATGAGTGAAAATGGAATTTCAGCATTTGCAGCTTTTCAGTATTGGCAAGTCTGCTTAGGCTCTATAGGTTTGAACTCAATTTGCTGGCAAGCCCTTTGTTTCAGGCAGTACAATTAAGATTTAATTGGATCAGTTAAGCTAGCTATAAAACCAACTTTTCTGAGCCTGTAAAGGCAGAAGTAAATTGACAAAAAAGAGACTGATATAGACATATGAATGCAACCCAGATGACTGAATTCAGACATAACATTAAAGCATCATTAAGCTTCTAATCTTTTCCTTGTGGGCTTGTTGGAAAGAGAAGGGTGAGGGTGGTACATTTGACACTAAACCCTAGTTTAGGATTGCAGATGAACTGAATCAAAATAAAAAAAAATGTGTATATAATCTCTGTAATGTTCCTTTTTTCAAAAGAAGAAACAGTTGCAGGGATTAGACAAATGAGCATTCTCTTCACATTACGTTACAACATTTCTGTTATATGTCTATACGTACAAGATTTCCATCCAGAGATGAGATAGGAATCAATTACATAAATAATTTTTCAACAGCTTAGATTTCCATAAAGAAATTTGGGACATTATACTATTAATTTTAAATCACTGTAATGTAGAAAGTGTTTTTGGACACTCACAATCAAAGTTAATGCTGGTTTTGGTTTAGACATCATGTTCCAACTGCTAGGCAACAGGCAGTATGTTCAAAGAGTTAAACAATCATGGGTACACATAGAGAAGAACCAATGTAAATCTCAATCAAGTTTTTAATTTCCATTTATTTTTGCTCAATTATAATGCAAGGAAAATAAGTAAAGATGTAGGCAATTTTAATCTCATAGCATTAGTATCATGAACCCTATCAGGTGAAGATGTGGAAGAAGAATCAACTGAATAAGCAAAGCTGTATTTCAGTAATAACAGTACATGTTTTGTGTTCAGAAAACTAATCCCAAATTGAGGGCACTTTCAGGTAAAATCCAAAGTGTACTTGAATCCTCAGAAACCTTCTCCCACAAACTCATAAACTTAAGCAAATGAAGTTTTTTTTAAAAAAATGTTTATTTCTTATCTGTTCATTTTTTATTTATACGACACATATAAAAACAACTTTTCAGGGAATTTTATAATGAACAAAAAAGTACAGTATTGAAATTTTGACAGTAAGGAAAACTTTCATTTGGATGCAAATGCAAAGCATGATGAAAGTAATAACCCCAAACCAACCTTATCAAATATAAAATGGACTAAAAACAGTCAATGAAAAACAAGAATTAAAACCAGCAACATCTAAGACTGATTAATGTAGTTTAAACTGGTCATATCCCCAGGGAATGGGCAGCCTTTGGGAAACCATTCTCCAGGCTGCAGAAAGAGGATGAGATGAGAAAAGCAGCTCTCTGGGAGCCAAACTCACAGAAGATGTGGCAGAGAGTATGAACCTCTGCAATTTCTTTTTATACATGCACAATTAATTTACAAAGTAATGCATAGTTCATTATTGTGGTGTGTACTTTAATACAATATATCAGGGCTTTTCAACCAGTGGTACAGGTACCAGCTGTGGTACATTAGCACCTGGCAGGTGGTATGCGACCATCCTAGAAAAGCGGTAGTGGCGGAGGGGAATGAGCTGAACTGGTGGCAGCACCGCACAAGCCTGAGCGAGAGATGGCTGGAGCTGCAGGGCTGTCAGGGCTCAGCAGAAGCGCCAGGATCAGTGCCACTTTCCAGCTGATCAGCGCTTCTTCGGGGCTGTCAGGGCTTAGTGGAAGCACCAGGATCAGCTCCAGGCTCCAACTAGAGCTTGGTGCTGATCCTGGCACTTCTGCTGAGCCCAGAAGAAGTGCCAATCAGCTGGACTGTTGCAGCATCCCCAGGGTCTTGTGATTTACATTCAGATGCTTGGCAACTGAATCATATTTATGACGGTCACAGTGTCCCAGGATCATGTGAGGTGACCAAAACCTGCTGCAACCACCCAGCAGATGGTGGGGGGGGGATAAAAACCAAACACCCCACCCCTGCTTCCAATCCTCAACAAAAATGCTCACAACAATGAAAACCTCAGACAGGAGGAAGAGCGCTGCCGGGCGGGCAGGCAGGTGTCTTGCTCGGCTGTGGCTTGGGGGGCACTTTTTTCAGTTCCATTGTAACTTCAAAAAGTCACTAAGCGAACTGTTGTATGTCAAGGACTACCTGTACTTCATCACTTTTTTCCTTGTTATTTTTTTGGTCATCAAGTTTTTGACACCTTGCTAGGCGACTGGTGATACTCGGATGTCGCCATATCCTAAAAGTGGTACAATGGGTGAAAAGGTTGAAAAGCCCTGCAATATATAGTACTCATATACATTCTGAACACAGTCCATCCATTTGTTCAAAACAGTCTCCAAACTAGTTGCATTTTTTTGTGAAAACCTGTGTTCCTTATGACAAACGCAATAGTTATTCCCGTGCAAGATTGTTATAAAGAGGCATTGAATACCTAGGGTTGGCCTCAAATATGTATGATGAAGAGACACAAAAATAAGAAAGATGGTGCTATAATGTATAAAGTATATAAAGCAAACTGCAGTCCATTATTATTTTAATTATTTTTAAATTTTTATCTATATTTGTAATTTAAAAATATACTTTGAATTTGAAAATTAAAAAATGAAATATTAAATATTTAATTGTTTTATACGAGGGCAATTTGGAAATAAACCTCCATTTGGTTGTCAATGACAGACACTCACAGATACCAACCTTTTATTATAAACATTAAAAAACTACAACATTACATTACTTTTTGACATAATCACCATTCAAATTGAGGCACTTGTCATATTGTCTTACAAGGTTTGAAATTCCTTAGCAGTAGTTGCTTGGTGCCAAATCTGGGCTATAGGGCGGGTGATCAAAAACATCCCAACTGCTTCAAAATTTCTTAGGTCCATTTAGCAGTGTGCAGGTGAGCATTATCGTGAACCAACACCACACCGGAGGTCAGCATGCCCGGACGCTTGTTATGAATGGCTCATCTGAGTTTTCATAATGTTTCACAGTAGATTTCTGAATTGATGGTGGAACCACGCTCCATGAACTTCACTAGCAGTACTCCTTTGGCATCTTCACATTTGGCGGGATTTTCTATGGCACCACTTCTGGTGTGGTGTTGGTTCACAATAATGCTTGCCTACACACTGCTAGACGCACCCAAGAACTTTTGAAGCAGTTCCATTTGGGTGTTTTTGATTACACCCCTCCCCATAGCCCAGATTTGGTGTTAAGTGACTACTACTAAGGAAGTTCAAACCTTGTAAGACATTATGACAAGTGCCTCCATTTGAATGGCAATTATGTCAAAAAGTAATGTAATATTGTAGTTCTCTAACGCAGACATGTCAAACACAAGGCCCGGGGGCCAGATCCGGCCCGCGAAGTGGTTTCATGTGGCCCACGAAGCCATCCTGGAAACAGTGAGGGAACGGCCCCCACTGCCTTAGCCCTGGCCCAGAGACCCTCCTTCTGCCAGAGACCCTCAGATCTGTCCCACTCCGGCCCAGACCCCCATAGGTACCCTTGATGTGAACGATGTAGAGCTGGCCACGCCCACCCAGTAGGCCATACGCACTCTAGCCACGCCCACCCAGTAGGCCACACCCACCTTGGCCATACCCACCTGGCCCCCTGAGGGCAACCGCAATGCTGATGCGGCCTTCAATGAAATTGAGTTTGACACCCCTGCTCTAACGTGTATAATAAAAGTTCAGTATCTGCGAGGGTCTGTCATAAATAACCAAACGAAGGTTTATTTCCAAATTGCCCTCGTACAAACAACACTACTGTCTACAATATTTACCTTGATCAATCCTAATGTGATCAACCCTAATGTGCTTTATAATATAAAAGATTACTAAAATAATAGATTCTCTCTTACCCTAGAAAAAAAGCCTAGAAGAAATTAGTACCAGCTCATAACAAATAATCTTATTATGTTATGCAAGTTATGAGACTTAATCAAAATACTATAAGAGTTGATAATTTTTTGATAACTGATAACTTGTGACCTTTTGTTTGGTTCTAATAAAGGCATTGTCTAATGGTTGGTAGGTATGTAAGTAGACAGGCAGGCAGGCTGACAGACAGACAGGAATTCATTTAGAATTTCAAAAAAAGTCATACTAGTTTTTAAAGATAAATGAAATTACTTTATCCAGAAATCATGATTTTATACAAGGAGTGTGCCTTGTTTCAGATAAGAAAAAGTAACGGACATGATCCTGTTCATTTTTGGAACAATCAAAATATGCAGATTACTCAGTAGCATCAAGCTTTCTGACAAATGTAAATACCATGGAAAACAAGAAAGTTCATCTCTGAGTCTGAATTAAATGCCAGATATCAGGTGTTATTTTAGTTACAAAAGTGTTACAAAATGGAATTTGCAATTTCCATCAATTCGCACATAACATCAATGATGATGTTGAGCTACGCTAATTATTAACCACCACTGAGCAGACAGTACCTATTTTACATTTCTTTATTTCCCCTTCGTCATTTAACCATTAGTTGAAGGGGTCCACATATTTCTTTTTCCTTCTTTTTCTGAAAGAAGCCCCCCTGTAAAGTCATAACTATTCAAGAATATAGGTATTCTTGAATGAGAGGGCCAATGATTGCCCAACTCTTCCTTTCTGCTGTGCAAACAGCTATGCATGTGTGGCTCGATGTACGAATTGTTTCTGACACAGCGTCAGTTTTTCAAATGAGCCTGCACCTACATCTAGCCATTTCCTCCTCATAACTTAACACTACGGTAATTCAATGTTTTGAGGGGTTGCAAAAAAAAAATCATTCTAAAACAATAGCTTACACAAAGCACAGTCTTTGGTTAATTGCAGCTGCCATCCAAATGCCATAAATCAGCTTCATCTCCCAGTCTGTTTCTGGGTTCAGTTCAAAGTTCTGGTATTAAATTGAACAGTTTCAAAAAACAGAGCTCAGATTCTGGAAATGTGTGGTCTCTTCCCAGACTTTCAATCTTCTGACATATTAAAATACCCATATTCTTGAATGATTTTAGAGCAGTAGGGTTATGGGTGCTTTGTCTTTTGCTCTTCTCCACTGTTTTTTTAAAATATAATTACTGCTTTGTAATAAATGTCATGAGCAGTTTTGTACTTTTTTAAAAAGAGAAAAACAATAAATATTTTAAATATATAAAAATAAACATTGCTGCTAGAGCCAATAACTTGCCCATATAAAGATTCTTCTCAGTATAGTTTTCAGAAGCCATAGGAGAACAGGGGAAGGTGATAATCAGTACGTACAAACAAATCCTTGTTCCCCCTTCTCACATAATCTTTCCTGTACACTTAAAGATACTTTTTTTTAAAAAAACAAACAAACAAACTGTGGTTGTTAGGCATATGGAGAAACATCTATCGAAGAAGACATTGTTGATAAAGAAACTGTTTTCTTCTCAGCCTTATAACAGAAACACTTCACTTTTACTATTACTTTGTAGTTAATCAACATGAGGAAATAAGGGCTGACAGCTGAATATCCTGAAGATAGAACCGTCAGGACAGGTGGCGCAAAGTATTTAAATTTAAAATTCTTCAGGCACCTAATTAGGATAAAATTAGAAATCCAAAGTGAAATAATAACTGGTATTAACAACAGAAGAAATTTACATGCTCTGAGAACCTCAGTTTCACTAGCATCACGCCCAACCCATATGCATCCATCTGTTGCTTTCTTATATCCGCAAAGAAGGTGCATTATTCGGAATCCCACAAGCAGCATGGTTAGAAGAGGAAGAAGATCGATAGCCACTAGAAATAATCTTCCATAGAAAAACTCCACTTGATAATTTTTGTATTCAGTCTTACATTTAGTATAGATGAAACTGCCCGTTGATTCATTTTTTGTATACCCTTCATCTTTTTTTCCTGTGTAAAGTGAAAATGGGCAACAAAAAGCAAAACCGGCAACCCAAAGTATACCAACTATGAACAAGTGACACTTCCAACACTCTGTCGTTGTAGCTTCAGTTGGAGGATGCACCACTCGACACAATTTAAAAGTGTAGAACACAATAAGGTATAATGTGAACCATATGGCAAGAGAAGTAGTAAAATTCGTGAAGAAAGCAAGAAGTTTGCACCTATCTGAATCCAGTGCGATGCCAGATGCATAAACAATCTTCAAGACATTCACCACCAAATTATAGAGAAGATGGATAAGTGCAAGGTTGACTATAAGTATTAATGGGATTCGTGATTTATCATTGATGCATCTCTTTGTGAAATAAACCAGCAATGGATTTCCAATCACGCTACATGCAATTAAAATAGCGCAGACAACAATCTCCAGTGTGCTAATGCAGGAGTCCATGTTTTCCATTTAGTAAGTCTGTCCAGAATTTTCCTGATCTTTATCACTTTTGAGCTTTAAAAAGCCTGGTAAAATTTCTTATCAAATTCATTTTTCCCCCTCTTTGGTGAATTTTCAAAATGCATACAGTGCCAAGGAACTTCATCTACAATAGTCAGTCTCTTCGCAGAATGCAAAAATGAAAAACAAAACCAAGCCAATGTTTTTTAAGTGAATGTACTTAAGTGACCTTTCATCATCGTCACATGTGTGGTACTATCATTATGTACGCTCACAAGGGTATCCTTTAATGAAAGGTTACAGGAATATAAGAAACAACTTGGAAGCCTGCTTGTCTAAAAATACTTCAGCCACACAAGTCTTTACTGAACAACACACCCTATAACTGAGAAGAAAGGAAGAAAATAAATGGAAAGATTGGGGTCAAGGGAACACAAAAGGATGTGGTTTGCTGGCTGCCTGGAATATTAAACAGTAGTACGCTATTCTATATTTTCTTTCACTTTCATCCTTCTTCCACTTGTAGTGATAAAATACGAAGGCCTGGGACTTCTAGAAGATGTACAGACTAGGGAGCAAAGAGGTAGACGTAATATTTATTCTTTTCCCGTGGATGTTATCAATGAAGTTTTCTTTCTTGCAGACTGCGATTCACATTTCTAGAGTAGGAACAGCGATTCACATTGCTCTAGAGTAGGGACAGGCATAATGTTGATCAAAGGGTTTTAATTCGAGGTCCATAAACCTCTATTCCCCCCCACTGGATAATAGAAGTAGCAAAATAATTTATGGCCTCTAAACTAAAAATGTTTCACTTCAATAAATTTCACTATCTTTAATTATTGTATCCTTAAAAAGGGGGTGTTGCCTTGTTTTAATGGATTACTAAAGAAACTCATATATCTATATTTTTGTAATTGTATTTGAGCATAATTGCTTTCCTCTGAAATATAAGCTATATGTATTTTATTTTATGCATTTAAATACTTTTTCTGAGATGGTACCTACAGCTTAAATGCATAAAATAAAATACATAGCACTTAATTATGGACTTCAGATTTAATCAAAGTCAAAATATACATTATCTTATATTTTTCTGAAAATCACAGTGTAATGATCATAGTATCGATTCCAATGGAATGCCAACGTTACCCTTTTCCAAATTGTTGCCTTCCAAATATATTGGGACTGTTATTTGATAACCCATGATTACAATATTTAAACCAGTCTAATAATTACAGACTCCTCTTGGCAAATTATTTGACACTCTAATATTAAATAATAAAGCTAAATATTTGCACAATATTTTCTCAGAGGAATTTTCAACATTGAGGAAAGTTTTGTTCAATATAGTAAGAATCTTAAAAGGTCAACTGTGAGTTTTGACAATGATTATCTGTGCACTATTTTAAAATCTTTGATTCAGTTTAAAAGCAGTAATAAATCTTTATCAAAAGATAACAATGTGATGACAGTTAATTGATAACTTTAATAATATTGTTTGTTTTATATAGAGAACTAGGTATATTTATCTATGCATTCGACTAGCTGAAGTGAATTAGATGTACTCAGAGTTAATATATAGCTCTAAAAATTGTGTTCTTTGTAGCAGGTAAAGGCAAGGGGCATTAAAAAATAGACTGCATTCTTCTCAACTTTCCCAATATTCCAAGTTGTGTCTGGGATGGATTTTTAGGAGAGAAGACTAGAAACAACTCCCTTTCTCTATAAAAATAAAAGCTTGAAGCAATCACCCCAAGCCTTTTTATTATTCCCCGCAGATTGCTTTTTTATGTGCAAAAACATATTGCAGATGATTCTTCGAGGGACAAAATATTTAAGGCTCCATGACTGTGGACCTTGTGAACAGAGGGTGGTGATTTTTCCCTCTGTACCCTATGAAGTACTCTGAGGATACAAATTTTCTTAAGATGGAAAAAGGCAGATATAATATGATTTTAGGATTAAATTTTCAAATGAAGTAATTTTGTGCCTATATATGTTTGTGAACTCAATCAATTAATCTATAATGAATTATTGTCTTTGCCAGATTGACAATACAGAATTATTGTCCCATGCCTACAGTATTGTCCTTTGATTCACATGGTGCCTGCATTTGTCAGTGACAGAGACAAATGCGTATATTCCCTGAATATGTCTTAAAATATTGGATCCATTAAAGCCAATAGGAAATATATATTGCAGTTTTGGATGAAGTCTTGCTGTTTCCAGTAAGAACATATTGTCTGCTTTTTAATTAGAGAGGCCTTCATATAATTATATATTACAGGTGAAGCATTCTTTCTCCTCTTTTATATATAAATAAAATTGTTCTAAAAAAGGCTCAAAACTGGGAAAAGACCTTCAATTAGGTAAAGTAAAGCTGAGCAGCAATCCAGATTTGAAAAGGAAAAGGTGATTTGGAGCAGACACCGTGCATACGTGTTCCCTCTGTTGGTATCTCCTTAAATCAAAGCATAGGAAAAAGCCACTTCTTTAATAATTGCTGATGATGCAACGTGAGGTGCCTTTACATATTCCAAATCACCTTCTGGAATTCTGATTGCTGCACAGCCCTCATATACTGTAAATAAATTGCTCTTATCCAATCAACACCAATATGAAAAGGCAATAAATAAACTTATTCCAGTTAGAGTACCTAAACATATAATTCAACTTTTCCCACCTTGATACTCTCTAGTTGCACTGGAAAAATAGCTATGTTGGGAATTCTCAGAATAATAATCTCAGTGTATTTAAAGGTACTACTTGGGGAAGTTTGGTATAGCTTAATATTTTATTTTGACCTTTAATGTCATCAGCTTTTTGAACAAATCTTAATTTGAAGCAGGAAAAATTATAAAAGCTATATAGAAGGAAATATAATTTGTCCCCCTCTTATATATTTATTTATTGACTTGGAAAGGGACTGAAAATAAAGAGCTTGCTTCTGTACTGTAAAGCCCTCTGGAATATTGTGCACATTTTAAAAAGGACATAATATATAATTCAGTGTAATCTGCAGGTAGATACTCCCACCAGAAGAGGATGAGGAATAAATTATATGTGTTAAGTAGCATGAAAAATGGAAAGATTTTCATTTCAAAATTTAAAACTCACCTGAAATTATGGACAATTATGCAAATTCAGTAACAATTGACACAGGTTCCCAGATACTTGAATATTAAATATATTCAAAGCCTTGAGGAATGGTTTGTTGTACTGAATTCAACAATAAGATCTAGATGGTTCGACTATTATGGCATTCAGTTGCTAAACTGAGATATAAAGACCTTGCACAAATATCTACTTTCAGGTTACTTGGGGTGGGGGACGGGAATAAATATTCCTTTTGAAGATTTAAAAAAGGCCTCTGTGAAGCAGTGACAATTTTTGTCTTCAGCATTCAAAAAAATAGCCCTTTGTTTTGGCATATCATATCAAGACAGCTTGTTTGTTACTCCTATTAAACCAGATCCATATAATGCCATGAGAAGTTCATTTTGGATCTCTTTAGGTGTCCCAGATGGAAGAACCTGTGGATGTACAGCCAGGTAGGCAGGCTGTCCTAACTGGCTACCAGTTTCGGTCTCATGTGAAGTCAGGCAAGATGGTTGACAGTGGTAATCTGAAATGCTGAAATCTAATGTTAACTGGTGAGACCTTAATGTTGGGTGTGGCTATACATACCTCAATTTTTTAAAGCAGGGAAGTATGATTCTGCTAAGTATCAATCAATTAGTTCACTGAATAGAATTAGGAAGCTTTATGCTTGAACAACTAAAATAGATATTACAAGAATGGATGGAGAAGGGAGAATGAGCAAGTGAGTTTTAAATATCTTGCTGTACTGTTTTAGAGATCAAGATCACTGATGTCACACCTAGATGCATGTCTGTGGCAGAGGTTGGCATTCTATGACCTATGAGTTGGATGTGGCCCATCGTCTGAAGTCATCCAGCCCACAATCCCCAAAATACATCTAACCTGCAAGAGGAGAGAACAACCATTCATTAGGCTGTTATGAGCAGTGCCTCCTTGGGCAGCCATTATAATGATGGCTTTAGCAGCTGTCTTGGTGGAGGTGGAGCAACAAATCCCTACCCAACGCTGGTGTATGTGGTGAGGTAGAGAAGGAAATTGTGGTAACATGGTCTCTGGTCCCCATGCAGAAGAAGGTTGCTGATCCCAGGTCAAGATGCTTAAAAAGCTCTTGATTGTTTCCAAAATCCTTCCATTCAACGACATAAAAATACATTTTTAAGCTCTAAAACTATTTGTTGCTAGGCCTTTTAGCTCAGTTTCTTTATGTTTCTCAGTAGGGTTATAAGTTATAAATCATGGACAAACAGGACAAATAAAATTTATAAGAGCAGCATTTCAAGCACCTAAATGAGTATCAGCCCTGAGACTAGAAACTGGTCCTTTCAAGAGCATGATTGTTAATATTTAATTACTAGTTAAAATGCCATTATTCCCCGATAGGGTTACTTCCTTTTACTGTATCCTGTTGGACCAATTTCAGTTCTCATACAGCATTTTCAAGAAATGTTTATAAAAGTCTCATTATGTGCCTTCCTTTAGATGTTCTGCAATTTTTAGAATTTATCTAGGCCAGTAAAATCATCAGAGAAAGGCTTTTAAGCATGACAGTTTGATCTCAAAGCACACTAGAGATTGAACAGGAAGCCCAATATGGCAACCGGTTAGTTGGGTTATGTCACTTACTTCCAACAAAGATTATTCTCTGGGGCCAAGTTTGACATCCTACCCTGTTGAGGGGATTAATAAAGTTCCTACAGTATAACCTGCTAAATCTGCCCCTGCAGCTTTACTGCAGTTGAATCCACCCTTCATATATTATCATATTTTTCCTTTTATAATGAAAGCTGAAGAAACCTAATTTTTCCTTTATTATTTCATACCAGGTTGGTCTATTTAATTTAATGCTATTTTCCTTTTATCAGGAAGAAAAATAATTTTTTGGTCCATATAACGTTGCATGGCATTTGTCAATATTTTCAAGGAAATGATCTTGAATATATATATATATATATGTATGTGTGTGTGTGTGTGTGTGTGTGTGTGTGTCTGTGTGTGTGTATACACATATACATTTGGACGCTTGCTATCTCCAATTCAGAGGTAACATGTAATCAACTTTCTCCAAAGGCAAAGTAACATTTAAATAACAAAAATCTAAATGTTACACACATATATAAAGGTAAAGTTTCCCCCGCAAATGCGTGCTAGTCGTTTCCGACTCTAGGGGCCAGTGCTCATCTCCGTTTCAAAGCCGAAGAGCCAGCGCTTGTCTGAGGACATCTCTGTGGTCATGTGGCCGGCATGACTAGACGCCAGAGGTGCACGGAACGCTGTTACCTTCCCACCATAGTGGTCCCTATTTTTCTACTTGCATTTTTACGTGCTTTCGAACTGCTAGGTTGGCAGAAGCTGGGATGAGTAACAGGCGCTCACTCTGTTACATGGCACTCGGGATTTGACCCGCCAAACTGCTGACCATCTGATCGACAAGCTCAGTGTCCTAACCCACTGAGCCACCGCGTCCTTACACACACACACACACACAGACACACAGACACACATAGACACACACAGAGACACACACAGACCAGACACATGTATATGTATATGTATATGTATATGTGTACGTGTATGCATATGCGTATGTGTATGTACAGTATATATATGTATACGTGGTGGCTCAGTGGGTTAGGACGCTGAGCTTGTCGATCAGAAGATCGGCAGTTTGGTGGGTCGAATCCCAAGTGCCGCATAACAGAGTGAGCGCCTGTTACTCGTCCCAGCTTCTGCCAACCTAGCAGTTTGAAAGCACGTAAAAATGCAAGTAGAAAAATAGGGACCACTATGGTGGGAAGGTAACAGCATTTCGTGCGCCTTTGGCATCTAGTCATTCCGGCCACATGACCACGGAAACGTCCTTGGACAAGCGCTGGCTCTTCAGCTTTGAAACGGAGATGAGCACCAGCCCCTAGAGTTGGAAACGACTAGCAGGCATGTGCAGGGAACCTTTACGTTTATATATATATTGGTGTAACATTTAGATTTTTGTTATTTAAATGTTATTTTGCCTTTGGAGAAAGTTGATTTTATTGAAATAAATTGATTATCCTTGCATTTATTTAAAATATGCAGGTTTTTTCCCTAGCATTTCCTTATGGAGTGCATAATTAGCTGTGGAATAACTTACTGCAAAGTGTGATAATAACTGCTATCCTCCTGAGTTTAAAAAAAAAGGTTGTGTACATGTTACCTCTGAATTGGAGATACCAAGCCTCCAAATATGAGCTGCAATGGGGTGCTTTTGAAAGCACCCCAGAGATATATGGTGGGCCACTGTGAAAACCAAAATGCTGGCCTTATTCTGATGGCTTGTGGCTATGTTTTTATATTCTGTTTTCTATGCTATTTTTCTACTGAAGCTTATAACATATAAATCTGCTAGTAGAATTTATTTCAAAAGTGTTGCTTTATTTAAACATATTTATACTTCTCAGGCTTAGACCGTTCAAATTTATCCATGTGCCCACTTTTCAAGAAATGTATTTGTTTTCACCAAATTTGGGCAATTAGTGAAGTATCTATTTTTTCCCTACTTTTCTCTAACTTCAAGTGCTTTTCAGTATAAAGTTACTATTTGGCAACAAATTAAATGAAAACGGTACATTTAAAAAGCCAAATCTTTCCAACCATCATTGAAGAAAATTTTGATCTGGACAATAAGGTTAAGCTGCATTTTTTTAGAATCTGCTATGCTCTTTTTGTGTCAAAATCCTTGAACAAATTAGAAAACTACATTGTCTTAAAAGTCTACTTGTTTCAATTTTAAATTTGCATTCCTTTTATTCATGCTTTATAGAAAACATTTCAAAAACAAAACTGAGAAAGGTAGGGGGGGTTGTATAGCCCTTTACTAGAAAGATGGTCTATTAACAGTATTATGGTATAAATTCACATATCCAAACAAAGTGACAATCTGACATATCAAGACACTGCTTTGACAGTAATAAGCTAGATAAGGGATTGTAATATAGTCTCGGGAGCATTGATTATTTCTACCTGCTAGAACTTCTGTTGCACATTTTTCCTCTGTCTAAATGAAGTAAAATAACATTGTTTCTATTAGATGTCATCTACATAGTCTGGCTTTTCTCTCCTTGACTGAGCATCTTTGTAGCACCAGCTTTTCTTTTTCCCTTTCATTTTTCCTCTTCTTGTTAACACAGTGTGCCAAGAAAAACAAATGTTACAGGATAAATTATGTGCTCAGTCATCTTACATAAAATTTAAATGGGAGAGTTAAATGCATTTTCAACGCCCATACATGAATTAGAAGCAACACTTTTTTCTAAGAAAAACAAAAGACTAGCAGCTGGGCCACTGAGTAAAACAATGTGATTGATTTCGGTGGAGGGGTGAATTCTGGGACTGAGATTACCTTATCACTTATCATGTTTATTCAGAAGTCTCCCTAAGTTCAAAAGTTCACAGCTGCCTATAGAGAGACCTGGTACGTTTGAAGCAAGCCAGAATAAAGGTATTGTTTAAGACTGGCATACAACAGCTATCAAAATGTATTGCACAAATCATAACTGATCACTCTCCTTTATAGTCTGGAGGTCACTGAGAGTGACACAGATAATCAGAGACTTCCAGTAATGTCTGCTCTTTGAGCACCACATTTTAACATTCATCCAGAGAGAAGTTATATGGGGGCCCTGCAGTTTGCTGGCTGTCCAGAATATAAGGATAACTTCTTCCTGTGTAGTTTTTTTTATACACAACAAGGGACTTTCCCTTTATGGACTAAGCAGATCAGCTTCTCTCTACAGATTTACATGACTGTGCAAGCTAAAGCCCACAAGGTTCTATTTTTTTAAATAGTTGCATCATCATACTGCAATAACCAAATTGAATCCAGCCAATTTCATCAAAAAGACATTATGGGAAAAATCAGAACATTAAATGTATTTTTTTTAATAAATGGATGTAAACAATGCACATCAAGTGCATTTCAAATGTATCATCATAGATTTCAGAGTTTGTAAATTTCAAAATATTCACTGTAATAGCCCACAAACAGGTTTGGAAAAGCACTGCTAGATCACGTTCCATGAAAACTAAAGTTGGAGAGAAATAAGCTTACCTCCACTTATACTAGACTTTCTTTTTGGGTTTCACATGACCAAATCCTCATAAGGAAATACACACATACAGAGTATATGAAAGCAAACAAATCAATATTAAAAGCTGCAGTAGAAAAACAACTTGGCAGAATAAAAGCTATCCCACAAAGCGCTAAGTAAAGCAAGTGTACCTTTAGACCAGGTGTCTTCAAATGCGGCCCTTTTATGACTTGTGGACTTCAACTCCCAGAATTCCTCAGCCAGCATGAAGTCCACAAGTGATAAAAGGGCCACGTTTGAAGAACCCTGCTTTAGACTCTATAAAATCAGCCAAGGAAGATATGCTGCTTTAATTCAGGGAATATATTCAACAAGAAATATATGAATTAAAAATTCTCTCTCTCTCTCTCTCTCTCTCTCTCTCTCTCTCTGTGTGTGTGTGTGAGAGAGAGAGAGAAAGAGAGAGAGAGAGAGAAAGAAAGTAAGAATTGCATGTTTATTTATCTGCAAGTATTTCTTGAAGTGAAAAAGTGGTATTATTTTTTTTTGCTTGTATGTTGTGATTGCTCTGGCTTATCACTGATTCAAGAACTCCTGTTATGGTTTGTTCTGAATTTTCTGACTGAACAGGCAGACCAGAAAGACTTAGCAGCCTCACTAGGTATCAGTTGGGGCATCATTAAGATAATGAGAGGCCATATTCTAGCATAGCACCTGGCCTGAGAACATACTGTAGCTATATAAAAGGCAATCAGCACAGCTCCATGATAGGAGAGAGTTGCAGCCTCCAGGCTCTTTTCTTTCTAGTGAAAACAACTCTGCACCTGCATATCCTGTTATTCTTGCTCTTTGCCCCGCACTCAGGCCCTGGGCTTGATACTGAGATCAACTCAGGAAATTCTTTGGTGCTAAAACCCAGGATGGTTAAGAACAAAGTTTGTGTGTCCATGTCTGCCTTTCTCCTGCTAAGTGATCACTGATGTTTTAAGTTTCAAGGCAAGTCTCCTGTTTTCCAGCTAATTAACCCCAGTTGCTCTCAGTAAGTTTACTACATGGTAATAAAGCTTTTTACACTAATATTGGTTTGTTTTCTGTTTTGCATCAGCTGGCACAAGTCTAAAACATTATGTTCCCCCTCCAGGCCATGTATCCTCCTTCTAAACCATGGTGTCTGAAATAATTCAATGGGTCGTTGGTGCTGATTGAACTGCACAAATTCTCTTCTATTGAAATGATTCAGTGGGTTTCAAGAACTAAATGATCCAATGTAGAAGTGGTTTCAAGAGTCATCTGGCCAGAATACTCTATCTGGGGTTCTTCAAAGCATATTCAGTTTAGAGAATTTATTTCCAGAAATCATTCAACTGCTCTCACAGTGGCAGAGTCTAGAGAAGAGTCGTCATACTTCAGATGGGAGACTGAATTCTTCGGTCTCTGACTGCAAATGCAACACAGCCCAATGATTTTGCAGCTCACCTGTAATTTTCTAATAGGAAAGCTTGCTAAAAATAGAAATAACTTACCTAGCAGGTTGTTGACATGAAGCATATTACTTACCTGACAAATATGCAATTATAAACTACCATCTTATTTTGTCTGACTATGCGCTTAACACCCCATGATTGGTTCTTGCCAGTATATTGGTTAGGCTAAAAAAAGTATTAAAAAAGAAAAAAAAAACCAAAAACCCTAGCCCAATCACAAATCGCAAAGCAATAGCCCACAGGTCTGCAACCCGCGGCTCCGGAGCCGCATGCGGCTCTTTCAGCCATCTCCTGCGGCTCCCAGTCCTCTGCCATGTGCAGTCCCCCCCAAAAACAAGTGGGACTAAAAAAGTTCAACCAATCAATTCAAATATGCAGGGTAGGTGCATATCTTGCCTTGTCTCCACTCTTCAGTCAAACCCTGTTCTGCACATGCGCGCATGCACGCGCATGCACACACATTTTTTGCGGCTCCCAGTTTTTCCTTTTGTGAGGGAACCAGTTCCGAGTGGCTCTTTCACTGTTTCAGGTTGGTGACCCCTGCAATAGCCCAAGCACAGTGCTTAGAACAGCTGGAATTTTCAAAGCAAAACTATTCAAAATAGGTTTTTTTTCAATTTCAAAACAAAGCTTTTAAAACATGCCTTTTGTTTTATGCTTTGAATATATGAAATGGTAACACTGAGGTTGAAAAAAATTACATTTCCCTAGTATTGATAAGAGATCATCTATGAAGCACTGCAATTAACCCATACATTATAAATTACAGGTTCATTGCATTGTTACCAAAGAACTAGTCTAGCTGATTTAGCAATCTTATAATGCATAACCTCAGCATGTGTTTTCTCATGACCAGGACCCAGTGATATACTGAATATCTATCAGCCATTTCTGATGTATTTGAAAAGGGTATTTTCTATTTTATAGGTGTGTTTCTGAAATGGATTCATCATATCATATCATGTAACAATGTCATAAGCTAATTCAGTATTACTAGAATAACTTGTTTAATAGTGCTCTTGCTGCACTGCCAGTTGAGGATCTAATTCTAGCTGCCAGAAACCCTTAGAGAACCATGCAATCAGCACATTCACCCTCATAAAATTTACTTTTATTTTTATATCTTTGACATTTGGCATCTTACTTAACTTGATGCTCTGGACAACCTCTTATGATGCATCTGTGAGCCAGATGCATCATAGCAAAACCGTGCCCACCCCATTGCCGGCAATGGAAAAAAAGTCAAGATATATCGTGACACATCACGTGACATTGTGAGTTTGACACCTCTTGGGCTAGAGCTTGTAACATTTTCTTGACAATAGATATCATCCTCTGAATCTCAGCATTCAAACATTTTTGCTTTGGTCATTATACAAAAGAGTGAAAATCACATTCAGGATAGAATAGTATAAAATAGGCCTAGTATGTACATAAAATTATAGAAATATGCTTTTACCTTCTCTATGTGCAGACTGATTTCCATTTCTTATTCCTTCCATACAATAATGAATAAACGTTGTAGCATTATGTCAGGCTTTGTATTTTTGCCAAGAACCATGTTTTCCTAGTACAAATGAAGGCAGATCACAGATGTCCAGCTGTTAAATTCATCATACTGCAGGGAGTAAAAACTCCACACCATAAATTATTAAAACAAA
The DNA here is from genome assembly GCF_947247035.1 of Vipera ursinii. Taxonomy (NCBI): domain Eukaryota; kingdom Metazoa; phylum Chordata; class Lepidosauria; order Squamata; family Viperidae; genus Vipera; species Vipera ursinii. The sequence continues at coordinate 241,850,137 of NC_139513.1, forward strand.
TAGCTATAATGGCATTTATTTTCTCTTCCATATTTATGGTTACACTGTTATTTCCTAAAATTTTAGAAGAGATTGAATATCAAGAAGCACTATTTCTAACTCTTTATTATATGCCTATGCTTGAATTAGAATTGCACAAGATTAACATAAAATCCATATATCTGGCACTTTTTAATAGTCTGAGATTATAAATCTGAAATATATCTCTTTACCCTTCATAGATTAAAAGAAAGCCTTGGAAAGATCAAGAAAATCAAGGTTTTGTCGATAATAGCATCTGAATAGATTATCTATTAGTCTGTAGCCCAGCATCTCTAATTTTTCCATGTGCAACTTTATTACCATGTACCTGAGATGCACATTTTTCAGTTTTTCTAACTTCTACAATCCAAGCTGAAAGTTTGTCTCTCCAAGCCTGCTACTTTCTTCCACTATGAGCAACAAGCAAAGGAAAGTTATTCTGATCAGATTAATCCTATGTGTTAAAAATTCTTCCTGTTCAGTTCCAAAGCAGGCAAAAGTTCTTCAGATCCAGGATAAACACTCTTGCTGTTTTAGCAGGATGGCTAAACCAGATAGGGAGCATTCTTGCTAACATTGGAACTGAGGATGGTATGTAATTTCTTTCTCTTCCAAATGCGCACAATCCATTTAGATTTCTTCTCCCTACTTGTGTCATCTACTGCACACCCCATCATTCCCAGTTTGAAGGTACTTTTATTGGAAAGCAGGCTAGGCATTTGTACAAACAAATAATAAAATGTTGTGAAACTCAACTGTTTTGTTAAAATCAACGACAGATAAATAAATGCTCTGGTTTATCTCTAGGAGGAATGAACCATGTAGGCCTTCTATGAGAAAGCCTAGGACTGCCAAGGAAAGAGTAGAGTTAGTAAGAGCTAAACACAAATATATTTAAAAGTGCTAGAAAAATGGAGGCCAATAAATGGAAATGTATTCAAGCAAAGAGAGATCTTAAGAATAAACAAGAAAATATACTTCAGACTTGTAGTTTACAGTAGTTTACAGGAAAGAGGCAAAGAAAGCAAGGCGATAAAGAATTAGTATGCCCTGGGAGCATTTTTTTTTGCAATGTTTTGAATGACAGCCTTTCAATGTTGTACTTTAAATCTACTCACTTGTCCCTCCTCCCCATGGGGTAAATCACTTAGGAATATTTCAGTCCTCTGTCCTCCTGATAATATTATTAGCCATACATCTCCTTACCCCAAAAGGCACAAAAAGGCACAACTGTGGCTACCATGACCCCTAAAATATTGCCCACCTCTGAGCAAAAAATTAGTCTGCTCTGACTGAATGCCTATAACTCATTTCACTCAGTGATAAATTTAAAGCCATTGCTTGCCTTGAAATGAAATACAAGTAGCCCTTGATTTATCACTACAACTGACCCCAAAATATCTGTTGCTAAGTGAGACAGTTGTTAAGTGAGTTTTGCCCCATTTTATGACTTTATTGCCACAGTTGTTAAGTGAATCATTGCAGTTGTTAAATTATTAACACAGTTAAGTGACTTTGCTTGTCAGAAAGTTGCAAAAGGTGATCACATAACCCCCCCAGGACGCTGCAATCATCATAAATACAGGCCAGTTGCCAAGCATCCAAATTTTGATCACATGACCATTTGGGATGTTGCAACATCCTAGATGTGAAAAATAGTCAGAAGTAATATTTTTCAGTGCTGGTTGTAACTTTGACTGGTGACTAAATGAATGGTTATAAGTCAAGGACTACCTGTATCCCCATGTAACACCTCTACTCCGTGAACTGCATTGGCTTCCGGTTGCCCTCCGGGTGAGATTCAAAGTGCTGGTGATGACCTATAAAGCCCTAAATGGCTTGGGTCCGGGATATTTGAGGGAACACCTGCTGCCAGCATCAAGTTCCCTTCGTCCAGTGCGCTCGCAGAGGGAGGGTCTCCTCAGGGTCCCGCCGGTAAAAGACTGCCAGCGGATAACACCCAGGGAGAGGGCCTTTTCTGTGGGTGCACCTGCCCTCTGGAACCAGCTGCCCGTGGAGCTCAGGACTGCCCCTGACCTACGCGTATTCCGCCGGGACCTGAAGACTTGGCTCTTTGAGCTCTCTGACCCAGGCTGAGAATTTTAACTGGGGTTTTATTTTCAGGGATAATTTAATCTTTTAATTCTCTTTTAACTTTGTATTTTATATTGATGTGATTTTAAAATGCCCTGTAAACCGCCCTGAGTCCTTTGGGAAAGGGTGGTATATAAATCTAATAAAATCTAAATCTAAATCTAAATCAGATACAGGATTTTTTTCCAGCACAAATAAATGCTTCAGAAGAGGATTCAAGCCTCTGAAGAAAAAGAAAAGTGAAGTTTTTCCCTTATTCCTTCTGACCTCCTGATAATTATTGTTGCCTGTCCCCAACTCCCCAACATGATTGTATTTACATTGCTACAAATGCTGTATGTTAAATGCAAAGAAACATTTTATATGACTTCTACTTTGGCTCTTAATTCAAAGGCTCAATACACTGCATAGTTTCTACACAATCCTGTTTAGCTTCCAAATAAACAAGAACATCACAGAAAAGCTTGATTTTGTATATAAGTAGTTCAATAGTTTGAACTTTTATCACTGTAATTTTCTGTATCTTTGAAACTCGGCATAAGCGCCTGAGTTCAAGTGTAAATCCATCTCAGCTGGAAATAACTACACACTCTTGGTTGCTAATGGCATCGTCTGTGATTCAGGTTCCCTGACATACCAGGCTTTGTTCATGTCATTTTCAATATCTTATGCCAACAGCTACGCTTAAAAAGAACAAAGATGCATCCGTTCAGCAGATGGCAGAATACATACTTTATTTTTGGCTGGATGCACAGAAATAACCACATGAAGGATGTGTACAATGAGACATATCAAGCAATTTTATCTGCATTCTAAAATCTAATTTGTTGGCACAGATCCATCTCTTTCTTTATATGACTCTTCTACAGTACATCTTTATAGGGTTTTCTTAAATGGACCCCCTGACACACATGCTCATTCTCTTCCTTCAAAGAAATAATCTATCTGAAAATATCAAATCATAATATTCTGTATTGAATCAGGATATTGCTATAAAATATCATGAGACAGTCCAGATGATGATAGGTGTTATAAGTTTGATATGGATGGAATCTCCCCATAGAGGTCAAAAAAATGAGAATAGGATAAATTCAAGGGTAGAGAAAAGTTATAATAGAGTCTATGTACTCCTGCAATATATTTAAGAATACTTCATCATTACAGAAAGAATACATTATAAACTTATAAGAGCATGTTATACAATTCTTGTTTTTTGTGACAAAATAAGCTTGTTGAGAATCATTTTATTTTAGTTGATTTCCTGAAAATTATAAGAACAAAGAAAAGTAAACAAAATGTAGAACGATACGATAGAAGAAACAGGAGATAAACCTAATCCAATTTAGTTAAATCCAAAGAAAAAAAATCCCAAACTTTGGTAGTTTCATGAAAACACAACCCAAAGAAACAGAGTGTGAGAGCTCGCAATGATTCAAACAAGTGAACCACTTATCTTCCCACAAGTGAAAGCAAAATCTTGGAGTGAATACAAAACATTTCTTAATTTCATGTAACTGAAAATAAGATGAACTTGTCCATGATATATATAAACTAAGGGAATCTTGAAGCCCAAGCCATTGTGTATCTTTGTGTATATGTTCAAATATAGGAGTACATTAGGCAAAAATACCCTTAGATATTTAACATTATAAATTTATCACCGCTGAAGAAAATTAAGACTGATAAGACTAATATATGCAATTTCAAATCTCTGAATCCCTTCAGTGATGCAATCCTACTATAACAAAGAGGGGGCTGGCACAACAGCTTAAGAATTTTTTCTGCAGCAGTGGACAACAAGAAGTTTCCAAGAAGCTCCCAATGGATGGTGATAGTAATTACCTGTAAACCGTGTCTGGTAATAAACAATGAATGCAATATAGAGGCTTCATTTAAAGGCAGCATTTTGTCAATATAATCTGCACTACATCTACAAACTAGTTTTGTGCTAATGTATCTTAGGATAAAGTAAATTTATGAACAAAATTTCTCCTTTCCATGGAGTATGACACCTGCATTTCAGTTATAATGAAGGCGTTAAAAAGCAAGCAGCCACATAAATACTAAAATAAGTAAGGCAACTGGGATTCTCCTCCTCTTTCTCCTTCTCCTTCCTTTTACATTCTATTTTCTTCTAGGTAGTCAAGGAGCATATGCAGCTCTCTATCTCTCTATTTTACTTTCACAACAAGCTTGAGATAAGCAAGGATGGGAGCAAGACTGCCAGGGAGCTCCACACCAGCTCTCTGTTTAACATAGTAAAGGTAAAGGTAAAGGTAAAGGTTCCCCCACACGTGCGTGCTAGTCGTTTCCGACTCTAGGGGCTGGTGCTCATCTCCGTTTCAAAGCCGAAGAGCCAGCGTTTGTCCGAGGACGTCTCCGTGGTCATGTGGCCGGCATGACTAGACGCCAAAGGCGCACGGAACGCTGTTACCTTCCCACCGTAGTGGTCCCTATTGTTCTACTTGCATTTTGACGTGCTTTCGAACTGCTAGGTTGGCAGAAGCTGGGACGAGTAACAGGCGCTCACTCTGTTATGCGGCACTCGGGATTCGACCCGCCAAACTGCCGACCTTCTGATCGACATGCTCAGCGTCCTAACCCACTGAGCCACCGCGTCCCTTCTGTTTAACATAGAAGAGTAAAATCTGATCCTGTCCAATGTGCTAACCATTAAAGCAGAATAGCTCTCAATATGCAGTATTGAAAATTTGAGATTATACTACTTGACAATAAAGTTATATAGATTAAAGACCATAAAATGCATGTGCATCTATCTTTTATGAAAAAAAGAAGGTTTTAGGGGTTGTTTTTTTTACAACTGTTCATTTAATGTAATTGTACCTCCAGGTGGCACAGATTCTTTTCCCAGGATATAATTGTGAGGAAGTTAGCATTTACCAAAAGTTTAATCTACACGTTACAGAAAGTAATGGTATGTTCCTTATAATAAGTTAAGATCTCTCACCCCCCTCCCTTCACAGGGCACAGTTAAGTCCAAGTGGTCTTAATAAGACAGGGGTCTTCAAACTTGTGGACTTCAACTTCCAGAATTCCTCAGCCAGGCACGCTGGCTAAGAAATTCTTGTAGTTGAAGTCCACAAGTCATAAAAGGGCCAAGTCTGAAGATCCCTGTAATAAGAAGTTGGTTCACTGGCTAATTGACACCTCATGGATAAACAATACAGTATTTCCCTATTCAAGTTATAGTGGTTTTCATTTAGAATTCATTATCTGTTGAATAGAATTCCAATTCCTCTTCCTTTGCTGTTTGGTAGAAGTTACAACTGGGGTGGCTTTTATAGGAACGTTTCACACAAATACATCAGGAAGTCATAAAAACTAAAGATCATCATTGCCTCTGGTCATGCAAAGATGGCACACAGATTTGAACCAGCAATCACAGAATATATAGGAACTGTCCAATACACTACTTACTTTAGATTTTTCAATTATACCGTGCGTCAATCTGACATGCTTACATACTATTTACTGGACTTGTTCCTGTTCTTTTAGCAGCAAGCCCATGTGCTAATTCAAAATCTCAAAGCTCAAGTTTGTGCAGGTATCTTTGTGTGTTTCTCATGGATGTACTATAGCAGGGGTGTCAAGCTGCCAGCCCGTGGGCCGGTTGCATCATGTTGAGGCCGCGCCCACCCCAGCTCCAGCAATGTGAAAAAAGTTGTGATACATCATGTCACATGACGTGGGGAGTTTGACACCCGTGTACTATATAGGATTCTGTGGCCTGATACCTTCTGGATGTGTGATATTACATGATCTATCATACACCATCACAGTCAGTAGAATTATAGGAGTTGTAGTGCAAAACATATGGAATAAAGCAATAACAAAAGCTAAAGTGGACAACTACGTACAGGTGTGGAAGCTGAAAGGAACACTTCCCAGAAGCAAAAGATGTAATTTTAAATGGGCAGAAACAAAGGGGAGCACATAGACAAAAAGCTCAGAGTGTCAAGTTAGATTTAGCTGGAAGCTGTACTGTAGTCTGCGTAAGCCCATTGCATATCTGACGCAGATGGGTTGGATGAACCATTCTGCCGCTTTTATATCTGCATAAAAAGCAATTATATTAAAACATATATTTTTTTGCTTTTGTATCCAACGTCTTGTAACTTTTCCCCACATAGTGAAGTAAAAAGAGCAGGAGAACATAAAGAAAATACTCCCCTCTTCTCAAACGTTTTTATTTGTTTCAGCCATTCATTGGTAGTAGAATGCTTATTTTCACCAGACTGAGTTTACATGTTCATATGATGTTCTTTTGTTCTCTGAGCAACAACTAATTGGTCAAGTTGTCTGGAAAACAGATTGTCTGCATTTTTAAAGGAAAACTTACTGCACCAAATCAGTATGTGTATGTGTGTGTGTGCAGGCGAATGTGTATATATATGTACACTCACACAGAGTATATATATGAAGTCTGAACTTGAGATGTACAGTGACTGCAGTTACAAAAGGCTGGCTGCTAATGCTGTTGAAATTTACTTAACAGACTTGTAGTACGCTGCTGCCAATTCAAACAGAAACATCAGAGAACTCAGACAACACAAGTCATTAGATCTATGTGCATCTAAATTCAAAGCTAGCTCTGACTTTAAAAGAGACAAGGTGCTGAGTGTCTCTGCACTTTAGCCAGAGAATGAACTAGTAGTTCTGGCATTCACTCCCCTGGCTTCAAATTACTCTCTGTTCACTCAAATCTGAACACTATGGAATATGAATGAAAAATGCAATTAAAAGGAAATATTACAGCTATTAGTCACATTACAATAGAAAAAAAAACAAATGAATTGGTTTCTTCCTTTTTAACTAAGGGTTAAGTGAAAAGCCAACACAACATTTGTTTTCCTGCCTTCTCATTATATGAATTAAGTCAGGGCTTTTCAACTTTTTCACCCATTGTACCACTTTTACGATATGGCAACATCTGAGTACCACCAGTTCCCTAGCAAGGTGTCAAAAACGTGATGATCAAAAAAAAAAAAGGAAAAAAGTGATGAAGTACAGGTAGTCCTTGACTTACAGCAGTCCGCTTAGTGACTGTTTGAAGTTACAATGGCACTGAAAAAAGTGCCCCCCAAACCACAGCCGAGCAAGACACCTGCCTGCTTGCCCGGCGGTGCTCTTCCTCCTGTCTGAGGTTTTCATTGTTGTGAGCATTTTTGTTGAGGATTGGCAGCAGGGGTGGGGCGGAGGGGGTGTGTGTCTGGGTTTTATTTTCCCCCCTCTGCTGGGTGGTTGCAGCAGGTTTTGGTCACTTCACATGACTCTGGGACACTGTGACCGTCATAAATATGAATCAGTTGCCAAGCATCTGAATGTAAATCACAAAGCTGGAGCTGGAGCTTGGCGCTGATCCTGGCGCTTCCGCTGAGCCCTGACAGCCCCGAAGCACTGATCCTGGCACTTCCGCTGAGCCCTGAGAGCCCCAAAGCGCTGATCCTGGCACTTCCGCTGAGCCCTGAGAGCCCCAAAGCGCTGTTCTTGGTGCTTCCACTGAGCCCTGACAGCCCCGAAGCACTGATCCTGGCACTTCCGCTGAGCCCTGAGAGCCCCAAAGCGCTGATCCTGGCGCTTCCACTGAGCCCTGACAGCCCCGAAGCACTGATCCTGGCACTTCCGCTGAGCCCTGAGAGCCCCAAAGTGCTGATCCTGGCGCTTCCACTGAGCCCTGAGAGCCCCAAAGCGCTGATCCTGGCACTTCCGCTGAGCCCTGAGAGCCCCAAAGCGCTGATCCTGGCGCTTCCACTGAGCCCTGACAGCCCCGAAGCACTGATCCTGGCACTTCCGCTGAGCCCTGAGAGCCCCAAAGCGCTGATCCTGGCACTTCCGCTGAGCCCTGAGAGCCCCAAAGTGCTGATCCTGGCGCTTCCACTGAGCCCTGACAGCCCCAAAGCGCTGATCTTGGTGCTTCCACTGAGCCCTGACAGCCCCGAAGCACTGATCCTGGCACTTCCGCTGAGCCCTGAGAGCCCCAAAGCGCTGATCCTGGCACTTCCGCTGAGCCCTGAGAGCCCCAAAGTGCTGATCCTGGCGCTTCCACTGAGCCCTGACAGCCCCAAAGCACTGATCCTGGCACTTCCGCTGAGCCCTGAGAGCCCCAAAGCGCTGATCTTGGTGCTTCCACTGAGCCCTGACAGCCCCGAAGCACTGATCCTGGCACTTCCGCTGAGCCCTGAGAGCCCCAAAGCGCTGATCCTGGCACTTCCGCTGAGCCCTGAGAGCCCCAAAGTGCTGATCCTGGCGCTTCCACTGAGCCCTGACAGCCCCAAAGCACTGATCCTGGCACTTCCGCTGAGCCCTGAGAGCCCCAAAGCGCTGATCTTGGTGCTTCCACTGAGCCCTGACAGCCCCGAAGCACTGATCCTGGCACTTCCGCTGAGCCCTGAGAGCCCCAAAGCGCTGATCCTGGCACTTCCGCTGAGCCCTGAGAGCCCCAAAGCGCTGATCCTGGCACTTCCGCTGAGCCCTGAGAGCCCCAAAGCGCTGATCTTGGTGCTTCCACTGAGCCCTGACAGCCCCGAAGCACTGATCCTGGCACTTCCGCTGAGCCCTGAGAGCCCCAAAGCGCTGATCCTGGCACTTCCGCTGAGCCCTGAGAGCCCCAAAGTGCTGATCCTGGCGCTTCCACTGAGCCCTGACAGCCCCAAAGCACTGATCCTGGCACTTCCGCTGAGCCCTGAGAGCCCCAAAGCGCTGATCTTGGTGCTTCCACTGAGCCCTGACAGCCCCGAAGCACTGATCCTGGCACTTCCGCTGAGCCCTGAGAGCCCCAAAGCGCTGATCCTGGCACTTCCGCTGAGCCCTGAGAGCCCCAAAGTGCTGATCCTGGCGCTTCCACTGAGCCCTGACAGCCCCAAAGCACTGATCCTGGCACTTCCGCTGAGCCCTGAGAGCCCCAAAGCGCTGATCTTGGTGCTTCCACTGAGCCCTGACAGCCCCGAAGCACTGATCCTGGCACTTCCGCTGAGCCCTGAGAGCCCCAAAGCGCTGATCTTGGTGCTTCCACTGAGCCCTGAGAGCCCCAAAGCACTGATCCTGGCACTTCCGCTGAGCCCTGAGAGCCCCAAAGTGCTGACCTTGGTGCTTCCACTGAGCCCTGACAGCCCTGCAGCTCCAGCTGTCTCTCGCCGGTTCAGCTCATTCCCTTCCCCTGCTACCACTTTTCTACGATGGTCTCATACCACTTGCCAGGTGCCAATGTACCACAGGAGGTACCCATACCACTGGTTGAAAAGCCCTGAATTAAGTGACTTGATTTGTTAGTTTATTTGGATATTTGCTGAGCTTCATATTGAAGACTGTGTTGACAAGCTTTGTGCCCTTCTTTACTTAAAATGATATTTGCTCAAAATTTGACTTAGCTGACATCTTATTGAGCAGCATATAATCTCTCCTATGAAAACTATTGAGACTAAAGCTGATACACTTTTTAATAAATTTATAAAACCATTTCATACAGATGACTTCAAAATTATTTTCTTAATAACCTTACATATGTAAAATAATTAAAATGAGTGAGATTATTCTTTCAAATATGGACGTGTGTACTGATTTTATAGCTCATTTTCTTTTCTCTTGGAATCTCAGAATAGTAGAAGGCTTCAGTTTATGCTTAGATCTGTACATATGGAGAGGTACATTTTCAAAGTCAATTGCAGTCAGCTGAATTTGAAAGAGATCTTGAAATATGTTGTACTCATAATGGCTATTTTGATTAAAATACAGTTCCTGTACTGTCAGGAAGATGATGTTATGTATGATCTTGCTATACTCATAACTTTCTAGTGTTACAATAAGTCTCAGTTTGATTAGTGAAACAATTCATGGGCTCAAGGATGTAGGCAAGACTCTATTTCAAGTAGAGATATACACAAGGACACCTCTTGTACACTTTCACACTACCTGAATCTATAATAAGCGATCCTTGCTGGAAGCTCTTTGTTATATTTTTATGTTTCCTTACCAAATTTGAGTCTCCTGACCACAATGTAACTGATAATAGGAATCACTTTGGTTAGAAGATTTAGTTTTATCTTACATGAAAGGAACCTCAAAATTCATTTATTGGTATCAGATTCAAAAACATTAATCATTATAATCTAAGATATAGTTAATACTTTCATGTGAATATTGATAAAACTTTATTAAAGCTATTGCAGAACAATTAAATCATAATTCATAATATTTTTCTGATTAGGAAAACACTTTCTTAAACATATTGAAAAACAGTTCTGAATATAACACACTGATAATTTAATAACAATTCCACACCACAAATCCTTACCGAAGTCATATTGAAAAATGCAAAAAAAACCCATGAATTTGGGAAAAAAATGTACTTTAAATAAGTCATTTTAAATTGGTCTATTTACAGCAATAATCCTAAATATATTGGCTAGGAAACAGGCCTGAACACTCAGATGGTATAATTAAGCATTGTGCTGTAGGATGTATAAAAATAAGTTTAATACAATGCATATGAATTAAATTGTACCCACATGGACTCTTGTCCAGAAAGAGAAACAAAAAATATCACTATTCTGATATAGTTGTTGTTGTTAGCTGCGAAGCCATGTCCGACCCATCACGACCCCATGGACAACGTTCCTCCGGGCCTTCCTGTCCTCTACTATCTTCTGGAGTCCACTTAAGCTCACACCTACTGCTTCAGTGACTCCATCCAGCCACCTCATTCTCTGTCGTCCCCTTCTTCTATTGCCCTCAACCTTTCCCAGCATTAGGCTCTTCTCCAGTGAATCCTTCCTTCTCATTAGGTGGCCAAAGTATTTGAATTTTAGCTTCAGGATCTGGCCTTCTAAAGAGCAGTCAGGGTTGATCTCCTCTAGGACTGACAGGTTTGATCGCCTTGCAGTCCAAGGGACTCACAGGAGTCTTCTCCAGCACCATAGTTCAAAGGCCTAAATTCTTTGGTGCTCAGCCTTTTTATGGTCCAACTTTCACTGCCCTACATTGCAACTGCGAAGACCATCGCCTTGACTATACGCACTTTTGTTGACAGGGTGATGTCTCTGCTTTTTAGTGTGCTGTCTAGATTTGCCATGGCTTTCCTCCCCAGGAGCAAGCATCTTTTAATTTCTTGGCTACAGTCCCCATCTGCAGTGATTTTGGATCCCAGGAAAATAAAATCTGTCACTACCTCCATTTCTTCCCCATCTATTTGCCAGGAATTGAGAGGGCCAGATGCCATGATCTTGGTTTTCTTAATGTTAAGTTTCAACCCAAGTTTTGCACTCTCCTTCTTCACTCGCAACAAGAGGCTCTTTAGTTCTTCTCCATTTTCTGCCATTAGAGTGGTATCATCTGCATATCTTAGGTTTCTTCCGGCAATCTTAATTCCAACTTTTGATTCCTCTAACCCTGCCTTTCTCATGAAGTGCTCTGCATATAAGTTAAATAGGCAGGGCGACAGTATACAGCCTTGTTGGACTCCTTTCCCAATTTTGAACCAATCAGTGGTTCCGTGTCCAGTTCTCACTGTTGCTTCTTGGCCAACATATAGGTTTCTCAAGAAATCCTATGGACAGTACCAAAAGGCAAAAATTCTGATATAGACAACCATATAAATAATTTAAATAAATTAATACAATATTCCCAATTATCATTTGGTGGGAAAAGAAGAGCATTTCCAATATGGAATAAATCCTGTTCCAAAATGCCTAATTAGAGCTATTATCAAGTATTAAATTGGTGTGAGCAGCTACATCCCCTCTAATAAATTGTTTGAACAGTCTATTCTATGCATGGCAACTATCTGTATGTCCAATTTCCTGCCTGGCAAAGAATATATAGTAAGATGAGTTACCACAGATCTGTCATCAGTTAATTAGTACATGGATGCCAAATATGTAGCAGGATGGTGGTTAACTAGCTTACTATGATGTAACTGCTAGTGTAGGATCAATGGATAATATAATACAAAGTAGCCAAACTTTGTTGCTACACTTATTATGAAAATTGTAAAGAGGAGCTCATTGAAAATATTGAGTTTATCATTTTTTATTCTGAAACAGTTCTGAACATCAAGAGCCCTGGTGGCACAATGGTTAAAGTGCAGTATTATAGGCAAACTCTGCCCACAGCCTGGAGTTCGATCCTGATAGGGGTCCAGGTTGATTCAGGCTTCCATCCTTTCAGGTGAGTAAAATGAGGACCCAGATTGTGGGGCAATATGCAAATAATGCTTTTAAATTGTAAACTGCCCAGAGAGTGCTGTAAAGTGCTAAGGAGCTGTATATAAGCCTAAATGCTATCGCTATTGCTAAACTACTCACAGTAGTTGAATATAGTTTCAAGATTGGCTGAGATAAGACTAACCGGATCGCTTTTTTTCTCTCTCCTGCATTCCCAACTAATCTACTAGTCAGTACAGGAAATTTGCAAGCAGGGGCCTGAAGAGATACATCAGGTGTGTGTGTAAGAGGTACTAGATTACTGGCTAGCTATTGCAGGATATGTAGACAAGGGCAAAGTCAAGGAAAGTAGTAGATCTTGCCACATAATTTAATTTTCTAATGTCTTACAAAGCTTCTAGTTAATTCATTTTCCATACAGACAATAGCAAAAAAGAAATTATAAAAAAAAATGTTGAAGTCTAAAAGCAACAGTGTATGAAAATTAATGTTGCACATGTGAAAAAAGAATATACATTATGAATATATATTTTTGGCTGGCTGCACACCATTTTCCACTGTATTTGTAATTGTTGCCTTGGAAGAAAAATTCTAAGTGTTAAAAGAAACTCAGAGTGAGACTTAACAGTCTGATTACACACACACACACACACACACACACACACACACACACATATATGAATGATATGGCCACAGTCCAATGATGTGATGTCTATGCGTGCAAGCAATAAACTTCCAGATTTTACCAGCTGTTCCTCTTTAGAAATTTCCTGTGATGAACTGAAAATCTTTGCAAATCTGTTAGGTTGAAAAATAGCAAGAAGAAGGAGGGTATTATAAATGCTAAAGTAAAAATATTAAATAACAAACTTGAAAAATAGGTAGGCTTGATAATTATCCCCCTTTGACAGGCTTGACAATGATCACATGATACTCTATATATATCCCTCTCTTATACTCACATACAGTAATGCTTTTACTATGCATATTCATCTGTTTTTAATAATACCAAATCATTTTATGGTGAAGAAATACCCAATGTAGTGAACATAGCATCACTCATACACAAGTACTTATATTGTTCAATTATCTTTAGTAAAAATTTAGACCCAACTCTGTACCAAAAACATATTAATGTTGTTGTCCCAAAGATGCTTTTTCACAAGGCAACTGGGCTTTCTTCTTTTTCTTTGATGACGTTTTGCTTCAGCTGAAGAAGCTTCTTGGATGAGAAGCCCAAACGTCTTCAAAGAAAAACAAGAAAGTCCAGTTGCCTCATAAAAAAGCATCTTTGGGACAACTATGACCTAGATGACTGAAAATCTCCTTAGATATTAACGATTTTATTATAAAGCTGAAATTCAAATCATAGGAAAACTATGTAACCTATTAATTTGGTGTTAATAATTCCATAATGTTGACATAATAGGCTAACAACAGAAATCAAATATGGAATATGGCTGAAAGCCAAAAAGATAATTTCATTGTGAGATAACACCTGTTTAACTCCTTTTGTTCTTAGCTAATTTGTTACTTCCTACATCCTGTTACTTCATCCTGTAATAGAACAAGTTACTATTTGTCAGATTCTTATGCCTTTGCCTTTAAAGAATTCCTGATGTCTTTGTTGCTACAAATTACTATCAATATTCTGAATCTATCATTATAAACAAGAAACTGGTTGTGCCTCCTCTTGAGGCAAAAACTACCTTGTAAAAATTAAATACACAAAATAAAACAATTTAAAAATTAAATGCACAAACCAAAACACTTCTAGAACAAATGCCATGATGCACAAAGAGTATTATCAGAATTATAGATGTTTATAAATTGTATTGCTTATTGGATACTGTTGTACAAGTGCATCCTCTTCCTCTCTCTCTCCACACACACACACACACACAGACACACACACACACACACACATTTTATTTGCTATCTTTAAAAACAATAATCCACAGCTATAGTATGCGGTGCAGTTACTGACTAAAAATTGTTACTTATTTTCAAATCTCTATCTTGAATTCTGTTCAAAATTTATTTATGGAAATATTACATCTATATATATTGATTCTGAATAAAAATTACACTAGTTAGAAAATCCTCTAAATCTCTGACACATACTCTTCTGTGTGTGTCTCTGTTAGTGCATAGGTTGGATTATTATGCAATCATGTTCTCTCTAATGCAGGGGTGTCAAACTCAATTTCATTGAGGGCCACATCAGCATTGCGGTTGCCCTTGGGGGGCCAGGTGGGTGTGGCCAGGGTGGGCATGGCCTACTGGGTGGGTGTGACTTGAGTGGGTGTGGCCTACTGGGTGGACATGGCCAGCTCTACATCGTTCATGTCAAGGGTGCCTGTGGGGGCCTGGGCAGGAGTGGGACAGATCTGAGGGTCTCTGGCAGAAGGAGATGGGACTGGGACAAGTGCCGAGGCTCGTCCACTGGAGGAGCCTCACTGTTCCTCTCAGGCCATGGTGAGGGGGGCTGGATGGTGGCACGGAGGTCAAATGCCCAGCCCAGCCCTCAAGCACCCGCGCCACTAAGCCCAGCACCACTTTCCCAAGGGGGTGCTCACCTGCATTTACCTCCTCAAGGCTGCTGTTGCTGTGCTTGCTCTCCTTAGCCAGGTTGCTCATGATGGGTACGAGGGCAAAGTCAAGAGGGAAGCCCACTCCCTCTCCATGTGAGGAGACCTGGCTTTGTATCCAAAGCTTCCTTAGCAATAGGATGGGAGACCCCCCAAGATAGGCCAGGAGGAGGGGGCAAGGGGATGGTGAAAGGGCAGCAGGGAAGGTCTAAGGCAGGACTTCTCTCAGACCCTCCCTCTCATTCCTTCCTTCCTTCCTTCCTTCCTTCCTTCCTTCCTTCCTTCCTTCCTTCCTTCCTTCCTTCCTTCCTTCCTAGAGTGGTGGGAAAATATTTGAGATGAGGGAGGGAGAACAACAGGCAAGAAACACAGCTGGGGAAGTGTCATCCTTAGTGAGGAATGAAGAAATGCACCATCTCCTGGAAGCGGCCAGCACATGGCCCTCGCCTACTTCACATATCCGGCTTGGTGGGCTCTTTGGGAGGGGATGCCATGAACAGCATGAGAGTCAATGTTACCTGCTCAATGCTGCCCAGCCCCCAGCCTGCCCGATTTTGGCAGGCAGCGGGGCGCTCTCCACACAGTGCCAAGAGGCTGAGCCAGGTGGCATGGATCTGAAGAGAAATGTAACGCTGTCCAGGCCCTAGCCTGCCCAAAGTAGGAAGGGCCATATGCTGGCCACTTCCAGGCGATGGTGCATTTCTTCATTCCTCACAAAGGGTGATACCTTCCCAGCATCACCCAGGGGCAGTGCCAATGCGGCAGGGGCTGCTCTCTCACTGTTTCCAGACGGCCTTGTGGATCTAAGACTGAATGTATTTCAGCATAGATGACCACCACAAAATTGTACATTGGCCCCCGGCTGGCCTGGGCTGGGGCCAAGGCAGCGGGGGCCATTCCCTCACTGTTTCCAGGATGGGTTCATGGACCACATAAAACCACTTTGCGGGCCGGATCCGGCCCCCGGGCCTTATGTTTGACATGTCTACTCTAATGGGAAATGTTAGTCTGAAATCAGCCAACACAGCAATAAAAAGGACTACCCACAGATAAGGCAGAGATTTTTACATTGTCAAGAAGGCTTCTTGAATATCCAGGGAAAAATATATATCTTGGAAATAAAAAAGGATATGAATATTGGACCAAGATGCCTTTTAAAAACTGTAGATAAAATATGTAATCTAAAGCTATTTCTCTGGAGTGAACACTAAAAAAGAATGAAAAGCCTGCAGTGATAAAAGCATGCTAATTTTCATGCTGTCTTCAACAAAGAATTCCCAAATAACACAACAAGAAAGGAGAAAAGCACATGCCTACCATACAATACCAAAGGCAACTGCCAAGTCACTGACAACAATTATATTGAGAGCTGACTGTCCACTTTACTAGTATGCAGCTTCATATTCTGCACTATGGCTTTGAGTTAAGAATATAATTTTCCCACCGTGCCTTCTACAATCAGGCTAGGGATTAGCTGTGCATTCTGGCATGCAGACTGCCTCAAAAGTGTTTTCATTATACTTTTCTGAGAACAACAGAGGGAGCTGGGCACTGTGCAAAGCAATTGGTATCATCTTTCTTGTCCCCATATAAGCCTCATAAGTCTTCTTAAAGTTAAAAAAAAAAGGTGGTTGCAGCTCATTTTGTTCATAAGGATGCCCAGATGACCAATAGCAAGATAATCTAACCTGAAGATGGTAGGAAGCTCCTTAAGGGACTGGAGGGGACAGTCATTCCCCTTTCTGCTCTACCATCCAAGACTGAACTCCTATTTCTCATATAAAATCAATTTTAGTCAAAACTTAGTTAGAAAAATCTTATAAATACATCTATGGAGATTAGCCATACTCCAGGCACAAAGAGGAACTGAACATGCATTGGGGAATTACATCCTTAGACAAGGCACCAGTTTAGATAAGACTATTATACTAGTCTTCCAGAACCAGAAGTAGTTCAATAGAAAGAAAATGGAATGGAACATGGAACTACAGAACCTGAAGATCCTCCTCCTCTCTTACCTTTTAAATTGATAAGCTTCCATGAAATAATATACATATAAAACATACTATGATAAGCATTCTTTAAAGATAAGTCCCATATGCAGCTTTCTACATTAATTAAAAATGTAATTAAGGCACTAGATTTGAAACTCCCAGACACCATTTTATCTTAAAAACAGACATTACTTAAGGAGAGTTAAGTAGAATGGCATTAAAAAGCATGCCTTTTAACAGAATCTGTTTGTCAGCCTCTCTCATAAAATCAACCCGTGTTGGACCCGTGTCCCTCCTGGCTAGTCTATGCTTCTCGGGAGGTTACACGAGGCTGGCTCCTAGCAGTTATCAATGCCTCACTGAGTGAAGGGTACTTCCCTGCTGCCTTGAAAGAGGCGGTGGTAAGGCCCCTCCTCAAGAAACCGGCACTGGACCCAGCTGTTTTAAACAACTTCCGTCCTGTCTCCAACCTTCGCTTCCTTGCGAAGGTCGTTGAGAGCGTGGTGGCACGACAGCTCCCTTTGAACCTGGAGGAAGCTGAATATCTAGATCCGTACCAATCGGGTTTCAGACCAGGGCACAGCACGGAGACGGCATTGGTCGCGCTGGTGAATGATCTCTGGCGGGCCCGAGATAGAGGTTATTCTTCTGTCCTGGTCCTATTAGATCTATCAGCGGCTTTTGATACCATCGACCATGGTATCTTACTGCGTCGTCTTGAGGGGCTGGGAGTGGGAGGCACCGTTCTGCGTTGGTTCTCCTCCTACCTCTCGGACCATTCGCAGACGGTGTTGGCAGGAGGGCAGAGGTCAAGCCCTAGGCCTCTTAATTGTGGAGTGCCTCAGGGTTCGGTGCTCTCGCCCCTCCTGTTCAACATCTATATGAAGCCGCTGGGAGAGATCATCCGTAGCTTCGGGGTGAAATATCATCAATATGCTGATGATACCCAGCTATTCATCTCCACCCCGAACCAACCCAGTGATGCCCTCGATGTGATGTCCCGTTGTCTGGAAGCGGTACAGATTTGGATGGGAGAAAACAGGCTTCGACTCAACCCGGCCAAGACTGAGTGGCTGTACACACCGTCATCTCGTTTAGTCCAAGAGGTTCCATCTCTGACTATAGGAGGAGAGATGTTACCTCCCATTGATAAAGCACGCAATCTGGGCGTCCTCCTAGATTCACGACTCAGTTTTGAAGATCACATTGGAACTGTGGCTAGGGGGGCATTTGCCCAGATTCGTCTTATATACCAATTGCGCCCCTTTTTGGACCGAGATGCCCTACGTACAGTCACCCACGCACTCGTTACCTCCCGTATTGATTACTGTAATGCTCTCTACATGGGGCTGCCCTTAAAGACCACCCGGAGGCTTCAGCTGGTGCAGAATGCAGCTGCACGGGTTGTGATGGGAGCTTCCCGATACTCCCATATTACACCCCTCCTGCGTGAGCTGCATTGGCTACCAGTTGCCCTCCGGGTGAGATTTAAGGTGCTGGTACTTACCTTTAAAGCCCTACATGGCTTAGGTCCGGGATACTTGCAGGACCATCTGCTGCGGGGAACAAATTCCCATCGTCCAGTACGCTCACACAGAGAAGGCCTCCTCAGGATACCGTCAGCTAGGCAATGTCGGCTGGCGACCCCAAGGGGGAGGGCCTTCTCTGTGGGAGCACCAACCCTATGGAATCAGCTTCCCCCTGAGCTTCGGATAGCCCAAAACCTCCAATCCTTTCGCCGCGGCCTCAAAACACACCTGTTCCACCAAGCTGACCTAGACTGACAGGCATTTTAATTAATTTATATTTAGTATTTTTAATTCATTTTTAAATTCTCTAATTTTTTATTGCACTGATGTTCTCAATTTCATTTTATCTTGATTTATGCACTTATTATATGTTTTACTGTGAGCCGCCCTGAGTCCTTCAGGAGATAGGGCGGGATATAAATCCCATCAATAAAATAAATAAATAAATAAATCCTGAGGTGCTATCACCTCAGACACTTTTGTTTGTTTTACATTCTCAGAAACTAATTCAGTGGTGATTTTAAGACATGTATGTCCTACTTTTTCTACTGAAATTGAAGTTATTCTTCAGTTTTAACTGTGTGACCTAAATATGCTTATGAATTCATACAAACTTTTTTTATCTACCTTTAACTTTCTCCCCTAATTTTGACCGCACTATTAGGTTTATTTTCTGAAAGATTTAAAGGTTTTACAAATGACTCAGCCAAAAGTTTTTTTTAAACATCCCATTAACATTTACATTACTCTGATATCATCTTGACCCACTTCAGAAGTATTTTATTAGGATTTTACTTTACCAAGATAATATTAAAAATATTCCTTACTTTACGTATCTCCTATTGTAATAGCTACACAGTTACGCAGAACCCAAAACTCCATGGAATCTCATACAAATGAGGAACAACCAACTACAAATGTTTTGTACTTCTTGTAGTATCAGGAATAGCAGTCCTGAGGTAGAGCTATGTATATGGTTTTCTATGTTTTCCACAACACTATCCAGATTAAAGGTGAACTGCAAATTCAACTACCTTTAGAACAAATTTCCCTGTCCAGAAGCACCTTTGCCTTTACTGAGTCACATGTTATCACTGTAGTATATCAGCTTCATTGGCTGTTTAAACATGCCAGTGACCTTATGCAGTTACTTGTTACCTTGGGTTGCTGGTATATACTGTACTATAGTTCTTTCAGATTGACTGGAGTTAGTTTTTCTGGGAGTTTCAATAAAGCAAGCAATGTAAATGCTGAGTCCAGTGTCCTTTTCTTAATCAACAGAAAATGCAAAACAGCCATCTCCCAGTCCTACATATATTTCCCATTTGTTTAATACTTGTAATTATTCTCTTCCTTCATATAGAAAAGTACCAGTATTATATAGAGAGAAAAGATCTGCTGGCTGAGATCAAAGGCCTACCTATCCCAGCATTCCTTCCAAACAATGGTCAACTATAGTAGATCCACATGGGAAGCACATTTAAGTAGGATATGAGCCCAACAAATCCTTCCTCTCATCTTCACTCTGGCAACAAGAATAAACTCACTCCATGGAGTGGACAATTCAACCCATTGACATTTAAATGATCAAAACAATTGATCAATTTGCAGTTCAAATGACAGAACGATGTCATGATTAATTTTATCAAAATTATATGAATAATCAGAAAAAATAGGATCATATTCTGCCTATCCTTTTTTCCTGGGATAGATTATCCATTTAGTATCATATTGCAGCCAGAAGCCAAAGTGTAGTGGGATAATCAACATACAAACCATATTTACAATTGGATAACTACTACCCATCCATATCTTTTCTGAAAATAGGAGAATAAAATTTATATAATACATGGAACATTCTGTAGGAACAAAAAGAACATATTCAGGAACAATTGAATCCCTCAGCTAATGATGAACATAACACCATTTGAATACAATATGACATTCATGCCAATTCCATTATCTTTCTACCAGCAAAGCTTTAAAACCAGGAATAAAAACAATTAAGTAAATTAGTGCTGGGCTGCACTGTCCAAAAAACCCTGCCAACATCAAAGCATGTACTGTTTTGCAAAATAACACAATGTTGCAGAATCAAGTATAAGTATGTGATGACACGCAGGGGAGATAAAACAAAATCTTTCTGCATCATTTTGGAATACACACAGTATTTGAACTTAACATCAGGATGGGTTATGTAATCCATTCTGGAGTACTTTAAAATCTCTGAAATAAAAATACAGAGGTTGAACTGGAAAAGAGTTACAGACACTTTGAAAATAATTTGAAAAAAAGTGCTCTGTAAATTCAACTCCTTAAAGCACCATTATCAATTTTCAAGATTACACGGAAGCCACAAAAAGGGTATGTCTGCTTTGATGATCACTATAGAGCTAAACTACTCACGCAGTCTGAAGGGGTTCTTCCAAATAATTTTCATTTAATACATGTTACAGAAGAATACTATTAAGTATCTCTCTGAATGAATCTTTGAATGAATTTCATACCACTAAGGGTGAAAGCTGTTTATAGGACATACAGCTGAAATAATAGTGACAAAGAAAAATTAACTACAAAACAATCAAAAAGCCATCAATTTACCACTAAATTGGATTGCTGGACAGAGACCAAGGCTGGCATAGCATTTAAGATATTGGACCAGGACTAAAGACACCCATGTACAGATTCATTTTTAGAAATAAAAGTTCACTTGGTGACCGGCCCAGTTATTATCTCAGAGTCCAACCTACCCCACAGAATTGTTGGGAGAAATAGATGCAATGGTATGTACACAGTGGGAGAATAATATAAAGAAAAAAAACATGCAGAATAATAACTATTTTAACAAATTTATCCCATATGCAAAATTGTACCATTCTGAATGAGCAGTAGAATTGAGGTTAATAACCTTTGGTAATGATGGTTTGTTCCTAAAGTTTACAAATCCTACTTTATCAAATATTTCAGGTTTCAAAAGGATTCAGATTCTCCTCAGAGTGAACAAGAACCTAAGTCAGTAGCTAAAATAGGCATCACCCTAAAAGTCAGATTCCATTTTAATGTCAAAAGCAATATGATTCCCAAAAAGCAACAATACAAATATATTACAATAGACTTCAAAAATCTTTCATGATTTTTTGAAATAGTAGATCTGTGTTTAATGACATTGAGATGCCATAGTAATTCACTCATGTTTCATTTATAAAATAGTATAGCCTGTATTGTTTAAGAAATTCCAGCAGCCCTGAATGCAATCAAAAATATCACACTTGGATGCATGTAATAGAGGATACAATTAGTAAGCTTACATTTATTTTTTCATAGTTTGAAATTAAAAACTGTCAAGAGCAATATAAAAACTTGTCATCATAGACTTCACACTATACACAAAGGAGTATTCCAAACAATGTGCTAATATTATCGCCAAAACTGTATTTCTGTGGACCACAAGAATATCTGAAGTAAATCCAAGATAGCTATCATAAGGGCAAATTGATTGGATTTTAGTAATTTTAGCCGTGTGCTTTCAGAAATGTAGCACTGTATGCAAATCAAATTGTAATACTGCAGTTGAGATGAATGATTTACTAGCAAATGTTTTACTATTTGTATTCTCTATTAAATAAGACTTTTTAAAAATCAGAAATCAGTAAAATAGCTTGTGTTTGAGCATTTAGAAGCCACATCTCTTTCTTATTTGAATGGAAAAGTAAGCAAGATAAGAATGATCTGGAAATATTCTCCTATATCACACCCTTCAAGACATCTTCCATTAGGCAAGTGTGATGCTCATTACAATGGAAAATTTCTATTGCTGGCTTTGTTGTTGCCTGACTGGCTTTCGATAGGGACACATTTGAAGTGATCTTGTCCAAAGCTGTTTTATTTTCTCAAAGTGACTCTGGATCAATATCACGAAATAATCAGATTTGTGCCAAAAAATGACTCACTTATCACTATTTGGCTAAAATCAAGTGTAGTAAAAAGAAAGAAACACTGGATCTCATTCCAGAAATATTTACTCCCTCGATGGCTCCAGGATGAACTACTGTAGCTTTTGTAGTACAGTGTTACCTCAGTACTTGTCGTTAATTGATTCCGGGAGGCACAAGTACTAAAAACCACAAATGCCAAACAAACTACATGACTTACCAGGTGACCCTTTATTTTGGCTGGAAAGGACTTTCTGTCTGTCCCTTTTCCTATTTCAATGACCTTCCTAGCATGGTGGACTTCCTCTCTGCCTTCTGTGGCCGTTTCCCTTTTCCTTTTGCAGCAACCTTCCCGGCAAGGCTGACTTCTTATCCATTCCCCCTGGCCATTCCCCTTTTCCCATCTCAGCACATCAAGTACCAAACAAACCATGAGTACTGGGTCAACATTTTTGCATCAAAATGCTTTGAGTACCAAATTCGATGCGTTTTGAAGCAGCTGAGTAAAGAGGTACCTCTGTACGGCTTGTCTACCGCTCTTACCCTCTCCCCTTCTTTTAAATATCACTGTTTTGATCTTTTGAAAATTCCCAGTCATCTCTTCCACAATTTTTTACACTGAGAGAAAAACAATGTGCGCAGCCTTGTGCCAGAGTTATAATAAATTGAATTATTTTAGAGTCCTTTCCATTACAATGTAGTACATGGCAGGGCTGTTCACTTTCATCCTTGCTATTTAATTTGTTTCTTAAGGTTCTGGCCATCACGATAAGGCACCCTTTAGATATATTAGCAGAGTCTGTTATTTCTGTATGCTGATGATACTTTGGGAATTTTGGATCAATGTTCTCCTTTCCTAATTTTATAAAGATTGTGCAGTATTTTGGAATGTATTTGCACTACAAGAAAGTTGGGACAAATCTAGTTTGCTTCTCCTGGTTTCTAATATATCAATACAATCAGTGTTTTTTTTTTGTAAAAGAAAAAGGTGCTGGAACTCACACATGTCATATAACCCGCCTTGCCTACCCTACAAGGTTCCATCCAAAAAAGGTGCGAGAACTCCATTCTGAGCGTTCTATGACAAAAAAAGCCCTGAATACAATTATGTGAAGAGATAGTGAGCCAGTTTGGTCTAGTACAGGGTAGGCAACCTCGGCTCTTTTATGACTCATGGACTTCAACTCCCAGCATAGCTGACTCAGGAATTCTGGGAGTTGAAGTCCATGACTCATAAAAGAGCTGAGGTTGCCTACCCCTGGTCTATTAGTTAAGGCACTGAGCTAGAAACCAGAGGACTAAGGGCTCTAGTCTTGCCTTAGGCATGAAAGTCAGCTTGGTGACTTTGGGCTCGTCACCTTCTTTCAGCTCATATAAGCTTTGGGTGACAAGCAGGTCAGTCAATTCCTGTTGGGGAGGGGAGAGAAGCAGACCCTTCACTTGCTGGAAAAGCTAGTAAGGAAAGTAAAGTTTTGCAAAGAGATGGGATTTGTGATTTCTACTGATTATATTAAATATCTGGTGCTACCCAAAGATAATAATGATAATGATAATGATAATGATAATAATAATAATAATAATAATAATAATAATAATAATAATAATAATAATAATAATAATAAAAAGTTGGAAGGGACCTTGGAGGTCATCTAGTCCAACCCCCTGCTCAGGCAGGAAACCCTATACCATTTCAGGCAAATGGCTGTCCAGTATCTTCTTAAAAACCTCCAGTGTTGGAGCAGTCACCACCTCTGGAGGCAGGTTGTTCCACTGGTTAATTGTTCTAACTGTCATTTCTAAGTACATGCATTGCAGATGTTGAAACTTCTAGAAAGGTTAAAATAGATGTTAACAGAGGGTTTAAAATTTCTTTATGTCTGTGGGGCAAACTTAATGTTATTAAAATGAACATTGTCCCTTATTTGATTTATGTTCTTAGAGGCATTCCTATGTCAATATCTAATAAATATTTCATTTGGACTGATTATATTTAGATTTAATTGGGAAACTGGACCAAGACCCATTTGAGGGAGGTGGTCTTTATCTGCAAAGATATTGTTGGGCTAATATTTTACCAGCCACCTGTTGGTGGAATAAAAATATAATGGAATATTGTCCTTTATGGCCTAAGTTGGAAAGTTATTATCTATTTCCTTCGTGACCATGGCATGGGACAACATAGCAGAAAAGGTATCTCATTTCGAGGAATTTGAGCAATGAGAAATCTTTGGACCATAATGGGAAATAAATGGAATTTTGATAATAAGACTCTTGAATATCTAATATTTTGGAAAAAAATTAAATTGAAAATTAGTGGTAAATCATTTCATTGGAATGCTTGAGCAGAAGCTGGGGTTATCACTTTAATCCAACTACTATGTAATGACTTTCAAGGATTTTTCCCAATTTCAAATGGAATTTGGTCTTCTCAATTCACAACAGTGGTGTTGTCTTCAGCTAAACGTGATGCAATACACATCATGTGCTTTGACTTTCTCATAGGAAACTGTTACTTTGTTGCCTGATGGAACCATTACATAAATCAAACCTATCACCTATTTCTATCAAAAGCTCAAGAATATTTTTAAGAGCAGAATTTCTGACAAAGCCATAGTAATGTCTTTAGGTCCTTAAAAATGTTAAAATGGTATCTACAGATTTGAGATACCATTTTAACATTTTGATTCATCAAAAATTGTATTTAGGATATTTTGGACTCCCCAAAGTCCATATTAGAAAGATGGACATCAGATTTTTAATGCTGGAGATGTAAGAAATGTGAGGATTCATACCCATGTGGCATGGTATAATATGATCATTTAGTATTTTGGGGATATTATATTAACATATACTAATAGATTTATGGGGAAATTTTAAATGTTAAAGAAGTTACTATAATGTGGAGTTACTGTATATAACAAAGTTTTGTAATGTGACAATTTATCAGTAATTGTGGTTGTATATAGCAGATGGTAGGGAGTGGCAAAAAGAATTATATTAAGAAATTTAAAAAGTGATATTATTCAAGATGTCAAGGAATGATTTTTGAAAATATGTGATCTAACTGTTTAGAAAAGTAAATATTTTCTACTAATCAAAGAACACAGCAATATGTGTTACTATGGCAGAGAGTCTGTGATATCATATAATAATTCTTTATATTGTTCATATATAGAGCCAGTTTGGTCTAGTGGTTAAGTCGCCAGGCTAGAAAGTAGACCATGAATTCTAGTCCTGCCTTGGCCATGAAGGCCAGCTGGGTGTCCTTGGGCCAGTCACTTTCTCTCAGCCCAACTCACTTCACAGGGTTGTTGTTGTGGGGAAATAGGAGGAGGAAGGTGTGCTGGATACGTTCACCACCTTGAGTTATTTGTAAAAATAATAAAGGCAGGATATAAATAAATAAATATAACAGTAATGAATTCATTGATAAACCAGTGAATATTGATAAATATTAAAAATAGATTTGTTTTCTATCTTCTGTAAGTTTGTACTATACAATTTCCTTTTTTAAGATTAAATAAAGTTTTGTTACAAAAAAATATAATTTAAAAATTGCTAATTGATTTCCAAAGAACAACAATATCATGTTTGGAAGAAATAGGGAACTTTACAAATTTGCCTATTTTCACTTTGTAACATTGACATTCCTTCAATTTATTATTTGTGCCAGTAAAGCAAAATATTTTATAGCAATCATATTTACATTATTTCCGCCAATAAACAATGCCAGTTATTATAAACATGCATCATTAGTTGTGTATATCCTTTCACAGGCTGTTTTATGTGGAAGAACTTAAAGCATCTGAATTGAACAGTAATTTCTATAGCAGAATAGACTACAATACAGTTACTTACCTTTTTCTCACTAGGGTCAATGGGATTGAAATAAGCTTAACAATACTATTGTCTTGCATTTTTATGAAAAAATAATTGAAACACATGTACCTCATATTATTATTTCATATACAATATAATTGCAAAAGTTGCAGGAGTATCTCTTTTAAAACATTATTAAAATGACTCATAAACTTTTAAAACTAATATGACTTCAAAAAGCTACTGTCTAAGCGTGATTAAAACAAGACAAAAAATTTTAAAAACCCTACCAAAACATATACGAATAACCCTTATAAAATAATATCCCCAATAACTTTCCAAGCAGCTTTTTTTTGTCTGTTATTTGATGGGCATTAATTTCCTTCTGGGAACAACTGGTCATGGAAGATAAACTGCAAGCACAGTCATGGATGACTGGATAACTATCCTTCTTAATGAAACAGAGGAAGAGTTTTGTGCAATAGGAGAGAACAAATGCCATATCTTATGAAAGGATATAAATGTATTCAAGCTTAAGGGTATACCTAGACAAGCCTCCTTTCATGCAACCTGCTACAAGTATTTGTAAAGAAGTTGTACAAATAATATATGCAGCTCTTTGAATCCATTTCCTGATGTTTTTTAATGTAAAAAATCTGTATGTCATTAAACACAGCAGTTTTCAAAGCATTAACACTTTTCTGCTTCTGGCTGTTCTTCATTTATACACACAGACATGTCTCATAAAATTATTATATTATACCAATGCTTAACTACTTGGATTCTCAAGGTCTTCCCATCCTCCTTTTTGCCTTTCTTTTTAACAAAATGTATCTAATTTTATTTTTTTGCATTTGGAGACTGTACGTACAATTATAGGATTTGCTGGAAGAAGGCCAAAGGTTACAACTCTGGAGAGAAAAAAGTTATATATAAAATGTAAGTCAACAATCAATTTAAATTAAATATGATGATACTGAGCTGAATAAGCCAGTACAAGGAAATTCAAATATTTCTTAGGTGTATATTCCAGACCCTCTACTCTTATTTAGGTTAATGTTGTTTCCAATTATGGATGGAATCATCCATTACAGTCACCTACATCTTTTTTCTCTTCTTGGTCAAACATTTTTTCTGATACTATCAAGCTAATAATTAAGGTCACATTTGTTAACAATTTAGCTGCAGTCATTTTCTTGATGAGAGAAATCCTAATATGCCTTTCTATCCTCAAATTACTGCTTCTGAGTTTTGTATTTTCATATTTAATGTTACAATATATGCACAAGTTAGGTGACATGAAAGGTATAAGAAATATGAGACCATTGTTTAATAAGCATAAAAGCAAACTACTAAAAGATAAGCTGTTTGTTATTCAATCTTCCCAAAACGTTGATGAGGCTCAGTCATTAACAACTGAATTCAGATTAATGGACAACTGGCTACATTGCCTAACTTCAGTAAGAATATAAAAGGGAAAATCTGATTTCAGCTAAATGTGAGTGCTTAACTAACTAATCAACAAGTAGCTACTCAATAAGATAGAAAACCTCAGTATTTCTCCAGGAAAATTTACCCTACTGTGATTTCAAGGGATTTTCCAATGTTGGAAAATGTTGGATGATATCAAAACTTAAAATAAAATATTGTACGTAGTTGGCACATTTACACGCTATTGAAGGGCACAATAATGTTAGTGGGCCCTTGTAGCTATATAAAAGTTCCTACCAAATTTTTTCCTCCTGAAAAAGAAAAAGATGGAAGGCAAAACAACTGCAAATCATACTCTTGCATGTGAGCCGATTCCATTGTGCTGAAAAGCAAGCTTTAAAAACTAACAATGCAACTTGAATATTACTAAAAGTGTGGGGAAAAATAGGGATATTTGAGTAAATAAAAGACATACTCACATGAACTGGCAAACAGTTGTGATAATCTTATAATAATGTTTTGGTTGATCTTGCTATGTATTATTGTATATTCTGGATAAACAATACACTATGTCTAATACTTGAAGAAATATACATTAATCAAGGAAGCAATATAAATATGGATGTTAAGAAATCAGAGGTACCTACTGTATAAGGTTTTGTAACTGACAGATTCTGTCTGCCTCCGGTTGGCAATTTATTCATTCAGAATTTTTGCCATTTCAATTTTGAACCTGTAGAAGTTTGTAAAACATTTTTGTATAATGATGGATCCAGCAACAGCCCAAATGATGTAAAAGAATCACAATGTCATGAAAACAAGCAGGGTTAGGCAGGATCAAACCAGCACTAATATGTGAAGAATATAAAGAGCTACAGAGAAGCATTGATTGGCTTCTTTGATATTTCTAGAGATGTAATGCATCGTAGCAATAGCCCTTAGACTTATATACCACTCCACAGTGCTTTACAGCCCTTTCTAAGTGGTTCACAGTCAGCCTATGGCCCCAACAATCTGGGTCCTCATTTTAATGACCTCAGAAGAATAAAAGGCTGAGTCAACCTTCAGCTGGTGAGACTCGAACTGCCAAACTGCTGGCAATCAGCAATCAGCAGAATTAGCCTACAATACTGCATTCTAACCACCGCACCACCAAGGCTCCATAGAGATACTACTACCTAAATAATGGGACAAAAGAAAAAGTACCCTGTACAATATGACCTATTATAACAAATGTTCTGTGAGAGACTGAGATTATGGATATTAGTTTACACGTGGTTTAGTACACTATGTGAAACCAGCCACTGCACTTGGTAAACAATGGTGTATGCCATTGGTATGGTGGGCAAAAATGTCATATGAAAGTTATAAGTAACTATATAGAAGAGCTGTTAGGCAAGAATAGCAGACCTGTAGCCCTTGGTTGCAAAAATATGGGCTGTAAAAGTTGTCCTATGTCTGTTTTCCCCATCGCCATTTGGCTGGTGGAAAACAGAAGAAATGTGTAAGGAAAATTTGTTCAATATTTATTTGTACAATTATTTTGGTTCTCATCTTTCTTCCAAAAAACCGTGTTACTTTTATAGCCATCTGTAAGAGATAAAATTAAGATATAAACCTAATGCTCTTATTCAGCAAACTGAAGCCTCACTGGGTGGTAAGGCACACTGAATGACTGTATTTGCCCCAACCCTGGTCTAGCCACAATTTGGGCAGCATCTAGATGAAATTCTGAAGTGATTTCTCTTGGTCAGATTTTTTTACATCTGAAAAACCTGGCATTTTAACAGGGATGTATAGCTTTTCTATATCCACTGTAATCATGTCAGTTAGGTAGGGCTAGAAAAATACCATAGCGACTAGATAGCAGCAAAGAGAGCTTTTCTCAGTTACTTTGCTGCTGTGGCCATCTGAATTTTTGCACCCTGGACAGACTTAAATTACTAACCAAGCTGCAAAACTGAGCAGACCTTTGTATCATGAACTCCACTATTCAAACCAAATTATTACACCACAAATCAAATCAGGGGATTGTTACAAGAGAAGTGATATAGGTTAGGATTGCATGATTTAAGTTATAATTCAAAAGAATAATCTGAAAGACCATTCGCAACAACGTTATATTATGGAGTGGAAAAAGTGGATTGATTATATCCAGAACAAATATGGGACCAAAAAGTTTCATTTAGCATTTGTATAAGGTTTTTTTATGTGATATTAGTATTGCTTGTAGTCATTTCATATGAGCTAGAGTGCGATAGACTTAATAGTTTATTGTTGTTAACATATGGTTGTTTATGATTGTTTTTTACTTTTATACCTTGTATTTAGCTCTGGGAAGTCGGGGAGGGGGGAGGGGGGAAGGGGGGAGGGTTAGGGAGGGTTAGGAAGGGTTGGGTGGAGGGAGGGGGGAGGGATTGTTAAAGATAAAATGTATAGTAAAACTTTTCAATAAAAAAAAGAATAATCTGCAGGAATACTGTATATCATCTTGATTACTTGAGAATAATTTTATTTCTCTGGCTCAAACTGACTATCTTAAACAGCTTAGAGTACTCCCCTTTTTTGCTATATTATGAAACAAATTATTGAGATCAAATGGAAACCATTCAAAGTTCTTAAGGAACTCAACTGTGAAAATGCTCGGAAATATGTAACATTTTCTAAAGCCAGTGTTCTTAGGCAATATTGCCCCCCCCCCCACTTTATCCTTTTATACTAAAACATCAAGAAAGATTCAGGATATTGACAGATATTATTCTTGATTAGGTGAACATCAGTTCTGGATAGATTCATGGGAAATAGTCGTGTGTTATTTGTAAAATACCACAGAGGAGCCATTGAACAATTCCATTTTTTGCTTTCCTTAAATCCAGAGGCAGGAAAGAACGTCAAGGTCACAAGTGGTTCAGCCTCATAGTGAGGATTCAAAGTTGGATACGATGAAACCCACCAAGCATATAGAAAGCTTAGATTTTGTTGGTTCAGAGCCAAGGATAAAGCATGTTTACTTGGGAACAGAATTCTACCTCATAAGTGAGAATTTTTCAGAAGGATACAATGTCATAATTGAATACTGGATATATACAATGATTGTAGTTTGATAAGACCTTGATTCTAAGCCTCATTGTTTCCA
Organism: Vipera ursinii; assembly: GCF_947247035.1. NCBI lineage: Eukaryota > Metazoa > Chordata > Lepidosauria > Squamata > Viperidae > Vipera > Vipera ursinii. Next base: position 241,880,862 of record NC_139513.1, read on the forward strand.
TTATGCTGGAAATAATGTTCTATTAGGTTCTGTTAGTATGCCTACATTTATCCTTGATGTTGATTTACTGTCACTTAACTCTCGGATTGACATTGGATTTTGTTTTTGGAACTGCTTGCTATTTGCTTCTTGCTTGAACCTTGGACTGGTTGCCAACTTTGTTGCTGACTATGATAACTCAGACCACGTTACTACTCATCCATACCCTTGCCAGGACAAAGCATTAAAGATAAAATGACTACCGGTAATACTGTACTGTAGAATGAGAAATCTTGCCGGAAAATCAGAATGGTTTCTAATTTTGCAGAGTTAAGTACACATCAACAGGCCTATGAATCTAATAAACCCTGTGAAGACACTCAGAAGCATTTTGGAGTTGGATGGCCTAGAAATTAGATAGGTAGGTAGGTAGACAGACAACAGTTTATAAAATGGGAAGGGGGTTAGTAAAAATGTGGTATTTTTCCAGTAATTTGTACTGAGGTTGGGAATGCAAATGATTTCTGCCAGTGCACTTTAAATCCATTATAGCACGAACATTCGCTACAAGTGAACTTTGGTTGTCATTGGATTTCACATATAAAAATGCATGAAGGAGAATCAGGACAAGAGAGTACACTTTTTTCCAATTAAGGTCCAGGGAGATTTTTCTTTTTTTTTCTCCCTGCATCACAAGGCTCTTTGCAGAAAGGCTGGTTCTCCCATGATTCTTAGACTGCCCAGTGACACCAGTGTTTATCCCCAAAAATACTGCAGGAGAAGTTTATTTGCAAAGAACATCCTTTACCCTCTAATCAATGTGACAACTTTTTCCCATTAGACTGGAAATCTGTCAGAACAAATGCTTTCTGCTCATCCTAAATTGGGACCAGTACTTTAAACTTGTTTATAAATTATTTGGAATCAAGGGTGACTACTGAACAGGTCATGCTTGCTGATGACACTTAAATATTTAGAAAACCTAACACAAAATAGAACACCAAAGAATGCTAAGAGGATCTGTCAAAACAGGGGGACTGAAATGAAAATGGCAAATGCAGTTCAACAAGGGAACAAATAAAATTATTTATATTGGAGCAAAATAAAAATTCTAATATCAGTTGTGGTTATTTTTTAAAATCCTTGATTTAGTGCAGAGCTACAATAAAAAGGTAAGAACTATGCTGAGGTTGATTGGGGCAAAAAAAAATAAAGTTGCTTTTATAAAATCTGTGCTATGATCCTACTTGGAATGCTGTGTGCAGTTATGACCATTGCACAAAACTGAATGGAACTGAAAAATAATGATAGGATTATTTCCCTCTTATAATACTAGAATGAGAGGTTATTAAATTATGCTAAATAATGAGAAATACAAGACAAACAAATGGAAATCCTTTCTCACACAGTGTTCAGGTAAACTGAAATTTGCTATTGCAAGATTAGGAGAATCCTAATTTATTTCTGAAGATATCTTCTGCTCAAAAGAGCCTAGAGCAAAATAAAAACAAATATATATGAATCAGTCATCCTTAAATTTTAAAAAATTATATTTATCACAGGAAATCAAACAGTGACAAGTCTTGGACTAGTATATGAGTGAATAGTTAGGTTTTCAGTTGTTCCTTTGGAAAAAAAAGACAGCATTTCAGTCAGCTGAAGCTCCAATCTGAATGATACCAAAGATGCAGTGATGGCAGCCACTTTGCAAACTTTAAAAGGATAGGCAAATTCATGAAATATAAAGCTACTACTAATTAGTGATTATAAATTAGGGCACTTTCAGATTGTTCAATCCCTTTAATTAATCCTATCCTTGGAGGTTGGGAGAAAAGAGAATAAAGGGGATGTGAATTCCTTCTGGAATCTATCTTTGTCTTTGTCTTTGTCTTTTATTAAATTTGTATACCGCCCTTCTCCCGAAGGACTCAGGGCGGTTAACAGGGCATATAAATAACAATACAAAAATTAAAAAGGAATTAAACAAATGCCCAATTAAAAATTACAATAGCAGTAAAAGACCCATTAAAAACCCTAACATTCCCCATCAGGCCAGACCAGCTAGTTCAAATAAGTGGGTCTTCAGACCGCGCCGGAAGGAGCGAAGGTCCGATGCCATCCGGAGCTCGACCGGCAGTTGATTCCATAGCGCCAGAGCGCCCACAGAGAAGGCCCTCCCCCTGGGGGCCACCAGTCGACATTCCCTGACCGGAGGCACCCTGAGGAGGCCCTCTCTGTGGGCACACACAGGGCGGAGGGGAGTTGACGCCGGCAGCAGGTGGTCCTCGAGGTACCCCAGACCCATGCCATGTAAGGACTTGAAGATCATAACCAAAACCTTGAACCTCACCCGGAAGACAACTGGTAACCAATGTAGCTCGCGGAGCAAAGGTGTAACATGAGAGTAACGGGAAACTCCCAAGACAACTCTCGCGGCCGCATTCTGTACCAGTTGGAGCCTCCGAGTGGTCTTCAAGGGAAGCCCCATATAAAGAGCATTGCAGTAGTCCAGGCGAGAGGTCACGAGCGCATGAGTGACCGTACACAGGGCATCCCGGTCCAGATAGGGTCGCAACTGGCGCACCAGGCGAACCTGGGCGAAAGCCCCCCTAGTCACGGCCACTATATGGTCTTCCAGAGTAAGCCGTGAATCTAGGAGGACACCCAAGTTGCGAGCCCTATCCACAGGGGGTAAGGACTCACCCCCCATAAGAAGGTGGAATATTTTGAATGTCCCGGGATGCCGGAATGCACAGCCACTCAGTCTTGTCAGGGTTGAGCTGAAGTCTGTTCCTCCCCATCCAGGCCCGAACCGCCTCCAGGCAACAGGACATCACATCGAGGGCATCACTGGGGTGGTTTGGGGTCGAAATGAAAAGTTGGGTATCATCAGCATACTGATGATACCCAACTCCAAAACCACGAATGATCTCACCCAGCGGTTTCATGTAGATGTTGAACAGGAGAGGCGAGAGGACTGACCCCTGAGGAACTCCACAAGCGAGAGTCCTAGGGGTCGACCTCTGCCCCCCTGCCAACACCGACTGCGAGCGTCCCAGGAGATAGGAGGAGAACCACTGAAGAACTGTGCCTCCCACTCCCAATCCCCTGAGATGCCGCAGCAGGATACCATGGTCGATGGCATCGAAAGCCACCGAGAGGTCTAATAGGACAAGGACAGAGGAATGTCCTCTGTCCCGAGCCCTCCAGAGATCATTCACCAGAGCGACCAATGCCGTCTCCATGCTGTACCCGGGCCTGAAACCCGATTGGAATGGGTCTAGATAATCCGCTTCATCCAGGACCAGGGGAAGCTGATGCGCCACCACACTCTCAACAACCTTCGCAAGAAAGCGAAGGTTGGAGACCGGACGGAAGTTATTCAAAACAGCTGGGTCCAGAGCAGGCTTCTTGAGGAGAAGTCTCACCACTGCCTCCTTCAAGACGGCGGGGAAATTACCCTCACTCAAGGAAGCAGATATAACTGCCTGGAACCAGCCTCATGTCCTCTCCCGAGCTGCATAAACCAGCCAAGAAGGGCACGGGTCCAATAAACATGTGGTGGAGCTCAGCCTCCCCATAATCCTGTCCACTTCCTCAGGGGTTACAGAATCAAACTCCTCCCAGATAACATCGACAAGACCGCCCGTGTCCTGATCGTCAGACTCTGCCCAGTTGGAGTCCAGACCGGTCCGAATCCGAGCGATTTTATCCAGCAGATGTTAACCAAACTCCTCGGCACGACCCTGCAAGGGTTCCTCCCTCACCTCCTGATTAAGGAGGGAGCGGGTCACCCTAAACAGGGCGGCCGGGTGATTATCTGCGGACGCGATGAGGGTAGAGAAGTAATTACACCTCGCCGTCCTCATCGCTGCGAGATAAGACCTAATAAAGGTTCTTAGTCGCAACCGGTCAGATTCGGATCGGCTGGACCTCCAACAGCTCTCTAGGCCCTGTTTCCGATGCTTCATCTCCCGGAGCTCCGTGGAGAACCATGGAGCTCGTTGGGATCTGCACCGGGTCAGGGGCCGCAAGGGTACAACTCGGTCAAGTGCCCCAGTGGCCGCCCTTTCCCAGGCTTCCACTAGGGCATCCGCCGAGTTGTGAGCGACGGAGGCAGGTGGGGACCCCAGCGCTGCCTGGAACCTATCAGGATCCATTAAGTGTCTGGGGCGGTACCATCTAATTGGCTCCGTACCCCCACGGCGGGGGGTGGCAAAACGGAAGACCAGCCGCAGGAGGTAATGATCGGTCCATGACAGGGGCATAATGAATGGAGAGCCCCCACCAAGATCATCAAACCACCGTCCAGATAAGAAAACCAGGTCAAGGGTGTGGCCTCCCTCATGAGTTGGTTCAGAAATTACTTGCGTCAGGTCCATGGCCATCATGGAAGCCATGAACTCCCGAGCTAGCTCAGATGAACCTCCCAGGGATGGTAGATTGAAGTCACCCAAAACTATAAGTTTGGGGAACTCAATCACCAACCCAGAGAGGACATCGAGCAGCTCGGGCAGGGCTGCCGCTGCGCAACTAGGCGAAAAGTACACCAGCAGCAAGCCCAACTGCGCCCCCAGACCAAATCTCAAAAAGAGAGACTCACACCCGACTATCTGAGGAACGGTGGTCTCCCGCGGACATAAGGTCTCCCTAATAGCTACCGCCACACCCCCACCCCTAACTTGAGCTCGAGGCCGGTGTAGCACCTGGAAACCTGGTGGGCAGAGGTCAACCAAAGGGACCCCACCCTCTGGGCCCAACCAAGTCTCCGTGGATGAAAAATCCTTCAAAATTTAAATGTTTGAAAGTTTATTTCTTCTTTCTCTTTTAAAACATTCCTATGAGAGCTCTCCTTTATTTCTTTTGAAGGAATTAATCTCTGACTGTACAGAATAACAAAGTTGGAAGGGATCTTGGAGGTCTTCTAGTCAAACCCCCTACTCAAGCAGGAACGCCTTATATCATTTCAGACAAAGGTTGTCCAATCTCTTATTAAAAATCTCCAGATATGGAGCACCCCCAACTTCTGAAGGCAAGCCATTCAATCACCATACACCATTGCGTGGTGAGATGATTATCCTCTTAAAGGAAACATCAACAGGACAGAGTCTCTGTATTCTTCTCCAACTGGATTACATTTAACCTCCAAAAATAAACTGCCTTGTCATTCTCATTTTTTTTTATTTAATATGCATTTAATGCTTGTGCAAGAGAAAGGGTAGATATCTTTTTTTTGCAAATATTCTCAGAAAAGCAAAGCAAAACAAGCAGCTCAACTTTATTACAGTATACAGTACATTACTTCCAATATCCGAGACAGTATGCCTATCCTCTGAAAATCATTTGTTCTTGAATACTACTGGAAGGATACTGTGGCCTTCATGACCTGTTTGCAGACTTCTGCTTGCTAACTATGGAAGTTAAATGCTGAATTGCAGGCCACTGGCCTTATGTTCCAAGTTGAACATAATGATGAAAAATGTACTGAATGGCAACTAATCTACTGTAATTGGCCTTGAGCCCATCTCCAAAGTAAAGTGCTTTTCACACCCAATTTCTCCTCCACATGAAATATGGCATAAAGGTATCATCCTGGTTCTTGAATCAACCAAATGCAACTGAATGTTTAAAGTATCAGATTTTTTTTTACCAGAATAGTTTTATGAGCAAACTGCAGTATTAATCTCTAAGTCTTATTCCTTAGATTCCTTATCATGTATTTAACAGAAATCTCAAAAAAAGCACTTACACCAGATATGCAAAAGACAAAGAGTTTGTAGAGCATTTTGCTGGACAACAAAATTCAGTTAAAAGTTTTCCTCCAAAATCTTTTAAAAAAACAGAAGACACAACCCAATTTATTTCCAATTCCTTTAAAACAAGGGTGTCAAACTGCTAGCCCAAGGACCAGATGTGTCATGCCAAAACCGTGCCCACCCCATTGGTGGCAATGGGGAAAAAGTCACGATATGTCACAACACGTCACATGATGTTGAGAATTTGACACCCCTGCTTTAAAATGTTGTTATGTGTAATTTGAATATTTGTGTCCTTTAAAAATATTTTCAGCATAACAGGTACCTGGCTCAGAAGTGAACAATTTGCACTGACATCATAATTTATTTAGAAGAATCGCTGAAATTAAGATAATGGTAACCTTTCAGAGATCTGATATGTATATGGTTAAAATAGTAATAAATCCATTGATTTCTAGCAGACTAGTTCTGGTGTTCTTCTTCTTATTATTATTATTTAGAGGCCTGAACCCTCTTGTTCTTTGATGGATACCTGTCAACTGCAAGTTGATTAGATCCTTCTTGTTCACTTTAGAAGGAAGATCAGGAAGCATAAACTAACAGCAGGACAATGGCATCCTGCTCACCAGTCATTCTACGCAAGCATAACATGCAACAGGAAAAACTAATTACATCTGAGGGGTTTGCTCAAAGTAACACTGAGAATTGTCAACAATGATCATTTCTGAGGACTATTTCTTCTTTACACGGACTTCAGCAAAGAATGCTAGCATTTCCTGTGGAAACTTTTTTGGGGCCAGTAACATCCCACCAATTTTGCTTTTTTTTTTTTTACGTCTTTAACAACACAAAATAGATACACCGTGGCATTCTGACAGTAACCGCAACGAAATGTTTGCAGAATTCACCACCTTGCTGATTTGTTTCAGAAAAAGCATCAGGAGTCAAGGAAACAAAAAAAAAAGGGGGGGGGAGGGTTTACAAGATCAGCAGAGGCAAGTCAGAAGCGAGTTAGCCTCTTCGCCGTCCATAAAAGTGGCTTGCAAATCTCCGAATCAAATGACAAATGGGACTTTCAAGTCCGTTGCCTTTTTTTTAAAAAAATCCTCACTGATCTCCTTCGCTGGCTCGCATGCTTTCCTCACTCTCCATTTCTCACCCTCAGTACAGCACTACTACTATATACGTTGCTGGTTTCTGGACGTTGTTTGATAGCCACCCATGCAAAGTACCGTAGTGCAGCGTTTCCCAACCTTAGGAACTTGAAGATGCGTGGACTTCAACTCCCAGAATTCCCCAGCCAGCTATGCTGGCTGGGGAATTCTGGGAGTTGAAGTCCACGCATCTTCAAGTTCCTAAGGTTGGGAAACGCTGCCGTAGTGCTTGTCTAAGAACCTTTTTCTTTTTCTTTTTCTTTTCCCGTGGATAAGCTGTGGTCTTTCCGTAGTTGGCTATAGGAACACCTCTCACTCTCTCTCACTCCGTCTCTCTCTCGCGCGCACACAAACACAAACACACACACACACACAGAGAGAGATACGTTTAAGAGGTTTCCCCGCTACTACAGGCAGCGTTTGTCCCATTTTTGTTATCCAGAGCCGCCCGCTTGGCAAGAAACTGCCCCTTGAACAGAAAGCTTGAGGGAAAAGGGGAAAGGAAAAAAAAAAAAGGTGGGCTACAAAAGAGGAAGCCAAAGCGCGCCGAGTCGCGAGCAACAAGAGGGACCAGCGGGCTGCTGAGAGCTGTTGCTGCCGGCGTGAGCTTTCCCGTTCAAAGAGCCCCGCAGCTGCGGCGTTACTATAGAGACACCACCGCCAAGCCTTTTTTCCCGCTTAGGGCAGCCCTCGAGACCGGCCAGTGGGGAGTCCCAGACGAGCTCGGCGCCTTCTCCGCCTCCTCCTCGCCCGTCCCCCCCCCCCCGCAAAAAAAAAAAAAAATCCAGGCAGCCGAAACGAGAGGAGAGTCCCCGCAGCAAACTTGTGGCAGCCTTTCCCCGCGCCTCCTCGTCTTCCCTCAGGTGGAACTTGGTCGCACTCACCCCGCCAAGGCTCTCTGCTCCTCCGCCACCTTCGGGAGGGGGGGGGGGAATTCCTCGCCGCGGCTCGACAAGCTCCGGGCTTCCTGCTGCTGCTGCCGCTGCTGCTGCCGCCGCGGCTGCCGCTGCCGTCTGGCTCCAGCAGAACGCGGCACGGGAGGGCTTGGGGACGCGAGCGCCGGCTTCTCGGCTGCTTGCGTCACAATAAAGCCGAGGCCATTCCCCACGCCGGGAATTCGGGGGGCTGCCGAGAAGGGAGGGAGGGACGGGGGGGGCCCTGCCACGTGACTTCAAAGGGAGGCCCTGAGGGAAAAGCAAGAAGAGCAGGCGGCGAGGGGACGGCGGTGGTCAAGCAGAGGCGGCTCGCTCCTGCTCCTCTCCCGAGCTGTGGCTGAACGGCTGGAGCTTCCCCACCCACCTAGCTCCTGATGCTGAAATAGCCCCCTTCAAGCCCACCCACCCACCCCTCCTCCGGCCGCTCCTCACCGACCCCGCGTTCCCGTCTCCCCTACTCTACTCGTTCGCCTCACTCTCACTTCTTTTCGCTCTTCTCCCCCTTCGCCACCCTGCCGCTCTTTTTTTTTTTTTCCCCTTCCTCGCCACAGGTCCTGTGGTGCCTCTGCTCTCCCCTTGCCTCTTCCTCCCTTCTATCTTTCCTCGCCTTTCCTTTGGCGAGCGTTCCTTGGCTCTCCCGCCTTCCTCGCTGCCGCCTCCCGGCTTCGTTTCTCGCCCAGTCCCAGTTCTTCCTGCCACATTTTGCCCGTCCTCCCATCTGGCATCTCACCTCCTCCTCCTCCTCCTTTCTCGGTGGCTTCTCTTCCTCATCCTCTCCGGCTTTAGTCCTGCGTGTTTGTGTACGTGGGTGTGCGTGTATTACTTTCCGTAGACGTTTTTCAAAATATTCTCCTGTTTTTTTTTCCAGAGCTGCTCCTGCCTCCACCTATCCTGAACAATGGTAGCCTCGGCGTCTTTGCCATCTCTGAGAACCTAGAGGGTTAATAAACTTTTATGCAGAACAAAATGTGTTTTCTGTGCCAGTTCAGATGATAAAAGGAGTTTATTTTCAGGCTCAAGAGTAGATGAAAATGATACTGTGTTGTTTGTTTCTAAATAAATATATTGACTTTTTTGTTTATTAATACGATTTCTCTGGAACATCTCTTGTTGCTTTAATGCAGTCATTTAAGGTGAGGGTGGACAGCATAAATATATGCAGATAAATCATCTCTCCTCCTCCTCATTATAGTTAATAATAAACTAACTTTGGGGTCCCTCTTCAGAGGGATAGCAGGAAAATGATCCTGGCAAGTGTGCTGTACTTTATTGTGAAAATGCTTGCTGTTAAGGCCCATGTGATCTGAACAGATGATGGACCAGAAAAAATAAAGTCCCAGAAGAAAGAAGGAATAGTAAAAGAAGGAAAGACAATGGAATAGATGATAAAATGGATTGAAGAGATTGTAGGATTGTCCTTGGAAAAGCTACACATTTTTGCCAAAGGCATTTAGTCACCAGAAATTAGCTGGTGCCATATCTGTTTCAGGCTAACTGCAAGAACAACCTTTTTTTCTTTAACTCTAATCTGCATGAGTTCAGTTCTAAGCAGAGCCCAGTTAATGGGGTGAAAATAAAACGTAGATCATGGGAATGGCAGTTGTGTCACCTTAATATTGCTGAGCAACTGTATCCAGCAGCCTCAGCCAGAATGATCAATAGCGAAGGAGGCTGTGATTCAGTGTATCTGATGGGGCTAGTTTTTCATCTCAGATTGAGGTCATCTGTTGACTTATTTTGCTTTTGTCTGGTGTTTCTAAATAGTGTTGTGTTTTTGCAAAATGTAGGGAGTCAGTGCAAACAGATCATTTGATAGTCTTCAAGAAAAAAGAGGAGAGAGAGAGCGAAAGAAAGAAAAAGAGAAAGGAAAGAGAGAAAGAGAAAGAAAAGAAAGAAAAAGAAAGAAAGAAAGAAAAAGAAAGATACCAATGGGACTCACAGATGAAAATAGCAACAAAAAAAGCAAGAAGAGTATGTTATTCTATGCATTAGTTCCTGTGTTCCTTAGCTTTAACAGTCTTTTCCTATGCAGGGATAGAAGAAATCAGCAGGCAAGAGAAACAGGCAGTTCAATTATAAGGGGCGCTTAAATTCCCAGAGAGGGTTAGAACTCCAGTTCTGTTGACATTAGATGCAGAATAAAAAATGAGTAAAGTCTCTGAGCGCTATGCATGCTACGTATGCTACGCATGCTAGGTATTAGGGAATCTAAACTGGTCTAAAGATTGTAATTTGTCAGTTCCCTCTGGTATAAAGTATATACTGTACATGTACATTGTATTGTTCCATCTATTAGTGAGACAATAGGAAATGTAAGTAATTTTCTTCTTCTTGGCTCCATTTGGTTCTCAAAGAAAATAATCCATCCACTTCACAAAACAAGAAAAACAGTGATAGGAAAAAGAGAATTCTTACAAGTTTACTTTGGATTAATAAATTACATGGCACTTTGGAAAAATAATGAATTTTGGAAAAGGATGAAGCACGAAAACAATCCATATAGTAAAACATCATCTCTCTCACCACAGTGTAAAACAATCCCTCTCCAATTTAAAAAAATATAAAGCTCCATTTGGCAGGCCCTCATGGGTGGGCCTTTGCTGTGATGCCTATCCTGTGGAATCTTCTACTCCCCAAGGTGTAGTTGGCTTTTTTGCTGTTGAGCTTTTGGAGGTCCCTCAACACTTGGTTAAGCCTGCAGGAACCCCAGGGGATGTGTGAACTAGTGAGGTGGCTCCACTTTATTTAACATCCCTTCATCTATTATTCAATGTTTTAGTTTGGTTTTCATGCTTTATTTACTATTTATTAACTCTTTTAGCTCTCTTGTATGCTGCCCAGAGTTGCTTGTTTATGAGATGGGTGGCTATATAAATTGGTTTAATAAATAAATAAAAAAGAAGAAACAGCAACAGCTCAGGGACCATTACCCTTCAAAAACCTACCCAAATAAAGATTTTCCAGGCTTGCCAACTGCCAGTAACAAAAGGCACAGGTGTTCAAATATATTGGGGCCATCATAGAGGTCTCTCTTTTGAAGGATGGAATGTGACCACCCTCTCTTGAGAAGATCTGATAAGATGGATCAATATAAGCCAGGGGTTGGTCCCTGACCCCCAAGCTGTGGCCCAAGACCGGGCCATGGCCTATTCGCAACCGGGCCACAGGGCAGTGCACATATGCAAGCGCAGCTCGACTCACATGAGTTCCAGGCTGGCATGTACACGCATGCACATACAACTTGCAGTCAAGTTGCATGTGCATGTGCGTGCATGCCGACCCGCTGCTCTCATGAGTTGGGCTGCATGCACATCAGCCCACTGCTTGTGCAGCTTGGTTTCCCTCTTCCCCCTCCCCCAGCTGGGCCATCAAACCACAAAAGTTACGACCGCTGATATAAGGAACTGTGGTGGTGCGGCGGTTAGAATGCAGTATTACAGGCTAACAGTGCTCACAGCCTAGAGTTCGATTCTGACTGACTCAAGGTTGACTCAGCCTTCCACCCAGATTGTTGGGGGGGGCAATATGCTGACGTTGTAAACTGCTCAGAGAGTGCTGTAAAGCACTATGGAGCAGTGTATAGTAGTAAGTGCTATTGCTAAGTGCTATGGGCATAATCATTTTGGAGAAGGTGGCCTTAATGCAACCCCATTTAGAGTAGACGTTGAAAACCACGGGATTTCAATAGACCCTAAGTTTAATTTTATCTAAATTTCACCATCATTATTTTATAATATTTTCCTGAGCTATTCTAGCCAGTTTATTTATTTGTTGGATTTATAACCTATACCTCTCCAATAAAAAAAAGTAATAAGAAAAAAGTAAAATACAAAACCAAATTAAACCTTCTTTTACATCTAATTAAAGAACAAGAATTTTAAAAATGGAACTATTCAAAATGCTCAACTGGAATTACATACCGAAATAATTCTTTTAAAAACACACAGAGAATAAGATTCTGAAATGACTTTTTCTGCAGTTTGGGAATAAGATAGGAAAAGGTGCAAAGAATAGACTAATGTAGTATAATCTTACAAAATATTTTGAAATTCATTAAAAAAAAGCTGGTAGATATATTTGTCCAATAGTATTAGTATTAGAACATATGGATATGTTTAAACAACTTTCTTCTGGGCATTATCACAGATAAAATCTAACATACTGTATATGGACAATACTTGTTGACAAAAACTGTGCAGATAAGGATCTTGCAAAGCTCAATTTGAGGAACCAATTCCAAAAATGCAAGGGCATAACCTAGTCCTATAACATGTGAATTGATAATAACATGATTATTTTTGTTGCATGCCAAGTGTTTTTTATTTCAAAAACCACAAGTAAGCTCATATACAGAGCTTATTTTGGGGGCATGCCTAAGCCTAAACGTTTCTTAGTATAGAAATTAAAAATTTGACTTTTTAAACTATTTTCAGATGTGCATGCAATAAATGATTATGGGAAATCAGCAATGCCTATTTTGATGTTATATTACACTATTTTAAGATAGATAACTGTAAGTCATACCATGTAGATTTGTACCTTTCCTTTGCACTAAATATGCAACTACAAACATATTGACTATTATTAGGTAAATATGATGTAATTAGTAAAAATAATTATTACTTTCTATCTCTAATGATTTTGCATCAGCTGATCATGTATGGCCAGAGTATTTCTAATAGCCATAATCAGGGTGGGATTCAGCAGGTTCGCACCACTTCGGCAGAACCGGTAGGTAATTTTTTGTTGTCCAGGCCCAGAATGGACTTCCAGAAGCAGCATCCACAAAGAGAACTGGTTGTTCACATATTTAAATCCCACCACTGGCCATAATGATCATTGTTTGTCACCCCTGCCCCTACTGAATATTAAAAAAAACCCATCTTTTCACTGCATCTATTGTTTTTGTCCACTGTATCCAATAAAATGGTAAACAAGTATCTGTAGAAAATCTTTATAGAACCTGTATAATAATATAAGGCTTCGTCTAAATCCCGACAAGTCCGAGTGGCTGTGCGTATCAGCATCTTGGGTTGTCCATTCTATTCCATCTTTATAGGGGGTGAGGTGTTACCCCCTGTAGATAGGGCTCGCAACTTGTGTGTCCTCCTTGATTCACAGCTCAATTTTGAAGATCATATAGGAGCTGTGACTAGGGGGGCTTTTGCTGCGGTTCACCTGGTGCACCAGTTGCGGCCCTATTTGCACCGGGATGCCCTACGCACAGTCACTCATGCGCTCGTGACCTCTCGGATAGACTATTGCAACGCTCTCTACATAGGGCTGCCCTTGAATACCACTTGGAGGCTCCAGCTGGTGCAGAATGCAGCCGCGCGAGTTGTGATGGGGGTCTCCCGATACTCCCATGTAATACCTCTGCTCCGCGAGCTGCATTGGCTTCCAGTTGTCTTCCGATTGAGATTCAAGGTGCTGGTGATGACCTATAAAGCCCTAAATGGCATGGGTCCGGGCTATTTACGGGAGCACCTCTTGCCGGCGTTAACTTCCCATCGCCCTGTGCGCTCCCACAGAGAGGGCCTCCTCAGGGTGCCATCGGTCAGGGAATGTCGACTGGCAGCTCCCAGGGGGAGAGCATTCTCTGTGGGCACGCCTGCCCTCTGGAATCAGCTTCCAGTTGAGCTCCGGATGGCTCCCGACCTTCGCTCGTTTCACCGCGACCTGAAGACTTGGTTATTTGAACAGGCCGGCCTGGACTGAGGGATTGGATTTTAGAGTTTAAATTTTTTAAAAAATTAAATTTTAGAATGTATTTATTACTTAGGGCTATTGATTTAATCTTATTTTAATTGTTATACCTTGTGTGTTGTTAGCGTTTTAATTGCCGTGTACACCTCCCCGAGTCCTTGGAGAGGGGCGATATATAAATCTAATAAAATAAATAAATAAATAAATAAATAAATAAATAAATAAATAAATATTGTAAATAAATGAAAAAGGCGAAAGTAGATATGAAAAACATACGATCATTCTCTGCCTTTTTACTCAGCTTTGGTGCAGAACATGATATCTGAAACCCTTACAAAAGAAGCACTAAAATATAAAGGATATCTACTGCATGCAAATATTGACAATAACAATCAATTCAATTCAGTTCAATTCATTAAAGTGGTGCTTGAGTCCAAACAACCCTGAGGACATCTACTGTAAGTATTACAAAGAAAATAAAATTTAATACAGTTTTAAAAACATACCCCCATACATCTCCATACACAAATAAGTAAAAGTAGTTAAAAAACAAGTTGGCAAATCTGGCCAAAAATGGAACTCACAAGAGTATCCAGCTAAAGGCCTGGGAAAAAAGCCAGATCTCCAATTCTTCTGAAATGCTATTAGGTTGGGAGCCATTTGAGTTACAAGGAGAACTTCCTACTAGAAGGCAGGCATCTTGACAGAGAAGGTACATTCCCTGCATCACAAAAGATGACACTATTTAATTGAAGGAGCCTGAAATACACCCATTTTGTTAGTCCATACCAATCTGGAGGACACCAAAGGAGATAGATGGTCACTCAAATAACAAGCCCTCTGCAGTGGAGAGCTTTATTATAAGTCATGACCAGCATCCAGAATCACACCTGGAAAGAAACTGGCAGCTAATCTGTCCTTGCAAAGCATAGATATCACATGTGCAAACCAAGGCATTCCGTTACAGCTTGCACCACTATATTGTGGACCAATTGAAGTTTCTGAACCTTTTAAAGGACAGCCCCACACAGAGCACATTACAATAGTCACATAGTCAAGCCCTTGGGTGACTAAAGCATGAATGAGTGTCTGAAGAGCAACCTAATCCAGAAAAGGGCACAACTGGTGGACCAAATGAAACTGTGCCAAAGCCTTCTTGGCCACAGGTGTCTCCTGCTCAGGAGGAATACCTCAGACAGCATACCACCCTTAAGGAGGGGAAGTGTAACTCCACCTAAAATCAAAGTTAGAATCTCCCAGGATCTAAGGAGTCCTAAAAATCACAATTACTTAGTTTTGGTGGGATTATGCTGAATACAGTTCTCCAATCCAGGCCTAAACAGCCTGTAGGCAATGGGACAAGGCACTGGCAGCTTAATTCATTCAATTCATTCATTCAATTGTGAGCCATCCAGAGTTTTGTATAAGGTGGGTGGCTATATAAATATTTTAAATACATAAATTCAGTCTAGAATCAAAATATATAATTGGATACCATCTGCATATCAATAATACCAAATCTTAAACCAGCAGATGACTGCACCCAGTAGTTTGATGTTGAATAGGAGGGGAGAGATCACTAAGTACAAAGAGGGGCCTAGGGAGGGGCCTCTCCTCCGCCTACCAACACTGATGAAACTGGCCCCAAAGGAGGGAAGGAAGAATGACAGCAGAAATCCCCTACAGCCTATCCAGAAGGATATTATGGTTAACAATACTGAAACCATTAAGAAATCAAGAAGAATGCACAACTCCAACCCTGATTTCCCAGAAGTCATCAACTAGCAAAGGAAGGATGGAGATGGGATGAGAATTAATCAGGACAGGACAGTCCAAAACTGGTCTCTTGAGAAGGGGACATATCACCACTTCTTTCAAGGACAGAATTACCATGCCTCCCTCAAAAAGGCTGCCACCACAGCATGGATTGCCTTCATGTCCCAGTAAGGGTCTGTGTCTGGTAAATAGATGATCAAACTCACAGTGCAGAGAATACTGTCTATTTCCTCAGAGGAGTTACTGTTGGAATTCACCCCAAATGAATGCATTGGCTGGACCTACCCAATTGAAGTCCATCTTGGAGTGAATCTGAGTGATTTTTTTTTCTGTGAAGAGGCCAGAATATTCCTCATGATGGCTCTGCAATGATTCTGTGGCCCATTCCTGCCTAGTAGGCATTGGGTCACCTGAAACAGGAAGAATGAATGGCTATCAATACATGCAATAAGGGTGATGAAATATTGACATTTTACTGTCCTTATTGCAGTGAAGAAATTCCTAGTAGAGGCCTTTACTTGTGTTCAGTCAGACTCGATCCAAAATCACTCCAGGCATCTCTTCTCATACTTCATCTCTCAGAACTTCTCAGTAAACCATAGTATGTCCCACGACACAGAAAGGCCACATGGGATAATGCAGACTGGCTATCTACCCATATACAGGAAGATATTAGGGCCTTAGCCAAAAGACCCACCAGATTTTTGGGAGAAACTCCAGGCTGCCTCTGAAAGTCTACTGGATCCATCAGTTATTTAGGATGAGCTGATTGAAGGGGTCCTATCTCTGCATGGAAGACAGTGACACTTCTGAGCCAGAAGGCAATCAGAGAGTAGTCTGTCCATGACAATGGACTGATGTTAATGTCCTCCACTATTAGATCACATTGCACTGATCAAGAGTGACATTGATTTTTATTTATTTTCTTTAAAAAACTGCCATACCATTCAAATCTTATGAGATATTCAGAAACTGAAAAAAACATGCTTTAAAATCAAGTTAAATGGAACCAACGATCTTTTAAATGAGATTACTCAGCTCCGGAAAAACAATAACAAATTTTGATTGAGCCGTAAGACAAGTATGGGCAATGGGCCTTGAAGGATTCATTTGGCCCATGAATTTCTCTTTTTTTTGCAACCTGTGAAGCTGCTTCTGATCCTAGTTAGTGAAAATCAGTGATTCTTTCCTGGTACTTCCTGAGATGGTAAGTACTTGTTTTTGTCACTGGTAAAATAGGCTGCTACAATTAAAATAGAAAGAAACCCCAGCTTTCCTCTGATCCAAGAACTCCCTTCCAAAATATCCTCAGTTACTTTATATAACCACCACCACCACTACAGCCTCCACAACGAAAAATGTTAAGTGTGGTTCTCAGCAATTAATAGGTCACCATTACTTCTACAGGAGGTTTGAAACAAAATCCAGTGTTTTACAGCACAAAGACTTGACTATGGTAATCTATAATCTCCAATAATTGGTTGGAGAAGAGGTAACATGCAAGTGCAATAGAAGCTATTAAGCGTGAGTGATTTTTATAAAAAATAAATAAAATGGGAACCAACAGTGAAGTTTTGTGATGCCTCAGATGACTTTCTCACAGGCATCAGGCTGGCAGAGTCTCAGAAACAAAGGCTAAAAAGAAGGCATGTGGTCTAATTCAGAAAGGCAAATTTTATATTATAAGAATATTCTTGTATTGTAATGAAAATTATAAAACATGAACTACTCTGCAATAAGCATTAGACTAAAAATACCTAAAATGCCCAACAGAATTCATGCACATCTGTTTAAAATAAAATCATGTTTCTTGGCTTTGTTAAAACCTTGGAAAGTGTACATCTTGCTTCCTTCCAGAAGATACAAATGGAATTGGGGGCACCATTCAAATATAGAAAGCACACTTCCATTCACCTATCTGTAACTCTCTTTCGTTAGAGAACAGTATTTCCAGGATTACCAACAATTAGAAACCATTACTTTATATCCCAAATTTTTACACACACACACACACACACACACACACACACACACACACACACACACACATTGTGCACTGTCAAATGTAAGCCAAGTAGCTTTTGTGCTTACATCTTGCACTCTTTGGTTTGTAGTAACAAAAGAATTCATAGTGGAGTTAACTTAGTAACTGATATCATTTCAAACTAAAATCATATGGAAAAGGGAAAATACTGTGTTAATAAGCATTTTGGCTGGCTTGAATGGATTTTTAAAATGTATTAAACTATGCTTTCATGATTTATACTTTAATTACACTCTGATTTAACATGTTTTCCTATGTAGAGGCCAGATTTTTTTTTCTGTAAGCCTTGTGCATTTTTCAATCCTTTCTTAAATTTTCTTGTTCTTTGTTATTGTTTGTTTTAATTTTAAAACAAAAATCAGCTATTCTGACCAGCAAATGCTGCTGAAATTCTACACAAAGAGAGATGAGCAAAAGTTAATATCATGTATAATTTTGATCTGGCAATACGTGTAGATGAGGTGACCCCCATACATAGATTGCATATAGCATAACTAGGAATAATCTTTTTGCTTCATTTGTTCTCCATATTTAATGCCTTAGCAATTCATTTCTTGGCCTTCCTATTGAAGAATACAATTAAGACCATAAAGGCAATGGTAAATCATGCTACATAAGTGAGCCTGGCAGCTAATTCATTTCACACTGTTTTTTGAACATCACTAAACTGAACCTTCAACCACGTTTGATCATAGAAATATGTTCTGTATTAGTAACATGAGAAGTAAAAGCAACTGTCTTTTAACTACCCATTGCATTTAATGTACAATCATACTATTATACATTTGCCTACATTTTCAAAAACCCAAGTGCTGGGAATTAGCTAAAGCTGCATTTTCAGGGAGAAAGAAAAAAAATGGTTAGCTAAAATTCATGAAAATATTATATGTGGAGAGTACAGAAACATTCTGCAAGGTTTCTTTTGGAAACGTCCAACTAATGCTGCACTCCTTGACAGGAATAACTGGACAACACACTTTCACACTTGTACATATATAAAGTCTAAATAACTGTTTGGGGTATTTTAAATGCATTTGATTAGGTGGGTTGGAAAGGATTTTTTGGGGGGAGGGGGAGGAATGCTGGTCAGCTGTATGTGATTAACTGGTTTTGAAAGGAATGCAGGTCAACTACAAAACACCATGTTACAAATAGGGAGGCCTGCTCTAAGAATCCAGGGAGGTTGAAAAGAAGTGTAGAACTATAAATGCAATTAGAGTTTAAATGGTGCCATTTATGCAAATTTGCACTGAGGTTTTTTTAAAAAATAAAACAATAAAACCATGTTTTTCAAACTTGGCAGTTTTAAAGTGTGTAGACTTCAAGTCCCAGAGCACATGCTAACTATTTTAAAGCCTATGCTACTTTGCTAAATTTCAGTAGGATCTAGTAGTCATGGTTTCATCTTTCAGTGACAGTTGCAGAACTACTTGTCAAGGTTCCGACTAATGAAACCAAATAAATCAGAACTCCGAGGCTTTATTTATTTTATTTTATTTAATACTATTTCTATACCGCCTGTCGGTACGGCGATCTAGCAGACGTCTTCGACGAAAAAGAGTGTGATGCTCTGCCGCCCCACCGCCCCACGGACTGTGCCATAGAACTGGAGCCAGGGGCGAAACTGCCGAAACCCCGAATGTACGCAATGGCACCCCGGGAGATGCAGGAGCTTCGACAATACATAGATAAGAACCTGCGGAGGGGGTTCATCCAGCCTGCCCGGTCCAAGATGGCGGCCCCTGTCCTATTCAGGGAGAAGAAGGACGGGACCCTTAGACTGTGCGTGGATTACCGGGGGGTTACGGCGGTATGTGTGGAGCACCTGTACCCCCTCCCCCTGGTGAAGGACCTCCTGGCCCATTTGGCTACGGGCCGGGTGTTTACCAAATTAGACCTCAGGGAGGCGTACTACCGTGTCCGGATCAAGGCCGGCGACGAATGGAAGACGGCTTTCAATTGCCCGTTGGGGAGCTTTCAGTTCAGGGTGATGCCGTTTGGTCTGCAGGGAGCCCCCGCGGTTTTCATGCAATTGATTAACCAAGTCCTGCATGAACATTTGTAAAGGGGGGTCCTGGTCTACCTTGATGACATCCTCATATACACGTCAACGCTGGAAGAGCACGTCGCCCTGGTTCGGTGTGTACTAACCAAACTGAGGGACGCCCAATTATATGTGAAACTCTCTAAATGTGAGTTTCACAAGTCCCGGCTGGACTATTTGGGATATCGGGTGTCTTCAAACGGGGTGGAGATGGACCCAGGGAAGGTGGAAGCCATCCAACAATGGCAGGCCCCACGAACCCGGAAACAGTTGCAGAGTTTCCTGGGTTTCGCTAATTTTTACCGCCAGTTTGTCCCAAGCTTTGCTTCCATCGCCTTGCCACTCACAGATCTGCTGCGGACAAAGCACTCAGCAACACCGCCGCGGCCAGGGCAAAAGCTGGCATGGACTACTGCGTGCCAGCAGGCTTTTGAGATGCTCAAGGCACAATTTGCCAAGGAGCCCGTCCTACAACACCCGAACCCTGACCTACCCTACGTAGTGCAGGCCGATGCGAGTGACGTGGCTGTTGGAGCAGTCCTTCTGCAGCGGCATGCAACGGGGGAGCTACGGCCCTGCGCTTTTGCTTCCAAGAAACTGACCACCACGGAGAGGGCTTGGGCTATATGGGAGAAAGAGGCTTTTGCGGTCCGCTGGGCCTTGGGGACGTGGAGACATCTGCTCGAAGGGGCTAGCCAAGAGTTCGAAGTATGGACGGATCATAAAAATCTGGAAGCCTTACAAACGCCTCGCCGACTGTCCCCCAAGCACGTGCGGTGGGCCCAGTACTTCCGGCGCTTCCGGTTCCGGCTCAAGTATGTGCCGGGAGGTAGGAACTTCCTGGCAGACGCCTTGTCCTGGCTACCTCAATATGATTGCCAGAAAGAGGAGGTGGTGCAAGCACTGGTACCGCCACCCCGCCCGGTGGACGGGGCGGAGCACAAGGCCAACGCTATAACAGACAACTTCCTGCAGGCCTGCGAGTGGGCACTGGCAACTGATGAGTGGATGCAGGCGCACCCTGATATTCTCACAGTGCGGGATGGCGTAGCTTGGCACGGGGCCAGACTGTATGTGCCTGCGGCGGTACGGGATCGAGCGCTCTATCAGTGCCATGATGCCAGGCAGGCAGGCCATTACGGATTCGTAAAGACCCTACATTTGGCTCGCCGCCAGTTCTGGTGGCCAACCATGAGGCGAGACATCGAGAGCTATGTGCGGAGATGCCGTGTTTGTGCAACCACCAAGCCCTCCACCAACAAACCGGCAGGCCTTCTGCAACAGGTGGCGGACCCCATACGGCCTTGGCAGGACATTGCCATGGACTTTGTGGTCGAACTACCGGAAAGCAAGGGGTACAACGTTTTGTGGACGGTGGTAGACTTATTTTCGAAGCAGGCCCATTTTATCCCCTGCAAGGGGTTGCCTTTGGCCCGCCGGTTGGCCTGGCTGTTTGTCCAACACATTTACCGTCTCCACGGGGTGCCACGACGTATTATCTCGGACCGAGGGGTGCAGTTCACGGCCCGGTTCTGGAAGGACTTTGTACGTTACATCGGAGCGACACAGGGCCTGAGCTCGGCGTACCACCCAAGCACAAATGGGGCTGCGGAACGTGCAAATGCGGCAGTGGAGCGGTACCTGCGTTGCTACGTTTCATATCAGCAGTCTGAATGGGTGGATCTGCTAACCTTTGCGGAAGTAGCCTACAACAACACGGTGCATAGCAGCACT
Organism: Vipera ursinii; assembly: GCF_947247035.1. NCBI lineage: Eukaryota > Metazoa > Chordata > Lepidosauria > Squamata > Viperidae > Vipera > Vipera ursinii. The sequence continues at coordinate 241,901,990 of NC_139513.1, forward strand.
GGGTTCTCCCCCTTTAAAGTAGTCTCAGGTTACGAATTCGTCCCCATCACAGGTTGTGAACAGGGTGCCCCAGCATCCTGCACACCTGGGGAGTGGATGCACCAGTTGGAGGAAGTGTGGGGGATGGCAAAGAAGGCGTTAGAGCGGGCTACAGAGACATACAAAGAGCAGGCAGACAGAAAGAGACGACCATTTGCACCCCCTAAAGTAGGTGATCTTGTATACCTCTCCACGAAGTACCTGTGGCTGCAGGTGCCCTGTAAGAAGTTAGGGCCCAAGTATCTCGGGCCGTTCCGGGTCATACAGGTGGTAAACCCTGTCACCGTCAGACTGCGGCTACCTCCCCTCCTTGGGAAGATACACCCCGTCTTCCACAGTAGCCTGCTGAAGCCTGCTACAACTGCCTCTGTGGCAGTGGGGGAGGGCGGCCCAGAGCCTGTACACGGCGACCACTATGAGGTACAGGAGATCCTGGACTCCCGAAAACGGAGGGGACGAGTGCAATACTTGGTGCTATGGAAGGGATACCCCATGGAGGAGGCCACCTGGGTGCGGGATGGGGATGTGTGCGCACCACGCCTTCTCCGCGCATTCCACCGAAAACATCCAGGGAAGCCGAGAGGGACCCAGGGGGAGACTGCAGGTCACATAACGGAGCACTCACCTCTCTCTTCTTGCATTCCAGGTGGGCCCCTGGTAGAGGGGGCAGCATGTCGGGCCTCGGGAGCCCGACACTCGAGGGGGGGTCCCTCCACCTCCCCAGCACTCCCCGCCTGCCGCCCGCTGGACCTGCCTGCCTCCCCGGCGGACTGCGAGGCTCCTGAGACCGTGCCGGACGGGACCGGCTCTGTAGCGGCCTGGGAGGCTCCGGGGGCCGCGCCGCCGCTTCGATCGTCCTCCTCCACCGCCACACAACAGCTGGTTTCGTCTGGCGGCGCGTCGGCGGTCCGGAAGGCTCGGGAGGCCGCGCCGTCGCTTCGGTCATCCTCCTCCCCCACCGCACAACAGCTGACTTTGCCTGGCGGCGCGTCGGCGGCTCGGAAGGCTTGGGAGGCCGCGCCGTTGCTTCGGTCGTCCTCCTCCCCTGCCGCACAACAGCTGACTTTGCCTGGCGGCGTGTCGGCGGCCCGGAAGGCTCGGGAGGCCGCGCCGCCGCCCCGGACGTCTTCTTCCGCACAGCTGACCGGCGGAGGCTCGGGCCCACTCACGGCGGCCTGGGAGGGTTCAGGGCTTATGGCTGATAGCAGGACCGCCGTTTCGGGAGCTATGAATGACCACGGGGAATTTCGGAGTTGGGCACGGCAGGGAAGTGGTGAGGGGGTGGAGCACGGTGGCGGCCACGCACGGGAGGAGGCTTACCTGGTTGGGCGATGGGCAAAGGGACTTGTGGGGGAGGGGTGGGGAAGTTATAGAGAATGGGAGGGCGTGGGCGTGTTTGGGTGGAGTATGGGTGGGGGTTTTGGGTGTGTATATAATAGCGTTGGCTGCAGATAGCGGCCAACGCTGGCTTTGTTTCTTGTTGCGGCTGTTGCCTTGAAGAATAAAGTGCTTGCAGATCGCAGCGGAAGTCTCTTGTTCCTGTGTTCGGCACTCTGCCCTGCTTGCTGCAGGACGAGTTTTGACACCGCCCTTCTCCCAAAGGACTCAGGGCGGTGAACAGGGCAAGAATAAAAATACAGATTACAAAAGTTAAAACAAGATTAAATAAATGCCCACATACTAAAATACATCTTTAAAACCCAATAAAATAACCATAACAACCCCCCCCCAATCCCTTCATCAGGCCAGGCCAGCTTGTTCAAAAAAGTATGTTTTTAGCTCGCAGCGAAAGGAGCGAAGGTTGGGCGCCGTCCAGAGCTCAACCGGTAGCTGATTCCATAGCTCCGGGGCACCCACAGAGAAGGATCTCCCCCTGGGGGCCACCAGTCGACATTCTCTGACCGGTGGCTTGAAGTTTCCTTAAAGCATGTGTTTATTGGATACATAATATTGGCATAGTCAAAAGTGAAACCAACTCTGAAATTTCCCTAGAGATTCAATGTAACTAAAAGTAACATTTCTCTCCCCTCTATTATGTTATAGATCATACAACCCAATAAAATTAATTGGCGGGCTCCTCAATTCACTCCTCCTTCCAGCACCTGCAGGAATGAACTTGGTTCCCATGGGGCCGCTCTGTGTTTTATCTAGCAATACAGTACTTTCATTTTCCTTCCCCCTTCCCCTTCCCCCCACCATCTATGCAGCAACTTAGGATGACAAAGATGGCTTCAGCCAGGCTTGCTTCAGAAGATGATACTACTACTCATATGGTCAATAGCAATTTATTGCTGTCAAATTTTCATCTGAATTGTAGAAGCAACTGTATTGTGCAAGACATGCTGCAAATTTCTGACCTGCTTAAACTTGCTTATTGGAATATGAGTAACATCTCATATCACATATAGTCAGATATGTCTTTTTTTTTGACATGCACAATTTAAGACAAAATTTCTTTTCCCCTAATTTACTGAACTTTGCCATCCATTATATATCCATTATTCGGAATTTTTATCTATTTGAATATATTATCTGCTTTCCATGTTATACTAACCTCATTAACAATAATTCCTCCTTATCCAAACATCTGATTACTTAAATATTTTGGATATCACTCAAGTCATTTGGATACAAGAGCTGTTTGGCAAGGGACTTCCGGTGGCTCCGCGGCACCGGAGACAGCCTTCCCGGGCTGCCCGCGGCTCAGCTGAGTGATTTTCGCCCGAAACAGCGCCGATCAGCTGTTCGGGCGAATCTGAAGCCCCCTCCTCGGGAGAAGAGGAGGGGGTGAGCCCCCAGGTAGGGGTTGAGTTCTCCAGGGCCGCCTGAGCTTTGAGCTTGGGCGGCTGAAGGATTGAACTCCCCCGTAGCCTGGGCTGCTCCCAGCTGGCCAGCGTCTCTGCTCCGATTTCATGGAGCAGAGCCAGGCGTCTGTGACCATCCCTGCCTGAAGGAAAGACTATGAAAGGAAAAGAGCAGGCAGAGCGGTACAAGAGGGAAAGATGAAGAGGATTATTTTATTTTACTCTCGAGATTGATGGACTTTTTCTAAAACTTAAAGTGAAAGTGCGTCACAACTGTAAGTAAAAGATGGCGGCTAAACCTCCTCCTAGAACTTTTCGGAGTGCTGGAAATTCTCCGGTGCAACAACATTCATTATTGCAGGCGCTGCATTCTTCTGATGTATTGACATTGAAGGATCTTGAAAAGCATACCCAGTTAATTTTGGACTCAATGGGTGTTAAATTTTTACAGATGGAGGAGAAACTGCAGAAATTGGAGGAGAGAATGGAAGAGAGGATGGAACAAAAACTTAGAGAGATGAAGGTAGACATTTTGACTTCAGTGCATAAAGTAGCTGAATGTGTGGAAGATCTGGATGAAAAAGTGGAAGATTTGACTCAAAAGAATGCTATATTAGAAGAAAAAGTATTGGAAATTGAAGAGTTAAAAGACAAAATGGATAGCGAACTGAGTCTGGCTCAATTTTATCAGATGCAGTTTGCTGTTAGAATTAGAGGTTTAAAAGAGAATATTAAGGAAGATCTAAAGCAGCTGGTCTCAGAGGCTTTTGAGGTGGTATTGAACCTGCCAGCATCTGAAATAAAACAAGGCATGGATAAAGTGTTTCGTGTGAACTCGTGGATTGCTAAACAGAGAAAGCTGCCTAGAGATGTGGTGGTTTATTTTCTAAAAAGGGAAATTAGAGATGAAGTTATACAAGCTGCCTATGATACTAAAGTTGTGATTGCTGATCAAGAAGTTCTGGTTTTAAAAGAAATTCCTCCAAAGATTTTAAAGAGAAGGAAGGACTTTATATTTCTTGTGCGAGAGCTCAAACAACGAGATATAAGGTTCAGATGGGAGATCCCACTTGGCTTGAGCCTGACGTATGAAGGCAAAAGGTATTGTTTGGTTACTGTGAAGCAAGCGCGTGATTTTTACAACAATGTTTTAAAAGCAACCCCATCAATACTTTCGGAAGTTGCAGAGGGATCTGGAGAAGGAGAATATCAAGAGGATGAAGATGGACAAACAGATGAGAAGGGTGTAGGAGCAGATCAAGCCACAACTCTTTTGGATGACCCTAGAGAACAGAGGGTGACGCGTGCTGCTTTAAAACGTTCAAAAAAGATTAAAAAATAAGGCTAGCAGAAATCTATGGAACTTCTATAACGTATTTACAGTTAAGCAGTGGAACTAATGGACTAAACTTATTACATACTTATAGTTAAACAGTGGAACTAATGGACTAAATTTACTACAGAAGAAATGGAAGAAAGCTTTATGGGCTAATGTGGGTTAATTTGTGTAAGAATTATCTATTATAGACTATGTTGGTTAGAGATTGATTAGGATAATAGGGATAGGTGTTTCTGGTGTGTAAATGTGAATTTGTTTAGAAAATAGAGAATTGTGGAAAAATATAGACAGTGGAGGAGGGTTTTTTTTTTTTAACATGAATGACGCTAGTTTTCTTTTTATCTTAGTTTTATATATATATTTGATATTATTAAGGATTGGTTTATCTTATATAAGCTAGAGAGTGATGGATTTTAGAGTTTATAGTTGTTAGTATATGATTGTTTATGATTGTTTTTTTTTTTAGATATATACCTTGTATTTAGCTCTGGGAAGTCAGGGGGGGGAAGGGGGGAGGGGGGGAAGTAGGGGGGAGGGAGGGAGGGAGGGGGGGAGCTAGGGGGGGAGGGAGAGGGGGAGGGGGGGAGGTAGGGGGGGAGGAGGACAGGGGAAGGGGGGTTTTTTAAAGGAAAACTGTATTTTAAAACTTTTCAATAAAAAAAAAAGAGCTGTTTGGCAAGATCAAATAGCCAAATACAGACACAGACAAATGGTATTTCCGTTTCAATGGTGATGCTGCAGATTCAATGAAGAGAGGAAAATTAGAAGGTTGGCTAATGTTAAGAGTAACAGTTTATGACTGCATGTCCAGTCTTCATTATATTAGCCTGAAAAGAGAATCCTTGCAAGATTGTGTACTACAGACATTTTATTTATTTATTTTATTTTATTTTTTATTTTAATTCCATTTATATCCCGCCCTTCTCCGAAGACTCAGGGCGGCTTACAAGCTTAGCAGTAGCCTTCATTCTATGTATATGACTGCTTATTAGGGCTTTCACCCCCCCCCCCCAAGCGGCATTATTACAAAGTCAGCTTAATTGCCCCCAACAATCTGGGTCCTCATTTTACCTACCTCGGAAGGATGGAAGGCTGAGTCAACCTTGAGCCTGGTGGGATGCGAACCTGCACTAATTGCAGGCAGCTGGTGTTACTTAAGGAGGCATTAGCCCGCTGCTCCACCAAGGCTCTAAGGACGGTGTAACTTTATTTTACTGACCTTTACTGAACTTTGAGGACGGTGTAACTTTATTTTACTGACCCAACACTAAAGTCAGAACAAACCATTAAACTGAGAAAGCAAATATAGATCCACCCTAGAAATTAGTCTTCCAGTGTGCACACTTTATAAATTGTTAAGTCAACAGTTTAGACAATGACAGAGAGAAAACAATAAATGAAATTAAGCATATGAATTACATTTTTAATCTATAAAATAAGAAAAGATGTAATCTGAGAAATGTTGGATACAATCCTATATAGATTTGGCACTTAAAAGTGATTTGTATGACAAATCAATTAATATTGCATCTCATTGCAATAGTCTATAAAAAGTTATGCTATAATAAATCTTGTGAAGTTTTATAATTTCAGGAATCTTCATTGTTGTATTTTCCCTTAATGTTTATATTGCACATTATTTTTTGGCTCCAATAAAATTTATATGCAATGAATCCAAAGCTTTATTTAATTTCTGTAGCATTATTTATTGTTTTACAGTGGCATTTTTGAGGATGCTGCAATATTCTTTTTCTCTTTTCTTCCATTTGTAACTTGAAACAGATTTGACATACTGAATTATGGAAAAAAGAGCATTCTGATTTTTTTCTTTTAAGGAAGAATGCCCTTGAAGAGAAGAATATACATTATTAACCCCCTAGACATATTCTTTCCAAGTTGTGGCATGTCACACAATATTCAAGGGAAGGAATGTTCAATTTTGTTATAGTTCAGGAGCACGCTCGGCCATTTATTTTTATTTATATCCTACCTTTAGGATTTTTATAAATAACTCATGACCGTAAATATACCTATTACTCCTTCTTCTTCCTATTTTCCACAACAACAATCCTATGTTGCAGGTTTGGCTGGGAGAGAGTCACTGGCCTAAAGTCCACAACATACTTTATTTAAATGAGGAGTTGGGTCCAAGACAAAAGAATGGACAGCACCAAGGCCAAATTCCATTTGACTAAAATCAAATTGGATTAAATGCGATTTTACATAATAGCTGCTCACATATTTAATCACTTTCCCCTTATTGTTTTAAACATTATAATTCAGTAACAATTTTTGCAATTCATTAACAATTATAAAGTTGGGAGGTGAAATCTACAATAAATTCCAGAGTTTCAGATTCTGCGTCTCTATTTGGGAAGGAAAAAGACAACCCTTGGAAGGCAGGATTGATTTTACTGATTTTACATTGCCTGTTTCTATCTGCCAGAGAAAAACTGGTAATTGCTTGGATGTCAATATCTCCCTGACATTTGCATGACTGGTCAATGAACTTAAGTGGCAGCAGATGTGGCATCTATATTCTTATAAATTCTATGCAGATTTTCTATTCTGACGCTAAAAACACACACCTTTGTGCACTTGTGTTTTATGCTGAAAAGTAAAATATTGTACTTCACATTAATCAAGATTTTCCAGTCTCCTCCATCTTTTACTTTGCTCAGCATTTTTTGCCCTGTGAAATATGTTGCCTGGTTTAGAGAAGAGCATCAAAGCTTATTGGAACAAATGCAGGTTTTGCCCATTTCAAAATTGTAACATCATTTTGAAAATTGCATGCAGATCTAGAGGGAGAGTATATTTACAGATTCCCTGTTGTCTTTGCCATTAGATTAAGAGAACCAAGATGACACTTTTGTTTGAAAAAGACTGTTACTGTAAAACCACTGGATGTTTCAGCAAGGAGTCATTCTTTTTCCTTTACATTACAGCAAACAGTAGAAAGCGCTGAAAAATAAATCTACCATTCTAGAGTAATGAAACTGCTGCATCTGAAGAGAGCTAGGAGATTAAACTCCTGGGACTGCAATAAAAATGAATTATATGCCATACCATGGTTTGCCTTGGCCACACAGATTTCAGTGTTGCAGAATTTTCAATTGGTATGATAAACAAGGAATTTGAATGCATTCATCATTTAAGCAATCACTAATCATTGACAACTCCAGGGATGGGGGAGTTGTCTCAGTCAAACTGCCAAGGTGAGGCTCAGGAGTGTGGAAGATGAGATTAGTAAAACAAGGATAATTAATGTGAGTTCTGTTATTACCCACCTGATCAAAAACCGGTGCCTAATGTCTGGAGCAAGAGAAAAGTGTTTATTGACATGAGCTTGTGGGCAGCATAGACCTACTGACTGTTTTCATGTATGCTTGTATGTCATGAAGTCAGAGTAGCTTAACAAACTTTAAACAGATCTTAAAGTGCTTGCTTTTCATTAAGGCCATCTTCAGACAGCTTCAGTAAAAGCTTAAGTAGTTTAACATGGCTTAGACCAACATTAATCCATTGGTATTAGACTTCAGCTTTCATAATTCCCTGTCATCAATATAGGTATTAAGAGATTTAATTGATATGCCATAAGTACAGATATTAAGAAATCTAATCAATATGAATGTTAAATGAAACTTGCTTGTTTAAAGGTGGCATAACTCTGTAAGCTGTGTGCCAGAAACAAGTGGCATGTATTGTTTGAATCTGTAGTGAGAAAGGTGCTTTGGATTTGAGGTGGGCATATTCACTGTCTGCAACTTCTCTGGTCAAATTTGAAGCACCTTCCCTGCTTCCGAATACCCGAACCTCCCTACTGGGAACAAAATAGGGGATAAATATTGCTTTTATGATTGTCAGGCTCCTGTTGAAAAGAAAATTTAGTACCAAGCAAGATGGGAATTTAATTGATCTAGAGGGCACTTTTTACACGCTTCATGAAAATAGAAATGAGTGCCTGGCCAGAATTCCACTTCTTCATGTGTTAGTCACAGGTGATGAATTCATTGTATAGGTCAATGCTGAACAGAAATCTTTTTAGCCAAAAATTTTCAGCATGAAAGCTGCTACGAAAAGCAGTATCACCAAAAGCACCCTTGCTGCCAAGAATGGGTGTAAATTTACAGAACAAATGGTCCCAGTCCTCAATCAACTGACTATATTATTTTAATTGTAAATATGTATTGGGGAATTACATATGAGCAGAATCTGCATATTGCAATGACCTATAAGCCTTGTAAACAAATAAATAGATAGCCTAGTATCACGAACTATGATATGAAGCGGTTGAGAGCTCCAATTACAAATCCAGTTCGACCATAAGGAGACCAAAGACAAAAGGGCCAGGGATAGATGCTGTGGTCGAAGTGAACTTGTGTTCACCTTTGAGGCAGACAGATATAGATCCAAAAAGGAAGAATGAAATGACATGGTTTAAGAGAGTGGTCAGGAAAAGAAAGATGTTATGTGGACAAGGTAAAACGAGACAAGTTATTATAAGCTATCTATCATTAGCTTCTTTTAATGATACTACTGGATGCAAGCAGATCACTAAATCTCATAGGCTTTCATTGATATGGAACATGGGTGAAAGAATCTAGACTTTGGTCACTTTGAGATGTGTGGACTTCAATTCCCAGAATTCCCCAGAAGCCTACACATCTTAAAGTTACATAGATTGAGAAATAGTGATTTGGGCTGATACCAATATTTATTAGGCACCTTTGACCCACAGAAATTAATCTGTCTGTTTTTGTGAAACCAGACCACTCACTCTGAACCAGGATGGCTATGGGTTGTTTTTTAGCTGTGGCCCTTGCTCTCTGGAATAGCCTTCTTTTGAGGTTTGGTGAGCAATATCACTGAGAGCCTTCTGTAAATGATTTAAGGCTGGGTTATTCAAGAGGTCATTTGGGGAATGTTGTGGTCACTGTTATGTTTGGTGTTGTTATTGAGGTTGTTGTTGTATTTGTTTTTAATTTCTTTTATACCCCTGCCTTTTGTCATAATGTCAACCACATGAAGTCACCAGGAATTGTAGTAGAGTAAAAACTCAATTAAGAATAAACATAGAAAACATTTAAAGGAAGGCAGGAAGCTTTTTTTCTGAAGCTTCAAGAGAGATTTCCAAGCTGAATTGCAGCCATAAAACTGTGCCACCCACCTCTAATTCTCTGTGCTATTTCAGAATGATATTTTGTTTGATGGTATTGAAAACTGAAGAGTGATCAAGTAGGACAAGGATGAATGTACAGTTCCCATCCCATCCTTGCCAAAGGTCATCCAAAAGTGTGACAAATGCTGTTTCTGTCCCATACCCAGTCCAGAATCCCAACTGAAAATGAACCAGACAATCGGCTTCAAACAAGGTCCTGCGAAGCTGCCACACAACCACTATCTTAAACATGTTTTCCCAGAAGAGAGGTTTGGATACTGATGAAAATTGTCCAGTATAGTGAGGTTTGGCAATGGCTTCTCGAGGAGGAGGCAAATCAAAGTCTCTTTAATAGGTAAAGGAACAGCCCTCTAACTCAGATAAGAATTGATCACTGCTAGTACCTACCTATGTGACACCCCCTCATCTGCTTTAACAAGTCAGGATTGGCATGGATCTAAAGAGCAGGTGGCTGAGCTCATAGTCCTAAGCACCCTGTCCACTCCCTCAGATCCAACAGGTCCAATCTCTTCCCTCTTAATTAGGCAAGAATCTTCCCCATGCATCTCCCTTGGACCTGCAACAAGGATGGCATCCAAGACACTAAACAAATTCCTCCACAAATTGCCCCTGCAAAAGGCTCCCTGAGTGCCCCCCCCCCATCCAGGAGGGCCCACATCACCCAAAACAGGCTTTGGATGGACTTTGCAACAGACCAGGAGGAAGAAACCCCCAGCTCCCTCTGAAACCATCCAGGTCCATCAGTTGCCAAGGCTGGACCAATCTAATGATGCTAGAGAATCCCATAATAATCAGAATGGGATCTGACCATGACATGGGAGATATGAACAGTTCATCCAATCTCAGGTTACAGCCACTGCTCTAACAGGAACACCAGACCAGATATAACCATTGTCCTATATTAGGCTCTGGATAAATTGGGACAGGTCTATCTATGACTGTCACGGTAGCCATAAATTCCTGAGCTGTCTCAGGCCCCATTTTTAGAGAAGGCATATTGAAGCCCCCAAGACCACAAGTCAGGAAAACTCTACTGCAACCCAGAACTGAAGTCAAGGAGCTCAGGTAGGGAGGATGCTTTGCAGCAGGGGAGGATGGTACAACAGCAACAATCCCAACTGGTCCCTAGAGCCCAACTTAATGAATAGGGTCCAATGACCTATGGTGCAGTGTCCCTGAAAGCAATAAGAGATTCCCAGATGACAATAATCACCCCTCTACCCCTTGGTGGAGCCTTGGCTGATGGCACATCTGAAACTCAACTGGGCATATCTCTAAAATGGCTACCCATCCACCCCTCTTTCTGGACCGAGCCAGTGCAGAAGGCACTGGGATACGTCAGGCACCATCTTGCCAGAATGTGCAAGCTAGTCTTTCAGGGAAGATCTATTGAGAATCCCTTTCCCCACACACAAAGATGTGCATATAGAATTGCCAGATGACAGGCGTTATTTGTGATGGCCTTCTTTGTTGTTTGTTGCCTAAAGTTCTTTGAGATTGGAGCAAGTTATAAATTCTGACAAATAAGTAAGTCTTCTTAATGTAAAGTAGATGAAATCTCCTTTTGTCAACCAAGCCCAGTTTATTAACCGAAGAACAGTTACAGAAAACAAGATCATCAGCAGTCTCTGATCCAGATGAACTTTGGCTTGAAGGAAACCTTTAAGAAATAAGTAACCTGATTTCCATTCTTGGTGGCTCATTCTATTCTGCAGCCCTTAACCAGCATGCCAATAAAATGCATACAGTGCTATAGTAGATGTTGATAAAATTACAAGTAGTGTATATGGTGAAATCATTACATGACCACTTTGACATCAGAGAAAAACCCTAAAGAGATCCAGATATCTCCCATTTTTATGTTGCTACTGCTGTGTGACTGCTGCTGTTTTTGCTTTTTTAAAATGAGACTTCTGAATGAGAAACACTTACTAAGAAAAGCAGTGTTAAATTTCAGTTTTAATTTAGATTGCCTTTTCCTTGGGGCTGGTATTAACTGATAAACAGCTGTTTGATTAGTCCCCGCTCATAGTTTCAGAAATATACAGGCTAAGTAAGCAAGTGAAAACCAGAAAATGTAGGAAGTTTAGTCCCACCCAAATTGACAAATACTCATTCTGACCAGTGGGCACCAATCCTAGTCTCACTCTTCACTTGTATTTATAAACCAGCTTGTATACCCAAAAAAGAAAGATTTAATCATAATCACCACAATTTTCATGAAGTGCAAGAAAGATGAGCCAGTCGAGTACCATCTTGTCATCCCGCTAAGTATTATTAGCAAGCTGTATGCCAGACGCTTGTGCTGGAAGCTGCTAGACTGCCTGGAGGGGGAAGAATATCTTGGCAGTCGAGACAGAAAGCTTTAGAGCAGGCCAATCCACTCTGGATGGAGGCTTAGTGCTTTACCATCTGATTGAAAAATAAACTCAATTACCTAAAGCAGCTTTCTGTGCTGTCTTTGTAGACTTTAAGCAGGCTTTTAATTTAAAATCTAGAGAAATACTCTGGCAGAAACTCTGCCTCAGATGGTCCATTGCCTCTTTCCTTCAAATGCACATTACATGTAACACTAGTCTCGGGGAAGGTGTAATGTAGTAGGACATGTTTCAGAAGCAGTTGCATCAAGAGTTAAACAAGAATCAAACAAGGATGCACGCTGTAATCAACGCAGTTAGAGAGAATCTAACTGAACAGGAACTCCTTCTCTTGGAGTCAATCAACAAATCTAAAGTATAGCACCAAATCTGTACTTGATGATGCTCTCATCTGGTCCCTCCTTGGTTTAAGGAGACCAATGAAAGCTTCAGTTTACATAGTGATTATTCTATACCACAGGTAGACAACCTCGGCTCTTTTATGACTCATGGACTTCAACTCCCAGAATTAGCTGACTCAGGAACTCCCAGCATAGCTGACTCAGGAATTCTGGGAGTTGAAGTCCATGAGTCATAAAAGAGCCAAGGTTGCCTACCCCTGTTCTATACTAAGCAACATTGAGAAAATCACAATTATGTAAAAAGCTGGAACAGAAAAAATAAATAACAACAGCCGCAACACTGGCCTGGAGAATTGAGGGATTTGGATTTTGATCCCATGAAAAGTAAATCCCCATATTGCTCATACTTTCTAAAACATGTAAGAGAACTCAGCAGGATACCTTCAAGCAGTATTAAAATTATTTGAAAATAAGGCACTATTACCATAAATCTACAGGGCACCACTAAGCCTGTGTATCGCTTTAGTCAAAGTTAAGGCTGTTCACATTCATGTTTTTAGAAATGTGTTGTTTCAAACTCGGCACATATTTACCCTACACATAGAAGCAGGATGGATTATGGTGCAGTCTGAACAAAGATGTATATTTTCAATTACTGACTAGACTTAAATTGTCTGCCACAAAGTTTGGTTAATAGCTACTGACCCTCTTGGAAATGTAGCATTATAGGTAACTGCAATGGTGTGGATATTTTGTTAAAATGTTAGCAGTCTTGGTTATTAGCAGATCATGGTAAAGCTCAAACAAGGATTCTGGACAATGAATCCCAAACTGAACCTAATAGAATTTCTATTAGGGTTGACTTTGGAAACCAGGAAGATACTCTGACCAATTTATGGTTTACAAATATTGTAGGTTTTTCACATTGGGATGGTTTTACATCTAACCATTAACAAACCACAAGGGAAGATTAAGAATGAACCAACTTTTGCTGTCTGGATGTACTGAGTCATTGGATAAAGTTTTTTCCTATGATGACTTCTGTGTAAAGGTAAAGGTTCCCCTGCACATGCGTGCTAGTCGTTTTTGACTGTAGGGGCCAGTGCTTATCTCCATTTCAAAGCCAAAGAGCCAGCGCTTGTCCGAGGACGTCTCCGTGGTCATGTGGCTGGCATGACTAGACGCCAAAGGTGCATGGAACGCTGTTACCTTCCCACCGTAGTGGTCCCTATTTTTCTACTTGCATTTTTACGTGCTTTCGAGCTGCTAGGTTGGCAGAAGCTGGGACGAGTAACAGGCGCTCACTCTGTTATGCAGCACTCGGGATTCGACCCACCAAACTGCCGACCTTCTGATCGACAAGCTCAGCATCCTAACCCACTGAGCCACTGCGTCCTTCTGTGTAGACTAGCACAAAAGTCTCCTTGCACCTGTTTTTAAAGAATTCCCTGGTCAGACTGAATTCCCTGTTGTCAGACAGAAGTAGGAGACAAAGTTTCTAGAACGATGGTTGTTGAGGCAAAATCCACATCAGAAGCCTACAGGATCTGAATTGTCTTTACAAAGACAGGCGCGAGACCGTAGGCAAGGTTCAAAAAGTTTATTCGGTTCAGCTCCCGGCAGCTGACTGTCAAACACTCCGGGTTTATATAGAGAACTGTCAAACGATTCAACCAATCAGGTAACTGTATTTCCCCGCCGTCCGGAGGACGGCCAATCAATGCTCGGTACTTTGACAGCTCGGCGGCTGTCGGGGAATTCCTCTCAGCTGAGCGCTTAGCTCAGTTCGGAGGACCGAGTTGTAGACTGCGGATTTGACAGTTCCGGGAACTGTCAAATCTGGCGCGTGCGCGATGGCCCCCGGCCGCTCTTTTGACAGCTGTCAACGGGAATGGCGGCCGGCCGGGCGGTGCGCATGCGTCGTAGCTTCGGGCGGCCATTTGACAGCTGTCAACTGTCAAATGTCTGCCGGCCCGGCTTTTTCTCGCTGCTCGGAAACTTCTGGCTTCCGAATATGATTCACCCCCTTTCCCCCCCCCTAGGACAGGTATGTTATGCCTATTAACATTTGAACGTTTTAACACAGTATGGTTAACAGATTTTTTGACAGATGGAGGGTTTCCCTTCCATTCAAAGTCTGCGAGGTATGCGGGAGGTCTTCTGGCTCGGCTGGACCGTCGGGGACAGAGGGTGCTTCCTTCGGGTTGCGTGGCCGGAGGAGTTGCTTCTGGGTGGGGCTCGGTCGGTGGCGGTGGGTCCTGGGGAGGGAAGAGTTCATCAGGTCCGGGGGTGTCGTTTGGTGAAGGCTCGCCCAGAGTTGGTTGTAGAGGGGGATTGGGGAGTGACCTCGGTCGGAGCTGATCTGTGTGTCTGCGTTGTGTGAGTCCTGCCCCAGTGTCCACTGTGTATGATAATGGTCCAGTTTGGTCCAGGATAATCCCCTGAACCCACTTATCCCTTCCCCCATAATCTCGGGACCAAACACTTTGTCCTTTGGCGAATGCTTTTGGCTGGGTGTTTGGTGTCATTTCGGCTGCCGGTCTGTCGGGGTGGAGTCTGTCGAGCCTTGTTACCAGGCGGCGGCCCCATCGTAGTTCGGCTGGGCTCTTGCCGGTGGAGGTGCAGGGGGTAGAATGGTGGGCTAAGAGAAATTGTGCCAAGCGACGGTGCCAGTTTCCCGTGATGATTCTTTTGAGGGCGTCCTTGGTGGTCCTCACCATAACCTCCGCAAGGCCGTTGGACGATGGGTGGAAGGGAGCCGATGTCGAGTGCCTAATACAATTGCTCCTCGTGAAGATCTGAAAATCATGAGAAGCGAATTGAGGGCCGTTGTCTGATATAATTACGTCGGGGAGACCGTGTGTGGCGAAGATTCCCCTGAGGGCTTGGATGGTTGCGGCAGAGGTTGTGCTGTGAACCGGGAGAACCTCCAGCCACTTGGAATAACTGTCTACAACTATGAGGAAAACCTGTCCTTGGAAAGGTCCGGCATAATCAATGTGGATGCGGGACCAGGGGTTTTTTGTGAGTTCCCATTTGTGAATTGGGGCTCTGGGTTGGAGTGGGCGAGATTCTTGACACAAATAGCAGCCTGCGATGTATTTTTCTATGTCTAGGTCTATTCCTGGCCACCAGACGTAGCTGCGGGCCAGGGCTTTTGTTTTTACGATGCCAGGGTGGCCCTCATGTAAAGTGTGCAATACTTTTGATCTGTGTTTAAGTGGTACGATTACCCTGCACCCCCATAGCAAACATCCCAAGTGTGACGTTAACTCATTTTGCCTAGAGAAATACGGTTGGAATTCTGTGCCCGGACAGGAGGTTTGCCAGCCGGTGTGTACCCATGCTAACACTCTGCTGAGTGTTTTGTCTTGGGAAGTTGCAGCAGCGATATCATTCGCTGTCAGTGGGCATTCTTGGAGTTCTTGAATAGCTAGGATGTTACTTGCTGGGGCTGGGTCTGGTTCTGTGTGGGGTAGTGGCAACCTGCTGAGGCCGTCAGCGTGACACATTTGGTGTCCTGGCTTGTATATTAGCTGGTAGGAATATGCTGCGAGGAATGTTGTCCAGCGCAACATCCTGGGCAACAAGATTTGGGGGGTTTGACGGTCCCAGGTGAATAGTCCTAACAGAGGCTTGTGATCGGTGTAGATCACAAAGGGGCGGCCATAAAGGTAATCGTGAAATTTTTTTATTCCTGCCACAATTGCCAGGGCTTCCTTATCTATCTGGGCATAGTTTCTTTCCGTTTTGGAAAGAGTTCTGGAATAATATGCCACTGGGGCTTGGGTGCCGTTGCTGTCTAAATGGCTTAAAACTGCTCCAATCCCGTATGGGGATGCGTCGCAGGCTAGGCAGAGGGGTTTGTTTTCTTGGTAGTGGGAAATAGTGGCATTGCTGGAAAGCATTTGTTTGAGTGTTCTAAAACTGTTTTCATGGGCTGTTGTCCACTGCCAGGCTGCCCCTTTGTCGAGCAGCCTGTGGAGGGGTTCTGCGATCGTTGCTTTCCCTGGCAGGAAGGCATGGTAAAAATTTAAAAGTCCAAGGAAGGCTTGGAGCTCAGTTTTATTCTTTGGGGTAGGGGCGGCTTTGATAGCAAGGACTTTTGAATTCGTGGGGTGGATTCCTTGTGAGTCAATTTTGTAACCTAAGAAATCTGCAGATGGGACGCCTATAGAACATTTTTCCCGTTTAAGTTTTAGCCCCGCCTTTCTAAATCTTAATAATACTTCTTGTAGCCTGTCTGCTAAGTTGTTTTCTGATTCCCCTGCGATGAGTATGTCATCAAAATAGGGGCATACACCTGGGATTCCTTTTAATGTTTTCTCCATGACTTCCTGGAAGATGCCAGGAGCCACTGAGATGCCGAATTGGAGGCGGTTCACCCTGAAAGCGCCTCGGTGTGTGACAATGGTTTGTGCCTCCGCTGTCTCCCGGGTGACAGGTAGTTGGAGGAAGGCGTGCGCTAGGTCGAGTTTGGCGAATATTGAGCCGGACCCAATTTCTGACAGCACGTCCCTGACAGCTGGCACTGGGTATGCATGGGGATTTAATGCGCGGTTTAGAGTCCCCTTATAGTCCGCGCATATTCTCACGTCACCATTTGGTTTAACTGGTGTGACTATGGGAGTTTCCCAGGTTCCCCCGTCTGTTGGTTCCAGGACCCCAAGGCTGACTAAACGGTCTAGTTCGGCCTCGATTTTATGTTTTAGCGCAAAGGGGACCCTTCTTGCTTTGATGCGGATGGGACCTACCTCAGGTTTCAATTTGAGGTCTATAGGGGCGCCTGTGTATTTGCCAAGCGTTCCGTCGAAAACGTCCGCGAACGCCTGGCAAACCTGTTCTAGTGTTTGGGATTGTATGCGGTTGGTGCCCTCTAGGTGGATGCCCAGAGCCTCAAACCAGTCTAACCCAAGGAGGGTGGACCTGGGTGCCTCAGTGATCTGGATCGTTAAATGTCCCAGGAATTTTTTGTATTCTACTTTTACTTGTGCCTGCCCCTTTAACTGAATAGCGGCTCCCTGGAAATCTGCGAGGAGTATTTTAGAGGGCTGCAGGGGAATACGGCGTTTATTTTTAAACCCAATTTTTCTGAGAGTGTCCCAAGACATTATTGAAACTGAGGAGCCGGAGTCGACCTCCATTTCGCAGGGCACCCCTTGAATTTTAACCCAAATTTTAATTTTGGGTTGTAACTGATGGATGGGCGACAATTTTGTTTTGGCTCGTATGGACAAGACTGAGGGCCGGGGAATTCCTTTGGCTGGGGAAGGGACCTGAGTCCTACCTGCCGGAATTTCCTCAAGCTCGTGGAGGGTTTCCCGGTTCAGACTGCGGCATGCTGAGCGAATGTGCCCGGTCTTCCCGCATCCGTGGCATTTGGCGTTTCTGAAACGGCATGTGGCTCTGGCGTGAGCCCCGCCGCAGCTGGCACACTTTGGTTTCAGCCCTGAGGCAGTGGGTCTTGAAAACGGACCGGCTGGTCTGGATGGCCTGCGGTTCTTCCCGTGATCGGCGCTCATTTTGCTGAAGCGGGACATGATGTCATCGACGCCGGTGAAGGTCTCTGGTTGCTCGTCGTCCGGCTCCCTGGCGTGGTGGACTGAACCGGCCGGGCTGCTTCTGTACACTGGAGAGCCCTCACGGTGGCTGTCTTCGTAGGCCATGATCTCTAACGTGAGTTGAGCGAGATCCATCGTGGGCCTGGCCACCAGCTTCCGCTGGAGCCGCTCATTAGAGAGACCAGCGATAACCTGGTCTCTGATACGGTCTTCCAGGTCGGGAAACTGGCACCTACGGGCGGCGTGACGTACCCCCGCGACGAAGGCCGTGGTGGTTTCGCCCGGTTGCTGGCGGCGGGGGGCGAAATGGAGGCGCCAGTATAGCTCGGACCGACGGGGCATGAAATGCTTGCTGAGGCGGTCAGTCAGCACGGCGTACGGGACGGTCGCGATGGGGTCAGGGCTGCAAAGCCCTACGGCGATGTCATAGACGGCGGGCCCGCTGAGGCAGAGGAGGGCGGCAGCTTTGTGGCGGTCCTCAGTTATCTTATTGACAACGAGGTAGCCTTCAATTTGCCCCCAGTGCGACTCCCATCCTTCAGGATGGCGGACGTCGAATTCTCTGACGTGACCTAAGTTTGCCATGGTCTGGGTCCACAGTACTGTTCAAGCTGCTGAAAAGGGTTCCTTTGCCCTCCGAGTGGCTTCAGCAGTGACTTGTCAGCGGGAGGGATCGGAACTCCTTCGCGGGGTGACTCGGCTCAGTTGGCAGCTCTCTAGTACCGGGATCCCACCTTCGTCGCCAGGTGAATTGTCTTTACAAAGACAGGCGCGAGACCGTAGGCAAGGTTCAAAAAGTTTATTCGGTTCAGCTCCCGGCAGCTGACTGTCAAACACTCCGGGTTTATATAGAGAACTGTCAAACGATTCAACCAATCAGGTAACTGTATTTCCCCGCCGTCCGGAGGACGGCCAATCAATGCTCGGTACTTTGACAGCTCGGCGGCTGTCGGGGAATTCCTCTCAGCTGAGCGCTTAGCTCAGTTCGGAGGACCGAGTTGTAGACTGCGGATTTGACAGTTCCGGGAACTGTCAAATCTGGCGCGTGCGCGATGGCCCCCGGCCGCTCTTTTGACAGCTGTCAACGGGAATGGCGGCCGGCCGGGCGGTGCGCATGCGTCGTAGCTTCGGGCGGCCATTTGACAGCTGTCAACTGTCAAATGTCTGCCGGCCCGGCTTTTTCTCGCTGCTCGGAAACTTCTGGCTTCCGAATATGATTCAGGATCCACCCCTTATTAATAACAATGTGTGAGATGGTAGAAGACCTTATGTTGCTGATCTAATATAAGACAGTAGTAACTTCAGTATAATGTCTTTGGCAATTCATCTTACTGTAAGCTGTCTCCGTGTACATATCAATGTGTTATATTTTATCTTACTACTTCAACATTTCTCAATGATTGCAATAAAGTATCTTTGATTTATTTTTCTGCTACACCTTTATTATTCATTGGGATGGGTGAGTGCTAGCAACATAAATTATTAATATTCAGCTCTGAGGAAGATTTCTTAGTGTGGGCCTACAGCATAGTTACACCTAAGCAAGAGGAAATAGGTAATGGAAATTCTAGAAGCTGAAAAGATTATGTGCAGTTTATTCATTATGCCTCAGGAAAACACATTTATTGGGATTAGGATTATGTGCATAAATCCAAGTTTACTTCTGGTACATTTTAAAGAGAGACTCAGAAATGTTTGCATTGAGGAGCACAAAAGTATAAGTATGAAGCTTTATTTCATTTAACTTTACACTGGCTGAAGATTATATCCAAAGCAGCCAACCATTCCTTACATCTATTCCAAAGTAATATAAGATATCATGCTACTTCTCAATCTTTCTTAAATAAACTACATATACCTCTCATATCAGAAGACATGGCATTTCCGGGTTATTAACTTTCACCATATTGAGATTGCTTCTAGCAGCTGGGTAGGCACTTGCATCAACCTAAAAATAAAGCTTGGTCTTCACCCATGAATGTCAACAGCATGTTATCAATACATTTGCTGGACACATGATTTTGTTAAAAAAAATTGTTTACAGAAATCAAACATGCAGAAGCTTCATTTTTATGATCCTTTGTTAAGGGATTTTGCCTTCTCCAATTGCCAAAGTCTATTAGACCTGAGGGAGGAAAAAGACAGAAATACCATCAAATTTTATTGTATGGTCTTTGCTTTCAATGGAATTGCAGAAAAGAATGTTACATTGTTACATTTATAAAGTAAACCTCCCAATTTTATAGTAATTTTCAGTCAGGATGTATTTTACACAATATAGTTAATAGATATGTTAGCTTTTGCAGACAATCATCCATGGTCATAGCTTGGTCATTTGCATGCATTGCTACATGCTTTTGTCTCACTACCAATAATTTACAATTAGATATTTTTTCTCGAAGCCTTTCCTCAGTGCTGCTTTACACTAAAATAGTCGTAAAAACATAAGAGTTATTACCCAGCAATCTATAAAGACCAAACTTTATTTTTAGTTTGAGGCACTTTGGATCTCTTTCCTTCCTTTTCTCAGGTATTGACTTACTTTCCAAGAACTCAGTCAATGAATTTGTGTCACTCGATGGAATATTTACTTCTCTCCTAGCATACCTCCTCATTTATTATTTTGCAGAGACCAAAGGCCAAATTGCATGTTACATGAAATGTGTTTTAGCATCTGACTTTAGAATATGTTTTCACAGGAAATACTCCCAGGAGAATTTGCTATAGTGCACAGCAATGAAATAACCTTCCACAAAAATTGGCTTCCCCATCGCTGCAAAGGATGTTTCCAGTGGTGCCATAATGTCTATCTTTTCAATAATATTCACATGTCATGCCTCTAATGTGATGCTTTGTGGCAGTTGTTGATTTCTTGGCATACTTTACGTAAACTGGTGTAATGGGCAGTAGGAATAAACTTGAGAGCCAGGAAGAAGCACCACAATCAAGACAATGGTCAAATAAAAGAAATCTGACTCTGGGCAGAAATGTACAGTAATCTGAGAAAGTGTACCAGACTATTTCAAGGGCTGGCTTTAGGTTGAGGACAAGTAGGCACCAGCTTAAGAGTGCCCAATTTTAGGGACAGCAAATTGAAAATACTTCTGAAACAAACAATAA
This sequence comes from Vipera ursinii, assembly GCF_947247035.1. Classification (NCBI taxonomy): domain Eukaryota; kingdom Metazoa; phylum Chordata; class Lepidosauria; order Squamata; family Viperidae; genus Vipera; species Vipera ursinii. The sequence continues at coordinate 241,922,754 of NC_139513.1, forward strand.
AAAGCAAAAAGCAGTAACACAGCATTCTGTGAGCCAGCATGCCCGTTTGGGGGTTAAATATAATTTTGAAGAATTATTGCCATATGACAACAAAGGGTGTTGATGTCATTAAAGTTACTTACTGTGTAAATAGAGTGAAAATGTCTGAGAAAAGGGGGGCTGAAAATCATACATGTAAAGCTCAAAAACTCGAAGAAAGAAAGAAAGAAAGAAAGAAAGAAAGAAAGAAAGAAAGAAAGAAAGAAAGAAAGAAAGAAGGAAGGTGTCTTTTGGAAATTCTTAACAAAATGGAGAATGAGCCAAACCACAGAGGGTACCCAAATAAGGCACCAAACTATCTCCAGCTGTCTCTAATCCTAACCCTAAACCTAACCCTCTAGTTCTCACAAAAATAAAGGGGGAGGGGGAGTACATTCAGACTTGCAAGATTCTGTTACTGTAACCTTATAATAAAAGTAGTATTAGCATTCATGACACTGGTTTCCTAGTTCAAAAGTCTATAAGTTTAGCAAATTGTCTCCGCATTTAGATGAGGTAAGCTACAGTGTCAGAATACTCAGGCAATATCCGGCAAGTACCAACTAGATAATATCTTCCAGGAAGCATATCCTTCAGATACTAGAAACTATAGCAAATGGAGCATCAAAAAATAATCTTAACACAGCCATGATTGCTCATGTCATGGTTTATGAGTGGGCAGTGCCTTGAGGGAGATGTAAGCAACCTCTTGTTAGTTTTCTGCTACTAGGGTTCAATACAGCAGCTGCCGAGGCAGCAGCTGGTCAGTCGGAAGGATCTATTGTACATTGCCATTCAGTCTACAGTGTGTGCTTGCCTGCTTTATGCTATTTGGAGGTTCCAACTCAATTAGGGAAACAACAATGGAATAATTTTCACATATCTCTCCTTTGGGGAAAGCATGTATCTGCTCGCATCATTAACATAAGAGAATTAATGCCACATTTCAAACTCTCAAAGATTAAAATATGGTCTTTCCTTTTATCATCGAACAATAGCTTAAAAAGTGCTTTGCACTAAAAATCGAAAATCCAGGAAAGTAACTATGTCACTGGTGGCCAACTCAATGGTGGTGTTGAGCAGCAATAATTAACTCTGCCAATTTCTTTTCTGGGACCCAATATTATATCGGTTTAGAAAGATTTTCTTGGATTTCTGAAGAATTCTTCCGAAGAATACAGTGGGAGAAAATAAACAAGTTTCTCTGGAATGGGTAAGCATGTGAATGAGGAAAATAGAATGTGATACTCAGGTTTGCTAGATACATCTGGCAGAACTCTTGAATGGAGATTTCCACATATTTCTGACTTCCTTTGTTTGGTTCTACTAGGAAAAGTAATCAATTATTTTGTGGAAAATGGCTACTTAATTACAGAACATTTTCAGTGCTAACACAACTGAGTGGCATGTAGAAGATGTAGAAACAAAGAGAGACCCTTACCAGATGCGGAATACAGAGAGAACTACAGAGAGTTGTGTTCATTTGTTGTCTGTAAAACAGAAGGGAAGGACAGTATCTGACTCTACTTAACAAAATAATTTTTGGATCTACTCCTGCTATGACTGAATTAAGAGGCAGATCTCAGAAAAAGAACTGTCCTGGATTAGGATGTTTGATGAAAAAAGATATGAAATAAAAAGCTGACCTTGATGTGTTTCACTCCTTCAGCTCTTATAGTGCAACATTTTTTAAAGCTTTCAAGTCAGTGTTGGACAATTTCCCACAGTTTTCTTGGAAATATTTCAGAAGTGGTTTGCCCTTAGTTCCTTCCTAGGGTTGAGAGAGAGTGACTGGTCCAAGATCACCTAGCTGGTTCAACGCCTAAAAAGGACTAGAATTCACAGTTCACCAGTTTCTAGTCTGAGGCCTTAACCACTACACCAAACTGGCTCTCATCACCAAACTAGGTTTTCCATATCCTAGACCAGGGGTCGGCAACCTCGGCTCTTTTATGACTCGTGGACTTCAACTCCCAGAATTCCTGAGCCAGCTATGCTGGGAGTTGAAGTCCACAAGTCATAAAAGAGCCGAGGTTGCCGACCCCTGTCCTAGACAATACTATGCATCTGATTTCTTTATTACTAATTCAATAATTCAATAATTTTGCATTTATCTCTATTAAATTGCATTATTATTTAAAATCTATCCAGACCATTGTGAATATTAATTCTGTCTTCTAGAACATTAATTATCCTGGCCAGTCATCTGCAAATTTGAAGACCATTCCTTTTACCTCTTTATCTAAAACATTAGTGACAGTGTTGAAAAGTACATGGCCAATTACTCAATACAGTTTAATGAAGAACCACTGACTATGGTTCAAAGGCCAGATGTAAATAAACATGAATAGATAAACTATCTAACACATTTCCTAATCAGAATATCATGAGGGCTCTTGTCAAAGCCTTTATTGAAAGCAAAATACAGTATATTATGTCCTCAGCATTCCCAACATTCATTAAGAGAGCTATTTGTTTATCATGTTTATGAATCACACATTCCTAGCTAGGCTAGCCCTATTTTTAAAAAATGACCTTGTTTTTTTTAACAAATCCATGTTGCATTGCTAATGATGCTTCTATCAAATGAAAGCTTTATTTAAGTCTAGCTTCTTCAATTAGTTCTTTAGAACATATTAGTTGGTAAAACATATTATTTTGCAAATGGCTGGGTGATTCTGCTTAACCCATCAGGAGAGCAAGTTGGTTGGGGAAGGTTGAATTTGCCTGTATTTAGTCCATTTCATTCAATTACTTATACAAATATCCATTTATTTGACAAAATAATAGGCCACCCTTAAAAACTGCTTTCCCATAACAGCTTAAAGCACATTAAAGTCACAATTTAAAAAAGAAAGTAAGATAGTGGATAAGGATATACAACATATAAACCACAAAAGTGGAGTCATATGCCCTGCTATTTAACGTCCCACGTTCTGAGTTATGATTCATCTATTGATGCATTCTCTTATGGAGTCTGTGGTTAGAATTCTACTTTCTTCAGCCCTCTCTGAACATTCATTCCTTCTCTGTTGAAAAAAAGTATCCCTTTTTCTGAGTTTATTTTGTAATTTCCACATAAAAGCACATGCAATGTACAATTCTCCAGGATTTTGCTATCTAATTCAGAAAGTAAAGTAAATTTCCATTGCCTTTTCTCAGATGCAAGAAGGCTTTTTGTATTACATCTGAAGTTTCATATCTTTTCACATTTGGGAAAATAGATTGGGACTATTTTAACAATCTACAGTACAGTATATGTTCAGATCTCACATGCTAGCTAGCCTGCATTTAGTAATAGCACTACTGTCATCAGTAAAAGCTGTTTTGGATCTTTGTTTCATATCTCTTGATAAATGCTTGCAGGTAAAGATTTAAATTGTGTGATGGGCTTGAGCTTGTGGATTCTTTTCTTTTAGAACTGGAAACAAGACATTTCATTTCTCTCTCTCTCTCTTTTTTTACATATTGTCATCTTATTTCCACAGGAACTTCTATTGCTAACATCTAAATATGGCCTTCAATTAAAATGTTGTTTTTGATTGGTACCAATTTTGTGATTTTAACAGTAGCTGTCCTTCTGTACTAGGTGAGTGTATATTCAAGTCACCCAAGATCAGACATGGCACTTTCAAACATCCTGCTTTACAAATAAAATGAAACTTTGCATTGCAAATATTAATTTACAAAATGTGTACATTCTCACTAGCAGCAGTAAAGTCATTAAGTTTCAGGGTGTAAGAATATGCTTTCTTCTAGTCATTTGTTTTGGGTTTTAAAACTCATGAGAATAAGTTTTTTGTAAATCTATTCTATGAATAGGTGAAACAGTGACCTGAATCTCAGTTACAGGTATGCCTTGTAAATTTAAAGCTGAATAGTGTTGATTTTATTTGCATCATTAAACATTGCTCTATGACCCAGCTCAATTTAACATAGCTGAATCTGGGATGAAAAAGTCTTTTTTCTCTCTCTCTTCTGGGAGCAAATGTTGGCCTTTCACTCCCTTGCTAATGCATTGTGGCAGGAACAAACTAGCAGGAGTAAAGTTTAGATAGCATTCATCTTTCTCTTTTAAAACAATCCACTGGGAGATTATGCTTACTGTTTAAAATCTACAACATAGCCCAGGGGTCTTTTCAAACTTTCTTTAACCTTTAAAAAGCCTTGTGCATTCACAGCAGTCCTAGATTTTTTTTAACAAAAAAACAAACAAACCCTACTTCTCACCTGTGAAGCTTCGGCAATACTTTGTCAGTCTTGAAAAAAATATACATGCAATTTTAAAATACTACTCTTCTAATGTGAATAGCAAAATAAAACAAATACTTGACAAATTTGTTTGGTTGAAATCTATGTCTAAATAGACAGGAATTTTAGTGTGTATATTATTTTGTCTTGGTGGTATTATAACGAATCTCAGTTATATTGCAGCTGTCAAAAATGTGCATTCAGATAATTATATACAAATCATAAGTTGGATTTGATGTCTTTAATAGTTGTGTATCTTTATGCAGTTTAAGAAAAAGAAGGGCAACAATGATGATAAAGGCATGTGGGGGGAAGATATTAAAACATGTCAAGATGGGGATGTGTTTTGGGGGAGGAGATTTTTAAAAAGACTACATGACTGCCATCAAGATATGTAATTGATGCTCCATGCTTTTTAGTGAGTGACACACTCATAAAGTACTGGGGCTTTGACTGCACAGTTATGACCTCTTGCTTGACTTCTTTGATGCTCCCCTTCCCTGCAAATGAAGGTAGGCATAGTGAAGATGTCTATAGACTTTGGTGTATTACTGTAATGGGCTGTCAGAATATCCTTCAGGAAGAAGAACTGCAGCCTGGACAATGGTTTGATGGCCGAAATCTGAATCCAAAGCTATAGTGTGTGTGTGTGTGTGTGTGTGTGTGTGTGTGTGTGTAAAGGCAAGGCACTTTCAAACTTCAGATTATGTTACTGTAACCTTACAAAATAGGTAATATAAGTACTCATGACTTGGTTTTCTGGTCTCGGCTACCTTGAAGGGCTGACAACTATTCATTTTCCCCCTTATTTAGTGTGCAATTCTTCATCCTGAATAAATTGCATTTCAAGAACAGTTTTCCTTTAGAGGCTCCTATTCACATCCATTTACATTCTGTAATGCTTATAGAACAGGGTTTCTCAACTTTAAGACTTGTGGACCTCAATTCCCACAACTCCCCAACCAGCATATACAGATACTGACTGCGAAATTCTGAGAGTTAAAAGTCCACATGCCTTAAAATTGCCACGTTTGAGAAGCCCCCTTCTAAAATATAAGGTGGCAAGACAGAAATAAATATGGGCCAAAGAAATGCTCTCATTGTGCCCTTGGCACAAACATAGACATAGATTTATGGATATTTTACCTCCTCCCTACAGTGTATATTTTTGATTGTGCTGCTTTTTTCAGGGCAAAAATTGCAGCTTCCAAACATACTGTATATAGTAGCATTTATAATTTGTGCTTTCTTTAGCCTTAAGGTATTGTTCAGAGAAAATATGCATATCCTTTCTTGCATTTAAATTAATATATTGTTTTTATACCTTAATAAAAGGCCAGTGATGACATATTTTTAACTGTAACAGTATTAGTTTGAACTTTAGGGTTCACTCCATTAGGGTATACTTTCATGCTACTTTTAAATTAATGTATTCTTTTTAAACTTTAAAAAAAAACAGTGATGACATTTTTAACTGCAAGAGTATTAGGCTGAACAGCCTGAGCAATACTAGACATTGGGATAATAAAGTCTTTACTAGGATCAGGCTGGATAAACTTTTCTCCTAATGCATGAAATATACCTTCACAATATATTTGGTTTCTTGTTATTTTCTGTTTCCTTTTCCTTTTAATCCTTGAAGCACAATCCATGAAAATTTTATGATGGTATGGTTTGAAATTTGCAATTAAGAAAAACAGGGCGAGTGTTCATTTCCAATGGTACGACATAAAAAGGATGCACGCTTATGTCCTATTATATTTTTCTGCAATATTAAGCCTAACATATGTAAGCTGCAAAAATCCAATTAAAAACTAGGCAGTTGTACTAATCAGTATGATGATAGATCATGGCTGGATGATGGATAGATAGATAGATAGATAGATAGATAGATAGATAGATAGATAGATAGATAGATAAAGTGAGAGAGGGATGGGTTGATAGATGGATGGAATGATGCACAGACAGATAGTGAGACAGACAAAACTCTCATTATTATTATTATTATTATTATTATTATTATTATTATTATTATTATTATTATTTTTGTATACCGCCCTTCTCCCGAAGGACTCAGGGTGGTGAACAGGGCATATATAAAAATACAAAATACAAAAATTAAAAAGAATTAAATAGTAGCCCAGCTAAAACAATCAATAATAATATAAAAATCCCCATTAAAACCCCAACACATCCCCCATCAGGCCAGGCCGGCTTGTTCAAATAGATGGGTCTTCAGACCGCGTCGGAAGGAGCGAAGGTCAGGTGCCATCCGGAGCTCAACCAGAAGCTGATTCCAGAGGGCAGGCGTGCCCACAGAGAAGGCCCTCCCGCTGGGGGCCACCAGCCGACATTCTCTGACCGGAGGCACCCTGAGGAGGCCCTCTCTGTGGGCACGCACAGGGCGGAGGGAAGTTGACGCCGGCAGCAGGTGATCCTGCTTTGCCTCTATTGACTATTTAGAATCTTGCAGTCCAGATATGGTAGGCCTATGCAATAAACATGCATTTGCCTGTTGCCGAATCTTTTATACTCCCAATGGGAACAGTGCAAAAATATACACTCTGTGATAATAAGAATAATACCTCTCCAAACTTGCAATATTAACAGAAACAAAATAAAAGCAAACAAAAACAAAAAAACAGACCCCAATCTCAAATTACATAAGGTCCAAAAATATAAGTGGTGAGCAATCAATCAGTGAAAGCTTCTCCAAGGATTGTTCTTTTTTGAAAGGCTGTCATCAAGAGGGCCAATCTTGCTTCCAAGCGATCCCAGAGAATTGGTACTGCGATGGAAAATCAGCACTTTCTGACCTTCATTCTTCTATCTTGCAAAGTTGAGACACTAATAGCAGTTTCTCCCAGGAAGATCCCATTGTATGCGTTAATTAAGGTTACAGCAGTGGTAATGCAGGTACGTTGTTGCCAAGACATACTGTAAAAGAAGTCAAAACAAGCATTTTGAACCATACCTATAATCCTCCTGAATATGATAATAGTAATGAGCACAAACTGCAAGTAGATGGCTGCATTTTGAATCAACATCAGGTTCCAAGCAGTCTTAGAAAGCAGATGTAGGTAGAGCTCATTGTAGAAAATCAACAAGGATTGGTAAGTATACAAGTCATTAAAGCCAGGTTCTCTGGTGCCAGGAAGATCTACAGCTGATGCATTGGCCAAGGTGGGATAAAGGCCACTCTGGCCACAACGTCCACTTGTCCATGTAAATATGAGTTCAGGAAGTTCCCTAAACTCCTTATAGCCTGCAGAAAGCTGTCATGAACAAATTATCTTTCTTGGTTTAACTGTAGCTTGTTTTGTCCTGTCTAGACCTTAACAGCTTCCAGGCTTTAGGATAATACATTAATGGCAACTCAATTGGGTTTGGAGTGAAAACATATAGTGGCTATCAAGAGAAAAAAGCCACTAAGGGAAAGGATAAGCAAGATAATCTATGACCTGACATCTGCTTCTGCTAGTTTTGTTATACCTCCTCTGTTTCTCCCAGCTTACCACATCCTCAGAAAGATATACCTAGGACAAACTATTGATGCTCTAGGGCTGACGTAAATTCTGTCTCCACAATATGGAAAACACTTGAAGCTAAAAGAACAAAGGAATGAAATCAAAACTGGAACTGAGTAAGATCAAGTATGTACATCAATCAACCTTTCAAAGCACATAGGCAGAACATATAAAGCTATTATTTGATTATATTATTTGATTGACTTTTCAAGAAAAGAAAAAAAAAGGAAATCAGGAATTAATAAATCAGAGAAATCTTTTAAGTACTCAGTTAAAGATATTTCAAGGACTTTGGCTTTTCTGTTTTCCTTACTGATGTTTGAAATCAGGAACCAGTTTAGACAAGAGAAAACCAGTGTTGAGTTCCTATTTTTCTCCCTATTTTTTTTCCTTTGTTTTTTTCTTGATGGTGGGATTTCTAATTATCTGAAAGCAGGGGAAGGGAAGAGAAGGGAAGAAGTGTAAATGTTTCTGTCTCTCCTTTTTTATTCTTTTCTGGGCAGGGTTAGTAATGTCAAAACACTCTGACTGCATGAATAATAGGATTGCTCTGTAAATCTGCTTTATGCAGTAGGAATAAACTCTGGCTATATGATGCCAAAGACAATTTATTTAATCCCTAGATTCCTAAATAACTGCAAACAATCACATTCTACAAATCCTGCTTTCCAATGTGAATCAAATATCAAATTTTTAAAAAAATCTGGAAATCTGGAGTACATCATTTCTCATCTTCATTTCTCCAGACATTAATAAAATGTTCAAAGAAAAATGTTTATTTGTAGTTGTTTGAATTGCAAACTGTGCATTTAAAAATTCATCACCATTAATTAAATTACAGATGCATTTTAATAGCAATCATACTAGTTACTGCAATATGTACTTAAATAATTCTTCATTCAAACTATTTCCGTTTTCCATAACCAAAAGGTGAACCAAAGGAGTTCATTCAATATGTTCTTGGGTTGTGCTCATATTCACTGTGATCATGAAATTTAGAAAAGAAACTAATCCATCCAGTATTTGTGACTAATGTAAATATAATTTTTCTCTCATCACAAATTACAACTTAACTTCTGTGATATAATATTTTCAATACATGGTGATGCATATTAGTTCCTAAAACACACATTTTCAATATTTGGAAACAAACTGGTCTTAGTGCTGAAAAGGGTTTTAGGAAAGTGTTTTGGTGGATGTGTTAAAAGATTAAAACATCACACATGATTAAAGTAAAAAGGAATCAAGCATCTGGACAGTGAATCAATCCTGTTACAGTTACAGTATTTGTTGTTGTTGTTAGCTGCAAAGTCGTGTCCGACCCATCGCGACCCTATGGACAACGTTCCTCCAGGCCTTCCTGTCCTCTACCATCTTCTGGAGTCCATTTAAGCTCACGCCTATTGCTTCAGTCACTCCATCCAGCCATCTCATTCTCTGTCGTCCCCTTCTTCTATTGCCCTTAATCTTTCCCAGCATTAGGCTCTTCTCCAGTGAGTCCTTCCTTCTCATTAGGTGGCCAAAGTATTTGAGTTTTAGCTTCAGGATCTGGCCTTCTAAAAAGCAGTCAGGGTTGATCTCCTCTACGACTGACTGGTTTGATCGCCTTGCAGTCCAAGGGACTTGCATGAGTCTTCTCCAGCACCATAGTTCAAAGGCTTAAATTCTTTGGAGCTCAGCCTTTTTTATGGTCCAACTTTGACTGCCATACATTGCAACTGGGAAGACCATAGCCTTGACTATATGCACTTTTATTGACAGGGTGATGTCTCTGCTTTCTAGTGTGCTGTCTAGATTTGCCATGGCTTTCCTCCCAAGGAGCAAGCATCTTTTAATTTCTTGGCTACAGTCCCCATCTGCAGTGATCTTGGAGCCCAGGAAAATAAAATCTGTCACTACCTCCATTTCTTCCCCATCTATTTGCCAGGAATTGAGAGGGTCAGATGCCATGATCTTGGTTTTCTTAATGTTAAGTTTCAACCCAAGTTTTGCACTCTCCTTCTCTACCAGCAACAAGAGGCTCTTTAGTTCTTCTTCACTTTTTGCCATTAGAGTGGTATCATCTGCATATCTTAGGTTGTTGATATTTCTTCCGGCAATCTTAATTCCAACTTTTGATTCATCTAGCCCTGCCTTTCTCATGATGTGCTCTGCATATACGTTAAACAGGCAGGGCGACAGTATACAGCCTTGTTGGACTCCTTTCCCAATTTTGAACCAATCAGTGGTTCCGTGTCCAGTTCTCACTGTTGCTTCTTGGCCCGCATATAGGTTTCTCAAGAGACAAATAAGATGGTCTGGTACGCCCATCTCTTTAAGAACTTGCCACAGTTTGTTATGATCCACACAATCAATGGCTTTAGCATAGTTAATGATTTCTGTGTTGACTGTCTGGTGATGTCCATGTGTAGAGTCATCACTTGGGTTGTTGGAAAAGAGTGTTTGCTATGACGATTGTATTCTCTTGACAAAATTCTATCAGCTTGTGCATTGCTTCAGTTTGTAGTCCAAGGCCAAACTTGCCTGTTATTCCACTTATCTTTTGGCTTCCTACTTTAGCATTCCAATCCCCCATGATGACAAGAACATCATTTTTTGGTGTTAGTTCTATAAGGTGCTGTAGGGCTTCATAGAACCGATCAATTTCATCCTCTTCAGCACTGGTGGTTGGGGCATAGACTTGGAATACTGTGATATTGAATGGTTTGCCTTGGATTCAAACTGAGATCATTCTGTCATTTTGGGGATTGTATCCCAGTATTGCTTTTCCTACTCTTTTATTGACTATGAAGGCTACTCCATTTCTTCTGAGGGATTCTTGCCTGCAGTAGTATACCTGATGGTCATCTGAATTAAATTCACCCATTCCTGTCCATTTTAGTTCACTGATTCCTATGATGTCGATGTTTAGTCTTGTCATCTCTTGTTTGACCACGTCCAGCTTTCCTTGATTCATGGATCTTACATTCCAGGTTCCTATGGAGAAAAAATCTTTACAGCATCGGACTTTCCTTTCACCACCAGATCCATCCACAGCTGAGTGTCCTTTTGGCTTTGGCCCAGTTGCTTCATTCTTTCTGTCACTACTAATACTAGCCCTCTGCTCTTCCCCAGTAGCATATTGGATGCCTTCCGACCTGAGGGGCTCATCTTCCAGCATCATATCATTTTGCCTTTTGGTACTGTCCATAGGGTTTTCATGGCAAAGATACTGGAGTGGGTTGCCATTTCCTTCTCCAGTGGATCACGTTTTGTCAGAACTCTCTGCTATGACCTTTCCGTCTTGGGTGGCCCTGCACGGCATAGCTCATAGCTTCATTGAATTATGCAAGCCCCTTCGCCACGACAAGGCAGTAATCCATGAAGGGGACGTTACAGTATACAGAATGGCATAGTCACTTCAGGTAGCTGGTTTTAGTGAAAATACAGTTTAATTTATTCTCATTGCAATTTTGTAGCCAAGGTTGAAAGAATACTTATTTTGTCTGTAATACCAAAACAACTGGCTAACTTTGTTTGTTATGCAAGTTGTTTATAAATTTGCTTGCTGTTCTGTTTTAAATAAGGATTGCTTTAGGCAGATCTTTCATGTCTCTGATCTCCTAAATAATATTGTCTGTTTTCCTGTTAATGGCATTTTTTTTTTAAAAAATAGCACTTTTGTGCAGTCTCTGCCGCCTCCTCCCCACACTTTGTCCTTGATATGGCCACCATCTATTCACATCAGGACTGTTCAGAGCAGTCCTGCATGGATATCAGCAAGGGCAGAACTACATTTGTTCAAATTTTAAAGAATTGAAGGTTCACAACAATATCCGTTCAAGCACCTTTAGAAAGCATTGCATTTCTAATCCACAGACAAGAATGACTGTGGTATTGCAGCCAGCAGAGTGATTTCTGTACATGCAAAATACATGATCAAAAAGTCACGTCTTTCAGAACAAAATGGCAGGAAATGCCACAATCAGAACTAAACCTAGCACAGTGTGTCTGTGGCTTCCAGCTTGGTTATATCTCTGCAGACATGTGAGAAGTTAACATATAAACGGGGCTACAAATGGTATTAACCTTCCTCCATCCCATTTGCCCTAGCTCTGGTCCCAATCAGGCTCACATCTATGTCTTGTTGTTGTTGTTGTTTTTTAAAAATGAGAAGTTGTGTTGGAATCTATCACATACTGTAGATGGTTGAGATCCTGTCAACAATTTACCTGGTTATCTGCTGAGAACCCAAAAGGAAATAATTGTTAGCTTAAACCATGGATAGGTGTGCTGTATAAACATTCCCTCAGGAATAATTATCTAAGTATTATCTAATATTTCAGAGTGATACTCTGTATCCCATCATATTAACAGTAGTCAGTGTATTTGTGCCCAAACTCACAATAACAAATATTCATCCCAGTCTGTTAAAGCAGGGGCATCAACTATATTCAACAGCCAAGCATAATGTGTACCTATAGTAAGATCTCTTAATCCTGGCATTGTACAGCAGAGACAACTTTCTGATGATTTGAGTTTTGCTTCTTAGTCCTTGCATGAAAACTTTTTAAAGCAGCCTATAACTTCTGTCTGATTTACAGTATGTGTTTAATCTTTGATCCTCTTAACTATTAAGTTTTGTAGCCAAAAGAAGATATTTCCCTGAAGTAATTTCATATGTGATTGTATAGTTTGATTTCCCAAGCAGTTAGAAATTCCAGCTGGCTTTACAAAGAAGCCAAATAATATTTGAGAAAGAGAGTATCCATCTGTTTGCTCAAACAACAACAACCAGGATAGGTGGTAGGAAGCAAACAGACATAGATGCGGGCTATGCTGTTGCCAAAGCAGCTGTATTCCTCCTCAGATTGAATATCTACATCATCTATTGTTGACTACTCCTAATATTTTGACAGTATCATAACTGGAGGCATTAGTAGGTAAAAAAGCTTATTACCGTATCATGGAAAATTCTATCTTTTTTATTTTTACAGATCCAGCTTCTGCTAATGACAAAATGGATGTAGCAGATGTAGGCAAAGGTAGTAGAAACTCATACTAATATCCATTTCCCAAAGGGAACTATTCCATCTGATCTAAAGTTTGGGATTTCCCATTTTCTGGTCAAATGTACAAACACTTCTAGCTTCACCTGGAAGATCTATATTATCTACACCAATTAACTTTCATAACAGATGAATTTGCAATTGTAAAATTCCCCAATTGGGTCACTAGGAGCTGTGAATAGTAGTGGTAAAAAATATTTATAGTCACAGCTGGGCAATGAAACACCTGTCCTTTGTACAAAATGGGATATCAAAGCAGCAACACTAGGGACAGGGATTCAATTGTATTACTGTGACAGTCATGTTGTCTGTTTTGACCCCCTTCCCTGCTGAGTCTGTTATATCTTCAAATGGGTGTCTGGTGTGTGTGTGTATGTGTAGGCAGATGACATCATGTGTGTTATGTATGGGGTTTAATAACACTGCAAGTAATGGCTCTACTGATACCACCAGGTGGCGCTGGGCCAAAACTGCTGCAGCCGGGGAGCAGCGTTTCGGCAGGAAAGCCAGGTTTAAATCTATTGGCTGGAACTGTACCTGGACTCTTGGAGGGAAAGCCAGGTTTAAATCTATTGGCTGGAAGTGTACCTGGACAGGTACAAATAGGGCACTGGTAACCCCCATTTCCCCAGTACAATCTACCTCCTAATAAAGATGGTTATGCTGTACTCCTGCGCCTGGCATCATCCATGCATCCCAGAACCCACTACACAATAATGTGCATCTTGACATTATCCTGCCAATGATGTAAATTATGTAACTTTCAGACTATCATGATACATGTAATATCATTGTGTTTACATAAGAAGCCTATGGTATTCATTCATATTTTACTCATTCTTAACTCATTCACAGTTTGAACATTTAATTTCTGAATTTTACAATATAGTTTATTATTAAAATAATATACAGTACTGGCATTTTAGAGAAATATGTGCCCACGAATATTGGGTAAATTAGTTACAAAAATATACAAGGCCCTGAAATTGCACCATTACAGGGAAATGCACCTCCCCAAAATATGAAAACAGTGTAATGTTGTTTTTTTTTAAATGCCAATTTACAGAAAATGCAACAAACCTAAAAGTGGAAACATGAAGAAATCAATGCAACAGATTTGCCTATTCTTTATCAGGGATCTATACCAGAATTTTGATGAATAGTTGTTTTTTGACTTGACACAAATTATGTATAATGTGTTTAATTTTATATTTTGTGAATCAAAATGAGTCCAAACACTGCTAGTATTGAGAAGATAGGGAACGTACATCAATTGCATGATATAATAAGGGACATGTCAGGAAACATACAATATAACTTTTATTGAACTGATACATTAGTTTAATTTTAAATTACGGTAAATTAAATTACTTGTTATTTAAATTAGGCATTTTCTGTTGATAACAGATTGATTATGATCTGTTGAATATAATTCAATGCTGAAATGTTAATTGAATTCTAAGTCCTAACAATTTTTGTTCTGTAACAGAGTAGCCCTTGGTTTTTACTTGGTAAGTAGAATTAATTGAGAGAAAAGGAAGCCTGCAGTAACCTTTTCACTGTGCTTAAATCTATTTTGAGAGCTAAGATGTTTAAGGCTATAAATGGATTTTAGACTGGACTTCCAAAATACACCTGCTAATTTGTAAATGCTTTGGATAAGGAAGAGAAACAATTTCTTTGCACTTATATTTAGAGAACTACAGATATGTACTAGCTCTCTAAATGAACATGTTCAATTATGGTTTGAATTGCAAAAATATGTTATATGCTAAATCCAGTTCAAGCTAATTATAGATGTAAGGGTCAAAAACTGTGGATACACTTGAATTTTGATCATTCTTTGTGCAGAATATTGAAACCATCATAATAATCCATTATTATCACATCAAATTATCTCATCTGTAAAAGAACTTTTATTTGAAAAAGAGGGTAAATAGATAAAAAATATGTTCTACCAAATCTAGGTCAGATACAATTTGTGATAGGGCTTCTGTTGATCTTGAAGTATAAATTAGGGATGTATAATTAATTTGCCATTGGGTTTTCAAGGAGCTTTTTGGTTTTTAATTCCTAAAATATTTACAAGGTAGAATATGTAAGTGATATCTCATATTTGTCTGGTCATTATAGAAAGCACTGAAAAAAGACATTTTTGCAGAGACCCCTGTGCTGCTGCCAGCATATAGAACATTTTTTTATTAAATGGAAAGAAAAATCCAACAACCCTATTGTAAATTTTCAGCTCTGAACATTATCCCCCTTTGGACTGGTAAATCTATGTCTGGATTTTTAATTAAAAGTTCAGAGGCAAAACTGCTGAACTGAATCTCTGGCCCATAAAGTAGTTAATGAAACACATTATACTGATCCACACTTCCCTAATTCTGTAGCATGTCAGATAAGGAAGTCTTGGTAAATATATAAAGGACGTTGTATAAAAGCCAACATTACTTGGTTATCTCAACCCCTTTCTCTCCTCCCCCCCCACTTTATCTCTTACAAAGAAGGAATACCTCCTGAGTCCAATGTTACAATGACATTGTTTTGTAGAAGGAACTCAAACCATGTCTAGGTAGCCAGGTGTCAAGAAACAAACAGAAATAGTTGAAGATAGGTAGTCCCATAAATAGTCTGTGCTATGGAAGGCTTTACAAATGATAATTAGGACCTTGAATTGCACTCAGAAATTTATGTGGAGCAAATCAGCTCAAGAAATGGTATCATTACCTGGACCTATTACAGCATCTTTTTACACCAGCTGAACCAAGTCCAGTTGGTTTTCAAGGGCATCTCATAGTAAAGTGCATTGCAATATTCCAAAGAGAAAATGAGTAAGCCATGAATAACTCTGAAAAGGGTTTCTCAATCCAAGACTGGGTGTAACTGGTATATGGTAATTTTTTTTCAAACGATCTCCTAGCCATGACTACCACTTGCTCTTCCAACAGCAGCTAATAGTTCAAGTGTCCAAGTAGTTCTGTCTGGAGGACAATAGCCCCGTATAGAACAAAAGTTAGAAAGTTCCCAGAATCAGGGTATTAAAGAAAATCATGACAAAACTATCCATATTGGTTGGGCTGAAACCTATTCTTTCCTATACAGAAATCCACAGCCTTCAGACACTGGGAAAGAACCTAATATTTGGTCAACCTAATATGGAAATATATATCTAGGAGTCATCAGCATATCAATAATACCTGACAGCCTATAAATGGATGACCCAGTAGTTTCATGTAAGTGTTAAACTGATAAGAAAGAGTGAGTAGAATACTGAGGAACACTCACCAATGCCAAATGGAACTGGAACTGGCCCTGGAAGGAAGGAGGAGAACTATTGTTATACTATATTTCCTACTCTTCTAACTTCAAAGCTTGTCTACAAAGATACCATGTGTTATATATTTAGTGTTATCTGTTAACCTGACAGCTCAGCCGGGAATCAGCTGTGTAACACCCGGCAACAACAGGTGGCGTCTAACTCCTATCCTATTGGTCAGGCCGTTCTGGCGGGACCTTCAGAGGGAGCGGATTGGCCGCCGGCTTGCCAGCTACAGTATTTAAAGGAGCTGAGCTGTGGAGATTGTTCTGTTCCAACCACGAATAAAGCTTGAGTTGCTAACCCGCTGTCCTGTCATCAGTTCCTGATCGGCCCAACCCCGCAACATAACAGTGGCGACGAAGGTGGCATACTGCTTTTAGAGCTGAAGCACTAGCTGAGTCACTTGAGCTGAAGCGCGAGCGAACCTCGGGAAAGGAGGGGAAGAGAAAATTCTCCCAGCCGATTCCTTCCCGTTAAAAGCAGTAACCGGACCTGACAAGAATGACTCAAATCAGACACATTCGCGAGTTCGATGTCCATTACCCGGGACACTGGGAGTCCCACCTGGGACAAGTCGAGGGGTATCTCCTCGTGAATCAAATCACGGAAGATAAGATGAAGGCAGCGGCGTTGCTTTGCATCAGCGGGCCAGCCGTATACGATGTGGCTGTCGGGCTTTGCATCCCGGATCCTGTCACAGCCCTACCCTACGCTGACCTTGTCAGCAAATTGAGTCAGCACTTCATGCCGAAAAAATCTGGAATTTATTGGCGACTGAAATTTATTCAGAGGAACCAGCTCCCTGGAGAATCGGCAATAGACTTTGTAGCCGCTATGCGTCAAGCTGCCCGAATGTGCACATTCCCCAACCTGGAAGATCGAATTCGGGACAGAATCGTGTTCAGGTTGAGCGACGATCACCTCCAACAAAAAATAATCGCAAAACCCAGCGTGCCATAGGTTTGCCATCACGGAGCTAGACAATAACCTAGTTATCTCCAGGAGAGTTTCATAAGGTTAACACGCAAAGTTATCTGCAAAGCAGTGGCTCTGAAGGCCATCAAAATCTCTCAAATAAATAACTATAGTTACTCCATCACCTTTGCTCTGGAATCATTGCTGGTGCCACACTTGAAATCCAGGTAAACAGATTTCCAAGAGTGGAGTCTGCAATTTTATAGTGATCTACACTGGCCCTATGTTGTTGTACTGTCATTCAGCAGAGAGAGGTTAAATATTACCCATCTCATTCAGCTGGATTGTGTGTGTAAACTAAAGGCATTTCTGATCCTGAAATACAAGCACATATAGATAAGGGGCAGAGTGATATGCCACACTCTTTCCTCTAGATATACAAATTGATTCTCCAACATATGAAATACACTTCTATAATCTCTTTCTTTTTTGCTGGCACATAGGAAGAATATATGCAGTTTCCTGGATTAAGGAGCCAACTACTGAAAAATCACATCAAACAGGCTGCCAAATTCAGCTTGAGAAAGTGCCTGCAGGGCATTTCCTTGGCTGTAAATCTCATGCTCCAGGCATAATGTCCTATTGGGATATGGGATTGCTAGTAAAAAAACTCATTAACCATGGCAGAAAATGCAGGCTTTGGCCAATATTTTTCTGCCTATTACTCTCTACCATTTCCCCAAGGTTAGAGGAAATTTTCCTTTGTGAAAAGGGAGAGGGAATGGCTTGCCCAACAGGAAGTGACATGCGTGCCAATGGATGATTCTGTGGGGAGGAAATCAAGGGTCTCAATTTTCAAACAGCAAGGAAACCAGGCCAAATTGTGCCATAGAAAATTCAATCAAAAAGTCAGAAAAACTGGTTGAGCTTCCCTAGCTCTTGACTAGTAGGCAGGCTGTAAAAGAAAATAGCCATTTGGGACAGGCTAGTCAGGATTAAAGATTTCTGGACCTATCAGAGAGCCATGTGAATCTTGGCATTTAAGCAATCAATCTGTAGTTTTCAAGTATTCGAAATGACCAGTTCTTTTATTCGGCTTCTCTCTCCTATTTCCTTTTTTTTTTTTTTAGAATTTTCTGACTAGATTGGTTTGTTTTGTTCTGCCTATAATCCCTTGGTCTGAAGACTGAATCTAACTACTTTCTTGGCCTCCAATCCCTGACTTTGGACTCAGCTTTTTGACTTCTTGCCAAAAAAGACCCTGGACTCCTTTAATGAATATGAAATTATTGTGGGTGTTTCAATAGTAATAATAATAATAATAATAATAATAATAATAATAATAATAATAATAATAATAATAATAATAATAATAATAATTGCTAGGTAAGGGTCATACACAGGACAGAGTGGAATGGTGGGGAGGAGATAGGCATCACATTTCAAAGCAGGCGCAACTAAAGGAGATGCATTTGTTCATGGAGGAAATGTGCATTTTCAGCTCCTCCACTTCAAATTCTTGTGTTCTATGACAGTGTTTCTCAACCTTGACAACTTTAAGGCATGTGGACTTCAACTCCCAGAATTCCACAGCCAGCAATGCTGGCTGTGGAATTCTGGGAGTTGAAGTCCACATGCCTTAAAGTTGTTGAGGTTGAGAAACATTGTTGTATGAGAAAACTTGGGAGAATCCATTGTAGGTTTTCTTCCTGATGTGCAGTTTCTTCTTTAGTTTGACTTGCCTAGAGCTCAATTTGTTGTGTCTTGAAAGGAAAACTACTTTTTGACATATGACATCCATATAAGGTTTGAATGCTTGTATTTACTCAGAAATAAGCACAGGGCTTTCCAATCCAATTCTGGACTGCTATGAACGAGGAAGGGAGTTTTAAACTAGTTTTATCTCAGTTGTTTATTTTCTGGAGGACAGTGATTGCACAGGAAGGATTAGGTTCCTATTGTCATCTTGTATTTTTTGATGGGGCATACTATCCTGACTTTTGCCTAAAATAACCTTAATATAATAAATTAAATGTAAAATACAGGCTAGCGTTCAGACACATTTCCTAGTTTATTTGCAAATGCCTGGCCGAAAATCTTTCTAAATGTTTTTCACTGAGACAACTAACTTTTTCTACAATGTACTGTACATGTAAGTAACAAATAGGTTTTCCAAAGTGTCATTTATCGTGTGCTTAGATTGATAGCGCTATGACATCATTTAGAGTGCAGTCACAAACTGTAAAATAATTTCTTTACTTCCATGATGTCATTGATGAAATCGATTGCTCTCCAAAATCAACAGTGGGATAGGAGAAGCATTATTTTGCATAATTGGAGTTTAATGTCTGCATATATAACATTTCTTGCCCAAGTGAAGATGCTAAGCATCTCATACATCTCCAATTCCAAGTCAACAAGATTGGGAGTAAGTCATCTGAAACAGACATATCTTTTTACAATGTCAGGCACAAAAGACCAGATCCACATGTGAGGGTTCAGTTGAGCTATTTTATTACTAAAGGTCTATGCATAGAAATCTTCTCATCTAACAGTCAGCACCTGGATAGAATCAAATGAGGATCAACATGACTGAAGGATGGTTGAACTTAGTTTACTTGTGGCTATGTAGGGATTCTAGTCTGATACCTGTTTTCACTCTACCCCCAGATTCTGCCATTCCTTTGCCTACATCCAATCACTACAAAGGATCAGGAAAGAAATTTGTGATTGTGTCAGACTACTGAACTAGGTTTAAAATTACTTCCATCACATTCTATTAAAAATAATCATACAATGTGATGGAAGCAATTTTATTTATTTCATTAATTATGGCTGAAGACTCCAATAGACTCTGAATGGTTTACGGAAAAGTTATGGAATATGACACTACTTAAGTGCTTGAAAACAGTTTTGGAGATAACAGAAAAATCATGTGGTAGAAGAGAATTTGGACTTGGTCACTAATTTACTTATAACAATGAAACAAGGTACAATTTGACACTGAAAATCTCAACTGTTTTATATTAAATAAAAAATGACTTGACTTGAAAACCTAGGTGATTTTTTTATTCAGCTTACTTTTTATTTTTAAAAAGTATATCAAACTAAATTGTTGAAATATGATGTTTGAATATACATAATTATACTATTTGTTTGCTATACTGTCACACTGTCCAATAACCTGCCATATTGATTATGTGCCATCGTCATTTTTTACTCCTAGCAACCATATAGATTTTCTCCATGACAAAACCTATCATATTACATATTTATATAAAAAGCAAAACAGCACAAAACTAATATGGTAATTTAAGACAACTTTAAAAATAGGTAAGGAATATTCATGAAGGAACTTTTTCTTATATATCTATTTTATACATTTAACATATCCATAATCTTCTTAACTAAATTCCTTAAGACTGCCCAGAAAATTTGCCAAGGAAATTTAGAATGCATTTATCCTCTTGAATTTCTTTCATCATTTTGGTAAAATACATATTATTCGTTACCCTCATGTGCTTAGAGAGAAATGTTTGCTGTGTTTCAGACATTTGTTTTATTTGTTTGCAGGAACTGCTCTAGTGTTCATTGGCTTCTCTATTGTTTGTGATAATCTTTCAAATAAAATTTATGTTGTGTTTTACTTGTTTTCTTGTGAATATATCTATAATCAAGCATGCTAATGAGCAATGTACATGAAACTCTTCAGTAACAGATGTAACTTAATAACTTGAGAAACCAACTGCAGAGAACTCTCAGCCTAATATTAGCCTAAAAAGGCTGTGGTGGTGCAGTGGTTAGGATGCAATATTGCAAGCTAATTCTGCTGATTGCCAGCAGTTCAATTCTCACTGGCTCACAGTTGACTCAGCCTTCCATCCTTCCGAGGTCAGCAAAATGAAGACCCAGATTGTTGGGGGCAACAGGCTGACTGTGTAAACCATTTAGAGAGAGCTGCAAAGCACTATGAAGTTGTATATATAAGTCTAAGTGCTATTGCTAGTGCTTGTTGAATGTCTTTCTCAAACATGAAGCAAGACATCCCAGGGGTAGAGCAAGAGGTACAGCTGGAGATGAAGCAGTCCATCACACAAGAAATCCATTGGGGAGCTCCTTTGGAAAAAAATAAGAGTAGGGCTGGATTTCTACAGCACTGGTCATCTGGAAAATAATTTTCCAAAATTCATTTTGGAAAAGACTATTCTTTGACCTAAACATTGGGTTTCTGATTTAGGAAAATATAAATGAGGAAAGTTGGAGGAGGGGGGAGCAGAATACAGTAATGCAAAATGACATAAAAACAAGAACACCACTTTGTAAAGGAGAAGAAGTTTTTTTTCTGCTTGAAAAGCTTCGGTTCTTCCAAAGGAATGAAGCAGTCAGCACTTCTAGAGCTTACAAAATAAATTCCTAGTGCTATGCCCAGTAGCGCTGTTATAATTAGGGGCTTATTCCTAATAAACCACACATTCCAGCAGCACTTAAATAGCGTACTGTAGCCTAGTGCATACATGAAATTACTATTGGCAACAACAAGAGAAATGTGAAGTATGTTTCCATCTTCTTCATGTGGGTTGGCTCTTCTTTCTTTTAAATGAAAAACATAATGTTTGTACCATCACTGTACAGTAATTCTGGTGACATGTTGAAATGCACTTAAAATTGAAAAATAATATCAGTAAAATGTTACAGAGAGTATCGTATTCACTAATACTTGATTGAAAGAGTCTGAATATCAGAGAAATTTTTGTGAGTATGTTAGATTGGTCTACAGTATTAGCCTGTCAGATCTGGTACTCCTAACAACAAGCAATCTCTAAAACACAATTGCATTTTCAAAGAACCCATCTCATCTACTTGATTTTTGGAAATGGTACAATGTCAATAACATTGTGTGTGTGTGTGTGTGTGTGCATGGTAAGGAAGGAAAAACACATTAAAATAATGTTGAGGGTCTGGATGAAATTAGAAACAAATTTTAGTTGTTATTCACTCTGTTGTGCCTATAATTCAGCACAACTTAGTTTGTCGGAATAGCCAGGGGGCATCCAAATATTTGGCAGAGATTGATGCCAAACTATTCCTCCTTTGAAGGATATTTTCCAACTATTCCTCAGGATGTTTTCCTTCCCATCTTTTGTTCATAGATTAGGAAAGAGGAGGGACATTCATTCAGCCTGCATTCTGTTTGTAACAAATTTTATTCTCCATCCTTTAAGATGTTGCATTCTGTTTGCATCAATATTTGTTGTTTGTACATGTGTTCAATAAAATCATGATTATACAGTAAAGTTGTATATGTTTTTATCCAGAACTAAGACTCATTAATTTTAGTGGAACTTTATTTCCTATTGATTTCCAGGTCTGATTTCTATGCATTTTTGCATGGCCAACTCTTAGTTTATGCAGAAAGAGTTGATTTGGAAGTAAATACCACTTTGAAGAAAATTTTTCTACACGGTCAAGATTTATAGTTGCTTCTGGGGAAAGATGGCTAATTCATTGATTCAACCTATTGATTGACAATAATTATATTTATATAATCCACATACTAAAATTATTCCCATTTATTAAATAACTACATTTCATATCCTGATAGAGAGTGGTATAATGCTCAGCAGTTAAGATGCTAAGTTTGTCAGCTGGAAAGCTGACAGCCTGGGTTCCAGACCCAAGCACTGCACAGTGGGTTGAGCTCCCATTACTAGCCCCGGCTCCTGCCAACCTAGCAGTATGAAAACATGCAAATGTGAGTAGATAAATAGATACCATTTTAGCAGGAACGTTACTGCATTCCCTATTTTCCTGCTGGCAATGAAAGGTTTAAACCTTTGAACCTTCATATCTTGATATTTCGTCAAGAACTCAAAGCAATGTAACATGTTGTGTCCCAATGTTTTTTTCCAGTGATTGGCCAAAAGTCATGCAGTAAGTTTCCAAGGCTCACAGTGGATTTAAGCCTCGCTTCCCTGTTCTCCTAATCCACCATTTCAGCCATAAGAATGACTGTTCTGTGATGATAATAGCATCCTATTATGTGGTAGAAAATCATAATTACAATTTAATGGTCTTAGAATGGCCTAATTTTCTCTTTTTTTCAGTTTTGTTTGCTAAAACATTTATTGCATTTTCAGAAATAAAAAGGACCAAAAAGTAGTAACACAAGAAATGGGTATGATTGATTTTTATTTTATTTTTATGAGATTTATCCTGAATCCAACTTTTATAGAGTAAGGACAGTTATGGATAATAGTATATATAAAACAAGAATAATATATATGTAAATTACATTAATCATTAAAACTAAACTTAGCATTGATGATTCAAGTCAATCCTCATAAGTCTTTCAGAATGGCAAAGTTCTTTGTTTGGTTTTCAGAAGCCCTTCAGCATAGGGACAATCCTTACTTGGGACGAGGGAACAAGTTTATGCCATCCCTCTAGTTATAGGGGGATCCTTAGTAGGCATCCCTGCCTATTGAGATCAGGAAAGCAGAATTTATTTGGAAAAAGCAGTCAGATACTATTCCTTCTCTCAGTTCACACTGCCTCTGTCTTAACTGAAAAGGAATATGAAAAATCTTCTCGGCACTTTTTCATAGCACAAAACAAGTTTTAGGGTTTTTTAAAAAAAATTCTAATCTCCTGTTTATCTTTTTCGAGAAATTTGCACTTCCACTTCTTACTTCCCCTCCAGCTCATTATTTTCTGCTACCATTTCATTTGTCCTTTAGCCTTATTTCCATAATTGCTGTTCAATCATCAGCAAATTCTCAAATAAGGGACTTCACTGCTCCAATTGATAGGAAAGTACTTATACCAGTTCAGAAATCCCTCTTAATTTTTATTAGATGCATGGATACTTACTATAACGATACATTAAATTGGTAACACATTGTCCATAGAATCAAATGTATTTTTTAGTATACTTGTAATCCCAGAACAGAACTAATTGATAAGTTGATGGGCACATCTGCACTTAAAATTTTGCTGCCTCTGTCGTGTATGTATATTGATTTGATTATAAACCAGCTTAAGATGATTATATCTAGACTGAGACACTTTAGCAACAACTTACAAGATATTTGGTTGGGACAGAAAGCTATATGTCCTCCTATGGGCAATTATCTTACCACTATGCCCTCATATTGTTTGGTGGGTGAGTATTCTTGGGGACATTACTTGTGTTTGTGTCACTGCGTTTTTTTTTAGTTTTGCCAGCTTTGTTCATTTCTGTCTGTACTCCCCTGACAGTTTGTGTAGTGTGTGTGTGTGTGTGAGAGAGAGAGAGACACACACACAGAGAGAGAGACAGAGAGAGAGAACAGAAAGTGAAATTTGTTGTACACAGAGAAATTAAAACATGAAAACGCACCTACACTTTTTTAAAAAAAACATATTTTTTGCTGTACTGTTTCTTTCCAATGGCTATTGTATTTTCTCTGCATTTTCTACTTTCCCCTGAAGTGACACAATTTTCCCAATTTGAGAGCTGGGGGGTGGAATGTCAGATGACAGGACAAATGCTGAAATAGGGCAGCACTGTAGTTTGTTTAAGAAAGAAAAAAGCACAGGGAAAAGTAAAATAAAAAGTCAATAAAATATAGATAGTAATTTAAAAGTCAGTCCAGTTTTAAACTACTGTACCAACCTAGCATTTGCAAGGTAAGGGTTTAAACCAGTGCTTTTATATGGTTAATGGTAAAATAAAGTTTTAAAAGTTATTAGAGAACAAGGTAAGCAGTGGCTTATTTAAAAAGGCATTTTTTTCTTTGCAAAGCAGCTAATCCACTAGAAGAATCCTGCAACAAAGGGCGCTATCTAAAATGGGCAGGGACACTTAAGGCACAAGTACCATCTAAATAGGTAATTTGGTTCCAATAGAAAAGAATATATGTAGCTCAGGATGGTACTTGAATTATCGAGTCTGTGGTGCTCTCTGAATTTGGATCTTTGCTTGCAAACGTTTCATTACCCGACTAGGTAACATTATTAGTGCTGGTGAACCGTGAGTGGTGGGGTTTGCTCTCTGTTTATATATAGCATAAGCTTTCTTCTTCCGTTATATATTCAAGATGGACAGTGTTTAATATTCATATGTTATGTATATGTAGAGGTGTAGGTCTATACATATGTTGTATATAGTATTGTGTAGTGGGTCCGACGCAAGAGAGACGCCAGCCGGTGTGTGAGTTCAGCTCTTTATTGGAAGGGGAAGTGAACTGGGGAATGAGGGCTACCTGGCCTCCTTATATACCTGGCCAGGTAAGCTAACAACCAATGGGGTTGGCCCTAGGTTTCCCGCCGAAACTGTCCAGGCCAACGCCCCCTGATGGCTGTTGCTATGCAGATGCCTGCATACATAACATATAGTATGTTTAGGTGTGTGTAATGTATGAATGAATGAATGAATGAATGAACCTTTATTATCAAAGTACAACATGTATACATTGAGATTGGCTGAGCCTCCCTTCATGCCCCTCCCACAACTCACAATGACATCTTGTTACACCGTGTGAGCTAATTGCACAACACACCGGCCTCGCAAGTCAATCATACATAAAGTTATTTCCCGTTCAAGAGCCTGACAGCCCATGAATAGAAGCTGTTCTTCAGCCTGTTGGTATGGCTGGCTATACTTCTGTGTCTCCTACCCAATGGTAGGAGAGTAAAGAGGTACTGACCAGGGTGTGAGTCGTCCCTGAGAATTTTCCTCACTTTTCCAAGGCAACGAGCCCTGGCGATGTCATCCAGTGGTGTCAGGGGACAGCCCACGATGTTTTGTGCTGTGTTCACCACCCTCTGTAATATCTTCCTATCCGCGACTGTCAGACCAGCATACCAAACCACAATACAGTGCGAGAGGACGCTGTCTATAGTAGACCGGTAAAAGAAGATCATTAGCCGTTGTTCTACCCTGTTCTTCCGCAAGACCCTGAGGATGTGGAGTCTCTGTTGGGCCTTTCTGGCCACCTGGGTTGTATTGACTTTCCAGGTAACATCTTCACAGAGATATGTGTTCACTTTGAGATCGGGCAACGAAATTTCATTTTTGTTGTGCCCACAGTAAAAAATGACAATAAAGCTCATCTCATCTCATCTCATCTCATCTTGTCTTATCTAGTAGCTTGCCCTACCAATGCTGGTGGGACTGTGATTTTCTCCTGGGTACCTTCTTGAAGGCGTACCTTGAAGTAGCTATCTTGAGACAGGTACCTTCAAGATATTCCTTGAAAGAAAAGAACATTTCACCTCCACCAACAGTACCAGGGAAGCTACTATATATAAGCAGGGAGCAAACCCCACACTCACTATCACTGATGATGTTAGCTAATAGGATAATGAAACATCTAAAAGCAAGCAAGCAAGCAAGCTCTGAGAGCACCAAGGACTCCACATTTAATCTGAGACTGGAGCAGAAAAACATATATCAGGATCATTCTGATGAAGTATAGGGGAGTAACAAAGAGACATCACCCCTTTCTATCTTTCTTAAATGGTTGCCTGATAACTGAGCAACCAGATCCTATAGTCAAGCCTTGAAACAGGAGACAAGAGGTGTTATGATTGGAATCTGAAGCAGAAGTAGAGAGATTAATTTGGAAAACAGACTTTGCACTTATGTGCATTATCTCTCACAGCCTTATATCTCAAATCTAAATTCCCTGAGAATTTCTCCCAGTTTCCAGGGAGAGTTTAAGGGAGATTTCTGGACCACATTTCCTTGGCTCTCACGTTGCTGAGCAAGCACTACTGCTTTGGAAGATGTGACATGCTTGTCTACTTTTGGACGGGCTCAGTAGGAATATTCAAAAGCTGCTGCTGAAAAAATGTACATTTGGAAAGTTTAAACGTCCCATGATGATGCAGGGGTGAATTAGTAGCCTGGAAATTGCCAGCTGGATGTGGCCTAGTTTAGTTAATAGGTTTCTTTTAATAGGGTTCTACCTACTGAGAGCAGCCGAGGATCACAGAAGCTTAGATGCAATTCATAATTGCCAGGTATTTTGTGCTTAGGATTACTAAACAAAAAGCATCACAGCAGACAGCCTACCCATAAAAATAACAGCTACAAAACTGGCATCAATAAACCCTATGGGACATGCCAAAGTAACAGCTGTAACATAAGGACACAGCCTATAAGTGACTAATTGAAATGGTTAACATTCTGATTCTGAATTCTCTGAAAGCGCCTCCCCCACTGCTCATTAATATATTTTATTCTCTATTATTTTCTAGTTTACTGTGTGGTTGTTCCAAATGCTGAAGTTCCAAAAGTATGGTTGGAGTCCGTCTTAGGAGGGTTAGAGGAGAGTGCAAGAAGAAACACTGCAAAAAAAATATCAAAATGATGTAGGGTATAGAGAGAAGAGATTTGAGACAGTAAAGAAACAGAGTCAAATGTAAGAAAAAAAATAGTTGAAGTGCAACTGGGTAAAAGCAGAATTAAATTATTATTACTATTATGGTTCATTGCACTGTCAGCCAAATGTTTAGACAGGATTTGGCATTTTGATCAACTCCTTCCCAATGACCTGGGATAGGCAGATGTTATTTGATGGTAAGAAAGGTATCAGTGCAGGATGTAAGCTGTCACAAGTAAAGCTGCCTTCTGGAATTGACTGATGATGATTTTGTCAATGTCAGTGATGTTCAAGTGGTGCTCCACTTGTTTTGGGATTACTATTTGGGTAGTACCTATTACTATTGGTACTACCTTTACTTTCTTTTGCCACAATCATTCTATTTGAAGATTTTTGTATTTTGTGACTTTCTCTAGCTTTTTTCTCTTCTCTTCTGCTCTCTCTCCAGGTACTACCACATCCACTATCCAGTTTTAGAGATGACATTGTTAATCTAATAAATGTAATAAATCAGCAGGTATGTGTACCTACATCCTTCTATTGGGATGCAAGTTTAAAAGAATAGTACGTGACTATTTATAGTTCTCCAGCTATGTAGGTACACTGCGGAAAACAGCACCCTTATATCATTAATCAAGGATTTCCTGTTTACAAATCTCTTTTTAATTGTCTAAAGAGTAGATGAGGAAAATATGGTAATCCAGATGCTATATCCTTTAAACATTTCCAGAATATCACAAGAGTAGAAGTCACATTACTCAATATATATATATATATATATATATATATATATATATATATATATATATATATATATATATATATATATATATATATATACACACACACACAAAGCTAATTAGTATATCTGGAGAAAAACCCAGTTGAATGAATCAAATATGATCAGAAGCATCTGCAGCTAGCCTACTGATAATAATAAGCCTTTATTGTCAAGTACAACATGTGTACATTGAGATTAGCTGAGCCTCCCCCTGTAAGTGAAACATACATTGTGGTGTCATGATATGAGCCCTCTCTTTTTATACTTGTGACTTCACAAGAAAGTACATAAAGCGGAATCTGCATTGCAGTATTGAAATGCATGTTTTTTTCACTTGCTGCCTTTGAATAATAAAGATGCAATAATATTATCAAACACATTGGCGATATCTTCTGTGTGACTTGAGTAGCCACAACCAGATGAAAAACTAACACGTATTGCCTTAAAGATATAAAGAGGCACCAGGTCTTATTTGCGGGGATGTCTTACTCACCACCGGCACCAACAGCCCCGCCCAGCAGGTCCAGTTTTTCTGAGGCCGAAGGATCAGCTTGATTCTGCAGCTGCATTCTGGCCTACATTTTGCAGTCAGGCCTTTCCAGAAGGCCTATGCAGCAGACGACCGAGCTATGGATTCAATCCATAGCTCAGTCCTCGGCTGCAGACGTGATGCAGAACCGAGCTACATATTAAGTGTTTTCTGGTAAAACCAGTCTAATAGAACATCTTGGTCTACTGCTATGATTACTTTTGCCTTTCAGCCCCAATCTAGGAGCGTTTTACAGGTTCAAGTCGCTGCTGCGATAAACTATTGCTATAAATTTAGATTTTGCTGACAAAGAGTTAAAGGGAGACTAGTATAGCTCAAAGACACGAAGCCGAAGACACCAGCCTGAAGATGACGAGCGGGACCTTGTCGAAACATCGCCAAGACACTATCAATCTTACATGGGAAAAGACCCGAATACGCCAAGACCTACATACCTGTACCTGTACCTGTACCCGTGAAAATCTACGAATATATATATATAATCTATAATCTACGAATATATATATATATATAATCTATAATCTACGAATATATATATATAATATATATATATATATATATATATATATATATATATATATATATATATATATATATATATATATATATATATATATATTGGGGCTGAAAGGCAAAAGTAATCATAGCAGTAGTAATAAATTAATAGTAGTAATTAAGAAAGTTGCAGCATTTATTTAGTTAGATATGTACCAAGTTCCATTAATTAATTATTACAGTTACTTCTCATGAAAAGCATATACTGTAGAGATGAGATCAACATACATACATATATGTTTGGGTGTCAGTGTACTGTGTATGTCTCTGTTTGTATCTTCTGTTATTTTCTGTTTTCTATCTTTTTTCTCTCTTCTCTTTTTTAAATTTTTCACATTTACTTCACTTTTTTCTTTCTTTGAGTGTATTTCTTATTATCTGTATAAAGTCTTTTAACAAAACATTTTTAAAAATTAAAAATAGCACTTAGACTTATATACTGCTTCACAATGCCCTCTTTACAGCCCTGTCTAAGCAGTTTACAGAGTCAGTCTATTGCCCCTAACAATATGGTTCCTCATTTTACTGACCTCGGAAGGATGGAAGGCTGAGTCAAATTTGAGCCGGTGAGAATCGAACTGCCAAACTGCTGGCAGCTGGCAGTCAGCAAAAGTAGCCTGCAGTACTGCATTCTAACCACTGCGCCACCACAACTCTTCCCATGTCTTTTCCCAAAATCACATTACATGTGCAGAGACAGCCATGTAATTCTGGGGAAAGGGACAGGTATTTTTCTTAGGTCCATGTGGATTCCAAAACAACTTTTTGGAACTGAATGTGGAGCAATGCACAACCTATAATTTATCTCATATTTTGATGTGAAGATTATAATTTCTTTATCAGCATTAGTAATCTAATGATAAGGAGAGAAGACCAGCACATGCACATTGTAAGATAGGGGGTTAGACAATGGGGTAAAGTAAAAAAGTGCAAATGAATTTCTCCTGTGACAGGGTTCTCCAACTTCCAACTTCTACATCTTCATTGTTTAAAGTAGTGATTAAGAAACTTGCGCAGTTGATTTAGTTAGATACGTAGGAAGCTCCATTAATTAATTATTAGAGCTGCTTCTCATGAAAAGCATACAGAGGTGAGGTCAATAACTGTTCATGTGCAGAAGTAATTACATTAATGTTGTTACCATCAGTTGATGAACATAAAAATCTGAACTTTGTAAGTAGGTGAAGGTGACAGATAGTCTGGAAAATATGCAGAACAGCACTTACATAGCAACAGGGAACACAAAGACATAGTAGTGTTTAAATCTATCAAAGACTGTATGAACTTTCATGAATCTTAGGCTATAGAAAATCTATTAGTGCTTAAAGTGCCTTTGTTTTGTTATTATTGTTGTTGTGCTAGTCTAATGTAGTTATCCATCTGGAAAAGAAAGACAGAGGAGAAAGAGGGCAAATATTTATGCATTTATCTCCCCCCTTTATTATTTTTACAAATCATTCAAGATAACAAACATGTCCATCCCAACTTCCTCCTCTTGTTTTCCCCTCAACAACAACAACCCTGTGAGGTTAGTTGGGCTGAGAGAGGGTAACTGCCTAAAGTCATACAGCAGGCTTTCATGGCCAAGGCATACTCGAACTCAGAGACTCTTGATTTCTAGCCTGGTGCCTTAACCACTAGTCCAGACTGGCTCTAGTTCAGACATGTCAAACACAAGGCCCGGGGGCCAGATCCGGCCAGCTAAGTGGTTTCATGTGGCCCGCGAAGCCATCCTGGAAACAGTGAGGGAATGGCCCCCACTGCCTTGGCCCTGGCCCAGAGACCCTCCTTCTGCCAGAGACCCTCAGATCTGTCCCACTCCTGCCCAGGCCCCCATACGCACCCTTGATGCGAACGATGTAGAGCTGGCCACGCCCACCCAGTAGGCCATATGCACTCTAGCCACACCCACCCAGTAGGCCACCCCCACCCAGGCCATACCCACCCGGCCCCCTAAGGGCAACCGCGATGCTGATGCACCCCTCAATGAAATTGAGTTTGATACCCCTGCTCTAGTTAGTAAAAGTAATAACAATAACAAAAAACAGTTTCTATTCTTTCTGAATCAGGTGGGTTTTTTCCTAGAAAATCTCTATTGTATATTAATATTGATTTTAATAGAAGAGATGGAAATATGTAGTACACACAATGTTTTTGCAGATCCATTCAAGCTCCTCCATATTTACTAAATTGATTAGCAGAAAAGAAAAACCTGCATGTAAAGCAAACAAACCTAAGTCGTGGGGACATTTTTTTGAGAATAATTCACTTAACTTCACTCAATTTATATTCATGTGAAACAATATACAATGGGAGGGGAAGGAAATGAAAAGATGCAATTTGTACTCAACTTTATCAAGTTAAAATAGTTTGAAAAGCAACTTGGCATAATCTCAGCATTTCTCTTAGCCAATGAAAGGTCTGCCGTTAAGCTTTTGTCATTTGGAGAGAGATTTCCTTTTCTTCTAATAACATAAGTACAACTACATTATTCTATAGAGCAATATAAGCTAGAAACCCAAGTGAGTCATATCTATTGTTCTTCTGGGTCAGTCATAACAATTTCTCTGTATACCAGAAATTTTAAAAAGTTATTTAGAAAGCAGAAGTCAAAGCAAATAGATTTTCTATGGTTTATTTTTATTTTTTTGGTTTTTAGTAGATTTCATCAATCTTAACAACTAAAATAGTGCCAAGGTGGAAAGAACACACAAAACATAATCCCAAATATGTTTTATCATGAGGCCAGAGGTCTGGGGCAGGTCTTGATGACACAAAAATTTCAAAGATACTAACAATCTTTGTAATAATAAGTTTGTCAGATAAATAAGAACGAAAAAACTCAGTTACAGCCCTGTTCAAGGGGACTAGAACTTGATTCTTCCTGTGTTCAATACAGTGTTTAGAGATTGAAGAGAACTGAACAAAATGTTTGAATAGTTGAAATCAAAAGCATTTCAGTAGAATTTATGTTAGTTTAAATGAATGTTTACTCATTTATCTGCAGCTAAAGATTTGGGTTCTTTCCAGCTACGCAGAGGGAAATTTTCTTATCGTATTAACTGATAGGTGATGAGTACTTTCATTAAGCTATCTGTGACTGAAAACATTTCTGCTGTGAAAGCACTTTGCACATATGGTGGAAGTAAAGAAAAAGTTCTCTCATCCTCTGTGCAACAGCCCTTTAAAGCCATCATACTTGACATCCATGCCTGCTCCTTATTCTTGAAATATTTATATTTTTAGAATAGAATAACTTTATTGTCACTTTAGTGCCAATTGTCACTAATTGGCATACATTAAAATGAAATTTCATTGCATACAGCTCTCAAAACAAGATGGCGGCACCTGGACTGGCTGTGGCTGCATTAGCTCTCAAAGGTGAATTTATATTTTTATTTATCCATTCTAACTCCTGCAGTAGATCTGGGCAATTTCAATCATTCAAAGGACATGGGAAGAAGTTTAAGTACTATCAAGCTGATTGCACTGCTCAATAGCTCTGTTACAGTTCTATCAAAAAAGCAATGGAATGTCTACCAATGCCAAAGTTTATACCTTGTAAAGCAGAGGGGAAACATATGACCCACTAGTTCCAACTAAACTACTTTTCTTAATGTTCTTCCACAGGTCATTGCTGAAAGATGTAGACAGAGCAGTACAGCAAACACTGGAACTACAATCTCTAGACACCTCTACCTATAACAATTCTAGTACCTTAATAGAGGTGTTAAAAAAGCAATTGTGTAACTTTAAAATCTTACTTTGGAGTTAGAAAATCCTATGGAATAGTAACGTCATTGTGTATTGTCTACAAGAAAAAACATGCTTAACAAAGGGAAGGAAGGAAAAGTAATAGTGCCCAAATCTAATTGAAAGCATATTGCTATCATATAGTTGTCTCATCAGGTGTCCACAGGAAACACAAGAAATTTGGACTTCCTTTATGGCAAGCAATTCTGCACATTTGTGGGCTTCTCCCCTCCTTTTACAAAGGTATTTGTCTAAATGAACTGTGCCTGATGTTGTACTGGTTTGCATCAAACTATGATATGTCACATCTGCTACGCACAGTAGTTTATGTAGCGGAAAAAAAACAACGATGAGGTGAAATAGAGGTCAGAAGGATACTGTAAATGTTATTCCTGCTGTGTATGGGGGTTTCTTGCTGATATGCATGCATTGGGGGGGGGGGGGTTATTTTATGTTTGTGGATTCATATGATGGACTTGATTGTGAGAAGTGCTGAGCCATCCCAGCTGTCACAATCAGCTTTTAGGATGAAGGCCCCAAATGTCAGAGGATACAAAGGAGCCAAAAACTAACTATTCCTTGCTTGGACAATTTTCTCACTGTTATTTTAATGAGATACAAACTCTCAAAGCCCAAAGGCTGACTTGGACAATGTGGAAGTATATGCTTCTTCCAGGTTTTGTGGCTTGGATCCATATACAAGTGTAACTATTAATTGTTTTTCCTGTTCTGGAAAGATGCTACATGGAGGAGAGAAAATTCACATATGCAACATCAGAATAAAAATAAGATATAATGCAGCAGCTCTTGTGTGGGGATAAAAAAGGAAAGTTGATTATTTTTTAATTGATCAATGTTCTTTCTCTACCCATGTTCCACTTATAGATACCATGGTACAAATCCCGAGAAACTAAACATTATAAACGGCAGAAAAATTGTCTCCATAAACTCCTTATGTCAATCATTCTGTTTTATTCATTTTTAGGCAAATAAATATCTCTCCCATCTGTCCAACAGTATGCAGACTAATGCAACAAAAATCCACAAGATTTGGAACATTGAATATGATAATCAAAAAGATATATAAAATAAATAGCAATAAAAACAATTTGATAGCAGGAACTGAAAGGTTCAGTGAGTTTTGCATGTTCAGCTACACTACAAAATCATGATATTCTCATTTATTTTTGCCCACTCCTCATTAGGACTATTCTAATACTGGAAGGATTACTATAGGGAAGAAGACATTGATTTAATTCCCCATAGCACCTGAGGGTAAGGCAAAAAGCAATGGGTGGAAGCTCGTCAGAGGGACATCCAACCTAGGACTAATAAGGAATTTCTTGACATTGAAAATGTTTAAGCAGCGGAACAGCTTGCCTGTGGATGCTCCATTGTTTGAAGTTTTGAAGAAAAGATTGGCAATCCATTTGTCCAAGGTGATATGAGGACTTCTGGGTTGGACAGTGGGTAGGCTAGAAAATATTCAAGATCCCTTCTAAGCCTACTATGGAAGGAGGGAAGGAAGGAAGGAAGACTTGTGGGATTTTTTTTTTTAGTACAGTTTCCTCTTGTACAGGTAATTGATTTCAGCTCAGCTCTTGAAGCCAACATGAATTTTTCAAGAAACACTCCTGCCACATGAGTCTTATCTTTATCTACTTGAATTAATAGGATGTGGCTTATTGGGACTAAAAGTCTTAATAAATAAGTGGTTGCAAAGATCTTCAGGCAACTAAAGGTGTTTTAGAAGTGCAAGTATTTTTATTACTTTCTGTCAGATTTTAAAATAGTATACCTCTTCTGTTTCTTAGTTTCATCCAAAGGGATTCTCTGGTTACTTAATGTCCAGTAGCTTCAAAAACACATTTACATCTACCATGATAATTTTTCTTCTTTTGGTTTTTGAGCTGTTAGCAATTCTATAGCACATTAGGTAGCTGCTAAAATTCCCTACCTTGTACCTTTCTGATGTATAGGAGATATTTCTTAATAAATATAGACAGTATCTATGTTTCATTCACTTCTATTGGAATTTCTTTAAAAACAAAAAACCCCAACCAAAATTAGCCATTGATCAAGCAAGAGTTATAGTTCTAGTGTCAGAAGATTGTTCTACTTGATTGAACAATTTGAGTAAACAATAGTTTCTAGACAAGATGTTTATTATGCAATCTGTCTGCCTCATTTGTATATTTTATTTGTACTACATTATACTGTATATGTAGTATCCAAACATATTTTCTGTATATAAGATTCCTACTATTTTCTCCAATTACTGCCATGTATAATATGATCTTGTTTAGTAGAATGACACTTAAAAAATCTCTTCAGGAGCAAAGGGCTTTAAGATACATAATTTCTTATAACAGAATTGGAAGGGAACTTGGAAGTCTTCTAGTTCAAACCCTTACTTAAACAGATCATATACTATTCCATACAAATGGCTATCCAATCCCTTCTTAAAAACCTTCAGTGATGGAGCACCACAGCTTCTGGAAGCAAGCCATTCCACTGGTTAATTGTTCTCACTATCAGGAAATTTCTTCTTAGTTATGGGTTGGTTTTCTCCTTGGTAAGTTTTCATCCACTGCTTCTTCTCCTGTCCTCCAGTGCTTTGGAGAATAAATTAATCCCTTTTTCTCTGTGACTGCTATCATGTTACACCTAGTCTTTCTCTTAGAGCAGACATTCCCAGTTCCTGCAACCATTCATCATATATTTTAGCCTCTAGCCCCATGATCATCTATGTTGTTCTTCTTTACACTTTTTCCTAGAGTCTAAACATCTTTTTTTATATTGTGGTGACAAAAACTGGATACAGTATAAAGCAGTAGTGATGTGCCCTTGATACTTTCCCTCTGTTGATGCAGCCTAGGACTGCATTGGCTTTATGTCAGCTGCAGACAGTCTGGCTTATACTTAAGTGGTTGTTCACTAGACTCCTTGATCCCTTTCATAGTTTCTGCTGTTGAACCAGGTGCCTATTCCATACCTGTACATTTGGTTTTTTTTGCCTAAGTGTAAATCATTACTTTTCTCACCACTGAATTGCATTTTGTTGGATAGTGGCCAATGTTCATGTTTATCAATTTCCCTCTGGATCTTGAGCCTATCTGCTAAATTGCTGACTATTACCCCAGCTTCATGTTATCTGCAAAGTTGATGAGTTCCCCTTCCATCCCCTCATTTAAACTGTTTATGAAGATGTTGAAGAGTATTGGTCCTAAGACAGAACCTTGGAGTACCCCACTGCATTCTTCCCTCAGTATAGAGGTAATTTCATTGAGAATATGTGTCTGGTCAACCTGTTATTAGTCCATCTAGTGATGATGCTGTTGATCCCAAATTTGTATATTTTACCAAGAAATATGTTGTGGTCTACTTTTTCAAATGCCTTACTGAAGTCAAAACATACTATGTCAACAGTGTTTTGCTGGTCTGTAATTTAGTCACTTTGTCAAAGAATGTGATAAGCTTTCTCTGGTATGATCTGTTTTTGACAAACTCATGTTGGCTTCTATTGTTAGCTTTGCTTGTTTCTAGGTGTTTGCAGATCCATTACTTGATTATCTTTTCCAGGATCTTCCCGGGTATTGATGTCAGGTTGATTGGTCTGTAGTTTCCTGGATACATTTTTTGGAAGACGGGGGCCACATCAGCTCTCTTCCAATTCTCTGGTATTTCCCCAGTATCCAGGATCTTTGAAAGATACAGTTCAATGGTTCTGAGGTCATGTCTGCCAGCTCCTTCAGAACTCTGGGATGTTTTCAGCTAGTCCTGGAATTTGAACTTGTCTAGAGTGGTTAGATGTTGTCTTACCATTTTCTTGCCTATTTTGACTTGTATTTGTAATCTGTCTTTTACAGTACTGATTGTGATAGGTTGGACTGTTTTCCCCTTTTGTGTAAAGACAGGTACAAAGAATGAATTAAGCAGTTCTGCTTTCTCCCTGCTGTCTGTCACATCCCTGCCATCTTTTCCCATCAGTGGACTGATTATTTCCTTGACTTTTTTCTTTTCTTAACATGTTGAAAGAAGATTCTTTTTATTATTTTTGATATCAGTTCATTCTGAGTCTTAGCTTTCCAAATGTCATCTTTGCACATTCAAGCTATGTGCTGGCATTTTGCCTTAGTTATGTGTCCCTCTTTTCATTTGTCTTTCAATTTATCAGAGAGTCTTTATGCAACTGTGCTGGTTTATAATTATACATTTATAACAGAGTTGCCCCTGGCTCATCCCACTATCTGAATAGGACTTACTTTCTAATAGAAATAGAAATTGTAGCTAAATAAGAATATGTTTATATGAAACTCTTTGTTAGAATATGGTTCCACTCTTTAATCCCATCGCTATGGTCTGTGACTTCTTTTGTCCTCCCATTTTTCTTCTCACAACTCGATTAATACCCATATGAACTCTACATGCTTGTTTTGACTGACCATTCTTCTATTATCTGCTAACAATTACTTCCAGGCCAAAAAGGAACAGATTTAACAGATTTGGATCACTAGGAAATTTTGCCTATTTCCTAGTGATCCCAGAAACTGCTTAATGGCTTGATGTAAGAGTAATTCTCTTTTCTATCAAGTACATTAGATATAAAATAAGTAATAGGCCCAGACAATGGAATCTTATAGAAAAGGAAACCCAGAAGTACATGGGTAAAGGTCCAGTTTCTTGGAAATATATATGGTCATTTTCATTTCAAAATGTTATGTTACTATATCTTCCTTCTAGGACCACTGATAGTAGAAAATTGAGGAGATATGATGGTCAAGGAAAAGACAGAAAAAAGAACACAAAGGAAATAACTACTTATTTACAATTACTGCTTTTTAACAATAACAATAATAGAGTTGGAAGGGATTTTTGAGGTCTTCCAGTCCAACCCCCTGCTCAGGCAGGAAACCCTATGCCATTTCAGACAGATGGTTGTCCAGTCTCTTTTTAAAACCTTCCAGTGTTGGAGCATTCACAACTTCTGGCGGCATATTGTCTCTTTTTATTGTGGTTGTCTTGGATAATAACAGTTCTAGTAGCATAACGAAAAAGAGCTAAGACAAGATAACTTCATATATTAATCTCATTATTTCTATGCTATTAAATTACTTGAATAAATAAAAAAATAAAATAAAAAAGAATATATTCCAAAAGTGTTGGGAGAGAGGAATTCTACTCCTGTAGACTGCCAGCAATAATAATAATAAAAATCATTTTTTTAGATTACTAAGATTTTTGAATTTCATCTTCTGGGTATATGCTGCTAGTATTTCACAAATTTATTTTTATAATAAGCTGGATAAATTTATTAACACAGAAATTGTTCATTAATCAATACATCCTTGCTTTTTTTCAGTTTCATCTTCATGATTTAATTTTCCAATTTATTTGACAATATATATCAAATAATAGAAAGAATTTTAAGAATCACACCCAGTCTCCTTATTTTATTGAACAAAAGCCTGGACATTTTTTTTTTACAATAAGCTATAAAGCACTAGAAAGAATAGCACACACCTAAGTCAATACAACAGAAGTTCAAAATTTGGGAAAGCAGAAGTGTCTCTATTGCCACCTGCTGGGGTATGTTGATTCATGAGCAGGACAATTTGATTCCTTTCCAGATACAAAGTTGGAACTGCTATTGCTGTCTGGAATGTCACTTGTATAAACAAGCAGGCAAATGATCTGTTTCTCAGATTGGGTCGGGACTATATCAGAATTAGGAACATCAGCTTTCAGTGTTAATTTATAGTGGTAATCTCTTGTAAATATTTAAAGCATATGTTGGCTCACACAGCTGAGAATTTCTTGTCTCAACGAACTTTTCAAGTGGAATGTTTTTTCTCTTAACTAATCAATCATGCTTTCCCTTTAGGTTTAAGTGAATTTATTTGGGTCACACATATGTCCAGTATTGCTAGCATAGTGCCCTCCCACCCCCCCACCCCCCAAAAGGTCAGAAAGAATGCTGGAGAGTGTTGAATGAAAAGGGTGCTATTTTTCATCCTTCTGTCTTGTAATGTTTTCTACTGTCTTAGCAGCATGTTTAGGATTGCCATCTCACACATAACTCTATATTAAATAGGACTGATGGAGGTATGAGAAGATATAGATTCAGAGCTTTAGGAAAATGTGTTGGATGAGTTTACCCATTCACTTTAAGTAATAATAAGTGGAAACCTCATGATAGGGAGAGGGCAATTTTAGACCCCTTACATACTG
This sequence comes from Vipera ursinii, assembly GCF_947247035.1. Classification (NCBI taxonomy): domain Eukaryota; kingdom Metazoa; phylum Chordata; class Lepidosauria; order Squamata; family Viperidae; genus Vipera; species Vipera ursinii. The sequence continues at coordinate 241,962,072 of NC_139513.1, forward strand.
ATTTGTTGATTTTCCTGTGTTTGAAGCCTTCGTGCCAAAGAATATGCATTTATAAATCCAAGATACAGAAAAAAGATATTCGAATGGGTAGTTACAAAGAGAAGTTTAGCTAAGTGGGAGAGAGTTCACGATGCTTTTCAACAACATATTTTCATTAGCAGCACTATAAATGAATCAACATAGGACTTCAAACTTGAAAATAAGAGGGGGATACATTTACTGGCAGATCTGAAAGGTAGTTTGTATAACTTATATCAATTAATAGGAAAAATATATTTCTTTCACCTTAGAATTTTCAGTTTAAGTATCATTTGCTCAAAATCCTAAGTGGCAATAACTTTTTGATATCACATAGGCCAGCAACACTAAGTTATATATAAATAAGGAAGACTGTGAATTCTTACCTTTTTTATATGGTAGTGATTTGAAAATATAAAAGAGGATAGTGGAAATGGATATGGTTTGCTCTGATTGCACTGATAAAAAAATATTTCATTTATAAAATTTCTTCAAACTCTATTTTCCCAGCCCAAATTAACAAACCAATAATCAGTTGATCAACCAACAATTGATCAGTGATCTGAGAGCAGCATAGCCATTGAAACATGGCCATCTTGTTATAATAATATCAGATCTGTTTTCTCTCTTCCTTAAAGGTGGCTCTTAAAACTTTTTGCTACTAAAAATGAAATGTGAATGTTGGCAACTGCATTTGCTTTTGCCTCCCATCTCTCTTCCCCGCAACTGCACTGCACTTAGACTATAAACTTCTCAGGAAAGGAACGCATGCCATTAGCTTAGGCTGCTGTTCAGAATGCTATATTAGTATCCAGTGTGCAATTTAACCTTGGAGATATTGAGTTCTTGCCATTGCCAGCAAAGCAATAACATAAGGGTAATTGGTGTTAACAAAAGACTTTTCTTTCTACAATTGTTTCCCAGAATTATTTCCCCAAATATTGTGAACTCTAGACTCTCTAATGAATTTTGGATACTTTCTGAAATATAATGATAATTTAAGCCCTATAGCAAGATGTTTAGAAAATGTGTTAGTAAATGTCTGCAGATTTTGGTCTCAGGTGTTCTGAATGCAAAGATAGAAATTTCAGAAACTATAAATATAGCAATTAGCAAATGGGCATGAAATCTTCCAGATGATTAAATGTTTGCAAAAAAGGAATTCAAAGGACATTCTATGACATGCACTATTTACACATGTACATTAGTGTCAATTTCTATTGCAATGTGTAAATGCAATTAATCTTCACCCTTTCTACTGGCTAAGCTTTTGTCACATGCTGTCTACTTTGTGTGTGTGTGCGTGCATGCAGAAATGAGAGAAATAATAGGTAGTCAATTCTAGTTTAGTCAATTCTAAACTACTGCTCTTTTTAAAAAAAAATGTCCCAGGGTAACTTATCCAATTGTGTATAGATTGAAAGGTTTCCTCTGTCCAGTCCTAACCAACTCAAGGGTGTGATGCTCATCTCCAGTTCTCAGCTGAGGGAGCCTGCATTATCTGAGAGACATGTCTATCATCTTGTGGCCAGCATGAAAATAAGGGATGCAGTAACCTTCCTGCTGAAGCAGAATCTGTTTATCTACTTATATTTGTATGCTTTTGAATTGCTAGAAGGGCAGCAGATAGGGCAAATATTAGGAGCTCACCCTGTGATGTGGCACTTGGGTCTCAAACCTGGGCTGCCAGCTTTCCAACTGACAAGCTAAGCATCTTAACCGCTAGGCCATTGCCCTACCCTGTGCATACATTCAGTCTTTAGGTTTTTTTTTCTTTTAACAACCCTGTAATCCCTTGCATCAGGGTGGAGTCAGGGCGACTTAATGGAGTTGAGCATTTACTGGCTGGATGCCCTTCCCGATACCTACGTGGAGTTCATAGCAGACAATTACTCACTGAGAAATATCTGCTGGTATCTAGGACTGAGCTCAGAGCCTCCTGATTTTAAAGCTAGAGCTCCACCTCTAGGCCACTGCACTGCCCACATTAAGTACTTAGTTATTGCATTTAAAATCATTCTTAAAAATATATTTAAAAATTTTGTGCAGAACATTAATTCCTTGTACAATTTTTGATGAGGAGCATATTTATTATTTCTAAATTCAGCTGATTTAAACATATTTATTTCACTGGTTTAAAAACTAATTCATGTTTCCTTTTTCCTATATTATACTGAATACATTGAACATGTTAACAGGAACAATGAAGTCTTATTTTATTTATTTATTTTATTTATTAAATTTCTTAAGTCTTAAACAACTATTGAGAATCAAACATTACTAAATGAAATGAAATTCTGTCTTAAGAATATGTCTAACAGGAAACCTCATTTGTGTTCTAGCATTTATACCTTTTAATACCAGTTCAGGGTTTTTACTGAATGCCCAATAAGGTTTGCATGATTTTCTTTCCAAATTCAGTTACTTGAATTGTTCCTGAGAGTCTCCTGAATCCCAGGAACATTTGTTGATTAGAAGTTAAATACAATAATGAAAATGCCAGAATTTAATTACAGCAGAAGAAAAGATATAACTAAATTTACACAAATATTGAGAAATTAACTAAACAAAATTTGCATTTAAATATTATCTTGTTCTGATTCATTAATCTTAATAACATTAATTCGTTTGAATCCCTGTTCAAATTTTATGGTGGCAGTCCAGTGGGGCAAGTTATACAAAGGGGTGTTTCTCTTTACAATTGAACATTTTGTGGTATTTGTTTATCTCCACTGCTAGTGGCATAGCAGTTATGTTGTTGTGGTCCTTGTTGAAACCCTTCTTCTGCTGTGATTCTCTTGAAATCAACCTATTTTGCAGACTGGCTTTTTTTCTAGTTTGTCTTTTGTTGAATACAAGATGTGGACAATAGCCAGCTGTGGTTACTGCTGCCAATATGTGTTATGTGGTGCTCTTGCCTGCAGACTGTATAGAGTAGTGGAGGGGGGGAGATGAGAAGGAAGGAAGGAAGGAAGGAAGGAAGGAAGGAAGGAAGGAAGGAAGGAAGGAAGGAAGGAAGGAAGGAAAGAAGGAAGGAAGGAAGGAAGGAAGGAAGGAAGGATCCAATAAGGAAAGAGACAGAAGAGGTAAGGGAATAAGGGAAAAGACAAAGGAGGTAAAAAAAATGTGCTACATTTAGGATGCATATAGCAAAAGGGCAGGGCTGACACCATCTTGACTTTTTTTAATAGCATCACCCACCCTACCTAGATGCTGCTGAGAAGACAAATGGGAATTATTGTATGCAAAAAAGACTTGTAGGTCCATGGAAAGCACTATGTGAGTGCCAGGGTGCCTGACCTGTAATATCCAGGACTTCAGCCTATTAGTTCTAAACTGTAACTGCATGAATGCATAAAAAACATAAGCTCTCTGCTTTCTCTTTTCAGTGATATTCATATGTACTCATAGCCCTAAGAAAATTCTTCCATGGCTTGAAATGAATGCCTTAGAGTCATGGGTTTTCATTTGGATTTATGCAGTGCAGAATTTTAGAAGAGGAACTGGCCTATAGACTTAATACATTGAACCTGTTTCCCCCTTCATACAGATTAAAAGGTTTAGTGAAATATCACTAATAGACCTAAAAAGTATTTTTCTCAAATAATATGGAAATTGTGGACCATTTTAAATAAACTTCTTTTCAGGATAGGTGATTTTGATTTTTTAAATACATATATAACTTTAAATATTATTCTTGTTTTCATTAGAAGGCAAACATGATAGTTCAGCAGTGAGAAACAATTGGCTCTCAGCTAGCTTCCTTTATTGCATGGAGACCTCCAGCACACTTCATTTGAAAACAGATGCTGGTGTCAATTTTCTCAAAATTGTCCAATTTGTTATAAATACCTACAAACAGCTTTAGGACATGAAGATGAAAACTCAAAATATATTATTCCTTCCTTTATTGCAGATGTCTTTATAGTATTATTTAACATCCAGAATTGGATTTCAGCACATATTTTCCAATAACCATCAGCTTCTTAAAACATTTTATCTAAGCAGATATAGTCTGTTAAAAAAAAGATTAAACAGTGTTTGGCTGAATCACAATTTTAATTTACACTAGCATTCACTTGTTGGAAGGGTCCTTGGAAGTCATCTAGTCCAATCCCCTCCTCAGGCAGGAAACCTTATACCATTTCAGACAAATGGCTGTCCAATTTCTTCTTAAAAACTTCTAGTGTGGGAGCATTCACCACTTCTGGAGGCAGGTTGTTCCACTGGTTAATTGTTCTAACTGTCAGGAAATTTCTCCTTAGTTCTAGGTTGCTTCTCTCTTTGGTTAGTTTCCATCCATTGCTTCTTTTCCTGCCTTCAGGTGGTTTGGAGAATAGCTTGACTCCCTCTTCTTTGTGGCAGCCCCTGAGATATTGGAACACAGCTATCATGTCACCCCTAGTCCTTCTCTTCATTCAACCAGACATAGCCAATTCCAGCAACCGTTCTTTATATGTTTTAGCCTCCAGTCCCCTAATCATCTTTGTTGCTGTTCTCTGTTCTCTTTCTAGAGTCTAACTGGTTCTCTTCTTTGATAATGAAATCCTAAGTCAAATTGTGAGAGGAATCTTGGAGTCCAAGTGGACAATCACTTAAATATGAGCCAACAGTGTGCAGCAGCAGCCAAAAAAGCCAATGTAGTCCTAGGCTGCATTAATAGAGAGATAGAATCAAGACCACATGAAGTATTAGTACCACTTTATAAAGCCTTAGTATGACCACACTTAGAATACTGCATCCAGTTTTGGTCACCACAATATAAAAAAGATGTTGAGACTCTGGAAAGAGTGCAGAAAAGAGCAACAAAGATGATTAGGATGATGGAGACTCAGACATATGAAGAACGATTGGAGAAATTGGGTATGTCTAGACTAGTAAAAAGAAGAACTAAGGTATGTACAGTATGATAGCAGTGTTCTAGTATTTGAGGGGCTGTCACAAAGATGAGGGAGCAAGCTATTTGCCTAAGCATCAGAAGGCAAGACAAGAACCAATGGATGAAAGCTAATCAAGGACAGAAGCAATACAGAATTCAGAAGAAATTTCCTAATGGTGAGAACAATCAACTAGTGGAATACCTTGTCTTCAGAGGTTGTGGGCGCCCCATCACTGGAGGCTTTCAAAAAGAGACCAGAAAGCCACTTGTCTGAAATGGTATAGACTCTCCTGCTTGGATTAGATGACCTCCAAGGTCTCTTCCAACTCTGTTATTCTATGTTCTATACTGGCCTGTCAAAGTCATCCTGAGATACACCAAAGTCATGGTATGTTATCAGAATCAAAATTTTCCCATTTGGAACTCCAAATGAGCAGCGTTCCTAAATCCAGGCTTGCTGACAAAACACCCTTTACTATTTACCCACAATTCTTCCAACTTCATATAGCTTCTATGTGTTTTGCAATGTAATATTAATTGAGTAAGTTTGTATTAATCATTTTCTTTAAAAGTACATGGCATTGCTTCCTGCACATTTTCTAAGCTCTCACTTATTAGTGATTAAGGATGAAAAAAAGGGGAGGAGGTTGGAGATTGAAGCTGCGTTTCCAAAAGAGAACAAGACTAACACCCACAATTCTTAGATCACTAGACATCATATGGTATACCATCTGTGTTAATACAGTTAGTCTTTTCTTCATAATTATGGTTAGAAATGCATTTTTGGACATGAAATCTAAGATATCTCAACCCACTCCAGGAAACATGATTCTAGACATATGGAATGCACTGCTAGAAACAATAATTTCTTGCATTGTGATGTGACTGGTGCACAGCACAGTGTGAATTTGTGGTCAAAAGTTTTTCCAGAATATGGAGATATGAGAACATGCATTCTCATTCTGACCTGGCAAGTCAGAAAGGAAAGAATTAGATTTGAACACTCAGATGCAAGGATGCTAATTTGCCTATTAAGTTTAGCTATTAAGTGAGACATCTAACCAATTAATTGGTCAAATGACTCCCACATGAGATTCGTTTTTTATATCCAAAGTTCATTTTCATAGTCTTCTTGAAATATGAAGTTATATAGTGGTTGAAAGCTAAATAATATGAAACATGTCTGAGTCTTCTTCAACCTTGCACCGTCCTGCTGTATTGGAAACTAAAATCCATATTGTGTTGCAATTGTAGGAGTTGCATTCCCAATATATCTGGACGGTTATCCTCATCCCTTAAGGAAAGAAGTGTTTTCTCTTATTTTAATCAGTGATTGGAAAATGTCAGGTTCATGTTTTCATATTCATATGTACAATAAACCTGAGATAGACAAATCCTTTTAGACTGATAAAGGCATTCAGAATTTCAAATGTAGTTGCTATCACAATTAATTGGCCATGTGGAGGGTCTTGTAGAATTTTTTAAAAAGGCAAATTTGCAGTCCATTTTTTTATCTGGCTTTCTTTTTGACCTTTTCAGAATGGCTGCTTTCTCCAATTTTTTTCATGCTATGTATAACCTTGTGTCATACGAGTTCTACAAATGCTGGGCAAGTCAGAGTGAGTGGTCAGTCTTTATTATTTTTCCCTTCACTGAAAAATATTTCTTCCAGGTTTTTTTTGAAAGAGACTAAAATAACTCCAATTTGAATGTAGGGATGGGTTATTTAATTTATATCTTGATGGCAGCTTATTCTTTTTCCTTTACAATAATTATCTGACCACATAATGTTTCATGTTCAGCAGACTATTATATAATGAGGTGATTACTTAAGGAAAGTAGAAGAGAGAAGATTATGAAGGACAATATTACTAATTATGGATGAAAACTTTCAGGTTAAAAATCAGTGTGTGTGCTCATTAATAGTGTTAAAACTCTTGTTTCTTACCATCATTCTCTCTATAGTGGTTACTGGACTACATACAACAATATGGTCATCTGGTCATTGTTTTGTCAGGTAATCATTGTAAATAAAAAAAAGAAATCAGTTGTCTATGGGAGTGATAGCAAAACTTGTACCACTGATGCACAAAAAATATGCAGAGGATTAATGGTATTCCCCTCCGACCTGAATTCTGAAGAGAATTCCAGCATCACCCATCCTTTTTTCTGGCACTTTGAATTCTGTCTTCTGCCCTTCAAACTGGGAATCTCAAAGAGCAGCAAACCTTCTGCATAACATTATAACCTGTGAGCATAAAACAAGGTTCTCATTCATTGTGCTGGTATTCCACAGTAAAAAATAAGCTAGGATGGGTGATGGGGAAGTAGCATACAAAACTGGTTTTGGGATTGATACTATTCTGCATTGTATCATGCAAATCTTTTCAATCATCCATCCATACTCACACATCTATGCAGGTACGTAAACAGCCCTCAAAGCTTTTTTTCTATCTTGTAAAAGGCAATGGCTATAGGATCATGGCACAGGAAGGCCAGCAAACATAAACTAAGTCTCTTCCCTCAGGTAGCTGTAGTTGTATGAAGTGAAGAACCAGAATAGACCTCAAACTGACCCAGAAATGTCATGTTAAACAAGGGGGTAAGAAGAGTGGAATTATGTGGAACAGTTGACCTTTCCCACAGACATTCAGAACCAATATAAAATGTATTTTGAAAAGGAAAATTTGATTATACCCATTTTTGATGAAGGCTATCAAAACTTTTATGGTCCTTATGTTGCTGTCGATTGACCACTTAAACAGAAAATTCATTACTAAAAATAAACATTCTTATACATGATTTACTAAATGAGGAGTCTATCAAACAAATCCATTTCTTAACAGACATTGAAATACTTAGAAGAATGGTAATCAATGAATAGCGTGAAGGCCACTGTCCTTTCTGTGAGGGCTCCATCTTGCAGAGGTTTCCATGAAGGTTCTTTTTGTCCTTATAAGCCACTGATCAATAATTGCTGCAAAATACTGTCAGGTGCCTCATGTCCCATATGTCATTCACATAATCAATAGTATGTTAATTTTATGCAGAGCAGACTTGGAATGATTCTATATAGTTCAATGATTCTTCAGTGTTGAAACTTTCGTTCTAGAGGTTAGAGAACAATTTTGTTCTTTAAATCCTTAACATGAGGAGAGCTTTATTTTAGTATCTTTGGTTTACAGGACCGCTGGTGGACAATCAGTCTGTCTGGCAGGAAGGTACGGCCACAAATATCACATGGAACTAGCTGGCTCTGGGCACTTTGCCATGCAGACTCATTTAAAGCATCAAGATCATAGTAACCTTTTGCTGGAAAAATTTGAAAGAGAGAAAATATCAGTTTTCATTCTAGGGAATCATACTCAGTTTTTATGGAAAATAGTTTCAGGAAATACCTGTTGACTGAGTCTTTCAGTTTTAACTAAATCATAGTCCTTATGAGGGAAGAAAAACCCAGCAAAATTTTGCTTGTTGTCTCAGGGGTCACATAAAGCTAACTACAACTGAATAATCTTGTACTTCTGGAGAAACCATTTCAGCATGTGCTGCGTTACACATTCTTAACGTATTTGACTACCTTTCAGATAGACTGTGTTACCACATGTCTTTAAAATTTTAAAAAAAACAAAAACAAATCCTACTTAATGAACCAATATTATCCAACCAAAGGATGTAGAAAAAAATGTGCAGTATTCTCTACAGTATCTCACTTTTTCACCCTTGCTATTTGGGATAAAGAATTGTGCTTAGTTCCAATTTCATTTTTTTTAATGTCTTCAGTCTGACTCAGAGTACTATTAACTCAATGACCCAAAGAGCAAAATCAGCAGACATCAGGTTAAGTCCATTTTTGTATCCTTTCCCATACACAGCAATTTCAGCTACAGTTTTATCTGCAATTATTTAGAGATTAAGGCAGCTGGCATACATTTTAAATGCTATAATCTGCATCAACATCTTTGTTCCCACTTTTGATTTGAAAGGGGGATTTAATGCAATTTCTTTTTCAAAAAGCTACCTTTAGCTGAAGTTTAGGCCAGTAGCATCAGAACCTCACATTCTTTGTGGCAGGGAAGGATGAAAGAAATCTCAAATAATTTGCTTTTCTCAAAAGGACTGGCATGTGAAAGCACAATTTTTAATGCATTAGCTAGATTTGAGGATACTAAGTGCAAAATTCCTGAAAACAAAGGTTATTTCTGTCAGAGACAAAACTATATCTTTTTTCCATAAGAAGCCATACTCTTGAACTATGATTCATATAAGGGTAAGCTTTACATCTTTTAATGTGTATGTTCCTAATATACCTCTTTCCTAGATGAGACATCAACTGTAGTCTTTTGGCAGCAGCAATTATACTCCTTTTCAGGAAATGAATGTGCGTGCCATGTATTTAACATTAAGCAATGTGAAGCAGCACTACATTGGCTTCTTCTACTTTCAAAATATCTCTCTGGGAAAGGATATTTTGCAGTTAAAAAGTGAATGGAGAAAGTGAATACTTAATCTTTTTCCTCTTAGTTGCATTCCCTGTTGAAGTTGTCTCTAAAGCTTTCTGTCTTGTGTAAAGTTTTGGATTTGTACTTATCTTACCAGTATGAATCCAGAAGTACTAGAGTTGTGGGAAAAAGGCTGAATATTAAGGAGAACATTAAGTATGCTATTTCCCCCCAGACCCAGACCCACACCTCTTCATTACCCCCAACCCCAGCCCTGGCAAAAGAAAAGGAGATTTGGATTGCTACATGCAGCTCTTGCATCACACATATAGTTTGAGCCTTTTGGGAAAGAAAAAGTGAAACTGGGGTAACCTATTGCATGATTGTTCCTACCCATCTTAAAAGTCCATTGACTAGGGGTTGGGGACCCCTAGTCTAAGTATCCAGTTCAGAGGTTCATTTCAAAAGCAATTTGATGAGTACATTTAAATTCCTAAATTCAATTTCCATGGTAATTTAAAGTATTGAATAGAGTTAGGCACGTCTGAAACAGTTTGGGGGAAAAATAGTAACAACATGGAGATGTTTGATAGGTTTGAAGGGATAAGTGAAAATGTACTTTTTCTGAACTGATGCAAAAATCCAAACTGATCCTTTCATAAATTAAGGTTGTTCTGAAGTTGCATAGGCTTGCTAGAAATCTGTGAATGTCTTTCCTGTAGCCCCCCCAAACTTCCATTCCTATGTTTAATAGCTAAAACAATTCAGGTATGAATAGTGGTGCACAGAAAGAACCAGCTCTTCATATGACTTTCAAATTTTTTAAAGCAACAATCAGTCTGCTTAGATTTGCAGGAAGGTCTGTTAAAGATAGATGCTTAGGTGAAACCCACCGCTGATTTTTCAAAGACAGCCATGGGATCTACAATAAATTCCACTATTCTACTTCTGGAAGTCTCCCAGTATCCAGACAACTTCATAGATCTGGGCAAATGTTCAAGGTGTAAGATTTGGCCAGGATTCCATTCCCTAGTTCCCCCAAAATTATCATCTTTCCATAGTTTTTATTAAGTATTTTGAAGAGGAGGTTGCTATGCTCGTATCAAACTGTCTAACTTTTTAAAAATAATCTGTTTTTTAGTTTTAAATATATATTATAGTTACGGAAGAAAAAACACACTGAATAAAGTATTTTGGAATTTTTCTGGGATCTGTATCACACAAGTTCTCAATTATGTTATGACTGCTTCTTGATCCATATGAATGTCCATTCCATATAAAAAGTTTTAACTTTTTATTATTGCTTCTTCAATGTGGTTGCAAACACAAATAATGGAAGCATTTAATTTAAATTTCCAAGATATTTACTGTGCAGTCTGAAGAGTACCTGTTGAAATTTGCTGATGCCTTTGAAACCTACTCTAGAAGTCATACTGTCATGGCAATAGTGGCACTGTGAGGCCATGGATCTCATGCTTGCCAGAGAATTTGGTGCAGCCTTTCTCAAACTGGTTTCATCCTAAAATGTGGTCCTTCATCCCTAACCAGCATCTGCTTGGTTTGCTTGTTTGCAACTTACCTCCTATGGAACTGACAACTGGCTTTACAGGTTCAGGTCTTCTCAAATGCTTTGGCAGTTGATTGTTTTCAATATGCCATTTTTTCAGGCACTGTGGCTCATGAATGCTTATGGAATGGGTTCCATACTCACGGCCACAAATGTAACAAATAACTGTAGGAGGCCGCCTTATCATGGGAGACTGCAAACAACAAATGCAGTGAAAAGACAATTGAACTCTTAAAACAAATTAAATTGCAGGAAGGGAGTAATGTTGCATTAAAGAGACTTCTACTGAAAATGAGTTAGAAAAGCAAGCTCCAAAGTGCATGATAAGGTATTTTAATATCTACAAAACATGGATTCAAAGGTTGACAATTTCTAATTCATAGATAAATATTTGTACCAGTTACCATGAATCTCTGGGCAGCTGGCTGATTTGCCAAGCTTTCAAGTGGGTTATGTGTCTGTAGGAGATGTAATATAACAACTGCAACCAGGTGAATGAAGCCCTGGCCCATTTTGATGGATGTCAAGCATGTGACACACATAAAAAAGGGACAGGCTTTGGTCATGAACTGAGCTGTCTGCTTGACTTTTTTGACTCTTCCCTCAAGATAGCACTTATACATTGTGCTTTACAGCACTCTCAAGATACTCCTAGTTCAGAGTTCCCCAACCTTTCCAGCTTTGTGGACTGTCAGGAGAGGGGGAGAGGCAATGGTCCAGTGATGGCATCCGTCCTTATGCAAATGGAGTGCAAGTGGGGATGCGTGTGCATGCTTACCTGCCACTTCCGTGGCCCGGTTCCAAATGGCTTATAGCCCAATAGTGGGCTGCAGCTCAGGGGTTGGGGATCCTGTCCTAGTCTGCATAACAACTTGTAAAAGTTTGTTCTCTGATTAGTACTAAATCTGGATTGATTTATATTTGTCTAAAATTCCTGCAACATTTCCAAGATGGCAATTGCATCCTCCCCATTAACTTCAAATAATTGAAACAATAATTTTAGCTTAATAAAAACATTCAGTTCAAATTTATTTTCATTAAAATGAAATAAAAATAACTGAAATGTCACTAAGTAATCCAGTCTTTTGAGACATTGGCATTCTCAAATCTCATAAGATTTGGGCTGAGGTGAGATTTCAGAATATGTAATGTAGTAAGGAAGTAGGATCCCCAGAAGGGAAGAGTTGCATAGCAGAGGAGTAAGAGGCAACTTAGCCCAGATATAATGTATGAGAGAAAGAGGGTGAAGACATCTCCTCCATAATAGCTCACAAAATATATTGTAAATGCAAATAGTAGGGTCCTTGGTCTGGCAAGATTTTGTCTAAAGGTGTGAGACAATAAAGAACTCAGATTGGAAGAATTGCCATGCATTGTTTTGGTTTGGGGCCTGGGTACAATCACCCAAAATTATGAAAGTTGATATGGTCAGATTTTAGTCATTTAAAATGTGCTGGGGCACATATGCCAATGCTATGGAGATTCTCAATCTTCCAGGCCATAGTTGCCCCAAAGGTGCTTTTTCAAGAGGCAACTGGACTTGTTTTTCTTTGAAAACTTTCCGCTTCTCATCCAAGAAGCTTCTTCAACTCTGACTGGATATTGGGAAATGGAAGGATGTATATTCAATAGCACATGGCACAACATAGGAGAACAAACCCATCAGGACAAGATTCAGCAGTCCATCTGCATTTAAAAGATCAAGGCCATTCTTTTGAAGACAGCAAAGTTCACATTTTAGACAGAGAGGACTGCTGGTTTGAAAGAGGGGTCAAAGAGACCAACTATGTCAAAATTGAACAGCCCTCCCTCAACATGATATTTGAAAAAGTTGCTAGCCCCTTGCATTGTATTAACTGATTCAAATGAACTATAGCAAACCTTCTTAACATCTGCTGGAGCAGATCTCCCTATCCTAACTGGAGTCTTTAACCTGGAGAGATAAGAGAAGATTTTATAAATGCAAGGAGTTCTTTTGTTAGATTATATGGCCTCCCCCCCCCAAGATGTGAAATAGTCCCCAGATATTAAAAATAGAAAAGATTCAAAACTACCTTTGAGTGGCAAAAACGAAAACACATTTTAACCAATGTACTTGCTAATAGGTTGATAATGGGAACTTTTCAAAGTAGAAATAAGCATCCTGCCTTCCACATCATGAAGTTCAATAGTTCAATATTTGAAAGAATCCAATGGTTCAATATTATTCATTCAAGGCAGCAAATCAATTGGTTAAAATATAATGCTAAGAGTTAATTTGTTTTGGGATTCCAGCTCCCCCCTTTCCTGATTATTGGATTATTGACTTCAGCAGGGGGGAAAAAATGAGAAAATTGTGGGAAGAATTCATAGATGAACTTTCTGCCTCCAGGCTACTCAAAGCCTTAAGGTCCTGCTTCAGAGTCAAAATTATTTTTATTGTTAAATGTATATATTGATTTTCTGGAGTTTTAGCCCTTGCATGGCAAATTTGGGAGGTGGGGATGAATTTAAAAAAATCATATGCATTACAATATCAACCCACAGATGATGGGAATTGTGTACGGAATGTCAGTTGTGTCATGATGTCAAAATGGGACTGCCACAAATTGCAGAACCTTGCAGTTATCTGGTCAATTGTTTAAAATGCTGTGGGGAATTATTCTCAGACTTAATATACAATGATATACTTAAGGTATTCAAATCCTTGGAAATCTGCTTTCTTTCAAAGCTCACAGTTTTCTGGTCCTGTATCATTTTTTTTCTTAAGGATTTAATAAAAAATAATGATTTAGGTGGAAAACATTGCTGAAATTGGTACGTAGCCAAGGGTTAAGATTCCATCTTTATTCAATTTTATTCAGTTTCAAAAACTGATTGCCCAGCACAGTTAGAGAAAAGGGTTCTTCCCTTTGTTAGCACTCACTAAATTGACCAGGTATTTATGTTCCCCACCCTAATGTTACCCCAACATTTGTTCAGAATAGTAACTTTGCAAACAATACAGTGAAAAGAATTTGATTTGAAGAATGGTATCCAGTGATGATAAATCTAGCTATTAGCTAAACAGAGAAATAATTCACTCAGCCCTATAGAGAATGAATGTTTGTGTCATACAGTATACGTGAACCGAAAATGGTTTTATGAATTGTCAGTCTTTGACCTTCCTGTATTTTATTTCTCTCTCTCCACTTCTTTTTTTAATCCATTCCCTAGGTGTGTTTGAGTGTGTACACTCTTTTCTTAGAAGAGAACGCCATACATCTGATGATCATAATGTCCAGAATACCCTATGCCTTAATAAATATTTTTAGATGTTGCCAAATTCTTTGGCAGTTTTAATGCATCAGAGTAACAGAACTATCCCACTGGAAACTGGGGGGAAAATGAAGCCTTTGTGGCTTCATTTTTTAAAATGATGTAGTTGTACTGGAATTCAAATATGTCTTTCAGGGTGTAATGGTATGTGAGATTGACCTTGGGTGATAGGAGGGAGAGCTGCATACTACCCAACCTGCGTGTAAAAGATATGTCAGCCCACAGAATGAGGGAGGGCGTGAGAAATGTATCAGAAGGGACTCTTCCTAGATTTTCAGAGACTAAAAGGAAAGGAGGGGAGAAATACTTTTGGTCTTGCAAGATTCTGTTAATGTACCTCTTCTTTTACAGTGGTACCTTGGTACTTATCATTAATTGGTTCTAAGAGGTGCGATGAATACCAGAAATGATGAGTACCAAACAATTTTTCCCATAAGGAATAATGTAATAAGTCACAAGGCAGCTTATACCAACAAGTTCTAGCTTTTGTGTTGAGTACCAAACAAATAATGAGTAAAACATTTGCATCGAAATGCATTTACCAAATCTGATGAATTTCAAAGTGATTGAGTACTAAGGTACCACTGTATTTTATGTTCTGTTATTATTCTGTTACAGTTAAGACAAAGCTAGTACTCCTGGTTGTGTTTCTTATGTGCACTAACACGGAGGGCAAACACAGGATATATTAGCCCCTCAATTGCAGTGAGGACATAGAAATACTTCAATTTTCGATGAATAGTGACAGGAAATACCAGAAACAAAGTGTATTTTTATTTTGTAAGAAGACATACAACAGAGAAAAGCAGCAGATGGCAGTATCTGATAGTCAGGAAACAGAGCCAAGGGAATTAAGTGGTTGCCATATATTGACAAGAAGAGCATCAAAACAAGACATTAGAAGTATTTAGTAGCAATCAAGGCAGGAAGTAGGAAAAAGTTTCCATGGAAGATCACAGCGTTTTTCCTCACTGAAAGAATATTAATCTCTGGAATGCTTATGTTTCCCATACCAAAAAGCTGTCCAAAGCAGAATTCAAGAAGCAGGATATCCAAACAGACCTGCACAGCTTAGGCAAGCAAGCTTTGTTTTTTTAATTTCAGCAGTTTTAATCTTAACGTTGTTTAGGATGAGAAACACTGCTTTAGACTGTTTTTTGAGGTGCAATCAAGCTTGGTTAATTCAAATGAGCCCTTATATTCTTAGCAATGCATAACAAAACAATTATATCGAATTAACAAGCTCATAACAGAGAAACTGGCTTTCTCTACATATCAGAAAAGACTTACTTGGGAATACATCAGGCCTTGAATAAAAATTCAGTGGAGCATTTTTTTTAAATTTTATTGGTCTTATATGGGGACCAGCATTAACTTTAAGAATAGAGTTATGATTGATAGCAGTTTAATATATCCTATGATTTTAAAGGGTTGAGAAGGTTAAAGAAAGACAGAACAAAAGCAGTGAAGAAAAGTATGCCTTACAGGAAATTGCTGAAGCAGAAAGATTTTTATTTCCTTAATCCAAGAATATGAAATTATTTCCCCTACATTTTTTGTTAAGATGCTCCTCGTGAAACTCTCAAAAACTGAGTTTAAATACCTTCCATATTGTTTTCCCTTTCTGATTAAAATGCTGACTCATTCCCACAGCTAGGACTGCATATTTTCTGTTCTATCCTGTAATTAATGTTGTTCCTCTATTGTTCAGTGAGAGACATTATCAGGGCAGTCCTTAGAACTGTGTTTTTCAAACTTAGCAATTTTAAGATGCGTGGACTTTAACTTCCAGAATGCCTCAGCTAGCTTGCTGAGGAATTCTGGGAGCTGAAGTCCACACATCTTAAAATTGCCATGTTTGAAAAAGACTGCTATAGAAGGACCCTATGGGTGGGTCTCCAATTCATTTATTCCTGAAAATTTCCCATGCAAATCAGTGAATCAAGCCAAATTACCTCTTATTTTAAGTTAGTATAGATGCCATGGGTGCAGTTTCAAACAATTTAGTAAAGGAATGTACATCTAAGAATCTAGCTCAGTCTGGAGAGTAAGGATCCCCAAGGTATGGTAGTAAAAGAAAACACTAATTGCTTCTGACTGAATTTTGTGCAGATTCATTAGTTCTGGGAGCAAAGCTCTCAGTTAAGGACCAGTCATTGCTAGATCTACAAGTGCATCTACAAGTGCTTGATTTTGGCTTAGTACTAACCTGAGTTACTGAATTCTAGATTCTGTTGTTTACACTCTGTTTGTTTCTAAATATGATGCTACTATTTCTTTGATTTCTTTGAAATTTCTGTCTGAAACCTTTGCGGTTTTGACTTTAAATTGAGCCTACTCCATGTAAGGATTTGACTGTGAAGGTAAAGGTAAAGGTTCCCCCGCACATGCGTGCTAGTCATTTCCAACTCTAGGGGCCGGTGCTCATCTCCGTTTCAAAGCCGAAGAGCCAGCGCTTGTCCGAGGACGTCTCCGTGGTCATGTGGCCGGCATGACTAGACGCCAAAGGCGCATGGAACGCTGTTACCTTCCCACCGTAGTGGTCCCTATTTTTCTACTTGCATTTGCGGTTTTGACTTTGAATTGAGCCTACTCCATATAAGGATTTGATTGTGAAAAGCACCCCAAACTCTTAAAAGTTTATAAGGTATTAAAGCCTGACAAAAAAGATAATGGAATATTTCAAATCTTTTTATTTAGCATTCAATATATGCAACTGTGGATTTGCCCTAGTGGGAAAACTAATCCTCTAGCAAGGGATCTTTTTGCCACATTCCGTAGCATTATATTCCATAGAGTCCCGAGAATCACTCTAGCCTTAAAGAAGTTTACAAGCTTAAACTAGGTGAATAATTGGCAAAAACTGGATGCTGTGCTTTAGAAATATCAGTGGAGACCTGCTTGATTCTGATAGGTCGTCTTTCCAGGACCAGGAATCTACTCCCTGTGGGCCAACTATAGGGAACTTATGATCACAGATCATTGCATCCCTTCTCCCTCTTCATTTTCCTGTCCATGGATATTTTTGTGGGAGTGAATTCCATACTTTAACAATGTTCTGCTGAATCTCTCACTATTTAGCCTAATTGAATGGCCTCAGGTAATATTTTGGGTGCTGCGTCAACATGTTCATTTACAATTTTAAAATTGGTTGGCCATTGCTTTTTTCCTAGGGCTGAGAGAAAGGGACTGGCTCAAGATTACCCAGCTGGCTTTAAGCCTCAGTGGGACTAGAACTCACAGTCTCCTGACCTGCTAGCTTGGTGTCTTAAAACATTATACAAACTGGCCAATTATAACTTTGCAAACAATGAAGGGAAAAAAATTGATTTGCAGAATTTCATCCAGTGATGATACCTATTAGCTATTAAACTTTAGCTATTAGCTAAAGATTAAACAGAGAAATAATTAACTCAGTTGTATAGAGAATAAATGTCTGTGTCATATACATGAACCAAAAATGTTTTTGTGAACTGTTAATCTTTAACCTTCCCATGTTTTATTTTCTTCTGTATACTTTTTTTACTATCCATTCCCTAGGTCTGTTTCAGCATGTAAACACTTTTCTTAAAAAAGAACTCTATATATCTGATGATCATAATGTTATTAGTAGTAATATTTTAAGTAGATGACATAATCATATTATAGCCCAGGGGTGTCAAACTGCCGGCAAGTGGGCCGGACGCGTCATCCCAAAACTGCGCCCACCCCATTGCCGGCAACGGAGAAAAAGCTCCAATACGTTGTGCGACATCATGTGATGTCACTAGTTTGACATGTCTGTCCATTCTACCTTACTCCATTACAAAGAAAAGTTATTATTTCTTTGGAGAAGCAAAATAAATATTTTTGATTTTTTTTCTGAAAGGAAAAAAAAGTCCTAAAATAGTAGCTAAATCTTTAAATTTATTTTTTTCCCTGTGCACATTCAGCCTGAGGAAACATAGAGATGAAACCTTAATAAATTCAATATTTAGCTGATGCTCATAGCTGTTGCTGTATCCCTAGAGGACGTTTAAGGAATATATTTTCTTATCTAAATTTTTGTAAATCACAGTTAAAGGACAAGCTCATGAAGGATTACTTGCATACTCTGCAAGAAGCAACTTACATACCTCTGCACTGCCCTGCCACACATATACTAATCTAGCACCTAGGACACATGAAAAGATCTAAATTATTTCCATCATAAGAAGAAGTTACATTACATTACATTAATTTGTTTCAGAACAATCTACCTTTTGAAAAATTTTGGTCTTTATCCTAGCATTGCTACAGCAATTTCAAATTGCAAAATGTTCTATGTGGTTCCTGTTAACTTTTATATTCACATACATTGCTACAAAAGAACAAGCTGTTATGCTGAGTATTCTGTCAAAATGAAATAGTATGATTGTACCTCTCTTCTTATTTTGTCCTAGACCAGACCTGGACATTCTATGCCCTGCGGGCCACATCTGGCCCTTTGCTTGTCCCAGTCTGTCCCACAGTGTTGGGGGCTGTGGTGGCAGTGGCTGAAGGGTGGCCCTATTGATTTAGCCCTCCACCAGAGTCCCAGTTTTGTATTTGGTCCTTTGGGAAAATTAATTGCCCACCCTTGTCCTATAGAAACAGGTCTTGATCTGTACTTCTAAGATTGTGTTGTTGCTGCCATTTGCTTATAATGTAAAATATGTATTTATATTTTCTGAAATAAGACCCTAGCATGACTGAAATCAAGAGTGAAGCTTTTACCATTAACTTCAATTCCAGTAGAATATCATCTTGAAGTCTGCACATGAGAACAATGGGGCCTCTTTCATAGGTATGATGCCTTCTCATTTACCTTGTCTGATGATGATGCCCCATAACCTGTAGACGTAAGCAATTTGGAGTTTGAAGAACCTGGATTAGACTTCAGTTTGCAACTCTTTTGATGTACAAGGAGGCGATCTGGGAGGAAAGTGCGACCACAGTTTTGACAGGGCTGGAGCTGAGCTTGAAAACTTTGAGCTGCTGCTTCATTTTCAGCCACTATACCAGAAGATTTTCCAGGAAGAGCCTGAGGTTTTACTGGTGGTGCTCTCCTGAGATGTTTTGGTAGTTTGTCATTTTCAATATGCCACTTCTCCAGGCATTTTGGCTCATGAATAGGAAGAGATTTTGAACCAAACTCTTTGCCACAGATATAGCACACCCTTAAGCCTGGTCTTCTTGGTGGAATAACTGGTCGATCCCATTGATCCTGAGACATGCTTCCAACATTTGATTTTTTTGATACTGTCACAGTTTTGGGCCTCTTCTTTCCAGGATTTGTTTTAACAACAGAATTTAAACTCACTATATCTGGTGAAAGTGCAGGAAGCTCTGACCCGATGGAGGTTGAGGTCTGTTTTGAAGACAATCTGCTAGGGACATTAGTAATGGGTTTTCCAGAATTTGGCAGAGTTTTATGATGTTTGCTCAAAGTCTTTTTCATTAAAGCTGTTTCCATGAAAGTTATAATATTCCATTACAGTCTCTCTGGACATAAGTAGTAGTGCTTGTTTGGACTTAATCTTCTCTGTGGTTGTCTTTCAGTTGATTTTTAAATACTATGGAGTTCTTTGGGATAAAAAAATATCAGAAAATCTAATCTTAAAGGGTAACTGAGAGAAATCTGACTACATTTGCAGTGCTGTGGTGTTTTAATGTTAGTTTCTATGTGTGTGTGTGTGGGGTTGATTTTCTGTTTTTTGGGGAAGTATCCTTTTTAATTCTGAAAAGAAATATATAAACATGCTTTAATGTTTTTTGAAAATACATTTTTGAAAAAGGTAAAATAAACCAAATTAAGTAAAAAAAATGGTTTTAAAACATATCATTATTGCACTCCTGTCATGCCTGGAAGCAGGCCAGCTGACCACAGTGGAATTTATTTTGACTATATATACAGTATATTCCTGAATGTATTTGAATGCTGTATTACAAAGGCCACTAATGAATAATTTTTAAGTCATGTCATTGCCTTCATACTAGGCAGTATAATTTTGCATTCATAACAAAAAATGATTGTCAACATTACAGCATTTGTGTTAAGTAGATTTTAGCACATTCATAATGAATTTGAAGATCTCCAACACCTTGACCTGCAGATTTCATCTGCCGCACAACATAAAATATGAAACAATCTGTCATCTGTAGTAGATGGATTTTAATAAGGCAGGTAACACCATTCTAGTAGGTTGTTCCTTGAATATTCACTAGAAGAAATAACTCATTTGAAATATTTATATATCACAGTACCCTTTTTTTCTCTCACCATGAAACTTTACTAGGGATGGTAACAATGAAATGGATATAGTGAAACATGCCGTGAATCTAAGGGCTTCACAGGGTTACAAAATGCTAAGATGTTTAGGTCATGGAGAAGGAAAATGTGAGATTTATTAGAGAACACTAGGAAGAAACAATGGAAAATATACCTTGTTTTCAGCCTGCTAAGATTTGGTCCATCACTCCAATTTGCATGAATCGATGCATATCAAGATCGACCAAGCTGTTTACCATTTAAGGTAGTTTTAAACAATACTGTAGGTTCTGGAAAAAAAGAATGCTGAATTAATTATATCATTTTGCTGAAGATCATTTTAGAAGAGAAAAAGTAAACAACTTGATGGTAATGTCTATTATTGGACTTCAAAGTTCTCAATGGGATACAGAATAGATTTATGTTTTATTGTGAGATTACACCATGTGGTCTTTTTTTTCTTTCTGCCAAGTTGGAAGTGACTTGTAAGTTCATATTCATAAATTTGAAAACTGACTATTATGTTCTCAATCAGTTGCGTAACATATATGTCTTTAAAAGTAATTCAGACTTTTCTTTATAAAGGCAAGGTGAAGTATTGTTTCTTTTAATGTTAGGAGAAAACTAAATAGCTATATAAGGTCATCATTTTTCCTTCATACAATACTTAATACATTTAGAAATCCTAACTGGTGGCTTTGATTCAAAAAATATACATTTGCAATGGAAATAAATTTAAAATAATAGACTTACTGGCTCCAAATAAGAGTTTATAGGAATAGAGGAGGTGATCCAAATGCTGTCAGAAGGGGATGCTTTATATTTATTGCATCTCATAATAAAATGATATCTTAGGCTTAAAACTATTTTTTTTTACTTCTTTTGATAAAAAGAGACCTAATTTTCTCCACTTGAACCTAGAAAAACAAGCCATGGCCTTTTAAACATTATCTTTATTGTTTTGTTCCTGTGTATTTTCAATAAAAAGGTAAAGGTTCCCCCGCACATGTGTGCTAGTCATTTCCAACTCTAGGGCCGGTGCTCATCTCCCTTTCAAAGCTGAAGAGGATGTCTCCGTGGTCATGTAGCTGGCATGACTAGATGCCAAAGGGGCATGGAACGCTGTTACCTTCCCACCATAGTGGTCCCTATTTTTCTACTTGCATTTTTATGTGCTTTTGGACTGCTAGGTTGGCAGAAGCTGGGACGAGTAACAGGCACTCACTCTGTTACGTGGCACTCGGGATTCGATCCGCCAAACTGCCGACCTACTAATCGGCAGGCTCAGCATCCTAACCCACTGAGCCACCACGTCCGTGTATTTTCTATACATCCAGTAAGTCAACAGCTTTCCAAAAAGTCTATTTTATTGGTTTCATGATTTGGTTTTGGAGGTAACCTCGTGCATATTTATATGAGAATATTTGTTTCCTCCATCAGGGCATACCTTCATTGAATATTTAAATTGCTTCTGTCCTCTGCTCCTGTTGGTTTGACTCTAAGCCACTTTAAGAAAATCCTGTCTGGTCCAGCCCCCCCCCCCCCAAAAAAAAAGGAAAAAAAACCCCACTGGTTTGGTTTTTATAGGAAGTGGTTAAAAAAGGGTTTTGACAGCCAAAACTGTCATGCATTTTACTTAAAAGCAAGATGGAAAATAATTACAATGTTTTATTATATCAAGTACCTAGTAACATTGTAGCCAGAACAAAACATGCAGAATTTCTAACATTTCATTGTAACATTTTTCTTTCTTTCTTTCTGATTTTATTTTTTTCTGGAAGTTTCAGAGTTCCAAGATTTTTCACTATAGTGAATCATCAAACAAACGGTGAATATATGCCTTACTCCTCTGGAAAATATTCTTGTGCTTAATAATCATCATTAAAACTTAGCTTTTCCGGACTAAATAATGAGTCCCTTAGGCATCAACAGAAAGAGTTCTACTTGTTTTATTCATACCCCAAGGATTATTGCAGGAAGATGGAAGTATCCTGTGTATTCCTGTTTTTTTAGCTTTGCTCATTTAAGCAGTATGTTAAGTAAATAAATGGTTTAAGCACTAATTGGACAGATTTATAGTGAGCAGTTTAGACTGGAGAAGCCATAAGAAGAAATAAATATCTCTTCCTCACAGCAACTGCCCTAATAGAATTTTGAGTACCCTCTGCCTGCTTTTCTAAATAAAAACAACTAGTCAACATTGAAAAATCCAGTGACTCATTCTTGTGTCTGTGTGCAGGTATGATCTAGGTGTTCCAGTTTGGCAGAGTTTGACCCTGGGAAAAGCTTTTTCTTTCCTAAGCAGGACTTCTGTTATTCTCAGGCTTGACTATTAACAGTAATTGATAGTTAGAAATCATGATTCTATGTTGTCAACAATGATCTGGGAATTCTGATGCAA
The DNA here is from genome assembly GCF_947247035.1 of Vipera ursinii. NCBI lineage: Eukaryota > Metazoa > Chordata > Lepidosauria > Squamata > Viperidae > Vipera > Vipera ursinii. The sequence continues at coordinate 241,984,944 of NC_139513.1, forward strand.
CATTTTTTCAGTGATTTGTGGAAAATGTCATATGATTATCACTAGTGAGTATAAAGGTAATAGCTGGTTAAAGACTCCATCTTGGGGATTAATTAGCTATATCTTTTCTGTAGTCCATGGGATCTCTTGGTTAGGCTGAAAATATAATGAGAACTCAGCCAATTAATGAAATTGGAATATCTTTCCAATATTTACTTATTTATTTTATATTGCATAAGCAAACTCAGTGCCCTGGATATTATGGTTATTGGGTCATTTAGAAGTAAATAACTACATCAACATTAAAGTACTGATGAATAGGTTAGGGAACTTCTTTATTCCTTCATAACTTGTTTGAAGATAATCTACCCATCTTCAAACAACATCTTCCATCCACATCCGTATTTTATTTTCTTCTCTAAAAAATGACCTACTGGTTCCTAAGAGGGATAATTGAAACTATATCAAGCTGTTGCAGCCCTTGAAAAGGACAGAGAGCAAGATAAGGAACTGGGAAGTGAGTCAAACCAGGAATTCCTGCAAATGAGGAAATTAGTTTCTCAGAAGATCCACAAGCCTGCAGTATTATAGGAGTAAGTTTTACTATGTCTTTAAGCACACTGCAACAGAGTTGGAACTAAACTGATACAGTTCTCAAACAGAAGAAATGTGTTCACATCACAGAGATACAAAATTACTTGGAACTGACAATATTTGTGTGGAATTGACTGCCTTTTCTTCTTCAATCATATCTACTTGCTGTTTCCTCCAGCTAGGACACTCTGCACACCCAACTGCCAGCATTAGCCTCTTGCTTCTTATGGGATTTCTATATGAATTTAGAAATAGTTCAGAACTTTCCTACCCCCACAGTGCTAGCTGTGTTTAAGGGCTGACTTATTACTCATTCAGTTGCAACATATTTTTAACTACTGTAAGCAGGACATAGCAATACCAGCAGAACAATGAAGAAGATAACTTATTGTTGTCCAATTTGCAGGTATGCTAAAGACCCAAAGTAATATGAAAACAAAATTATCAGCATTTCACAATACGGTGAACTCATTTTATACCCTACATATGTCTTCAGCCCCTCCCAAATTAGATGAGAACGATTCTAGGGATCATCTGTCCATGTGCCAAGCCAAATTATAGTTCCACTATTCCTTCAAAGATTCAGCATTAGGGTGATATATATGTCCATTCATTTATGTCTTAATGTTCATTCCAGCAGTTTTCACTTATTCAGATCCCTCATTATCAGCTTTCTCCTGTCTTCTGCTCCCTCTAAATACTTCCAGCCATTTATTTTGATAGTCATAACATTTGCCTTCAGAATCCCCTGAGGCCAACCATCCCCATTACTATTTTAAAAGCTGCACCACAAGGCTTTTCTGACAAAGTATATGTAGTTGGAGCGATTTCATATTTTTCCATTTGCCCTTTAACAATTTAACAATTTATATTAACTTGTTAAGATCCCCTGCTTTAAACATTTGTTTCCCTGTTTTGATAGAATGATAGAATATAAGAGTTCTTATTCTTTAATTCTTATATGATAGCAGAGGATTGTGCCAGAGAACGTAGCTACTGAATCATGCTTATATTTGCCCCAATTGAGCAGTGATGATTTCATAGTACGGTGCCTTCATCATGCTATTTCTTAATCTTCATTTTTGTAACTGTGAAATTTCTGTTCCATGAGTTTTCCACTAGCCTTTGCTAAAGTTTTAAGGGTCAAATAAATAGAGCAGTAATAGGAACCATTCCATCCAATATGATTATGTATAATAACTAAGAATCAGTAAAGCAAAACAGCTTTTATATAAGCTAATTAGCATTCATAGTTACTATCAGTAGTCAGAGTCATTGCAGCTCATTCTCTGAGAGGTGTTATACCAAACTTTTGGCCAATTAGAAATACTGGGAGCATAAGAAAGTATCCATTTCTAAGTTTATACATTCATAAAATTAGACACATTTATGATAATTTTCTTGTTAATTAGCAAAGCATCTGTGTTTTTGACAGCTTGTGATTTTTCAAAAATATCTCCTGTAATTTGCAACAGCTTCACCAAATAGAATTATATTTAATTATGTTCCAATTTGAATATATATATCAGCGTTTCCCAACCTTAGGAACTTGAAGATGCGTGGACTTCAACTCCCAGAATTGAAGCTGGCTGGGGAATTCTGGGAGTTGAAGTCCACGCATCTTCAAGTTCCTAAGGTTGGGAAACGCTGATATATATAAATGAAATTAAAAATACCAAAAAACAAGCAGGAACCTGAATTTCATGACCCTGAAATCTGGCATTAAACCAACATAACATGACAGCTAACTATATATCTGCATTATTTTTATCCTTCATAAAAATGTTTTTGTTTAATAACTAATAGTAATTCGAATAGTCCAATCTTATAATAAAAAAATAGGAATTCAGTAGCTGAACTCACCTTCTACTAACATTTGCATTTCTCCACTCCATGTTTGCTGTTGCTTGGGCTTACCTCGAAATCGCTCAGTCTTTAAACCTCTACTTAATGATTCCTCTGAGTACGCTGAAGAATTAACAGAAGCAAAGCACTAGGTCTTAATAGGGCTTTTCTTACTTATTTAGTATGTTAGCATCTGATGTTGCTACGGTAATGGACATCCCTTTCTTTGTCTCTAACATGTTGCCTAGCTGCACCTATCAACAAAAGTGAATGCACAAAAGTGAATTTCTTTGAAGCTGATGGCTCTACAGAATTATTTGGGAAAGGGGGAAAAAGTGTGAGCAGGACCAATTTTCAGCAATAGCTGAATGGCTTAAGGTTAGGATCTAAGGCCTGAGGAAGGCCTTTACACCAAGAAAAATGAAGCTACTAAGCAAAATAGTCAAATAAGAGGCAGTGTTAACTTGAGAATTTGGCACATTCTGTTCAGTGAAAGAAAAGCCAGGGATATCTGGAGGAGCACATTCAATTCAATGGGAGAAGGTTCAAAAAGTGGCAGTTGGAAAAGAGGAGGATTGAAGAAGGAATTCACCTTAAGCTATAGAAGGAGAAGCCACAAAAAGAAACCAGAGACTCATGCTACTATACAGAAGGTTAGGATTTTTAGAGGCTTCGTGACATAGCAAAAAGTGAGAAAAAATTACAATATAGAGCATTCATATCCACGTTGGTAAAAAAATAAATAGCAAATTTTGCATAGGGATAACTTCATTTGGGCAGATAAAGAAATATAGACGGCATTTCTGGATTGAGGACAGGTGGAAGAGTATATTACTTTTGCAGCCTCTGTGTAGATTTCTGGTCTTTGAAAATCAATGTTGATCGATTCTCCAATATTTGGAGGGGACCCAAGATGAACTCATATCCATAACTGCTTTGCTAGTACTGTTTGGCTAGGACAGTTCAGCATGCTTCTTAGCTTCTTAAAGCCATAATTCTCCTAGAGTCAAGATGCTCAGAGGCTTGAAAGGTGGATCTTTGTATACTGCTCCTGTGCCTGATTTTGGATGAACTGATCATGTGTACCTGGCCGGAACTTCCAGTATGAAATATAACCGGATCAGGCTGCTACAATGTTCAAGGATGGCTTTGCTCCCAAAATCTGAGAAGGCAATGAATTAGAGAAGTTTGGTTCAGCTCTTCTGAAATCTAGCAACTTCCATGGGGCTTAACCACAACATGGGGGAGGACAGGGACAGGCCTCTTACTCACATGATGATTGCACTCTCTGTCCAGTCTGTGAGGTGAGTTTGGTTTTAAATGACTCAAGAGATTTCTCTTTGGGATAGGCAAAGTGAAACAAATACAGGAAGTCATTCATTCAGCCATTACTTGAAGGTACAATGCTGCTGAAGGAGGAAATTTATGGATGATCCTCAAAGCTGTCACAGAGTCCACATGGTCAAGGGAACATGATTTGGGCTCTTGGCAACTGGCTTGCAATTACAGTGATCTCAGCATCCCATGGTCACATGAAGACCATTTGCAACCTTCACTACTGACTTCTGACAAGCAAAGCTAATGGGGAAACCAGCTGGAGGGTGTAAATTGCAACCACATGAAGTTGCATCTCACAGCTATACGAGATTCACCTATTGATTGCAACTGGAACTGCTGTCATACAGTAAGTTGGCACAGTCATGTGACATAGTGCTTTACAGCTGCATCACTTAGCAGTGGAGTTCCTGGTCCCAATTACTATCTTTAACAAAAAACTACCTGTAAGGGAAAAAGCTCCAAACTTTCAGCGGTTCTCCTGAAAGATTTCAGTTATGAAAGTAAAGGAAAAGAGGAGAAGAGAGCTGGGTAAAGTTATCTTTCTGTAGTTATAGCACATTTCTGCACCGTGGGAAAAACATCTGGTTGCAAAATGTCTGTCTAAAATGTTGATCAAGTCTGATGAAAGAGAGTTGGGAAGAGATTAGTAAAAAGTGAGAGAAGATAGATTGGGGAAGGTTGGATTTATGGTTTTTCTCCTAGTTTGAACAAAGAATTGCCAGGGTTGATAGTGCTGGAAAAATTTGGGCAAGTCCAGAGGTTCCAAGGAAGAGCCCACGAGTGATTGAGAAATACACGCCTATTGCTTTGAATAAAACGAATGAAGAAGTGTCTGTCAACATTACCTTATTATACAGACATCCATCTGGCATTGTACTATCAAGATGTTGCAATCAGCAATGCAATAGAAAGAGCCTGGGAGGGGGGTAGTCTTCATGGTGCTACCGGTAGTTTGAAAAGCCATCTCTGTTGCTCCTAAGAGTTTACAAAATACCTCCCACTTTTCTTTAAACTGGGACTATTTTCCAAGCTGCATCCTTCTAGGATTACTTCTGCCGAAGAAGGAGAATGCTTGGGAAAGTAGTGTAAGCAATGTTTTTGACCTATTAGCTTGACACAATATTAAAATCATGCAAACTTTGAACCAAATTTGGGATGATACAATTTAAAGGGCAGCAAATCTGCTAACACATCACAGCCTTTTTTTTCCCTTTCTGCAGTTAAATAAATGCAGAAAATGTTTCCATTTGGTTATAGAACTTAAGCAGTGACAATGTATTTGTTTTTTTTTTCCAAAAGCAAAAATATTGTTTAGATTTTATTCTTTCTCTCTTTCTTTCCATTGAACTGTCTCTAATTCCTGCTAAGTGCATTGGCAGAAACAGTGTTTTGTTTTGTGCTACTCAGCAACAAGAGTCTTTTGTAAATATCAACCTATAGCAGAGCTGTTGCAATAAAGCAAGAAAAAAGAAAGGAAAATCAAGCTTTTAACAATGGCTGCCTCTCCTTTAATGCAAACACTGAAATCATAAAGCAATGTTCTAGTGGAGTTGAAGTAATGTTTTAGAATAATACTATGATTACACTACCTCTTTATACTGTGAATTCAATAGTTTGGGGTCAAATACTTCTTTCTGCTGAAGAACAATCTAAGAGGAAAAAGACATTTCATTTATTTGGTTATTTATTTAGGATAATGGCACCCTCCTTTTCTACCAGAAGGTACTTTGGTCTCTTACTTACTTGATTTATCTTTTTGATTGTTAATAGTTTTTTCCCCTTCATTTTTGCCAGCGACTACACAGAGGTATCCCCTGTTTTGATGCTTTTGGCTGGTCACTGAAATTTTGCTATCTCTCCAAAGAACTGACTGTTCTTAAAAGGTTCCAAATTGTCATATTTAAGACTGAAAATGCAGGTAGGAAAAATTGAGAAATATCAGCTTTGTTGACTTAATAACAATACCAATTCTGCCATCTTAGGCAATCTTGTAAGGTGAAAGGAAGAAGTGAAACCTCATGTTAACATGGTTGCCCATTCTTGAATTAAATGCTTAGCTAAACTGCAGCTTCTGTCACATCCATTTAGTATTACAAAGAATATTCAAGAAGATGGGAACAGCCATCACCTTGTTTTTAAGATGATCTATACAGGGCTGGTTTCATCATACTGAAGCCATGCCCACCCCATTGCCAGCAATGCAAAAAGAGTGAAAATATGTCGCGACACATCACATGATGTAGCGAGTTTGATGCCCATGATCTAGAAGTTTTTAGCATGTCAGAGACATCTGGTTTGTGCCACTTTCCTCTTTTTTCAAAATTACTTTTAAAAAAAACTTCTGATGAATACAGTAGCTATAGTTGCCCACTGTCATCTTTTAAGACAAAATGTGAATCACTGCTTGACTACTAAGACATGGACATCAGCTTTCCTCACTTGATGTCTTCCAGGCATATTAGATAAAATCCCAGAATTATCAGACATTGAGAGTTCCCATATTGGAGATGTTGTACAAAGATGTTATTCTCCTTAGTTGAAATTATTTCTTTTTATTTGTATTATCTGCCACTACAGTTTCTGTGGCCCTTATAGTTCTAATATGCCTACATTTCATGTTGCTTACCACAAATGTGTAGGTGTTGCCATCAAATGCAAAAATATCATTTCTAGACACCAGGGATTCTGTCCTGAAGATATGAAAGTTCTCAGTTGACACAAACATTCACATTGCTACCAAAACACATTCAAATGTTCATAAACTATGTTTGCCTTTGAAGTTTGAAGTTATTCTGTGAATCTGACCGTTGTTCCAGCTGAAGCAACAAGAACTTTTGCACATGTCAAAATCTGTACTGTTTGCCAAAATCAATCAAAGTAGCTATCAAATCGCAGATTACAATTTGTTTCTGCTTGCAAGTATGTCTGTGGCAATTTGGACTGCTTTCATCGTTATTTTACAGAAAATATTTTGATTCCAATGCTCTGATTAGACTAAAAAGAATAGTGCAAGATTTGTATACAATGTCAGACAGGAAAATGTACCCAAGAGAGGCCATGTTTCTAATGAGGAGGGGGAAATTGTATTTTAGAAAGAGGAACAAAATAATAACAGCAACCCAGAAATTTTTTTTAAAAAAATCACTGTAATGATGGACAAGATCCAGGAGTTGTTGTAGAGTGGTTCAGGGAAACATACCACTTCTCTACCAAGCAAACAAAGTATGTGATATGTATAGTGTACCCCACTAAAATGCTCTACAAAGCACTCCCTTGACAAGCTGACAAATGACAGGGGATGTACCAATATACCATCTGGAATACTGCATCCAGTTTTGATCACCACAGATGTTGAGACTTTGGAAAAAGTGCAAAGAAGAGCAACTTCGATAATTAGAGGCCTGGAGGCTAAAACATATGAAGAATGGTTGCAGGTTTTGGGAATGGCCAGTCTAGAGAAAAGAAGGACTAGGGGGGACATAATAGCAGTATTCCAGTGTTTGAGAGGCTGCCACAAGGTGGAGGGGGTCAATTTATTTCCCAAAGCACCAGAAGGCAAGACAAGAAACAATGGATGGAAACTAATCAAGGAGAGAAGCAACCTGGAATTAAGGAGAAACTTCCTAACAGCGAGGACAATTGACCAGCGGGACAGCTTGCCTTCAGACGTTGTGGGTGCTTCATCACTCAAGGTTTTTAAGAGGAGACTGGGCAGTCACTTATTTATTTATTTATTTATTTATTTATGTATTTATTTATTTATTTATTTATTTGTTTGTTTGTTTGTTTTTATAAACCGCCCTTCTCCCGAGGGACTCGGGGCGGTGTACAGAATAAGGTAGGTATACAGATTGAACAATAGTGAAAAAACAATAGTAAAAACAAACTGGGACCCCAATTAGAGCTATCAGGCCAGGCCGGACTGCTGGAACAGGTGAGTTTTTAAGTCGCGCCGGAAGGTGCGGAGGTCGGGGGCCATCCGGATTTCGGTTGGCAAGCTGTTCCAGAGGGCTGGCGCACCCACTGAGAATGCCCTCCCCCTGGGGGCCACCAGCCGACATTCCTTGAGCGGTGGCTCCCTGAGGAGGCCCTCTCTGTGGGAGCGCACAGGACGGTGGGGTGCTGACATTGGCAGAAGGTGCTCCCGTAGGTAGTCCGGACCCATGCCATGTAGGGCTTTGTATGTCATTGTTAGCACCTTGAACTTCACACGGAAGGCAACTGGAAGCCAGTGCAGCGCACGGAGGAGAGGTGTGATATGGGAGTATCGGGAGGCTCCCAAGAGTGTCCGTGCCGCTGCACTTTGCACCAGTTGAAGCTTCCGAGTGGATCTCAAGGGCAGCCCCATGTAGAGAGCGTTACAGTAGTCTAGGCGAGAGGTCACAAGGGCATGGGTGACTGTACGTAAGGCATCCAGGTCCAGATAAGGCCGTAATTGGTGAACTAGTCGAACCTGGGAGAAGGCCCCCTTGGTCACAGCTCCTATGTGATCTTCCAGGGAGAGCTGCGAGTCTAGGAGGACACCCAGGTTGCGGGCCCTATCAACAGGGGGTAGTAACTTGTCCCCAATGTTAAGGGATGGGATGTTCTGAGTATCCTGGCTTGCCGGTACGTACAGCCATTCAGTCTTGTCCGGGTTCAGTTGAAGCCTGTTCCTCCCCATCCATTCCCGGACCGCTTTCAGGCAGCGGGACATCACGTCGAGGGCATCACTGATGTTGTTTGGAGTTGAGATGAAAAGCTGGGTGTCATCAGCATACTGATGGTACCCTACTCCAAAGCTGCGAATGATCTCGCCCAGCGGTTTCATGTAGATGTTGAACAGGAGAGGCAAGAGGACCGACCCCTGAGGGACTCCGCAAGCGAGAGGCCTCGGGGTGGACCTCTGTCCCCCTGCCAGCACCGACTGCGAGCGACCCTGGAGAAAGGAGGAGAACCAACGCAGAACCGTGCCTCCCACTCCCAGTCCCCTGAGGCGTCGCAGCAAGATACCATGGTCGATGGTATCGAAAGCCGCCGAGAGGTCTAATAAGACTAGGACAGAGGAATGGCCCCTGTCCCGGGCTCTCCAGAGATCATTTATCAGAGCGACCAATGCCGTCTCCGTGCTGTAGCCCGGCCTGAAGCCCGATTGGTACGGGTCTAGATAAACTTGTCTGAAATGATATAGGGTCTCCTTCCTGAGCAGGGGCCTGGACTACTCAATTGCTGGCAATGGGGAAAAAGTTGCGATAGGTCGTGAGATGTCACGTGACATTGTGAATTTGACATGCCTGCTTAGAGTTAGAGGAGTGTGCTGGGTAAAGGCATTTCCCCTAAGAGATAGGTGATAATAGTTGGAACTATCAAGTCACAGCAATAAGGCAGGAGATGAAATTAGCATGTCGGGACCCAGAAGAAAGGAATGGAACTTGAGACCTCGAACTCTCACCCCTTGTGCTGAGCCTCCTTGTCACCCCTGCATTTTCCATTACTAAACCTTTTCCTTCCATTTCAGAAACTCCCTGTTGGTTCATGCACCTTTCCTATTTGCATCTTCTGCCAATCCATTTCACTTCTCTGCTTGGTTCAAGAATCATCACTTATATTGCAATGCAGGTCTACTAAAATTATGGTAAAGGCCTAAGAACATAGATAATCACAAGACTGAGTAAGTTTCCTGTTTCAAATACGTGGGGGTAGCCCATTCTGCCAGCAGTAGGAAAGCCAAGGGGAGTACATTGCTGAAAATGCAGAGAAATTCATTTGTCACTTAAAACTCTTTAAGTAAGAAATGGCTATTATAAACCTGCAGCACTCAAACTATTTGAAGGAACGCCAATAGCAAAACCTTTTAAAGGTGCCCATCTGGGCCCTTTTTCCAATTCTGCATCATTAGAACATGTACAAATTTCTAAGTTCAGCCTATTAAGTCCCAGATTCTCTATCTCTATCTCTATCTCTATCTCTATCTCTATCTATCATCTTTATCATGTTTACAAATAAGGCAATGAACACATCTAATCCTCCTTACACCACACATTTTCCCCACAATAACAACCCTGTGAGGTGAGTTGGGCTGGGAGAGAGTGTCTGGCCCAAGGTCACTCAGCTGGCTTTCATGACCAAGAAGGGATTTGAAGTCATAGTAATTTTGCTTTCTAGTCTGGTTTCTTAACCACTGGACCAAACTGACTCCAAATTATGAATATATAGAATTTCATAAAACAGGAAAATTCAAAGTGAATTTCATAGAGAATTTCAGAAAATAAACTGAATGACTGTGTGGGAAGGGGAACCATATGCAGTATAACATCCATACCTACTTACAGGAAATGCAGGAGATAAAGAAATATATTAAATAGACTATTATATTTGAAGTAATTCTTTTTATAGACTTTTTCAAGTACTCATATATGACCACTGACATCAGGTGATTTTGATCATAAAACTTCCTCTATGTTTTTGTAAGTGTGCATCCAATGTGCAGTGTTCTGTTCTTCAATATTTCCTGCAATATAATTACTTCTCAAATGGACAAGGCAAACATATCTACTTAAGCCTTGTTATTCCTGCTATTCCTCTTACTTTGTAAGAGCTTTCTTTGCACTGGTATGAGAGTGTTCCACAGTGGAGGCAAGGTTGAAGGAATGTTTAATTGATCTTTAAGAGCAGTTAGGCATAAAGTGGAGGATAAGATTTATATTGCACCCGTATATTGTATATACAGTAAACACTTCTGTAGGCCATAACAGAGTTATTATAATGCAATCCAGAATAAAAGCTTGTTTTAATAAAGGAACTGGGAGGAAGGATTCTGTAATTTTTCAACTTACAACAAATGGGAGAATCCATAATTTCAGTGATTGTCACTGTTTACATAATGATATATTACAAATGGCAAAAATGACAACATTTGTGATATTTTACATTAGTTGCATGGTGCCATCATCATATAAATGACATCCATCATGCAAAGATGCCAGTATGCAAAATAGGTAACACACACAAAGAATGAAAATTGTGTTATTTCTGTAAGGATAGCTTTCTGTAAGGCTGTCGGTGGGCTCAGAGGAAGAGAGAGAGGCTTTTGGAGGAGTTGGTGGTGGCGGCAGCGTGCTCCAGGGGCAAAAAGAAGCAAGGCCTCTTTAAGGAAAAGATGGAAGAGTCAGGATCAGAAAAAGGAAAGGAGGCGAGGTTGTCGTGCAGGAATACAAGCTAATTTGAGGGCTAATCCACATGGAGCCCCATTTCCATCAGTCCTGTTTGCCATCGTTTGCTCCCTAGAGACTAAAATGGATGATCTGAAACTTCAGCTGGCCACGAACAAGGAGTGTATATCGGGGGTGGTGGCCCTTTGAGAGCTGTATGAAATGAAATTTCATTTTGATGTATGCCGATTGGTGTACATTCAAAGTGACAATAAAGTTGTTGTTGTTGTTATACAAATTATATAAATTTCAGTGAAAATTAAGTATATTCCATGAAATGTCTGTTTCACTGAAGTCTGCTAAATCAAAATTTCAATGCATATAATTATCTGAGAGAGCACCTGCTGCCAGCATCAATTTCCCATCGTCCTGTGCGCTCCCACAGGGAGGGCCTCCTCAGGGTACCGCCGGTCAAGGATTGCCTACGGGTGATCCCCAGGTGGAGGGCGTTCTCTGTGGGCGCGCCTGCCCTATGGAATCAACTGCCAACGGAACTCCGGACTGCCCCCCACCTTCGTTCATTTCACCAGGACCTAAAAACCTGGCTCTTTGAGCTATCTGGTCTGGACTGAGGGGTTTAATGTTTTTAAATTGTGATTTAATTTTTTTGTGGCTAGACTTAATTTAATTTTATTTTAATTTTATATTGTATTGTTTTCAAATTTTGCCTTGTAAACCGCCCTGAGTCCTTTGGGAGTAGGGCGGTATATAAACCGAATAAATAAATAAATAAATAAATAAATAAATAAATAAATAAATAAATAATAAATAAATATAAGTTGAGGATAAATCATGAACATCCATAGCAACCAGAGTTTTAAGCCAAATGACAAAAGGTTGATTGTGACATCATAGTGCAAGCTCCATCCCCTTACTTGCTTGCCTACAACATCAGCAGTATAAAGAAGGTATCACATAGACCACAATGCATACTTTGGTCAAGAAGATTCAACACTCAGCACATATCTCTCTATATTCCATTATGTTGTCACTTTCCATCATTTTCTGTCTGATTTGTTTTGCCTGGTGATGTTAGACTGGCCCTGAATTTCAGATGCTAAAGTATTCTAATACTTTTGATATTTTTCCTCTTCTTAAATTTCTATCTTTCAATGGAGAGGGACACCTGACTGTTGATTTTATTGAGCTTTGCCTGAACAGAATTATTAATTTAGCATACAGAAATTTGGCAGAGCAAGATCCTAGTGATGTAGAAATAGGTATAATCAGCCGTTAAAGTATATAATTCAAATTGCTGTTAAAAGCAAAAATGAAATAGCTGATGAAAACTAACAATGACAAAACTTGTAAAAGACATGAGAGAAGCAGCAACAGGAATGATTATAATTAATAAGCACCAATGCTTTAACTGGTCTCTGGTCTGGTTAATAGGTGTTTTATCTAGCTATATGATTTTTTATTTAATTTTTTTATTTTTTATTTGTATTACATTTATATCCCGCCCTTCTCCGAAGACTCAGGGCAGCTTACAAGCTTAGCAGTAGCCTTCATTCTGTGTATATGCCTGCTTGTTAGGGCTTTCACACACACCCCAAGCGGCATTATTACAAAGTCAGCTTATTGCCCCCAACAATCTGGGTCCTCATTTTACCTACCTCGGAAGGATGGAAGGCTGAGTCAACCTTGAGCCTGGTGGGATGCGAACCTGCACTAATTGCAGGCAGCTGGTGTTACTTAAGGAGGCATCAGCCCACTGCTCCACCAAGGCTCACCAATACCAATCACTTCAACCATGATAATGTCAAAGATAAGGAGGATAATGATTGGGTGGTTCAGGAAATGTATCTGTTATGGATGTGTGTCTTTTACCAGTAGAGGGAAGGAACTAGTAATTACCACTAATGAAAAGGTTAAGGTAAAATGAATAAGTAATATGTGTCGAAATAAATGCAGATAAGAATATTTTATTCAAACTTACAGTATTTCAGCAGGTTTTCAAGGAATCAATGCATCACTCAGAGGAAAACAATAAACAGACAACAGGCAGTGCTCCATGATTTAATCAAAGCCATGCTTTCCCCAAAGGGGTTAGCTTCCTTAAAAGCTTGGAGGAAGGGAAAGAAAATCTCCCTGTTTTGAAATTCATTCATAAAAAATTAGGTGCTTGACCTGTGATTTCTAAAACAAAATTAATTTCAATCAAAAAAGATTTTACATCATTAGAGGATAGGACAAATACTAGAACTCAGAAAACTTCAATAATTTTAATTGTCTAAACTCATGCTTCAAAGAAAATTTTATGAATGCAGACTGCCTTTCTAATTTAAATGGAATAAAAATCAATATACTGCATTTGCATCCAGGTTGCTACTTTTAAAAAAATGGAATGAATAATCAAATAATTCTTTCTAAAAAACAACAACCACCAAACAGCTCTGGACAAAGATGCCATACTCTGCAATGAATTATTATTATATCTTTGGAAACCTAAGTTGTAAGATGTTTCTCATTACATATCACTAATCTCCATATGTTAGGCATCTTATTTCTCTAATGCAATGTGATATTTCTATTGAACATTCTTGTTAGATAAACATGCAGCAGTAATGACTAAAACATAAACAGCATTTTATCTTAAAAACATTTAAGGTTGAAATACTTAAAATTTGATTTTATTTTGGCCAAAAATCCCTTTAGGGAGTTTGACAGTCAATAGCATATGAAGTAGAATACTTAAGATGGTTTAGAATAGAATATAATGGCTGGCCCTAAATTTATCTTTTGATTCTAGTCCTTACTGCTTTCCTTTTGCATCTTCTTAGGCCTTATATAATAGGTTCCAGCTTTCATTTGTTCGATGAAGGTACAAACCCAGGCAGGACAGACATCCACACTTTAGTTCTGTTTGGAAAAAATATTTTGATTACAAAATAATTATAATGAATCACTTTTGTTATAAAACAAAGGCTACCTACCACCTTATTTGCAATGAGTATACAGTGATTTTATTTCCATGGACTCTCATAATTTTTAGGTTCTATTTCAGAATCTTTACTTAGCTTTATCCCAGCTTCTATTTTTTTTTGGGTTGCTTTATTATTTTTCTACCTAATGCATATTTTTCCTACCCTGTATCTTTATCTCTAAATTTTACCTACTCATTTTTATATGTTGGGGGGGTGTATGATTTTTTTTTCTGTAGTACTCTAGCATTCTTCCCTTAGACTTTACTTTCGTTCAACCTAAATTATCTGTACAAAATTCTACTCAAATTTGTCAAGTCTTTCTTATCATTACCTGTCTTTGTTCTAATCCATGACTTTGCCAACCTCTTTCCTCTGGTTCTTTGCTACTACCTTTTGTCAACTGGCTTGATCATCATTGTGCTGGGACTGCTGTTGTGTGAGAAAGGGACTCAGTTGAATTACTTACACTGAATTAATTACTTCAGCCATAAGCTCAATGGGAAGTGACTTTGACAGGCTTTCAAAATTGTTACTGTTAGTAATGATCTTTCTGGATAGCCAAGTAATTCTTGTTTTCTGAGGCCATCTTTGGAGTTGGAATTTGGCTGTTTGTAGCTCCCCAGCTTCTTAAATCTGTGACTACCCTGGGCCTCCCCACATACCAGTGTCCGAGGAGTTAGGACCTCTCCTAATTATGCTATTGATGGTAATTCATGACCTTCTGTACTAAGTTGGGCCACTTGCAATGTCCTGGGCCACTGTTCTTTCATGAGCTTCTTGATTGGTCTGGTTCACCAGCACTCAAAGCTCCTCAGATAGCTTGGCCAACCAAGCTCTTTACTTCTCATTTATTTCTTAGTGCACTACTAGGTGCAGGATTTCTTCACACACACACACACACACACCTTCTATCTTTAATCCTTCAACTATTTTGCTGCTCTTGTCTGTTTTTCTTAATCTTTAGCATTTTCCTTTTTCTTCAGGCTTTCTTCTTTTGGTTCTTTCTTCTGACTTCCTCTGACAATAAAGGTTCATTCATTCATTAAACTCTTTTTCTTTACCTCTTCCTTCTAGTGCCACCATCCTGGAAGAATTTTGAACCACTGGCTGAAGGAACCACACCCCTTTTTAAAGGGACTGGTTCCTGTATGTACACAGTTAGGATTCTAGATCAACTTGGGTCTGAGAGCAACTATCAATACTCAGCCACCTGGAGTATTATTGTTGTTGTTAGTTGCAAAGTTGTGTCCAACCCATTGCAACCCTATGGGCAACATTCCTCCAGGCCTTCCCATGGCCTCTACCATCTTCTGGAGTCAATTTAAGCTCACACCTACTGCTTCAGTGACTCTGCTTTTTAGTGTGCTGTCTAGATTTGCCATGGTTTTCCTCCCGAGGAGCAAAGCGTCTTTTAATTTCTTGGCTGCAGTCCCCATCTGCGGTGATCTTGGAGCCCAGGAAAATAAAATCTGTCACTACCTCCATTTCTTCCCCATCTATTTGCCAGGAATTGAGAGGGCCGGATGCCATGATCTTGGTTTTCTTAATGTTAAGTTTTAAGCCAACTTTTGCACTCTCCTTCTCTACCGGCAAAAAGAGGCTCTTTAGTTCTTCTTCACTTTCTGTCATTAGAGTGGTTTCATCTGCATATCTTAGGTTGTTGATATTTCACCTGGCAATCTTAATTCCAACTTTTGATTCATCTAGCCCTGCCTTTATCATGATGTGCTCTGCATATAAGTTAAATAAGCAGGGTGATAATATACAGCCTTGCCAGACTCTTTTCCCAATTTTGAACCAATCAGTGGTTCCGTGTCCAGTTTTCACTGTTGCTCCTTGACCCGCATATAGGTTTCTCAAGAGACAAATAAGATGGTCTGGTACTCCCATCTCTTTAAGAACTTGCCACAATTTGTTGTGATCTACACAATCAAAGCCTTTGGCATAGTCAATGAAGCAGAGGTAGATGTTTTTCTGGAACTCCCTAGCTTTCCCCATGATCCAGAGTATGTTGGCAATTTGATCTCTAGTTCCTCTGCCTCTTCGAAATCCTGCCTGTACTTCTGATAATTCTTGATCCACATGCTGCTGGAGTCTAGCGTGTAGGATTTTAAGCATAACTTTACTAGCATGTGAAATGAGTGCAATGCTGCGATAGTTTGAACATTCTTTGGCACTGCCTTTCTTTGGAATTGGAATGGAAATTGATCTTTTCCAATCCTGTGGCCACTGTTGAGTTTTCCAAATTTGCTGGCAAATTGAGTGTAGCACTTTTACTGCATTGTCTTTTAAGATTTTGCATAGCTCAGCTGGAATACTGTCACCTCCACTAGCTTTGTTGTTGCTCAGCTTTTCTAAGGCCCACTTCACTTACATTCTAGGATGTCTGGCTCGAGGTCAGTGACCACCTCATTGTGATTATCTGGGACGTTAATCTTATTCTTGTATAGTACTTCTGTGTAATTTTGCCACCTCTTCTTAATCTCTTCTGCCTCTGTTAGGTCCCTGCCATTTTGGTCCTTTATCATGCCCATTTTTGCATTAAACGTTCCCTTCATTTCTCCAATTTTCTTGAAAAGATCTCTGGTCCTCCCTATTCTATTGTTTTCTTCTATTACTTTGCACTGTTCATTTAAGAAGGCATTCTTATCTCTTCTAGCTATTCTCTGGAATTCTGCGTTCAATTGGGTGTTTCTTTCTTTTTCTCCCTTGCCTTTCACTTCCCTCCTTTCCTCAGCTATTTGCAAAGCTTCCTCAGACAGTCATTTTGCTTTCTTGCATTTCTTTTTCTTTGGGATGGTTTTAGTTGATACTTCTTGTACAATGTTACAAACCTCCATCCATAGTTCTTCAGCACTCTGTCTATCAGATCTAATACCTTAAATCTATTTGTCACCTCTACTGTGTATTCATCAGGGATACGATTTAGTTCATACCTGAGTGGTCTAGTGCTTTCCCCTACTTTCTTCAGTTTAAGCCTAAATTTTGCAACGAGAAGCTCATGGTCTGAGCCACAGTCAGCTCCTGGTCTTGTTTTTACTGACTGTATAGAGCTTCTCCATCTTTGGCTGCAGAGCATAGTCAATCTGATTTCTGTGTTGACCGTCTGGTGATGTCCATGTGTAGAGCCGTCTCTTTGGTTGTTGAAAAAGAGTGTTTGCTATGACCATTGTATTCTCTTGACAAAATTCTGTCAGCCTGTGCCCTGCTTCATTTTGTACTCCAAGGCCAAACTTGCCTGTTATTCTGGTTATCTTTTGGCTTCCTACTTTAGCATTCCAATCCCCCATGATGATAAGGACATCATTTTTTGGTGTTAGTTCTATAGGGTGCTGTAGGGCTTCATAGAACCGGTCAATTTCATCCTCTTCAGCACCAGTGGTTGGGGCATAGACTTGGACTTGTGTGATATTGAATGGTTTGCCTTGGATTCGAACTGAGATCATTCTGTCATTTTGGGGATTGTATCCCAGTATTGCTTTTCCTTCTCTTTTATTGACTATGAAGGCTACTCCATTTCTTCTAAGGGATTCTTGCCCACAGTAGTATACCTGATGGTCATCTGAATTAAATTCACCCATTCCTGTCCATTTTAGTTTGCTGATTCCTAAGATGTCGATGTTCAGTCTTGTCATCTCTTGTTTGACCACGTCCAGCTTTCCTTGATTCATGGATCTTACATTCCAGGTTCCTATGGAGAAAAAATCTTTACAGCATCGGACTTTCATTTCACCACCAGATACATCCATAGCTGAGCGTCCTTTTGCCTTTGGCCCAGTCGCTTCATTCTTTCTGGTGCTAGTAGTACTAGCCCTCTGCTCTTCCCCAGTAGCATATTGGATGCCTTCCAACCTGAGGGGCTCATCTTCCAGCGTCATATCGTTTTGCCTTTTGGTACTGTCCATAGGGTTTTCATGGTAAAGATACTGGAGTGGGTTGCCATTTCCTTCTCCAGTGGATCACATTTTGTCAGAACTCTCTGCTATGACCAGTCCATCTTGGGTGGCCCTGCACGGCATAGCTCATAGCTTCATTGAATTACGCAAGCCCCTTCACCACGACAAGGCAGTAATCCATGAAGGGGAATGGAGTATTACAGTGATAATAATCCTCAAACAAAGAAGCTTCCCATCTTATGGAAATCTATTCAGAAAAAGGTTACCTAGTTCAAAGGAGTATGTTTTTCAGTCAGCATGGAGAAATGTAGAATTCAAATGAAGCCCTTGTTTTATGTCTACCTAATTCTATCCCTGCACTTTGTAAACCCTGATCAGTCATGTTAGTCCCAGTCCTCATACTTTCAATATAAAACACATGAGCCTGCTATATAAAAAAGAAGAAATGGGGGAGGCAAACACTTAGAATAATCAGAAAAGGGAATAAAATGACAGCTGGGGGAAAGTCTAGGTCAGGAGAGTTCTCATCAGGGGTCAGCAGGACTGTTTTTTTTTCTCTCACTTAGCTCTGCAGGGTGTTGGAATTGCTGCCATTTGAGGTCAGCTGAGGGAGGTCAAAAATGGCTGCTGCACAAGCAGTGATGATGGAACAGCTCTGCTTCTTTCCAGGGCAGCTGCTTTCTCAGTAGAGGCTGAGGGGAAAGAGCTGGGCTTCTCTTTCCCTGCCTTGATGATTCTGCACCCTGGGGGACTGGCTGCTGCCAAGCGACAGTGGCCATATATCTTCAGCAACACACTCAGAAATGGCTTACATGGCTTCAAGTATATTCTTGCCTTATTTTTCTCTGATTACCCATATGATTAAAAATAAGAAAGGTGGAAAATACATTCCTATGTACTCAGCACATTCAGTTGCTTGCGTGCATTTGTTTGTGTGTATGCTCTCTCTGAATGTACACACTGCAGTTGTCGTCCTCTGTCCAAGACACACTGTTTGTTTGTTTGTTTTACTGCCTTTGACCTTTTGCCATGTGCTGGCTATGCATGTTCTAAATACCGGTAATTTATTTTTCAAACTTCTTTTTCCAGTCTTTTCTGTCTTTGGAGGATAATATAGGACAAAGTTCAAACAGTTAAATCTTGAGGTAAAGTGAGACACTAACATATTTTTAAAAAGTCCAAACTCTACTAGAAACAGAAGCAATACTTTATTTTATTTAGAATTTATAACTGAAGAAACCAATGGAAAAAGTTATGTCCTGAGTCCTGGGCCAAAGAGAAGTTCAGTTGGAAAGCAGGAAATATTTTCTTCAATAAGGTATAAAATGGCAATCAATGGTGTGGTGCCATACGCACTCACCAAAGAAACCCAAAAAAGCTTGGCAAACAATGTCTGCCAGAAAGGTTATGGCAACAGTATTCTGGGTTGCCAAAAGGAGTATTGCTAGTGAAGTTCATGGAGTGAGGTTCGACCATCAATTCAGAAGTCTGCTGTGAAATGTTATGAAAACTCATATGAGCCATCCATAACAAGTGTCAGGGCATGCTGACTTCTGGTGTTCACAATAATGCTTACCCACACACCTTTAGACGCACCCAAGAACTTTTGAAGCACTTCCGTTATGATATTTTTGATCACCCCACCATAGCCCAGATTTGGTGCTGAACGACTACCACTTCTTCAGGCACATGAAACAATGGCTTGTGTCACACTGCTTTGACAATGACAATGCGCTTCACAATATTGTTAAAGGGTGGCTTCATTCCCAGGCAGGAGATTTTTTTGCAGAAGGAATTAAACACTTGTTTGAATATAAATGAAGATTAGTTTAAGAGGGATGAACCCCTCAAGTAATATATTAAGCCTTCTTTCTTTTTTCTTTCATGTTTGGTTTTTTGACATGAGAAATATAAAAATGTTGGGATGGTTTATATAAAAGAAATGTTTTCTTTGTTTTGTCTTTTTCTCTCTCTCTCTTATTTTTCTTTAAGATATGAGAAATGTAAAAATGTGATGGCTTGTATGAGAAAAAAGACTTAAATACTTAAGTGTAACTAATTTTGAGAAAATCTTAACCAGTAAGAATGTTTTGAATATTGTGGGGAAAACAAATTTAAATAAGAATGTAAACAGGATTTATGACGAGGCAATCAAGATGATCAATGAAAAGAAGCTTTATATTGATGTTAATACTTGCAGAAACATGAGAAAACTGTTTATATTTAATTGTTATTTATTTAAGAACTGTATTAATTTAAGGGCAAAAGAGAATATTATTGGAAGAAGAGGAAATCAAGTAAAGCTATTATATGGACTATAAGGTAAAGGTAAAGCTTCCCCTGCACATGCGTGCTAGTTGTTTCCAACTCTAGGGGCCGGTGCTCATCTCTGTATCAAAGCCGAAGAGCCAGCGCTTGTCCGAGGACGTCTCCGTGGTCATGTGGCCGGCATGACTAGACGCCAAAGGCGCATGGAATGCTCTTACCTTCCCACCATAGTGGTCCCTATTTTTCCACTTGCATTTTTACGTGCTTTCAAACTGCTAGGTTGGCAGAAGCTGGGACAAGTAACAGGTGCTCACTCTGTTACGTGGCACTCGGGATTCAACCCGCCAAACAATTTATAGAAAATAATTGTTATTGATTGTTTTTTAAACACTAATCCAGACCAAATATTAAGATATATGTTAAAAATCAATAAAACATTTTTTTTGAAAAAAAGAATTTCAGACCTTGTAAGATGTTATGACAAGTGCCTCAATTTGAATAGTGATTATGTCAAAAAGTAATGTAATGTTGTAGTTTTCTAATGTGTATAATAAAAGTTCTGTATCTGCGAGTGTCTGTCATTGATAATCAAATGGAGGTTTATTTCTGAATTACCTTCGCATAATAGCAATAGATATACCATTGGACTATCTGAAGAACTAGATTAAAGACAGATCATCTTGGAGAAATCTATGTCCTCATGCTCATAATCAATAAATTCCTCCATTATTGAGTCTTTTTTCTTCTATATTTTCTCTGATTGTTCAGTCGATGTGTTAAATTTTCAATGGACTAAACATATTCAAAACTGCACAAAGCAATGCTCTATTTAGCTACGGATAAACCTGTTTGGCTTTTCTCAAACAGCTAAACAAGGTTAAGTCTGGTTAATACTTAACGAGATGGCACAGAAACTTAATGACACTGGAACTGCCAGCCAGAAATGGTTTGAAGTCAGCTCCACAAGATGGGTTGAGCTCCCGCCACTTGCTCTCCAGCTCCTGCCCACCCAGTAGTTTGAAAGCATACAATATTGCAAGTAGATAAATTGGTACCACTTTGGTGGGGGGGAAACGTAGCTTTTTGTGTGTGCAGAGAGTAGAAGATGGCACTGGACCTTGCTGGACACGAAGCAATGCAACACAAGATGAGGCAAGGCAAGGCAAGACTGGCAGAGGAGCCCAGAATAGCCAGCAACCAGAGTGCCACTAATCATCTGTTTATAAACTAGTTTGCCCAAGGAGGAGCACACAAGTGCTGAACAGAATGAACTAGCAATTTAGGCTGTCAGGACTGCATTGTGTCTAGCATTTGTAGATTTCCCTGACATTGTATACCATATGCTAAATAAACAAATAAATAGACAAAAAGGAAAAAAAAGAAACCAGAATGAGGTAGTAGCAAACCACTTCCAATCTGTTACCAAGATAACGTGATGGACATACTCATGAAATCATGAGGCAATGAGTTTGATCACAGGATATTTCATTTCATTTCATTGCTTCTAGTTAAACAACTATTTTCTATTATTTAATAATTGCCATTTCACAGATAGTTGTTTTTATTACAATATTTTGGCACATTGTTCAAAATATCAATCAACTTTTCTTCTTTGTGAAGATTACCTCTCAGATAAATTACACAAATCTGACAAGTAATTGGTGAAACTCATTATTTCTTTTTTCCTACTATTGACTTAAAATAGAAGTAATTTAATACATCTCTAAAATTGTATCAGCCTTAGTATTTACTTCAAATCAATAATCTGAAGACCTTAATGCAGCTGAGTAAACAAGACCTTTTATGGGTTGGATGTATTTTGTTAGATTTATTTGATCTGTTTTTTTATTGCAAATCATATTATTTTTCACTAAAATGCTTTATTATGAAGATATAATATTGATTTACGATGGTGCCATATAAATGTATTGCTCTGTCTAGTTTGTCTGAAGTAGAGAAAAACAACTTTTCACAAAGATAGACACATTACAGAGCACTTAGTGGCATTGTCATCTTACCATATTTTTCCATACAATTATGCAGAACTTAGTCTATTATTTCTGGTCTTCACATAATGATCTTCTATGTAATGTCATGTTATGTTATGTTGTGTTTTGTGTTAGCCCTGCTTTATCAGTAGTGTTTTCATCTTGCAAATTATTTACAGCTGCTGTTGGTCTGTTCTCTCTGAGCTGTTCAGGCCCATCATGATACGAATTTCTGTGATCGACTGCAAACAGCCAATCTTTGATAGGCCAGTTATCTGGTGTTCCCTGATTGGCTAATGGCTGAAATATCATCCCATGAACTCTGGACAGGGGAAGACTGAGGGGACTTGGAGAGAGAGGTACTGTGGTCTCAAGTGGGGGGGAAATTTGAATTACTGCAAGGAAGCAGAACTACAGATCCCAGCCACTCAAAGGGGGAAAAGGAACAGTCAATCCCTGAAGGAAGGACTGGAAAAAGGTGTGTGTGTGTGTGGGGGGGAAAGGACTGGGTGGGGTAGACACAGCGGTGTACTCAGGGAAGAATTGCAGGCATTCTGGGCTGTGGGCTGAATTCCTGCTGCCATAAGAGATATAACAGAATAACAGTTGGAGGAGACCTTGGAGTCCTCTAGTCCACAGGTCTACAACCCGCGGCTCCAGAGCTGCATGCGGCTCTTTCAGCCATCTCCTGCGGCTCCCAGTCCTCTGCCATGTGCAGTCCAAAAAAAAAAGTAGGACTAAAAAAGTTCAACCAATCAATTCAAATATGCATGGTAGCTGCATATCTCGCCTTGGCTTCACTCTTCAAACCCTGTTCTGCGCATGTGCGCATGTACGTGCATGTGAACACATTTTTTGCGGCTCCTAGTTTTTCCTTTTGTGAGGGAACCGGTTCCGAGTGGCTCTTTCACTGTTTCAGGTTGCTGACCCCTGCTCTAGTCCAATCCCCTGATCAAGCAGGAGACCCTATACAACAAGTGGTTGTCCAATCTCGACTTGAAAACCTCCAGTAATGGAGCACTCACAGCTTCTGAAGGCAAGCCGTGACAATCGTAGCCGGGGTGGAGCTTGGAAGTGGCTGTGTTCCACTTTCAGCTGCAGTTTCCAGATTTATTCTCTCTGACTAGAGAGGACTATTATCATAATTAAAGCCTCACAAATCCCCACAAGGTGTATTAGTGCATTTGGGCCAGGAGGGCTGGTCATCTGAAAAGAGAGACAGAAGTAGCTCCTTTGGGAGTAAGCAAGTTATATTATGCTATGCTACGCTACGCTATGCTATGTTACGCTACGTTATGCTTTATGTCATTTATGTCTAAGGAGTTCCCTATAATTTTATCCTAACAACCTATATTATAAAGGTAAAGATTCCCCTGCACATGCGTGCTAGTCATTTCCGACTCTAGGGGCCGGTGCTCATCTCCGTTTCAAAGCCGAAGAGCCAGCGCTTGTCCGAGGACGTCTCTGTGGTCATGTGGCCGGCATGACTAGACGCCAAAGGCGCATGGAACGCTGTTACCTTCCCACCGTAGTGGTCCCTATTTTTCTACTTG
Organism: Vipera ursinii; assembly: GCF_947247035.1. Taxonomy (NCBI): domain Eukaryota; kingdom Metazoa; phylum Chordata; class Lepidosauria; order Squamata; family Viperidae; genus Vipera; species Vipera ursinii. The sequence continues at coordinate 242,008,522 of NC_139513.1, forward strand.
CATTTTTACGTGCTTTCGAACTGCTAGGTTGGCAGAAGCTGGGACGAGTAACAGGCGCTCACTCTGCTACGCGGCACTCGGGATTCGACCCGCCAAACTGCCGACCTTCCGATCAACAAGTTCAGCGTCCTAACCCACTGAGCCACCGCGTCCCTTCTACAACCTATATTAGATAACCTGAAAATACAGGTAGTCCTCAACTTACAACAGTTCATTTAGTGACGGTTCAAAGTTACAACAGCACTAAAAAAGTGAGCTATGACCATTTTTCACACTTACGACTATTGCAATACCCCCATGATCAAAATTTGGATATTTGGCCGCTGGTTCATATTTATGGTGGCTGCAGTGTCTGAGGGTCAGGCTTTTGTGAACAGTGTCTGAGGGTCAGGCTTTTGCGAACTTCTGACCAGCAAAGTCAATGAGGAAGCTAGATTCACTTAACAACCTTGTTACTAACTTGACAACTGCAATGATTCATTTAACAACGGTGGCAAGAAACTCATTAAATAAATTTCTCACTTAACCAACATAAATTTTGGACTCAACTGTGGCTGTAAGTTGAAGACTACCTGTAATTTCCCCCGATAAACCCAGTGAGCTTCATCCTTGAATTGAGGCTTGAAGCAGTTCTCCCCAGCCCCAGCCCATCCTATTGAACAAGAGAGACCTGACAGTTCTGTAAAGCATTATAACTGCATTACCACCCCAGCATGGTTTTATTTGGAAGTGCAGCAGATGGTGCTGGACAGAAGATCCCCATTTTTGCTGAATGGCTATAAGTTTAAAATGTCTGAACAGGAATATAGTTTCTTTAAGCTCTTATGGAAGAATGAGTGGGGCTTCTGGACTGCTAGAATTTGCTCTTAAAGATGCTGTGTCAACAAATAAAAATAGAGTGAGCAAAGGCATTGGGCAAGATTCATAAAAACAAACTTCCTGTACATGAATTTTGAAAATTTGTGGGTTTTTTGGTGTGTGTGTGTGTGTGTGTGTGTGTGTGTGTGTGTGTATTTATGATAGCATTACAGTTGACCCTGGCATTCTTTTATTTGTTTACTTATTTATTTCATTGTTGCATGCACAGTCTAACTTTTCCCAGAGAATGGGTGGTAACTTACAAAGGAGGTTTCTCCCAGTTTCATCAATAATATGCCTGTGGCTTGCATGTTTGCAGGGTATGACTGTCAAGTACGGATGGCAGCTACAAATGACTGAATGCTAAAATTTTGTGTATCACATGGGCAACACACATTAAAAAATGGGCAAAGCTTAAAATGTTTGAATGTATGAATCTTGAGTCGAGGTAGGATAAGTTTAGGTCAAAACTGGGTTAAAGCCAATTGGTGACCGGAATCTGTGTTTCTTTCCAACTCAGTAGATAATCTACAAAAACTAATATATGATGAGAGGCAACATGTCTGAAGGGGTCTAATATTTTCCTTCCTCTGCACAAAAACTACTCCTATTTTAGAGATTAGGTTGATGAATTGATTGTTTCCTGAAGGTTCCCCCTGGGATTCAGGTTGGGAATAAAACTAGGCACCAGTCCAGATGTCTTTCACTGCACCATGTCAAAGTTTACATTTAACAGCACAAATGCTTAATGTGATACAGTGAAAAATGAAGCATGTAATATGCAACTCCTAGTTGAAAACAAGCTTATGCAAGGGTGTTGTTGCAAAAGGCAAATCGTTCAGACTGTGATTTCAAATACATTGCAGTAAAATTCCCATCTGGTTGAGATTACATTTAAAATAAATATTTACATGGAATTCTGGAGAAAAATATGTGCTTTAAGCAAAAACGGAACTCTTGGGAGTTGTAACTCATTAATTGCCACTTGGTGTTTAATAGGCTGCCTTTTAAAAAAAAAACACCAGAAGATGAATAATACACATTACTGTGATGTTGAGGAAGAAGCAGTCAGTTCTGCTGTTAAGAAACTGGAAGGATCTGAACATGTAAATGGAAACAGGAATCTAGTCTGATTCAGATGATCAGCAACATTTCCTAAAGTGTAACCAACTGGAAATCCAGTTCCCATTGAACTGCTTTATTTGCAGCACATTTGTGCTTTCAAAAAAAAATATGCTTAAAACAAGTAGATGAACATTTTAAGTTATATCAAGTGGTACCATTTTGGAAGCAGAACAAAACTGGGCATTTATAAAGTCAGTTGCAGTTGTGTGGCAGGAAAGAAAGAAAGAAAGAAAGAAAGAAAGAAAGAAAGAAAGAAAGAAAGAAAGAAAGGAAGGAAGGAAGGAAGGAAGGAAGGAAGGAAGGAAGGAAGGAAGGAAGGAAGGAAGGAAGAAAGAAAGAAAGAAAGAAAGAAAGAAAGAAAGAAAGAAAGAAAGAAAGAAAGAAAGAAAGAAAGAAAGAAAGAAAAGAAAGAAAGAAAGAAAGTCCCCAATGAGTGAACTAATCACCAATATTTGTGGGTAACAGAATATGGATGATTTTTCCAGTAGGTTCATCAGAGTTTCCAAGGAAAACTTTTTAAACATTCTGTTATCAAAGTTCTATTCCACGCATGTCAAACTCGCGACGTCACGTGACGTATCGCGACGTATCGAGACTTTCCCCCCATTGCCGGCAATCGGGAGGGTGCGGTTTCATTGAGATGCATCCGGCCCGCAGGCCGGCAGTTTGACATGCCTGTTCTATTCGTTTTGTATGATATGAACTGACTCTGGAGAAAGGCATCTCCAGGAGGTTAGGAACAGAAGGCCAAATTCAAAAGAAGGACAATTGGTACATAGCAGTATTATGAAGTCACAGGTCTTGCACAAGCCTGGACAAAGCTGTCCAAAGATGAATTTCAATAGGAGAAATTTATGGAAGAACAGAATTACCCCATATCTCCACCTCCTTGCCAAAACATTCACTGTCCCAGATAATAAGATACCTAGGCATCCGGTACACACATCAGAATTTGAATACTTTCAAGGATAGCCTTTCTCTATTCTGTTGTAAGTCCTGTACAGGTAATTAATTACCTGAATTCATGAATGTTCAAAGTGAGGCTAGGATCAGAAACAGGGTGCTTATAACCATCATGCCTTTCCTATTTTTCACTCTCACAAAGCCACAGTTTATCTTAGTTGAACTGCAAAGTCTAAAGGGGAGTTCTAGGAATATTAATCTGAATGTGAGTCAGATCTCCTTCCAATCTGGAATCCTACAGTACTTTATAAAGGCACTGTATTGTTGCGATAAATATTTTTCATATGGCCAACGCAGAAACTTTTGCTTTTTTGTGAATGTAGTTCAGTTTCATAGCAGAACTCTTAGGAAAAACTAATTCATATTTCACGGAACATTTTGTGAAATAATTTTGAATCTGAATCCATTCTCTTTTGGTATACAAATTTTATTGTTGTTAAAATATAAAAATACAATCTAAGACCAGGAGAGGGCGGTGAAGCCTAATAAATAAAACGATTTTTGCAAAGTAGAAACTGCTGAATAAACTAAGAATTAGGTCCTTTTTGCTTCTTTTTTTTTTTGAGGAGGGGGTGGGGGTATCATTACCATGGCAATATATATTTGCCCTTGTCCCAGTAGATCATTCATACAAAGTTTTGCTTCTGGCTGTGAACTTAATAACACTTGTCATCATAACTTTATTGGGAAGGCATGTACGTGAAGACAGTCTTTGAGATGAAAGGAAAATCACGTTTAAGCAATCCGGTGGCTGGTTTGGGGAGCTTTATGTGGAGCAGATGGGGAATAAAGTGTTTAACTGGACAGTGTCCCAGATTAAATTCCATGGAAGAACTTGTACTTAGTAAAAATATTCCATGCATTTTTAGGAACCCTCTGTTCCAAAATATAACCACTTCTTTCTTCTTCTAACTCTCGCTCTTTGATATATGAATTTCGAAGTCATTATTTAAAATGACTGGCCATTTGATGAAATCCAAAAAGGAAAAAAAATCACATTTATTAATGTTTCTCCAATACTGTAATAAAGAAGCTGGACACTCACATCTAGAAACAGTCTAGACTTAAACTTCTATAAATTGGAGTGCTGGTCAAGGCTTATAATTTTCTTTGTTTTTCTTCTGAGGGACACACCCTTTCAACAGATAATGTAACTTATAATTTCACAGGCCGAGTCAGTTATTTTCCTTCTTTTTCTTTTATGGGAGAAAATGGCTTTGGTCAGTGTGAAAATAAACCTGTTCTAATCCCTGCTGAATGTTTGTCTTCATTTTGCAGTTTTACAGTCATACTCCAGAAGTTTTGGGAAGTGAAAACAGGTGTGTTACATTTAAGCAGAATAACCCTCTGCTTATTGTGGAGAAGGAGATAAATGTTATTTGATATTGGTGAAATGTATCCCATACAGACTCAGCTCAAGATGGGAGAGGGGAAAAACCAAAATGGAGTTGATGGAAAGATTTTATGAATGATACATATAGTCATAATATTCCCTGAAAAATCATGACAAATGAACAGACACAGTGTTAATGACAATGCCTACAGGCTGATGTGGAGATTTCTCCAGGATGTAAACCTTACTGCCACATATGCACTCACAGATAAAATGATGGGTCAGGCAGGAAAGCCCAGTCCACAGCTGGTAAAATAGTTTTGTTTTGTTTCAAATCAAGTTGGATTCTGTAATTTGCCCATGTAAAGTAAGTTTGCCTAATTCTGGGGAGGCTTTTGACTTCTAGCCTACAACTCTGCAACTTTATGGGGGATTCCCACCTGAGTACAGGTAACCACAATTGAGCCCAAAATTTTTGTTGCTAAGTGAGACCGTTGTTAAATGAATTTTGCCCCATTTTACAACCTTTCTTGCCACAGTTGTTAAGTGAATCACTGCAATTGTTAAGTTAGTATCAGGGTTGTAAAGTGAATCTGGCTTCCTCATTGATTTTGCTTGTCAGAAGGTCACAAAGAGTGATCACATGATCCTCGGACACTGTAACCGTCATAAATATGAATCAGATGCCAAGCATCCGAATTTGGATCACATGACCATGAGGACACTGCAACAGTCATAAGTGTGAAAAATGGTCATAAGTCACTTTTTTCAATGATGTAACTTTGAATGGTCACTAAATTAATTTTTCTAAGTCAAGGACTACCTGTACTAACCAGTGTTGACCTTAGTTAGTTTTTCAAGACAAGTCAAAATCTATTAGGTGTTACTATATAGCTTATATAGTAATCAGCCACCTGAGTCTTTAATTCTGTTTTGTGGGATTAAATAACCCAAATGAGCGAACGCAGTTAGAACTATTGCAATTTGTTAGAGCCTGTCTGTCTCTCTGTGTGTGTGTTATGTATGTGCATTGTGAAGTGGCTTTTGGTTTGATTTTCGTATCACTGCCTTTCACAGCTGTTAAGTTACTTGACATCCTGCTTGAGTATGCAGGGCTTATAGGAATAAAGCTTTGGCTGCCGGATGACTTTCCTTATGTTACAAACAATGTATCAAATCTTTATTTTTATGGACGTCTTTATTGAGGTCATCATATGTTATTATTTATCAAGGCTCCAGTTGGGCTTGAAAGATATTCCAGCTATATTTCTGTTTCTAATAATGCTGCTACAGTAGGCAAGGTGGTTGTAAAGGGAACAAAAGAATTCTTTGACCTTAACTAATTCTGTAATTTTTTTCTTTAAAAATTGCTAATCATGTCCTGTCAACATTTATAAAGCGTTTCCCCCCCATAAATACTATAAACTGGTTCTGTGCCTACCTATTGTCAAGCCCATGTGCTGATAAGTGCTGATAATTGCTCTTGAGATTCTCTTGCTGTTTCATCAAGTATATTACTAAAATTCTAGGGCCAGTAATTAATTACCTCTCAAGAAGACTTCCTGAAATTCTTTGCCCTCTTCCTCGGCTCTTGTGATATATTCTTGGACTGAATTTTACGTTCTTTATGTGAATACAGGCCAATGGAAAATATGTTAAAATTGGAGTTTGGAAATAATTTTGACACATTTCTGTAGCTTTATTTCAGTCACTGAATTGAAATGCTGTGATGTGGAGTTAAGTGAAAATCAGATGGAATATTATAATTGTCAAAAATTGTTGTGGAATATTTATTTAATTTATATTCCATCTTTTTTTTATAAATAAGGCAGTGAACATATTTAACCTTCCATCCTCCTCCTATTTTTCCCACAACAACCCTATGAGGTGGGTTGGGCTGAGAAAGAGTACGATACTCAGTATCATACTGAGAAACAGTATGATAGGCAAAAATTTACAGATTTTTAAAAAATGTCAGAAACAAAAGGCACAGATTAATATCATCACTACCATGATCATGATCACTTTTCCTTTCTTGCTTTCGGACTGCAAACTTACTCTTATTCTCTTATCACCTTAACAGTATTTGTGCATTACAGAACCCTCAGTGTTCACAATGGGAGTTCTCTGATTAAATCCTGCATTATATGCTTATCCATGGGAAAACATTGACCTTTGTGTATTACGATCAGTTTAGGCTACATTTAATTGGCTTTTTTCAGTGCTAATGATAATTGACATAGGTCCAGTTGTTTTAATTTTAGACTATTTTCCAGTTACGATGAATACCTTGTCACCTGAATTGCCTATAAACAGCATCCAATGAGAGATGAAACTTGTTAAACATATGCTTGATTCTTGTAGTTCCTCAATTATAGAAATAGCCAAAAGAAAAAGGGAGAACTTTGGTAAAGTTGTAAAGGCAATAGTGAATGCTCCTTTACAATCATAATACTGGAAAAGAATGTAATTATTCTTCCTAAATCTCTCTGTAGATCAGGGATGTCAAACTGCTGGCCCATGGGACAGACACGTCATCCACAAGCCATGCCCACCCCATTACCGGTAATGGCAAAATAGTCCCGATACGTCTCGCGACGTCACAAGTTTGACATGTCTGCTGTAGATGATTATTTCCAGCCAATCTCCAATATTCAGTTATTTGGAAAATGCTGGACTTTTATGGTGGGATTTCAGTTCCAGCAGGGTTGGCATGGTGGCTCAGTGTTTAAGACTCTGGGCTTGTCAGCTGGAAAGCTAGAAAGCTGGCAGCCCAGGTTTGAGACCGAGCTCCACGTGACGGGGTGAGCTCCTGTCCTCACCCCAGCTCCTGCCAAACTAGCAGCTTGAAAGCATACAAATGCAAGTAGATAAATAGGTGCCACTTTTGGGGGAAGGTAACAGCAGTCCATGATGTTATGCTGGCCACATGACCACGCAATGCCTTCAGATAGTGCTGGCTCAATGGCCTTGAAATGGAGATGAGCACTGCCCCCTGTAGTTGGAAACAAGTAGCAGAGTAAAATCTGCAGGGACTACTTTACCTTTTTTTTTTAACCTTCAGTTCCAGTTTTCTGAATTAGACAACTATCAGTATTGACTGCTACATTTTCAGGCCAGGTTATAAAACAGTACCTACTTTGTGGATGTTCATGCTGGAACATAAAAAGGAAGTCTGGCTCCATATTGAGATTCAAGGTGCTGGTGATGACCTATAAAGCCCTTAATGGCTTGGGTCCGGGATATTTGAGGGAACACCTGCTGCCAGCATCAAGCTCCCTTCGTCCAGTGCGCTCCCACAGGGAGGGTCTTCTCAGGGTGCCGGCGGTTAAAGATTGCCGGCGGGTAACACCCAGGGGTAGGGCCTTCTCAGTGGGCGCGCCTGCCCTTTGGAACCAGCTGCCCACGGAAATTAGGACTGCCCCCGAAATCCGTTCATTCCGCCGGGACCTGAAGACCTGGCTCTTTGAGCTCTCTGGCCCAGGCTGAGAATTTTTTAATTTTTAATTTTAACTGGGTTTTTATTTTTTCTCAGGGTTTCATTTAATCTTTTTTAATTTTGTTTTAACTTTTGTATTGATCTTTTTTTTTAAATACCCTGTAAACCACCCTGAGTCCTTCGGGAAAGGGCGGTATATAAATCTAAATAAAATAAATAAATAAATAAATAATATTGCTCATCTGCACCTTTCCATGGATTTTGAAATCATCAGCTATGGTAATCTCCATGACCACAGCTCCAATGGGACTTGAAAATATGGTTGTTTCATTATTCCTGAGAATGGCAATCTCCATAGGAGATTGTGAAAGACTTCAGCTTAACCCCAAAGCTGCTTTTTCATGAGGCAACTGGACTTCCTTGTTTTTCTTTGAAGATGTTTCACTTCTCATCCAAGAAGCTTCTTGAACTGAATGACTGGATGACCGAGAATCTCCATAGACGTCTGCTTAATGTTACAGAGGTTGGTTTAGGGTACTCCTCAAAAGAGGTTATCCAAATCTGGAGATTCATTGTGTTCTCTTTTTTCTCATAAATCCAAGAAAACTCTTTACATTCAAGAATTATGTATAATATTGTTATTTCACACAAACTAGCATACAAACTAAGGTTAAGCCAGACATACTCCTGTTTTAATTGAAAAGCAATCAGGGAACGAGGATTCAGTTTGTTGTAGATGAGATTCAATTTTCCTTGGAGATTTAGATTTGTCACTTGAGTTAACTCATAGATCCAGCATGAATATGGATGTCCAAATTGTAGATTGTTGGGGATGTGTTTGCAGAGATAAGGCTAATTCACCAACTGCCCATTCCAGGAGATGTCACAGCTGGTCATCATGACACACAATCTGATTATATTTCATATGAATCTGTATGATATTTGCAGGTGGGACATGTGGAAGAGTAAGCTGCTTAGAAAAATTGTGGGTATCTGGGCTGCCTTCTTCCCCTCCTATTTGAGCCTTCTCCTCAGCCTCAGTGTGGAAGATATCAATAAAACTGTAACTTTGAAACAGGTATAGAAAAAGGCACATGATGTGTAAGCTCTGCAGCCACCAACAAACATAGTAAAGAATGAGAATAAAATTATTTTTCATTCAAAGGGAGTGAATGGTCCAGAGGAAAAGAAGTATAGAGTGTGGGAAGACAGCACCCCCCCCCAGAGAAGGAAATATTTTCAGGGATATTAAAAAGGCAGAATGTTATATTTCCCCAAAGGATCTTAAAGGCAGAAAGAAAAGCAGGCCCAGTTTTTCTTAATAGCCCCAGGCAGAAGCCAGCTCTGTAGAAATGCAGATTTGATAATCCCATTCAGAAAGACTGAGGCCCCATTCATGAGCAAATGCTACCTGCAGAAACCCATTCAAGACAGGATCTTTTGAAATCCCTTGGAGCAAAATTTGATAGCTAACAATAATAGAGTGATAGAATTAGAACCAGCAACCCCTCACCCCCAAAAATCCAACATAGGACATAGCCATCAGCCCCAGCCCCAGGGAAGCAGGATATGACCTTTAGGACATAATAGGATTAACCCACCAGCATCAGAATACCAAAAAGAAACACTCAAAAGCTCAGGTCAAAGTTCATGCCACAGGAACAGGAACAACTCCAAATACAAAAGCCCAGGAAGGTATAAAACCCCACCACTCCCAGCACCATGTGGTCAGCCACCGCAGAAACCTGCTGCTATCACTGAAGTTTCTGGCAACTCAATAAACAAGAACCTTCTTTCCTAAAGCAGTCTTCATTTTGTTTGTTCCTGGCTTGGACTGAATCCTAATGAAGACTTTTCTTTCAATAAGAGGCAAAGCAAAGCACAATACAACATGGAAAGATGCATGGTGGCCATTGTGAGGCAAACAAATTCTTAGAGGAGTAGAAGCATGTTAGCAAAATACAAACATAGAAGGAATGTGCACCACTTGAGGCAATATTGAAATGCTTAAATGTCAATAAGCTTTATCAGTTTTTTATGGCAACATATCTACTATGTTTCTGTTAAGACAATTACTCTTTCTTGAAGAAGGTAACAGTAAAAGAGTGGAAAAATAACTTCAGGTTTACTAATTATGACTTACATCATTTATTACCTATGCATATTTATGACTGAATCTTTTTCTCCTCTTTTCCTGAAATGTAAAAAAAATGAAGGCATCCTTTTGTCTGTAGAGGTCCCCTCCCATTGTTTTTTGGAAGAAGTTCTTCCAATCCATATTGTTAAATAAATACTGAATTGACCCTTGATTATTGGCTTTTGGATTCTGTGTTTGATTCCACACCATTAACAGAGAAGAAAAAACAAAAAATCCCAGAGAGAAGAACTCAGACGGAACAGGATTTGTAAGAAGAAAACAGTGCTAGTAATACTATAGAATGTAGTATAATAGAGTAATGGTTATAGTAATAATAATAATGTAGCAATAATAGCAACAGGAAAAATACAGGATAGAGACAATAGAAAACACTCACATATAGAGTTGTAGGTTTCACACTTACAGCTTTTTAAAATAAAATAAAATAAAATAAAAAATAAAACGTCTCCCCAGCCATTATAGGGAGATACTAAAAAGTTCCTGTCCAGAGGCCAGTAGTTTTGTAGCTCTTTCGAGTTTGGATTAGTCTAATTATGTATATTAAAAAAAAAGAATGACAAGGTATACTTAAAGTGGCCAATCGACATCAGATAGTAGTAGAACATTCCATTCCACTCCATATTCCATTCCATTATTGCAACAGCTTCTCTAGATACTTGTTTCAGAGCTAAGTTTATAGCGCTGGTTTTAATTTATAAATGGTGTAAAATTTAAAAGCAGATTATTTGAAACAACACATTTTCCAATTTGAGCTTTCCCATATGGATGTTCCTTAGAAGAAGCTTTTCATAGTCCCATCTTTCTTAGAGGCATATTCGGTGGAAATATGAGAAAAAGATCTTCTGTGACTCGGCTATGAAACTCTTTGCCAAAGAAAGCCAGAATATTTATCCCTCTTGATCTTTTATTGGCAGACAATGACATTTTTATTCAGACAAGTTTTGGCTGTAACAGGTTTTAATCATCTGGATGTTGCTTTTTAAATAAAATAAAATAAAAATAATCATACACCCTACTTTATTTCAACTTTGTTATTTAATGTTATATATATATATTTTAAAAAATCTTTTTATCTGTGTTTTATAGTTAGCTTCTTTCAACAACATTTTTTGTGCAAATGCATGGAAGAAATCTAATAGAAACAGAGATATGTCTATGCATATCTCATAGATATGTCTATGAGTGTCCAGTATAATTTATTCTGCACTGGTTAAGCTATAACTGGACCTCTTATCCGGTTTTAAGACCCCTATTTAACCAGAAAAGTACATAGAGACACTGGAACAAAAGAGGACAACCAGAAATTGTGCAGGTTTTAGGAATCTCTAAGGAGTGAAGGGAAAAGATTAAGAAAAGACATGATGGATGCAGGGATGAAGCTGGTTCTGTGACACCTGCAGCATCTGCTTCTTCCGGGGTATCGGTAGGAAAGGGGCAGTATAATGCAATATAATACTGCTTTCATCCCTCCTGCTTCCTTCCACGAATGCCATTGAACAGTTTATTTTCTATAGAAGAGAATGAAGAGTCCAGAGAATTAGATGGAGCTTAAATATTGAGAGAAATTTCAAAAGGTGTTCAGGATGTGCTGCTGCATGGGAATTTACAAGATTGCTGCTATTGCATTCTGTACTGTAAATCCTTTTTTCTTTTTTTACAAGGGGTTGGTCTATGTCAACTATTTGCATCTAGTGACAAGTGTACCATGGGTGAAATGACGAAGGAGTCTTTGTGAGACCTAGCTCCTCAAGTCTGTTCAGGCTAAGGGAACAACAAAGAAGAAGAATAAAGATATCTGCAGATGTATACGCTGAGGCAGGTAGGCATAGTCATTCTGGTTATGACAAAATGGAGAATTTAGTTCATTTGTTCCTGAGATTCTAATCAGGAAATGAAACAATAGGCTTCTCACTGAGAAATAAGAGTAATTGTGGCATTTTTCATAAAATTATCCCTTTGTATTTTAATATTAGTGAAATAAAAATTATTGTCAAAAGTATTATTGCAAATTTTATAAGTTTACTGTAACCAATAAATATAATATCAAATACAAATTACAATAATGCATAGTGTTTCTTGGGGGAAAATGTGTTTTCTTTCATTCTGGGTAGAATCTAGGCTCTTTGACAGGGGTCTTCAAACTTGGCAACTTTAAGACTTGTGGACTTCAACTTACAGAATTCCTGCAGCCACCCACCACCAAATATTTCTGTAATAACACTTCATTTAGTCTCAATCTAAAAGTTGTGGATTTTCTCTTAAATACCAAGCTGACAGGGGTTGTGGCCAGAATAAGTCTTTGGTCTTTCTGAAAAGTAAGTATATTCCCTAGACGGACCATACTTCACCAAGAACAGATTGCCCATCATATTTTTTTAAAAAAAGACTTTGGTAATTTGCCTTGGTTACATTTAATTTCTTTATCTGAAGTTCAATCAAGTTGTGGGGTGACAATCCACAAGCCAGTCAAGAAAACCTCCATTTCAGTTATTTACTGGCAAGGAGTGACAATCCAGGACACTTGATTTCTGTTTTCCTCTGTCAATCCAGAGGAAGAAAGAATGGAACTATTGTCTATGTAACAAAAAAAGATTAGTCATTATCTCCAAGAATGGCAGTGACATCTAAACCACCATTTTCCTCACCAGAAATCCTATGGATTGATTGAATATGCCACCCATCCAGTGTTGGGATTCATACAGTTCACACCAGTTCAGCAGAACCGGTAACTAATTTTTTGTTGCCCAGGCCCAGAATGGACAACTGGAAGCGGCATCCACACAGAGACCCCGTTGTTCACATATTTGAATCCCATCACTGCACCCATCCCACAGTTCAAGGTGATTCTAGAAGATGACACTGATCTTCAATTAAAAAGAAGTAGGGTAAAAATATTTAAAGTAAAATAATTATAAATCTTCATTAGAAAAGCCTGGCTCATGTACTAAACCTTGGAAAGCATTTGTGCTACTGCTAAGCGATGGTTTCTTTTACCTGCCTTTTTATAGTACCATTTTAATTAAAGAGTAAAAAAAAATAACACTATTAGCCTCTTGATCATGTTCAATCATCAAAATAAATTATGTTCATGTAATTAAAAATATTCAAAGAAAATATTCAACCACATCTATTTTCTTCCTGAGAATGATAATTGTCACTGCTAACCTACATACAAATGGCTAGAAGCTCAGTCTTTCCAGCATAGAAATGGAGAAGTTAAAATACTGGATAGTGTTCAGTGGGTTGAATCTGCATAAATACTTAATTGTAGTCTGAATCAGCTATCGAAATGACTATTCATATGCAATATGAAATGCAAATTTTAACAAATCTATCACTTCGATCAAAATTCCTTTTTCTTCCTTAATACTTTTTAAATAAAATGACTGATTTAATCACCTACTATGTTTCAAATAAAAAAAGTGCTGCTTAGAAAATGAAAAACATATTTTACTTGAATTCCAGAAAAGCAATAGCAGAAGCTTAGCAAGGATATTTCCAGATGGTAGGGTTCAGAGCGGCTAGAAAAAGCTTTCCTTCTCAAATCTTTTTATATTTAATACCATGATATAAGGGACAATTATTTTGGTTCCCTGACTTAATTTTTTCAAATGTTATGATATGGAAAACTACAGGTACATGGGCACGATTTGACATAAGAAAATTGTTTCCTAGAAAGAGTGCCAGTTGATGGGACCTGGGAAGCCTGCCTTTTCTTTAGTGGCCACTGGCCTTTGAAATAATCTCCCTCCAACCTTTTCATATCTGGCCTTCAAAAAGGTGTTAAAAACTTAGGACTTCCGGTGGCAAGGCATCGCCGGAGGCAGCCATTTTTTGGCTGTCAGCCCCGCGGCTCTGTAGAGCCGCCGAAAACAGCGCTAATCAGCTGTTTCAGCAGCTCGGAAGCCCCCTCCTCGGGAGAAGAGGAGGGGGTGAGCGCCCAGGTAGGGGTAGAGCTCTCCGGGGCCGCCAGAATGTAAAGTTTTGGCGGCTGAAGGATTGAGCCCCCCTGAAGCCTGGGCATGCTCCGGACTGAGAGGCGCCTCTGCTCTGGGTTTTTTGGAGCAGAACAGGGCATTCGCAACCATCCCTGCTAGCAAGAAAGAACTTTGGAGAATGAGGACGCAGGCAGAGCGATGCAGGAGATTTTGGTGAAGATGGTCTTTTGATCTTTAACTCAATGGACTTTGCTGAGCTCGTAAGTGGACGTGCGTAGCTAACAATAGTGGGTGAAAATGGCGGCTATATCTTCTAAAGTTCCTGCTCTGGTGCAGCAGTCTTCGTTGAAAACTTTATTGTCCCCTGCACCCGTATCTGCATCAGCCCTTACAGTAAAAGATTTGCAGAATGTGCTGCAAGAGACTATGGAAAAGCAAATGCAACAATTTTCTGAGATAATGGACAAAAAGTTGGAGGAGAAGTTAACAGAAAAATTAGCTAAGGTTATGGATGAAAAGATTACAGAGAAATAAACAGAAATGAGAGCAGACATTTTATCTGCATTGCAAGGCATGGCTATATGTATTGAGAATTTGGATGAAAGAGTGGAAGATCTCGGTCAAAATGATATTAGATTGGAAGCAAAAATGACAGAAACTGAAAATGTGGTAGAGAAAATTGATTGTGATTTGACCTCGACACAGTATTATCAGATGGAGTTTGCTTTAAGGATTAGAGGCTTAAAAGAAAATCCTAAAGAAAATTTGAAGAAAATGGTTTCTGAGGTTCTGGAAGGGGTGATGGGACGACCAGCAGATGAAATAATGGAAGATATAGATAAAATTTTTCATGCTAATTCTTGGATTGCAAGACAAAGGAAATTACCCAGAGATGTGGTGGTTTATTTTACAAAGAGAATGATTAGAAATGAAGTTATTCAGGCCTCCTACAACATTGATTTTGTAATTGCTGAGCAAAAAGTTTTGATTTTAAAAGAGATCCCTCCAAGAATTTTAAGAAAAAGGAAGGAATTTGACACAAGAATTGAGACGACGTGATATCAAGTTTAGATGGCCGATACCAGTGGGTATGGTGGTGACCTATGAAGGTACGAGGCATCGTCTTACTACGTTGATTCAGGCACGTGATTTCTACAGTAATGTTTTAAAAGCAGCCCCCATACCATTTTTGGAATCTACAAAGAAGAAAGGTGAGAGAGAGTCTCAACGATGCAGAGAGAATCTACAAGATACTGAAGGAATAATACAGACAGATGAGAAAGTTACAGGAATGGATCAAATTTCAGTATCACTGGAGGAGGCCAGAAACTGGAAGAGGCGTGCTGCTTCTAGACGAATGAACCAAGCCTGAAGATTTAGTTGCATAACTGAAGGAGATAATAATGTAATAAGGATTATGGGAATTGAAATTGTTAGAAGGGCTAAATATTTGGGGATATACTTTTCACCCTTATAAAATAACTATGTGTTGTAATATTTTATGTTGCTTTAATTTTAAGATAAATATGAAAAATTTAATTAGGAAGATTTGTGGTAGTGCTTATTGAAATTTTGTAGGTTATGATTTGCTATTTGGTTGGTATGTATATTTATGGTGTGATAAGAAGGTGGATATTCTGTTCCAGGTATACACTTTGTGATATGCTCTGGTGCAACTTTGGGAAAAATTATAGATGAAAGTTAACTTGTAATATCTTTATGGGTAATAATGAAACATGTAATAGAAAATATAAGAATGATGTGACTATATAAAAAAAATTAAGTTTGGAAAGTAATGTATGGTACTTTAAGCTGTATAATATATTAGGAGAAGGAAAGGTTGTATAAACTTGGTTTTAGTATGGAAATTTATAGCCCAGTTGGAAAGAAGAATAGTTTTTAATAATTGATATAAAATTGTTTTGTTTGTGATTGTTCTTATTGGGTATTATTGATATTATTGTGGTGGATATTAAATGGATGTTGAATTTAACTATGGCAGTAAGATTTCTAGTAAAAAGGTAGAATTACTGATTACAGAAGAATGGACTGTAAAGTTTTTAATTTCGAGGATATGGTAAAGATCTTAGTGCACCTGAAAGACTATTTGTAACAGAGAGATACCACGGAGCAAATATGGGACTAAAAAGTATTATTTTGCATTTGAATAATTACTGATATGATATATATACGTTTGGAGTTTATTTATATGAGTTAAAGTGCGATAGTTTAAATAGTTTAGGATTGTTTGCATAAGTTAGATTATGATTGTTTGTATTTTTATACCCTGTACTCAGCTCTGGGAAGTCGGGGGGGGGAGGGGAAAGGGAGGGACGGGTTGGGGAGGGCTGGGGAGTGGGAAGAGGGTGGGAAGGGAGGGGGTTGGGAGGGGTTTTGTTTTGCTAAAGATAAAATGTATTGTAAAACTTTTCAATAAAAAAAACCTAGCTATTTATTCTAGGCATTTGGTGGGAGTATAAATATAGGCCAGATTGTTGATTTTGAGGGATTTTTTGTTGTTGTTGCAAGCAATGCAGAGTTGTGTTGTTCAAGTTGGGCAGTCATATAAAATGCTTATAGAAGAATGATATGGTAGAGTTGGAGAGCTTTACAGATGTGCCAAACCTCTGATTAAATTAGATGAATTTGAAACTTAGAACTTGGGTCCTTACAGGCTTATAAATCTTTTTCCAAAGTTCTACTCATTGTGTTTTTAGTTTTTACCATTTTAAAATTCTGGTTGTATGTCTTTGATTTGTTTGGAGCAGGAAAAAAAAGATAAGCAGTGGGAATGGGGAAGGGGGGGTTTGAGCCCTGCAATTTAGCCTATGAAGATTTCTCTTGCTTGACTGCCAAAACTCTTTATCCCTGAATTTCCAGAACTAAAGTTAATTTTTTTGGATTTACTCCATTGTCCTTTGGCAAAGCACTGATTGGGATTTAAGAAAATGATAAAGATATTCACTTGTCCTTCATACTTAGTTGTTTACTTTAGTTATTTTATCTGTCTTATTTCCATTGTGAAAATTTCTTCCAAATTCCACCTACCCACCACACCAGAACCTATTTATGTTCCTCTTCTGAAGCTATTACATGCCTGACCTTTTTACTGAATAGATGAAGAACTAATTGTGGTTTATCCCAATATGTTTTAGGGAGGAAAGACATATAGGAAAGTTGTTTGGGGCATTCTGGAGACATCTGGAAGCAAAGGTATCCATTCCCAAATATGGTGACACAGAAACAATGACATCGGCATGAAAAGAAGAGCTCTACTCTTTTATTCTTGCATTATGATGTCACATACAAATACATAAACAATAGTTTGCATTGTGATACACATGTCATTGCTTGACCCCTCCTCCCATGGATGCCTAAGCCTTTGAATGGGTAAGTAGTTACTTTAAAGGCTTGAGTAGATGAGCATGGAATGAATGAATATGAAGAAAAACTGGGATGTTGCCAAGCTGAACTTTTCACTCAAAGATACCAACTTACAAAAATACAGTACAAATACTGAAATCAAACTATGCCAGTAGCAAGCATTACTTGACATTGGGATCATACTATTTATATTTGCTAAACTAAAGTAATTGTAAATTCAATACACACATATATTAAGTTGAATATAATAATTCTATACTACATCCAATCTCATGGTGTTTTATGGAAATATTAAAACACAGTCTATTCAGTTATATTAAACAATTTATTTGAAATTGTCTCTTAATTTGTTAGTTCAATATAGTAAAAGGTAAAGGTAAAGGTTCCCCCGCACATGCGTGCTAGTCGTTTCCGACTCTAGGGGCCAGTGCTCATCTCCATTTCAAAGCCGAAGAGCCAGCGCTTGTCCGAGGACGTCTCCGTGGTCATGTGGCCAGCATGACTAGACGCCAAAGGCGCACGGAACGCTGTTACCTTCCCACCGTAGTGGTCCCTATTTTTCTACTTGCATTTTTACGTGCTTTCGAACTGCTAGGTGGGCAGAAGCTGGGACGAGTAACAGGCGCTCACTCTGCTACACGGCACTCGGGATTCGACCCGCCAAACTGCCGACCTTCCGATCGACAAGTTCAGCGTCCTAACCCACTGAGCCACCGCGTATATAGTAGGCAGATATAATTAACAGGTATTCCAGGGAGAAGCATTTTTTAAAAAATAAAATCTGATGAATAAAATTCATATTAGAACTGACAAGATTCTTCATCCAATTATCTCTCTCTCCCCCCAAAGATTTATATCCTATCTTTCTCTAAGGAGCTCAAGGCAGCATACATAGTATGAAATGAGTTAGTGTGGGTTAAAAAGAGTTCAGTGATTTGCCTTTTCACAGCCTGTGATGTAAACTCTTCAATCTGTGTATTCACAGTACTAAGTTCTCATGAACTTTGGCCACTTCATGTAGAAATTGTTAGATGAGACCATCAGAAACAATAGGCATGAGTAATAGTGGTTCACTGTCTATATAGGGATGCAATTTTAGTGGATACTTAATGAGGAAACTGCTGCACCCTTTTTACTCTTCCACTTTCTCAGACTCTTAAACATTCCATCACAGCTTCTGACATTGGTAGGGATGGGATATACCCAGCTACTATTGGCTGCTTTGCGCTGCTGTAGGTATTTTCCCACTTGATCACCTACTGAAAATGGGATGTAATATATGGATTAGATGATGTCAGGAGACTATGACTTTTCAAAGTCATATTCTTTTCCAAATCTTCCTCAGGGTGTGCCAACAGGTATAGCAGATATTGTGGACATGATAGTGGCACTGGCAGAAGTGCTTCCAACCCATGTGTAAACTGCTGATATGGGTCTCAACATACCACAAAGGGGGTGGCTTAGGCAGAAGCAAAGTAATTCTGCTCCCATCAGTGTACCACTCCTGGAGCAGGTTGGCAGGTTACACAGGGGATCAGGGAGAAAAGAGGTTGATTGAAATGCAGCATATTGGCAGGTCCTATTGAATGCCAGGCTGATAAAATCAGGAAAGTACTCAACTACTGCTGCTTCCCTATGGTTTTCCCACACAGCTACTGACATGTCATCCAGGGGAGATCCTATGTATGATGTCTGTATCAGCAGGTCAACAGTGTTGGCATAGATTGAATCTTTCTACTTCGTCCAGTGCTACTACTTTGTGTACGATCTAGCAGTATACTGCACTGGGAATCTTGAGGGAGGAAAATGACAGTATTGTAGGTGGATAGGGGTTTTCCAATATAGAGGAAGAGAGAGTATTTCCTGCTTTACTGGGCCTCCTCCAAGTGCTTGATCCATGAAAGAGTGAAGCCCCACATAGCTGTAAGACTAAGAAAGTAAGAATGACATGCATTTTAAGAAAGCAACTTTAATAGTGCTTGTACCTTGAAAACTGTAAGGAGAATTTATTGTCATAATTACAGTGAGTTAACTAAGGCAGTCTCTTTGAAACTTTTTTTTCAGAAGTTGCCTCTTCTGAGATAAATATTAAAACACCTGGTTCTTCACTTTTCCACAGTCTCTCACAGGAACTGTTTGACAAGAGCTGCACCCTCCATTATGTTACTGCCATGGATCAGTGCTGTAGTTGTTCTCTGGGGTGGATAAGGCCTTCGTAGCAAAGTAGAAGCAGAAAGGATTTGACCCTCCAGCATCCCTGCTCTCATCTTTGGTAAAACTCATATCCTCTTCCAGCCACCCTATGTTAAGGAGGGGGATTGGTGGATGCTTTTCTCTCTGGCAGGAAAATCCAATTACTTGTTCCAAAGTAAATCTACCCTAACTTGCTAGGACCATGCTACATACCAGTCTTATTAATGAGGCAAAGTAAAGACCGGCTATGTTGATGGAGGAAATTCTTGTCAGCATACTTGGTTCTCCTTCATGTAATAAAAGACAGCAAAGTTAAATGGACTGAGTGTATGCTACGCAATGACAAAAGCATATGGAATAGATATGGCATGAGTATTCCTACTGTTACTACAGTATTTCTCAGAAACTGTAGCATGGAAAAGCTGGGAATGCTTTGTATGTATGATGATTAGTGTTAGTGAAAAAGACAAAGGTGTGCTATTTGTATTAATGTAGATACTTTCCCCCCCAGTACTTCAATATTACTTCTTTTAACAAGGATGCTTAAAAACTTTCTCATTTGTCGAGCATGAACAGATCTTTGTTTGCATTATAGGGAGCCCATAAACATATAATTGAATTGAAATGAACTTTCAGAGTAATTCAGAGTAATGTCATTTTTATCCAAGGAATAGATTTCTATGAGTATAATTTTTAAAAGGGGCACATATCAATATGAGATAAAGTTTTTTTTATTACACTGGGACTGAAGATGTAGGTCTAAATCTATTCTTCATAAAATTTTGCTTTTGGCCAATCTCACTTTTTCACCCTATATAAACTATACCAGGGGTAGGCAACCTCGGCTCTTTTATGACTCATGGACTTCAACTCCCAGAATTCCTGACTCAGCTGATTCAGGAATTCTGGGAGTTGAAGTCCATGAGTCATAAAAGAGCCGAGGTTGCCTACCCCTGAACTATACAGCAAGACATAGAAGGGAAAAAAAGAAAAAGGGGAAAATCCAGAATGATACTTTATCTAGCTGCAAATTACTCTATGTGAAATACATCTAATTTTTACCAAGATCGATCTTCAGATGTTTTAATACAATTGGTAACACAAAGTTGGATAAATAAAATGGTGAAAGCTTCTTTGAGAAGGGTGCTGCTGCTGCAGTCTTGAAATAGTTGTTAATATGTCTCATCCTCAAAAAGCATTTACTTGACCTGGCTGTTCTGCATAACCATTGTTCTATCTCCAACCTTTCTTTATAGACAAGATTGTAGATAAGGTTACCCCAGCAATTAAAAAGCATTCTGGGTGAAGCAAATTATCTGAATCCCTGGATCTAATCAGGGTTCAGGCTTGGGAATGGTCTGAAAAGTTTCTTGATCATTTTTATGGATGATCTATGTCAGGACTCATGTGGTGAACCCACACCTAAAAAACTGGAGATTTCTTAGCAGTATTTAATATCCTTGACCATGGTATCCTTTTGGACCATTTGGAAGGATTGGGCATCATAGTCACTCTTCTACAGCAGTTTTGCTGCTTCTGGAGTGATTCTATTCTGCATTGGTGTAAAAAGGGAAGCTGAGCCCTTCATTGGCCTTTTCTGTATCTCTATAAGTTCACATGAAGAGATCATCAATCAGTTTAGGGCAAGTTATTATCTATATTGATTAAAGCCAATAATATATAAATCCATCTCAGGCTGACTAGGTGATGTGATGGAAATCTTGATCTAGTACCTGCATAGAGTCTGGACAGTCTAAACAAACTCAGACTGAATTCCAGCAAGATGGAATAACTTTTGGTACAAAAACTGTTAATAATAGATGTTATATGTTAATTGATTGAAAGAGCATCTATAAATTATTCTGGGAAAAACAGGTTCATGATTCTGTTTGGAGGAGGTCTAAAGAAGTGGAAATTGTTTTGAGATTATTTCTCCTGCCCATCCCATTTCTGATGTGATGTATCATAAATTCCATGGGAAACACACTTTGATGTACACCTCTTTGCAAAGCTCATGTCTTCACGTTGGTCACGAACGTCTTCTGTGACTCACCCAGGGAAAAACAAAAGTTGGTATGCACAAGTTTATTTGAGGAGGATTTGGGCCATAATGAAAGGGCATTGCAGGAGAATGTGCAGTCGTTTTTTTCATCCTGCCATCACCAAGTTTCCTCACCATAGGTCGAACTGCGGGAGATGTCTATGGTGAAAATATTTCCCACAAAACATGTTTCTTCACTCCGACTTTGCTTTCTTGTCTCTCAAGTTGTGGTGGTGATCTAATAGCATTTTTCTTTCTGCATATTTTGGCAGCGCCCCACCTCCTGGCAGACCAAATTGTCTGAGGAAAGTGAAATGCCTGTATATTGTTAACCCTAGACGGCGAGAAGCATGCCGATTGCAGAAATAAGACTCCTAAATACTCGATTGCTGTTTGCCTTCTTGGGGTTCTCCCGACCACGGGAAATGAGGCTGGAAAGAAAAAAAAAGATGGGAAACCAGAGAGGGAGGGAGAGGAACGATCGGGCTTGCACGTTTCCAATGGCATTACGTGAACAAATAAGAGAATCCGTCTGCCAGAATGGGCTTGTGTAACTTTGCAAATGTGCCAGAAACGTTGAAATCCCTCATCTCCTCCCCCTTCCCGCCCTTCCTCCAATTCTCTCCTTCTCTCCCACTGCTTCATTCCAGACTTCAGCGAAAGCGAGGACGAGGCGAAGGCTGCTGCTCCTCCCCAAGCCCATCTCACTGCGAAAGAGAGCACGGGGAGGAAAAGAAAGAGAACGAGGTGGGACTCCCTATCTTTGGGCTGAGCGCAAAAATAACTCGGAGGTCAGTAGCTGGGAAAAGAAAAGAGGAAAGCTGCCAACTGCTACTTTTGAACCTGACAGAATAACAGGCTTTGGAAGGGAGCTTGGAGCGCGCTCTCCTTTCCCCCAGTCCGGCAGTGTCGTCGAGTGGAGTTCCCGCCTCGCTTGTCGAGAGACCCACGCCGTCGCCATGCGCCTCAATTCCCGGACTCCGCTTCTCCTGGGCCTTGCCCAGCTGCAAGCGTGCTTCTTCTGGAGTTGCCTTCTGTGGCCGCCGGCGGACGGCATGCCCCCGAGGAATCCAGCGCCACCCCCCCCTCCCGCCGTGTGGAGACAGCGGATTCAATGGGAGAACAACGGGCAGGTGTACAGCCTCCTCAGCGTCGGCTCCCAGTATCAACCCGCGCGGCCTAGGCTGAGCCAGGAGCCCGCGCGAGGCGGCCACGTTTTGCTCCTCAGGGGCAACGGCACTTCTCCTCGCAGGGCGCCGGCAACCGCCGCAGGCGGAGACGCCCCCGCCACCCGAAAACCGGAGGCGCGGTACTGGTTCCAAGCCGGTTACCGGCAACCGTCCGGCAGAAACGGCACGGACGGGACCCGCAGGGCCGAAGGTAGCGCCAGCTCCCGAAGCCGAGCGCAAGGGAGCCCCGCGGAGAGCGCCCCCGCCAGGGCGAGCAACGAGACTGGCTTTTCTCTAAGCAATCTCCGGCAGCCGCCCCGCGGAGATGTCATGGTGGGGGACGATCCCTACAACCCGTACAAGTACACGGACGACAACCCTTATTATAACTACCACGATACCTATGAACGGCCCCCTCAGAGAGGCCGCTACCGGCCGGGCTACGGCACCGGCTATTTTCAATACGGTAAGGGCGCGCATTGCAACCAGGCGGTGGGGCAGGTTTGCCTTGGCTTTGCGGTCGCCCGCGGCTTTAAAAAAAAAAAGGAACGAGGGCCAAGAGTTGCACGTCTGCTCTAAGGCAGCGTTTCCCAACCTTAGGAACTTGAAGATGCGTGGACTTCAACTCCCAGAATTCCCCAGCCAGCTATGCTGGCTGGGGAATTCTGGGAGTTGAAGTCCACGCATCTTCAAGTTCCTAAGGTTGGGAAACGCTGCTCTAAGGAAGCTATTTAATGTCTGCCTGCAGATAACTGAATTAGCCGCTTAAGTCCGTCGCGGTGGCCCTCCAAAAAGCGAGCTCCCCACCCCACCCCCCAGATCCAACCCAGCCGCGTGGCAAGGCCCTCCCTTCCCGGCAGTCTGCGGGATTTCACCTCGGCCAGCCCCACATCCGCTGACCACCATCTGGTCCCAAGTCTCCCCCCTCGCCCGGTAGTCGGTGGGGAAAACTTGCGCTAGAAAAGAAGATGTCGTGAGAGTGAAGTAATGCGAAACCACTAACCCCCCCCCCCCTCCCGATGCTGGGGGCTATGAAGAGAGAAAGGCAGAGACCCCTCCTTTTTCTAGAGCAGCGACAATTCGGAGGTGGAATTTTTGAACGAGGAAAAAAAGTTGTAATTATTAGCGGTGGTTCATTTTTCTTAGCTGGATTCCAATGCTTTTTTGCATATACATTCATTAGAACTTAAATCAGCTTGCCCTTGACTTTAGATGCGACCATTCCGTGGCAAGAAGAAAGCTTTGTAGGTATGGTAGTCAAGGTTATTATTTCAAGTGCTTGCTATCTGGAGGGGACCCAGTCAAACTTGAAAAGTAGTAATGTAAGTTTAGATAAGAACACTCAAATTCAAGATAGGCTGCTTTGGCATCGTTTTGAGGCTCCTGTTTGGTTGTAATTGAGTTAATGTCGCCGACTTAACGGATGTTCACGGCCTTTTGTTTGAGAATATCTATTGTTGCCTAAGACAACAAGCATAATTTATTGTTCTAGGCACATTTCTGGTATCAGACAAACTTACTGTTTTCATCAGCTGGTGGCCTTATGAGAAAAATGCCTTTAAGATACATAAGAAAAATATTTTACAGGATCATATGTGGTATAATAGTTTCAATCTGGAAGACACGTATTGAAATGTTTCTTTTGATCTTCTGAAAAGTGATTTTTGGTTTTATTAAATGACCATGTGTATAGGTTCCCAGAGGGACGCGGTGGCTCAGTGGGTTAGGATGCTGAGCTTGTTCTAGGCACATTTCTGGTATCAGACAAACTTACTGTTTTCATCAGCTGGTGGCCTTATGAGAAAAATATTTTACAGGATCATATGTGGTATAATAGTTTCAATCTGGAAGACACGTTGTATTTAAATGTTTCTTTTGATCTTCTGAAAAGTGATTTTTGGTCTTATTAAATGACCATGTGTATAGGTTCCCAGAGGGACGTGGTGGCTCAGTGGGTTAGGATGCTGAGCTTGTCGGTCAGAAGGTCGGCAGTTTGGTGGGTCGAATCCCGAGTGCCGCGTAACAGAGTGAGCGCCTGTTACTCGTCCCAGCTTCTACCAACCTAGCAGTTTGAAAGCACGTAAAAATGCAAGTAGAAAAATAGGGACCACTACGGTGGGAAGGTAACAGCGTTCCGTGCGCCTTTGGCGTCTAGTCATGCCGGCCACATGACCACAGAGAAGTCCTCGGACAAGCGCTGGCTCTTCGGCTTTGAAACGGAGATGAGCACCGGGCCCCTAGAGTTGGAAACAACTAGCACGCATGTGCGGGAGAACCTTTACCTTTACCTTATAGGTTCCCAATTTGTCATACCATGACTAGAAACTGCAACTTTGCTGCCTTTTTCAGGAGTGAAATTTGCCAAAATTGTCTCGGCCTGATCTATTTTTTGTATATTTGTGTGTGATTTAATGCCCTGCAGGGTTGCCAGATTTAGTGCCAGATCCTTATTACATCCAAGCAGCTACTTATGTCCAAAAGACATCTATGTACAACCTGAGGTGTGCTGCTGAAGAGAATTGCCTCGCTAGGTAAGTACAGGGATGGCTTTGATTTCATATGCTCATAAAATATCTGTTGGTTAGAAAGTCTTTCCCAATCAGAAAAATCTACAGATTTGGGGGGAATACAACTCCCAGTATCCCAATCTTTCCCCATGTTGACTGGGAATTCTAGTAATCCTTACATATTTGGAGAATGCTAGATTGAAGAAGGCTAAACTACAGAATACAGGTTTATAAGCAAATTAACTTTCTGAGGCACATATTGTTTGAACATTATCGTTTTGTGTCCAGGATACATTACCAAAGATTTTGAATTGCACTGGTAACGTAACAAGAGGGAAATAGACATGTTTTCAGTAGAATTTAAGCAGTCGAGAAAATTCCTTTACTATTCCAATTCATAAAACATACTGTTTTTATTAATGTCTGCTGAAAGCTTGATGACCAAGCTACACAAGGTTTCCATGCCCTGATTGTTTAGGAATTATTTTCATACTAGGATCTGTTTTTCATTAATCCAGAGCTTTATTAATTTTTGAAAAGAAGGATTTTATTGAGCGCATTGCTTTGTATGCAACAGAACAAAGTGGTTTTTAAATTGCTGTTTGATTATTGTAATTTCCAGTGTATTTATCAGCTATCTCCCTACTCTAATCTATTTTTAACTCATTGCTTTTCAGCATCTAGATTAATTGATAATCAGATACCAAATCACAATCAGTGCAATTCATTTCATAATGAAGCTGTAATCGAATGCATACATGTGGAAGTAAGTTATATTAAATGCAGTGGGGCTTTCATAAACATGCATTAGGATAAAGCTATAAGATGATAATACATCTTAGAAGAAGTCCTTCAGAACAAAGCACCTCTCACGAATAAAGATAATATATATGTGTCCCAGGATAATGTTACAGGATCCAGTCTAAGTCGGTCACCAGGACCAAAGGTTTACTCTTCCAAGCTGACAAGGGGCTTCCCTATTGATTTCTCAGGCTTCAATTGTTTCACTGGCTAGTTTTGTCCCTGCTCGCCCAACATTCACAGTAGGTATGAAATTAAATGCATGTCCTTGTTCATTGCAATGTGAGGCTACCAATAAGTTCAAGTCTCATTTGTAGTCGCAGTGAACAAGGACATTCAATTTCACAATTACTTTGATAGTTGTGTGAGCAGGGACAAAAGATAGCCAGAGAAATGATTGAAGCCTGGGAAACGGGCCCCTTGTCAGTCAGTAGGAATGCTGATCTACCACCAGTCTATCAACATAGGAGCTGAGGGCGCAGTGGCACAAGAAAATAATAACTTAATAGCCATTGATCAATACTCCAATTAAAAACACAAAAGCAGGAGCCATATAAATACAAGAACAGCCCAGTGCACATATTCTGGAGAGAGAGAGGGTACCCTGATCTGGCACGAGCCCCAAAGCTTGGAGGAATAAACCTTTGGCCCTGGTGGCTAACTTAGATTGGATCTTGCAAAGTACCTCTCTCGGAAGCTTGAAGTAGTTGTGCCCTCTACAAGGTTTGTGCTGCAAGTTTGAAAGCTGTGTCCAGTTGTTTGCATATTAATGTGCCTGGAGATACAACTGCTAAGCAAAAATCATGTGCCTGTAGAGAGCTACAGTTTGTAGGCACACAGATGAAAAAAACACCAAGGACAGTTTCCAAAGCAGACAACAAGGTTTGAAAGGATGTTGCTGCTTAAACACTAAAAAGCTTCAATTTGTGAAGCACTGCTTTTGGATCCTTTGCATAGACTTAATATGAGGGAGAGAGAAAGAGATTTGAAATTAAGCCCAATTGAACTGGATGAGACTTGCTTCCAGTAGACATGTTGCAAGCTAATTTATGAACAGAGCTACAACCTACACGTGATTGGTTCATGTTTGACCATAGCAATTGTAAAAAAATATCCATTAACATTTAAAGTTATATGAACGAAGGCGAATATATGTGTCCCAGGATAATGTTGCAGGATCCAATCTGGGTCGGTCACCGGGACCAGAGATTTAGTCTTCCAAGCTTTGGGACTCGTGCTGGGGCCCATCCTCGGGGAACTGGAGAGAACTTCTAGGGAGACGTTCCCCGTGGATGGGCTCCAGCACAAGTCTGAAAGCTCGGAAGACACAACCTCTGGTGCCGCTGACCAACCCAGACTGTATCCTGCAACATTTAGAGCTATGTTTCAAATTGATTTTTATAACTCAAACCAATTCATTGCAATGTTAGTGTAGATTTGATTAATATTATACCTGTGGCAAGTACTTTTTCTTAAATATAGCTGTAAATCTACGGAATTAATGGAAATGGAATGAAACTATAGATAAAACTAGGAATATCACACAATTCCAGCTATTTTTTTCTGTTGAGTTTTTCTTTTAATCAGAAAAATTATTGACAAGACAAATGAATTCTGCTGAAATTGATTGGGGAAGAAAGAACTAAAGAACCAAGGGGCGTCAACAACAGAAAGAATAGGTAGAAACAAATTTGTAGAAACATTGGACTGGGTGGGTCAATAACAGAATAACAGATTTGGAAGGGACCTTGAAAGTTTCCTAGACCAAGCCCCTGCCCAAGCAGGAAATCCTATACCATTTCAGACAAATGGTTGTCCAATCTCTTCATACAAACCTCCGTTGTTGGAACACCCACAACTTCTAGAGGCAAGTCGTTCCACTGATTTAATTGTTCTCACTGTCAGGAAATTTCTCCTTAATTCTTAATTCCGTAATTTCTGAAAGAAAAAGAAAACCTTAATCAAAAGAAGAACATTAATTTGAAAAAGTATTCAAAAGAGTCCACAAGTAGAATTTGGCTGTATTTTATGTAGAACTAAATAAAATTATTAATTAAATAAAAATGGAAATATCTTTGAAGTTATGAACTCTGATACAGAAGAATTTGTTATACCGCTGAGAGTAGTTCCACGTTTCCTGTCAATGAAAGCCTGATTCAACTAAAAAATATCCATGTCTTTGTTATCTAGAAAGAATGAGAAACATCAATTAAATTGCAGTCTTTTTCTAATGTAGATATTCCATAAAAATAGTTTAGCAGCTTTAGAATCTTACAAACAGTGGATTTTCAGTGGGTTGAAAGTCCACTTGTTAATCATGTTTAAGATGGACCATTGAAACTAATGGGATTTATGTTAGTCCTGATCAACTTGACTCTCCATTGTTTTCACTGATAAAAGCTGCATTAAACATTGATGAATTCCAGGAGGATGTATTCAACTACACGAAAGTATAAATGTGACATTTTAAACTAAGAGCTACTTTTTAAACTATTTCACTCTTTTCATATGCATATTCTTGCAGCTCAGCTTATAGATCAGATGTTAGAGACTATGATAACCGAGTACTTCTGAGATTTCCGCAGAGAGTGAAAAATCAAGGTACATCTGATTTCTTACCAAGCCGACCACGATACTCATGGGAATGGCACAGCTGTCATCAGTGAGTGAAGTGTTCAGTACGGTACTTTTAAATTATGTTTGTTTTTATCCGTTCCACTCTTCTTGCTGCTGCTGTGTGAAAAACATCAAAGGATAATTTGGAGCAAGCATGAGCCTGCATATCATACTTGTTTGCCCTCCTTATGTCTTTTCCTGGGTTGCACTGTAAATTCAGAAAAGTTGCACCTTCTTTAAGGAATTATCAATAGATTAGAATGATAGTGCACCCATCTTCTCTGAATAACCATTTTCCTTTGATTTATAATTCAATTATGGTGTATTTTAGATATCAAAATGAATTGCTTAGTTTAATATATAAAAATGGTGCATAATTTGGGTGTAAACATAATACTAGAATATCAAAAATAAGTAGCACCATAATGTTTGCATAAACTTTAATAATCAAATTTAATTGAAAAGAAAGGTTGAATTAGATTTAAATATTGGAATGGAGGCATTATTGGGTAAAGGTATCTAATGTGGAGTCCTGTGTAAACATGAATTATCTGCATATAAAAATACTGCAGAGATAACAGTTAACTTCCTTTTTTTATGAAAACACTAGTAAAAAATCAGAATATAGCTTTTGGTCCTTACCTTCTAGTTGGCAATCTTTATGACTTTAGATCATTAAAGTGATATTCATTTTGTAGTGTATGTGATTTCATTTTCTATTCAATATCTCAGGGTTCCTCAACCTGATGCTTTTTAGATACACCAGAACTAGAAAGAATTCCCAGCCAGAGTAAGAAGAATATATGTGGCCTGGGATTTCTAGTATTTGCAATTCCAAAATGCCTAGGAGATACCTGATTACGGGACTCTGAGATTTGGACCATCAAATCTGGGCTGCAAAAATCCAGGTGACAATTAAAGGCCAGTAAAAAGGTATAGCTAACCAGATTTTTGTAGCTTGATATAATGGCCATAAACAGCAATAGCACAGTTAATGGAAAATGGTGGACCACTAGTTTATGAAATGACAATAGAACTACAGTGTACAAAACAAAAAACAAACAAAAAAAAATTTTTGTTTGTAGAAACAGAAGATATATGTAGAACCAGAAGATAAACCAAGAGACCTTAATTTTAATTTATTTTGCATACCGTATTTTTCCATGTATAAGACGCCATTTTTTCCTGCAAACACCCCGTTCAAAAATCAGGTGCGTCTTATACAAGTGGAGTGTCTTATACATGGAAAAATAATGGTAACCTCGGCAGCCTAGGGCATGCCTGTGTGGGTTGCCATGCTGCCTGGTGCAGGTGTCAAGCCCCTGTGGGCTTGCCACTACCGGGGGTGGGGGGAGGGGGCAAGATTGTCAGCCGGCCAAACCTCCAGATTTGCCAGCTCAGCTGTTTTGCGCTCCGCTGAATAGCTGATCGGTGTGGAGAAACTCACATGCCAGAGCGTTTTATACAAGGTTGCGTCTTATAGATGGAAAAATATGGTATTTACTATGTCCGTTATAAAAAAAAACATTTCATAAAGAGAAGGATCTTGAATTTATGAGAATAACACAAATATTTTTAGTTGGATACATTGTTAAAACAAGACTAATAGTGGGTGATTCTACTTTCTGTATTTAGCCCCTTAATTAATCTAATAGGAAAATTGGAAATAACATTTGTCTATTTGGATTTTAAACAAACAATATAAGACCACTTTCTTAAAAACTATATTTTATTATAATCATTGGAATTTTATTATGTAGACAATAGTATCACTGGGCTTCAAAATATTTACCTAACAGATCTAAATAATGCAATATTTAAAATTCAGGGAAACATTATTTTGGCCATAGCCTTGTTGGGCCAAATTATTATTAAGGTATTAATTCCTGATACAATGGGTTAAAGAGATGTTGTTTGTTAATTTATTAACAGACATTATCATAGCATGGATGAATTCAGTCACTATGACTTACTTGAAGCAAGCTCACATAGGAGAGTAGCTGAAGGACACAAAGCAAGTTTTTGTCTTGAAGACACTTCTTGTGACTATGGATACTATAGGCGATTTGCATGTACAGCCCATACACAGGTAAGGTGTAGTTATTAATATTGCTGCTCTTCAAATAGACTTTAGATTAATATCAGTTATCATTTTCTATTTATGAAACTGCATTACAAAGAAGTACATCATGAACAGTTTTACATCTTTTGATTTAGTTTTAAAATGCTTAATCTATCAAGAAAATAGTTAGGAATAGAGTCAGTGAAAGCTGATATTTAAGTTCCTTTAGGAATGGTGAGTAACATCTTTCCAATCTATTGCCAGTAGAATAACTCCTACAGATAGTTTTCACTTTATGATTAGTTGTTTTATGACTAAAATTACGGCAGCCATGATATTTGTGTGTGATGGGATGCAAATCATCCCTGGCTGTCATAAAATGGTTGCGCTTTTGCCCCTAGGATCACATGACTATATGTTGGGTGGGTCAGCTTTATGATTGGTCACAGCATTCTACGGTCACATGACTGGGATTCACAATGTTGTTTGCTAGTTTCTGACATTATTTGCTGTTTCCAACAAAAAAAAACTCCCATTAACAACTAGCTACCAGCTACATTTGCTTAATGACCGCTGTATTTGCTGAGCAATCTCCACAAAAAAGGCTTGGAAAATTACTTCCAGTCATATGAGAACCCCAACTTATGAGTGCAATGAGTTACAACCATCTTTCCAGGCTCAATTCAATACATTCAATAAACTAACTCAATTATGGTAATACAGTTAAGTCCAGGACTACTAGTAACCTTAACAGAATAGTACAAAGAATTCTAATAATCAGAATAGAGCTGGAAGGGATAATGGAGGTCTTCTAGTCCAGCCCCCTGCTCAAGTAGGAGTTTCCATATCATTTCAGACAAGTGGCTATCCAGTCTCCTCTTATCTATGAAGAATTGCTCTGGGGATCTTAGTGTTAAGTTTTCTTAAAAATGGGCAACAGTTCTTGATAATCTTCCCTCAAAATAAAGAATGAGAATAAAAATTCTAACACTGCATAATTATGAACCTAATCTTGATTAATCTGTTGCCTTTTGGGATACAGCTCTAGTATATAGCAATAGTTTGTAAATGAATTGTTTTACTCACTTGAAATATGTAATGCAAATAATCAAGATCATTAAAATCATAATGATTTTGAAGTAAATTTCATTTCCAGGTTGCTATTAATTTTCATTGATTATAACATCAGATTAAATTGAGTATAATCATGTTCAAATTTAGCAATTTCTTTCCTTAAAAAAATTTCAATTTAATGTTGATATATAGTATTATATCAGTAATTATAGATCCTTTTCAAAGGTTTATTGCATTTTAAAGCTTGGTACAGAGAATTACTTAACTCAGTTTTTCTCAACCTTGGCAACTTTACCCCATCCAGCGAATCGGAAATGATATGAAAGAAGTCTGCACAAGAGCAGTATTCTTGGTTTTTACGATTTGTTTAAGCTGCTGAATTTTTTGAAACTTCCACATAAGCCTGAAAAAGAGATGTGGCTATTGCTTTAATTTTAATGAGCAGATTTGCTAAGATTAACTTTTGCTCACTTCTCTTGGTGCATTGGTTTAAAGGAAATGTCAACATTATCATCAGCTTCGGCTTGTATCTTTCTGCCCTTAGTGTTATGAATCATTTAGTTAAAGTATATACTCAATACTCTAGCAGTGTTTCATGAATATTTTTTATTAAATATTAATTTAAATAATCAAATTATAATATGTATTACAAATAAGTAGCACAGGGCCAGTTTGGTGTAGTGGTGAAGGCATCAGGCTAGAAACCAGGAGACAATGATTTCTAGTTCTGCCCTAGGAACAAAGCCAAGTCACAAACTGACCCTGGGCCAGGCACTTAATTTCAGCCCTCAGGCCTAGGAAGTTAGCCATGGGAAACCACTTCCAAAAACTTGCCAAGAAAATAGTAAGGGTCTGAATGGAAGAAACAGCAAAGATCATATTCTTATATCATCTACATGAAACTAGATGTATATTTGCAAAAATCTAATAGTTATGCTTCAACATTACCTAAATTTTAGAAGTAATAGCATTAATAGTGAACATACCACTATTAATGCTATTATTTGATTCAGATTCAGATTTCTTGTATTAAGAGTCCTGTTCAGGTGAAAATTACTGACATTCTCTCTTCTATTATTTTGACTTGGCTATAGATGTATCCTCCTGTTCTTACATACATTTTTCAGCAGCATTACTTCAGTTTTTCCATAGCTAATAGAACTGTATTGCATCATAATAAATTTCAGCACTGTCCTTGACTATATTCTGATTGACATGGCTTAAAGCATATTAAGTCTGGATGCAACTGGCAATATTTAGTCTCTGCAGCATCTATCTCACAGCTACAAATAAGTAACCAACTGTATCAAGCCTTAAATATAGTATCATACTTTGAATTTTTTAAAGAATTTATCTTCATCTCATTTTAAGATAATCATTATAAAAACCTTCATTTTATGAAGCATTTTCCTCAGCAATTACTGAAAACTGCAGTCTGATTCCAAATCTAAAAATACATTCAGCTGCCAGCATTTAATATACCCATGACCTTCCTTTCCATAGCCAAGACTGTTGTTGCCAAATGACACATAGTCTATGACTAAACATTATACATTTACTAGAACCAGGCAAGATATCACTTAGAATAATTTCATAGTAGAGAAAGGGATAGATCTTGTATATTGGAAATTGTGAAGATTATATTTGTAGCTTAAATGGAGCTATCGTCTTAAGGTATTCAAGCATCGTAGCAGTTAAGAGGACAGCAACATAAGAATTTGTTTTACTGGCTTATTCCAATGGATGTCACTGTTTGCTTTTAGACCAGCCTATGGGAAGTATTAGACTTTAAATACTTCAAGAAGAAAAATTTGCCAGCATTTGAAGATAGTTGAAGGCTTCAGATATGGCAAAAATAGACCAATAATCTTTACAGAAGAAAAGTTACTATATATTCTCCAAGTAATATATGTCTATTGTACTGTATTTGTAAATGGTTATTCTCTCAGGTTTTTGTTTAAAAAATCAGTATTACATTTCTAGGGGCTGAGTCCTGGTTGTTATGATACCTACAATGCTGATATAGATTGCCAGTGGATTGATATTACAGATGTTAAACCTGGAAATTACATTTTAAAGGTAATCAAATTTCATTAATTAAAAAGCCCAAACATGTTTAGGATTATATGAAACCTGTAAAGTATAGCATGTATTTCTTTTGTAGGTTAGCGTCAACCCGAGTTACTTGGTACCAGAATCAGACTATTCGAACAACATTGTACGTTGTGATATCCGCTATACAGGCCATCATGCATATGCCTCTGGGTGTTCAATTTCTCCGTAAGTTCTTTCTCGTTTGTTTCTAGTATTTTGCAGTAGTACTAGTAAAATGTAGCATGAAGATAAAAGTGCATTGTAATGATAGGAAGCATATAAAGTATTTTTTAATGAAATTGTCAGACACAATGTTCAACTAAAGTTATGTGCTATACTTCTATAAGGGATTTGTGTACTCTTTTTCCTTCCCATGCAATGGCTATTCTTTTAAGTAGAATTCTGCATCAATCTTATACAAATTTTCACACAAGCCAGGAACTTTTTTGAGCTACCTATTATTCAAATTACCCTTCCTTAAACAATTGCCTTATTACTTTTGAATTTACAGTAAAGTAAAATATTTTGTAAAACGAACTGTCATCTAATATGTGGAGGATATCAGGTTGAGAATACTAACTTTCTAGCCAAAGCCTCCCTCCCCCAAAAATGTTCGGGTATGATTGAGAATTACATTCATTTTAAAAGTAAAATATTTATTGTCCTCAATAAAGTGGAAGTTGTTTTAAGAAGAGGCTTAAAAGCGTAGCCTATTGGGGCTGTACATCATTGTGAATTAATTTATAAAAGAGATGTATCTGCTTTCAGGGATATGACTTGGATGAAACCAGGAAACAGATACAGCCATTTTGAAAGGTTGCTACTTTTGCAAGCCATATTTATGGAACTGAATCCTTACAAAGTAGGGCTGTGCAGTACTTCAGATTCAGTTCCCAAAAGGTTTTGCAGAGTACCTGAGACTTGTCTGTAACTTTTTAAAGCAGCTAGATGTTTTCCATCCAGTTGCTGTGCAGAAATACATGCAATCCTGGGAAAAGACATGGCTGCTTCAGAGATTTGCAGATAGGTGTTACATTCTGAGTCCCTATATGCTCTGGAGTACTATTATGATTTTCTATCTGGAACTGGGCCTATGTCTGCCTGTATTTATACTTGTTTTGGTTTCATGTTAAATCCATTCTATTATAAAACTGAAATTGCTTAACTTTCATTTTTTCCATAAATCTGTCTAATCGAGTGGCCTAGAATGAACCTAGAATAATGCCAGATTGGATTTTGTTTGCCAAAGCATGATACTCAAATTGGATTGTTTATGAAATACTTCTGTAGAAATTCTGTTTTGAACGTTTAAAGGGATTAATACTTCCCAACTGCTGCATGAATTTTACAAACAGCTGCTTTTATTCCTAGCACACACTGACAAATTCCTAATAGTAGCTGATCTATTTAAAATATAGATTATCATCACAATTATAACCCACTTTGACTTCCCCAGCTCAGAATCATGTAAATATATCTTAAAGTAGAACACCTGTGTAGTTATTAGGAAATTTAGTATTTTCTATTTTCCAACATGCCTATATCTGAAGAGTTTGTCATGCTTCTCGGTATAAATATTTAAGTAGCTACCTAACCATGGCATTTGCACATCTCAAATTTGGTATTAATCTTTCAGTAACTGAGATGATTTATAACAATGTAACTTTTGCCATAATCTCTCTGGAGCCATTTTCTCTATTGTTTCCCTTTATTCTTTAATTTGCATTCAAGAATTCAGCATTTGGCATCTACCAATATTGTCGCTACATGCTATTTATCAAATAACAAATTGAATTTCACTGTCAGTTTGAAGCAACGGTTGGTTTACAGAATCAATGGAGGGACCATACTTTTTTGCTGCAGTCCAAGCTAATGCAGTCCAGTTCTATTAGCAGGACTGTGATAATTTGACATTTTTGACATCTCAAAATTAAAGTTTAAACACGGGAAATTATTTTGAAAGAAGATAAACTTCCTTTGGAATCAGATTTTTTTAATGGAAAGAGCAAATGTCTTCTCAGACTACTTAGGTTAGTTACAAAAGATTTACACAAATGGATATTAAGTATGGGAAAAGCATTCAAAAGTGCTTGGTGAAGAACATTAGCACAAACCTAGATGTGTTTTAAGTACTGCAGCTGCATTCTTTAGGTTTGTTTTACTTTCAAAAGCTGTTGCTGTCTGTGCTATTGGTCCCTGCAGAATGTACAGGTAGTCCCTGACTTACAACAGTTCACTTAATGACCATTCAAAGTTACAACTGGACTGAACAAAATGACTTGTGACCATTTTTCACACTTAGGACCACTGCAGCACCCCCATGGTCACGTGATCAAAATTCAGAGGCTTGGCAACTGACTGATACTCATGACGGTTGCATTGTCCCGGGGACATGTGATTGCCTTTTCTAATCTTCTGACAAGCAAAGTCAATGGGGAAGCCAGATTCGCTTAACAACTGTGATACTAACTTAACAGCTACAGTGATTCTCTTAGCAACTGGGGCAAGCAAGGTTGTAAAATGGGGCAAAACTCATTTAATAACTATCTCACTTAGCGACAGAAATGTTGGGCTCAATTGTGGTCGAAGGTCGAGGACTACCTGTGTATGCATGCACAGACAAGCAGAGATAGCCTTTAAAGCAGCTCTGAAAGCCTCCTAAAAGATACTACTACATTACTCCTTCCTGCTTTTAGGAAGGGTGTTTCATTTGTGCCAGTACAGTGAGCTATCTGTTTAGTGCTTCTGTCTGCAGTGTTTATAAAAACAGTTTAAACAAAAGACAATTACCTAATAAGAGTAGGCAGATTAGCTGAAATCCAATTCAGATTAATAATCCTGTTTGAATTTTTGAGTTGACTCGTCAGTTTTAATTGGAATAATGTGTATATAATCAGAAATCATTTGAATTTTCAGATTGAATTGTCTTGATTAAAATAATATTCTGATGACTCAATCAAATCTCATCCAAATTGAATTTCTAAACTGAAATTTACCATATTCCTAATAGCTAACAATAGTTACTGTATTTTTAAAATTGTTATTTGTAATGCAGAATTCTGTTCCTAATAATAAACTTGTCTTTTTTTTCTGTAGATACTAAGATGAAAGAAAATTGGTTTACTGATACCCAAGGTTTGGAGATGCAATTATTTTATAAACTGAATAGGATGTAAACACTTTTGAAAAATGAGAAGGACCAGAATATATACAAAGAATTTTAATCTGACTCTGAAGTCTTAAGAACTTCTTCAAAACGAATTGCTTGTTTGATTAAGCTATCCAGCTTTTGAAACCAGTGAGACAATGGTACTCTATAGAAAGAATAATGAATTCTAAAGGAAGTTAACCTACTTATATAAATAACTTTCCCATTGACTACTGGAAATCAGTATAATATCTGAAAGTGCTTTTTAGAAATATAAAGGGTGCTAGCATAGGCAGATACTCAAAGAACTGTTTTCAGTTTCATTGGATGGTTCAGGCACGTCTAATGGGAGTTCAAACGTTTATGTTTAAATAGCAATAGGCCCATTGCTTCATAGTATCATGAAAGTTCTAAAATCTTTGCAATATTTTTTTGTTACCAACAGTCAATGGTACTAGTATCCAAATAGTATGGATTATAGAATAATTTCATAGTTCTTTGATATGCAGTCATGTAATATTGATTGTGAAGAGTATAGGAAGGAACTGTAGTTGTGGAACAAATTGGTAGGGAAGATGAAGCTTCCACAAATACCAAAGCTTCATTTTTTTTGTCTAATAGATATACAAAAGTAGGCTTCATTTTAAAGGACAAATTTACAATGCTTAAACACCCAATTGCGTACAGAATGATTCTATTTTTAAAGCATTAGCAGGCAAATAACCTTAAACCAAAAAGTATATCAATATTTTAAAACACCACATTTGTCTACTTCCAGTGCTTCCTGCAGACCGCTTTGCATTTTCTCCCCTTCCTTTCCCTCAACTGGAAAGTTTCAATTACAGATGTTGGAAAGATTTTGAATTACAGATGTTTAGAAACCACTTCTCATGAATTGGACTTGGATAACAGATTGAAAATGATATATGCTCACCAGAAAAAAAAGTTCATAAGCTTGATGCTTTTATGTTGTGTTCCATTATAAAATCTAGTTTCTAGCTACATGGAAAAAAAAACATTCAGGTGAAGTCATAAAATGAGCCTTACCCAGATTTGTCTCTGCACCTCATGAATATACAAGAAAATGTTCTTTTAAAGTGTTTGCTTAGGAAATCAAAATGATTTATTTTATACATATACGCAAGCACAGATGTGCTCATATAGATATACTCAAACCTGCAAGCACCTGCATCAACCAGGTATTATACAGACTTGGGAATAAAGTTGCAGTTCAGATTTCTACTTGGGATATTATGTAGACCAAACCAAATTTGAACCACCGTTAACTGTACTAAGGAATAGTAGATCAACTTACTGATAAAACAGGTTGAAATTTTTCCTCAAAATGGATATATAAATCCTCATTCACTGAATCATCTTGACAGAATTCTTAAATTGTGATATACATGATGTTATATGACATGTAACATTTGGAATAAATGAAATATTTTTTGTGGAAAGATTTTATAGTTAGAATCCCAAACATTTGGGTGCTTTTTAACTTTCATTGTCCAATTGTGGTGAGTTTCCCTTCCATTCTAAAGCAAATTTCCCCAAATCTGCTCTGGAACACCTACGACACTGTATTGACAAAAATTAGCAATTTACCTTCATCCAATGAGCACTATAATTTGTTCCATCCTTTTAGATTAAGCATTTATTCTATCTTAAAGCAATGTGCCCACAAGTCTGTGTGGACAAAATCACAAGATTGGATCCTTCGTATCTACCTGGCAAGGCCTCCTTATCTATTTAATGGATGTTGAACTGCCAGTCCTGATCATATTCTCAACCACACATTAACATATGTTGCACTATCATGTCAACCACTTGAATTGTTTATACCTAAGCTCCTGTTTAAAAAAAAACAACCCAGATTTTTGTAGCAAGGAACTGTAACTGGTGTTGTGACATCAGTAACTACTACAGTCCCTCAGGAAAGTTGCTGATCTCTCTAGTAATGTAAGAGATAGTTGGCCTGACAATTGAGTAACTGCAATACAGGATCACAATGTAAAAGATGCATTATTTCTTATGATAAAACCATATTTTCATATATAAACGTAGAATAACTGTTATTTATTATGTGAACAGAAGGGGTGTGTAGAATCCAGAAAAGGGCCTGAACAGAAAAGGATACTATTTTGTGAAGGATGCTGTAATTTAAGAATTTTTGTTCACCTTAAATAATGAAGTAGAATTCCTAAATCATAAGGAATATTTCTTTCTTATCAACTTGGAAGAAACGCTGAATGTGGTAAAGATCACAGGAGTGTTCCACATAGTGAGGTTGACCCATCTATATGACTTTTACTAAAAACAGAAACCTTGCTGTGCCAAATACTTAATGATGCACTACATTAAAATATTTTTTTAAATGACAAATTAATAATGGAAATTTATATACATTCCTATCACTTCAAGCTGGATATAACTAAAGTGCTATATTCATTTCGTTAAAAGTGGTCTATCCTGTGCTTTTCAACACAACAAATATTTTCACATTCTACAAATTACAAAGGTGCTTATATATTTAACTTGAACTGAAAAAAGTAAATATCTTATTTTCTCAAGAATCTTACTTTAAAATCTAAACATCTTTCTATGAAGTAATTTATAATTAATCATACACTTAACATTGTATTCTTCACAGAACTTCCATATTCTTATACTGTTTGCAAATTTATGTGAAAAATGACAAATAAAAATGTTTCAAACGCTCAAAGTCTCCTCTAGTTTCAACCAAAATGTAGTCTAGATCTTTAATAAGTTAAATCTTTTATGTCTATGATCTGGCATTCTTTTATGGAGAGACATTTCAAATCTCTTAATAAAAATATATAAGACTGCACAAGATATGGTGAAGAAGGAATAGGAGCTCAGTGGTTTGGATGTGAAAACAGGTTGTGATCCACGTATTACTGGTGAATTTATATCTGCTAGATGGTTCTGGATTGTACAGACATTTCTTTAAACCAAGCAGTGTTTGCATTTCTTTGAATGCAAGTAGCATTAAATGGTTACATTTCATCCCAACAGATCTCATAAGGTTAAAAACTCACTTGTCTTGCTATCTTACCAATGTTGCTGCCTCACATAAAAGTATAGTTTCTACATCTATTTTTATTTTGGTACTTTATATGGAAATACTGCATAGATGTGCATACATGAACATTTTTATAGAGACTCTTCATCTACATCCTACTTAATTAGAAAAAAAAAACCAATTTCTGTTAATATAAACTAAGCATATTTTGGAATGGTTCCAAACTACTGTATAATGCTATTACAATTACCTTAACCATCTTAATATTACATTCTAAGGAAAAGTATCTCCAGATTGAATTTAACACCTGGGGACTTCATGAATACAGCCATGTTATTTCCTTCACAATGATATGAACATGGTTACTTTCTTCTGCCAGGATGCATTTGATCTTGTAGCCTAGTTTACAGCCCTGAATGTCTCAATTATTAACCACGACCTAATTCTAATTTGCTTTTCAAGATCATCCATGATTGGCTAGCTGCTATCTGGGCTCCAAGCACCATTTCAGACAAATCATTCAACAGTTGACAAATGGGATTTGAGGGTCCCCCCCCCACTTTGGATGTATTATTAAAAGGTAGATTGCTGCTTAAACCTACTTGTGCTGTTTTTGTCCCCAAAACTGCACTTCCTTTTTTCAGCAGCATGAGTTCTGAGGATTTAATGAATCCCGTTGGCCCTTAAACCTAGGAGAGTCAGTTTGGTGTAGTGGTTGTGATATTGAACCAGAAATGACAAAAACCTAGATTCATCACCAGTCATGGAAACTCAATGATTTTTGGGCAGGCAATCTTGCAATCTAATCAACTGCACAGAATTCTTATGGAGAATACAGAAGGAAGTCCAACAAACACCACTCAAAATCATACTGCTGGATAATCTCACTCAGATGTTTCATGTAGATATTACAGAATAAGGAGAGTATATCGAGCTGTGAGGAACTCCACAAAGAAGAGGCTCTGGGATAAATTTTTCCCTTCTCATAAATACCAGTTGGAACCATTCTTAATCCCCTCATACTGTCATAATACTGAAAGCTACTGAGAGGTTGAAAATAATATAGATGGACACATCATACCCTTCTACCAGAGGTTATCCATAATTGTGATCAATTCTGTCTGTCCTGTACCCAAGCATGCAACCTGAGTGGAAGGGGTCCAGATAATTTGTTTCCTTGAGTTTCTCTGAGCTTATAGCACAACTACCTTGTCAATAGAGAGGATGAAAGTTATCCCATATAGTCTAGCAATGGTATTTTGAGGAAGGAGAGGACTACCTTATTTTTCAGTGTTTGTGGGACCACCTCTCAAGGCTACTGCCTGGATCTAACTACATGTCAATAATCCCACATGATTTCTAGAGCCCAGCTTCACAGGTAGGATCTCCCATTTGGAGATGCAGTGGAGGCAGTGCCTCTGAAAGCCTCCAGAGTATTCCAGATAACCATAGTTATTCTACCACCCATTCTAGAATACTTGATTAATATCATACCAATTGTGTTCAGTAGCAGCAGCCGCTGAAATCCCAGGCCTCTTAAAAATATGCCTGGGAATTGAGGTAGAATACAGGGCTCCAGAATGCAGAACAGAAAACAAGATCATGTTCCCCAAAATAACTTTTCATAATGGTGGTAAAATAGCTACAGTAGTAGCCAAAATTGTGCAAATCGTTTGGAAAAAATGTAGAGATGCCACATTTGGTTAAGTTTCCACCAATTTTTCTTCTAATTTATAACTGTAGCCTTGTTCACTTAATAATACTATTTTACATCGCTTTCTGGGCAATCAGTCAACTCTTTGCACCATTACTTTAATTTTATTACGTTTTACAAGCTCACTAAATGAAAGAAAAAAAACCCCAACCAACTTGATAGCGATCACATAACACACTGACAAATGTCCTCCTCTCAGCTTCAGTACATGACATCAATAACTGGATCCTACTGTGATCTGATAGGCTCACTGCCAAAACAAGATGACACCTGATTGGCTCTCTAAATACTCATGCTCATTGGCTACAATCAGATGAAGGAAAGCTACCTAATATCAACCTAAGCAAGCTGTGCTTCCTTTTTCTGGTTGTTTGGCTATAACTTTTCATAGAATACAGTACAGATAATTGAACAAACTTCGTTGCATTACATTCTTGATTAAATTATCTTTCCATTGATATATAATTTTATGATACTACTCCAAAAAAAAGTAGTGTTATTAGCCATCAAACCTCAAAAATACACTTTTTCTAAAAGGTTGCCCCAATTTTGGCCACTACTGTATAGTTCTAAATGAAGATTGCATTGCAGACACCAGCCCAACCAGCAATAGAGGCACCAGCCCACCTCATCTTCTAGGAGCCCATAGTGGTTGGCTATCAAAGTTTCCAGCTCCCCAAGGTGCCCTATTGCCATTCCTCAAGGATATCCATTACTGTCTAATCTTCCATAGCCACCTTCACCTGCAAAGGCACATCATGCCTTCTCCAGTGGTATAAACAAATTCTTTGTTGCATTATGCTGCCAGTTGCCAAACAGTTCATTAGTACAATAAAGGCAGAGGCCCAATTCTGCCATTTCAACTGGTACTCTGGGGAATTCAAACATTATTTCCAATACAGCAGGAGGCCAACAATGAAGCATTTCTTGCTTTAGTTACTTGTTGCTGAAAGTCCCAAAATAGGGCAAAGCCTGTCTTGGCTCAACTGAGGCACCGTTCTCTTTCTGATCTGTCAAAATAGGGGAAACCTATTTGGGAGATCCCTCAATCTGTTCCTGCTCACTGCAATCCTCCTTCAATATATTAAAGCCAACAAAAGCAACACCAACAGGTTTTTTTTCACCAATTACAAAAAATGCAACACCTTAATAATCTGCAAATTATGCATAGCATAGAGCATTTTCAAATTTGTTTCAGATAGCAAAAATTAAAAAAAATATATTTTTATAACTGGTTTCCACTGAAGATTTTATTTAGTATAAAAGTTTACTTAGTATAAAAGATAACTGACTGCATAATATCCAATATAAGAAAGTAAAAGAGAATAAAAGTTACAATTATAGTAACCAGCTACTGGAGGTAAACTAGTTATTATATATAGACCATCTACACTAAATATATATTAAATATATTTCAAATAATGTACACTAGCAATCCAACATTTAGGATTACTTCCTTAATAGTTGTGTAATAGAGGGCTTTTCAACCAGTGGTACGAGTACCACCTGTGGTACATTGGCACCTGGCAGGTGGTACGCAACCATCCTAGAAAAGTAACGGGAGGGGAATGAGCTGAACCGGTGGTAGCACCGCAGAAGCCTAAACGAGAGGTGGCTGGAGCTGCAGGGCTGTCAGGGCTCAGCAGAAGTGCCAGGATCAGCTCCAGGCTCCAGCTGGAGCTCGGCACTGATCCTGGCACTTCTGCTGAGCCCAGAAGAAGCACCGATCAGCTGGAATGTTGCAGCATCTCCAGGGTCTTGTGATTTACATTCAGATGCTTGGCAACTGATTCATATTTATGACGGTCACAGTGTCCCAGGGTCATGTGAAGTGACCAAAACCTGCTGCAACCATCCAGCAGACCGGGGTGGGGAATAAAAACCAAACACCCCCCCCACCCCCCGCTGCCAATCAACAAATGCTCACAACAATGAAAACCTCGGACAGGAGGAAGAGTGCCACCGGGCAGGCA
This sequence comes from Vipera ursinii, assembly GCF_947247035.1. Lineage (NCBI taxonomy): Eukaryota > Metazoa > Chordata > Lepidosauria > Squamata > Viperidae > Vipera > Vipera ursinii. The sequence continues at coordinate 242,052,158 of NC_139513.1, forward strand.
GGCAGGTGTCTTACTCAGCTGTGGCTTGGGGGGGCACTTTTTTCAGTGCCATTGTAACTTCAAACAGTCACTAAGCGAACTGTTGTAAGTCGAGGACTACCTGTACTTCATCACTTTTTCCTTTTTTTTTTTTTGGTCATCAAGTGTTTGACACCTTGCTAGGTGACTGGTGGTACTCGGATGTTGCCATATCCTAAAAGTGGTACAATGGGTGAAAAGGTTGAAAAGCCCTGGTGTAATAAGTAACTATTCCTCAATAGTTGCACAAAATGTAAGCAACTATCTGCAGCCTACATTTTCTTAATCAATCAACTCTAGATAAGTGTAGATGTAATATTTTTAAATGGAAATACTTTATATTCTCAAAATGTTAAAAGGCCAAATAAAAGCATTGTTGTGTTCCATTTCAATTTTCATTTGGAAACTATTCTACCACTACCATGGTTTTACATCTATATCCATTTAGAAGAATCATTTTCTGAATATTTCACAAATTTTCTGTCAAGCACCCTCCAGTTTTAAAGTTTACAGTGTTTAATCAGGCCATCACCTATTCACTCAACTTGTTCAGGAAATAGTAACTAAACAGAAAGGCTACATTTCATGCCATAAATGAAGCAATGTGGTATTTTAAATTATAGATTTATTATTTCAAAGGTAAAGTCTACTTTCATAAGATCCATCAATTATTCTTCAGACTGCATATATGTTTCTGTTTCATATCCATGACTACAGGAAAGAAACTGGTGGATAGGAGCTAAATGGAAACAAACAAAGCCATCAAAACATTCTGCAACCAAAATCAACCTTGCAGCTGAATTAGCATTTAAATGCATATTACCAAACATATTGCTACAATGAAGGTGGAATAAATAAGAACCCACTGTCTTCTTAGTTTTAATTTAGCTATTTAGAGATTCCTTGCAGATCATCAGCAATGGGTTTTAGAAGATTCAAAACATTATCTGTGAAGGATTTCTACAGGTTGATTCACAGCCCAGATTCATTCCACTGATCTTTTAATGCAAGATCTCTATAGGTTCACCTGAAAATATGTTTGCTAAAAAACAGGAATGTTGCGCAATGAAAAATTATTTTTCCTCAAAGTCTGCTTCACACATTTGCTGCAAGATTGTCAATATGCAACACTGCAGAAACAGCTAAAAATCAGTGATGCTATCTTTAAAAAGAAAATTCTAATCTTCAAATTTAATTTTTTTCCCTTGGAATGCTGTAATTTGAGATATTTGCTCTCGCATTTTTCTGCTAGCTTCCCATGATGGATGAAGAGGTTGCTGTGGAGGGCTCCTCTTAATAGTATATTTCACTGCCGAACTTTTAGGCATCCGTTTCTGTGGGTGAGTTTTTTCAAAAGCTGTGCAAAAATTAACAAAGAATAAAGTGTAAATAACTCAATCAGTTATTTACTCAATCAGTTATTCATTCAAGTTTAGTTGTGTAACAATTCCAAAATTTAGAACGATTTTATTCTCAGAAAGATTCAATGTCATTTCCAATAACCTTCATTGAAGGGAGATTCTCAAAAGATCCCCTTTCAATAGAGATTGTCAATGTGATGGAGAAATAATTGAAATATTATTTTAGTGTTCTCCCTACACAGACATTCACCAAGATTATCATCTCCATTCTTTACTTAATACCCTGGCCATTCTGATTTCTCTTACTTTAAGTTGTTATTGTCAGACAAATCAGATTTTATTTCCTTGATTATGGCTAAGTACTATTATACAGTTTGTACAGTATGCCATATTTTTTCCTGAGTCCTCTTAGATATTTCAGATTTTTTTTTGTTTTTATCCTAATTGTGATATTCTTGTTTTATTTGCTGTCTATGACCAAATAAAAATTGATTGATTGACTGAAAGCATAAGTAACTTTTCACATATTACAGATTATATTATGAACTGATGGTAAACCACATTTGTATATTTATTAAGCAGAAACAACTTTAATATTGTTAAACACATCCCAGTTTTTAGACTATTAAACATACTAATACTGAGAAATTCAAAACCCATGGTGAATAAAAACATTATATAATTAATGTAAAGCTACATTTCATTCTCCAGGAGTCCAAACTAATGCCAAGAATATTACTTTAGTATTCTCACTTACTTGTCTTGTTTCTAGGAAGATGGGCTCTAATATTTCTAGAATAAAGAATACAAAAGTTAACAGTGAAAAAGACAATAGTTTCAAGCAAAGAACAAGCTGTTCTTTAATAATGAATTCAAAAATTGAATCTAATGTATATACATAAATGCATATTTACATAAGTGTGCTTACATGGCCAAGCTAAGTCAAGTATGACTTAATTTCTATAATGTTTCCCAAAATTAATCTAGATGCTTCTTAATCTGTTAATAGTGCTAATACTATCCAGTTTCTCTGGGTAACTTTCTATATGAAAACTGACTAACTAGGAAGGGATCATGTAAAGCAGACAGTAGGGAAAACACATAGCTTGGCCATAGATAGTAGATGCAGTATTACTTTGCTGTGGGGGAAAAACATAGAACACCAAAACACAACTCCATACAGAGCTATTTTATCTTGAATAATGCAGTACATAAATTACAGGCATGCATTTAATAACATGTTTCTATGATAGTAATTCCTTAATGCTATGTTTTTTGGGCCTAACTGGAATCTGTCTTCCCCACTATAATGCTCCTGCTGTTTCTTCTCTGGAAACTTGGTACACAAATTCAGTCCCACTGAAAATAAAGTATTTTTTTGTTGTTGTTGTCCCAAGTGCATAATTCGCTTTTGCTACATGCCACACTAAAGAGATGGGGAAAACCTCTAGGTCCTGGGCTTGAATCTCAGGTCTGAGGAGGATACTATTCTGTTACATTTCATTGTGAGAAAAAAATTAAGTTGTTTTATACTACTGTTTGACCATTTTTAAACATTGTTTCAACAAATCACTCATCAGATTTTCACTCCAAGAAACTGTTCCTACCTTTTCACAGGTTCAGGTTTTTGAGTATTGGACAATGAATAATAAAACTCAGATTCTAGTTTCCCTGCTTTTGAACCCTGATTGCTGTCTTTTGAATTTGGGTCTGTAGGCTGTGAAGTATTAGCCGTTCTCTTTTTTTTCATTCTTTTTACTTTGCCAATGAAGAAATCATCATTGTTGTTACTTTCATCGGTGCCGGAAGACTCATTATAGAACCTCTCTTCTGTACTGTCATCAAAACATTCCTCCTTTCCACTGCCCTCATTTTTATCTGCATCTTCTTCATCAGAGCCATCTACTGCTGTCTTTACAATGTGATTCAAATATACTTTTTCTTGTGAAGATTCAGTGTTTCCAGTTTGATCGTGATGAATTAATTTACCATTTTCTGTGTCAGGCACAGCAGAAGTGTATGAGGGACATTTTTTCATATTATCTGCCATTTTCTGTTTTCCACTCTCAAAATTGTGTTTTTTCCCCCTATCAATTTGTGGTTTTTCGATTGCCGTTGTTTTAGCTTGAGATTCAGCTTGTTTAAGTGTTTTGCTACTAACAGAATGCTGGGTCTCTCCAGGATGTTTATTAAGCTGCTCTTCCACTTGTTGTTCTGTTGAAGAAATAGCTCTAGCTGGTTCCTGTCTCGCATTTTTAAAATCTTCCACTGCAGCTAAAAAAAAGAAACTCAGGTTTGATTTAAAAAACAACAAGTTATATATAAGCACAGTAATAATAAAGAAGTTATAAAACAATCCTGTTATTTACAAGTTTAAGTAGTTTACATCTCCTCAAAGTCTTTATTTAATGAACTATATGTCTTTTCTACTATTATGTTACTTTCATAGCATTACTAGGGATTTTAGAGTTGGGGTGAATTCTGCTTACCTTTAATATTAGCAATTTTGGTCTTCAGTAATGGGTGAGATATCAATCTAGCAATTGCTCTGTCTCTTGCTGTAGAATTGGGCTATATTAGGAAAATGAAAAATTATGTTGAATGAGACAACATAGTAACAAAACAGAAAAGTACATAGAGATATTTGATCCTGCAAGAATGTTCCTTGAAACAAGGGTGTATTGTGAGGCTCAGCATTATGTCATGGACCTTTCAATCCCAAATTAGAGCTGCCACCTTGTTTAAGAACTGCCTATATGCCATTCAAAGTGGCAGAATACAACTTCAACCAAAAGCTGATATTCGCTTCTCTAAAGTCCCAGATCCTCCTAGAGATTTTTGTAGTGGAATGACTGGTTTCACAAGAAGGAAATAATGTGTGTTTTGCATTTGTTAAAACATCTTAAATAATTTCCCCCAAAGCATTCAAGCTACATAGTCTCTTAACACATACAAATGTAAACGCCTAAGAATCTATTGCTTGACATTTCATTGACTAAATAAATTGAACTGAATTCACTAGACCTTGTTTTTATATGTTGTATCTTTTCCATATCTTAGAAATTATTGCTGCTATATTGTGAAATATTATTGAAGCAGATGGTCATTATTTCATTCTAAAGAAAAAATGAACAGAGGGTAAAACAAATTTGCTTTCTTTAAATTTTATATCCATCTTCCAAATATGCTATTCCCAAATACATAACCATCCATACAAAGCACCAGCTTGTCTCCTCAATGAAGTGGTACCTATTTATTTATTCACATGTAACATGCTTTTGAACCACTAGGTAGGCAGAAGCTGAAACAAGGGACAGGAGCTCACCCCGCCATGCAGTGCTAGGACTTAAACCACTGGAGCAAAGACCAGCATCATTAAGCCACTGAGAAACTGCATCTCTTATAAAAACAACTGAAAGATGAAGCAGAAGAATAATTGTACCATCTTTATCCTGGCTCTATGCCCTTCCCTGAAACTTAGCTGAAAACAATCCTGACAATCTACTCAAGAACATTACCACAACAGACAAAAGCTCCTTGAAATAATTTCTGTGTATTAGCTATTCTTATTGGTCATAAAGAAACTTGCTACATGGATTTTATCCTAATGTTGAAGAAATATTTTCTTACCCTACGCATGCATCAAAGAATAATAATTGCTCACAATTCAAGCACTGTCAATAAGCTCTATAACTTTGGACCCCAGATTATTCTTATTTTTCTACTCTATGAAGATTTTATTCATGTGCATCAAGTTCAGAGTTATGATTGTGCATACTAAGATCCCCTTTTGGGAATCTTAGGGGTTAATGTTATTTGAGTGACATAAGTAAAGGCTGAACATACAGAAACTGACTATTCACATGGTAGATAATGTTCTAAATGCCTACCAGCCCTTCATAGTAGGCCAGGTCAGGAAGCAGAGTCTTCATGAATGATTTAAATGCTTCTTTATTGGTATAGGCCCGTGATGGCGAACCTATGGCACGCGTGCCACAGGTGGCACGCAGAGCCCTCTCGGTGGGCACACGTGCTGTCGTTCCAGTCCTAGGCCTTTAGCTGGGTTTTATAAAACCTTTTTGCTTTAGGTCTCTGCTGCTGTGTGCAAAAAAAAAGGTTCAATCAATCAATTTCAACTTCTCATGGGGAAAAAAAATCTCGCAAAGTTGGAATTGATTGATTGAACTTTAGTCCCACCCAGTCTGCCCTGACCACCGCAGCCACACCCACCCAATTGGCCACACCCACCCAATGGGCCAATTCCACCCGGCACCCGACGATACATAAGTGGGTTTTGGGTTGCAGTTTGGGCACTCAGTTTCTAAAAGGTTTGCCATCACTGGTATAGGAGGCTGACTATGTCCCCCTCCCCACCAATACCCAGGGAATAAAGATGCAATCAGTTTGATTTTCTTTAATTCCTTCTTCATTTTCTTGGCTTCAAACATTCTTGTTAACTGTCACTGCAGAGTTTCTCCATCAATGCCTGTCCATAATACCTGAGCAGGATATACTGTATAAAATGGGGAAATTTCTCCTACTTGGGCAAGTTGACATGGACATTCTGCAGGTTACAGCAGAATGCAACTTCAGCAAAAGGTTTATATGCAGATGTGATGATCATCAATAGAATTGACACATTCAGGGAATCTAGGCTTATGATCATAGTGAAACTTAATGACTATAATGTAAGTAGACAAAATCTTCAAGTTAAGTATTCTTCCATTTAAATAGTAATCTAAGAGAGGAATATTTATAACTAACTTTTTCTTGGACTAGTTTTGCTAAAAGATATATTCTTTGGCACTGAAGAAGATACTAATTAGGCAAAAAAAAATTCTACAGCTCTGAAAATATTTAAGAGCACAGTTCAAATATACACATTTTCTGAGGATCAGAAGATTTATTCATCTACCTTACTGGAACAGAATTAGTCATTGCAGGCAAACTTTACACTTCCATGTAACATTCTCTCATCACCAATGTTCCCAAAGTAATCACAGCTATTTCTGTTTAAAGTTCACATCTGTTTGCCATGGAAATTTATCAGGAAACTGTGGTTTTATACATCCACAGTCACTTCCATTTCAGCCAAGATCAAAGAGCTCTTTTAAATCTGTAAAACTTATCTCTAAAATACTAATTTTGTATTTGTGGAAATAAGAATATTTAGATATTACTGCTTTTGCATCCAAGGAACTCTGAGTAGCATTGGGAGATAGCTGGGAGTTGAAGTCCACAATCTTAAAGTTGATAAGTTTGAAAAACACCAAGATAACTAAGCAATAGTATTGCCCTAATGGTGTGCAGCAAATACAAAATACAAGCAAAAAACCCAAAACCAAACCAAGTCTCCTGGTGAAAGTTCCACCTTCATACTGCAAGTACTTTAGATGCAAAAATGCAAGTAAAGAGCAAAACCCATACCTGTGATAGAATTCCATGTGCGTACAAAATAAAGTGTACGTATAATATCAAATATTACATTAATTCCCTAAGAGCTGCTAAGCCGCAAAGTAAAGACTTGAGTGTTTATTTATTTATTTATTTATTTATTTATTTATTTATTTATTTAGTGGCTTCGGGATTACACATACATTTCTTTTAAAGAAAAGAATGTAAAGAGTTTATTTAAGTAATCATGTGTTTGGTTATTAATGCAGTAAGAAATGCCAACATTTTTCAAAGCATTTGAAAAATAACAAAGTAACATTTTCAAAGTTAAGAGTCTTAATCCATCAAAACAATACTGGTTTGTGAGGACTGCATTCCTACATTTCTGAAGTCACTTGACACAACATTTAGCTCTAATACTCATTGAAAAAGTACATTAAGATTGAATGTACTGTGAGACATTGTCCTGTATTTAAACAAATATCCTGCTATAACTGAATTTCATAATTTAATATAAATATCTATATACCTACATACAGGAATTTATTTATTTATTTATTTGTTTTTATATACCGCCCTTCTCCCGGAGGACTCAGGGCGGTGTACAGAGAATTAAAGTAAGAATACAATAAAAATAAAAAAAAATTAAAACCCAAATCCATCAGGCCAGGCCGGCTTGTTGGAACAGATAAGAATTAAAGAAAGATCTTTAAGATAGAATAGAATAGAGCTGGAAGGGACCTTGGAGGCCTTCAGCCTCCTGCTCAAGCAGGAGAACTTATACCATCTCAGATAAGTGACTGTCTAGCCTCTTTTTAAAAATCTCCAATGATGGAGCACCCACGATTTCTGGGGCCAAGCTATTCCACTGGTTAATTGTCCTCACTGTCAGGAAATTTCTCCTTAATTCCAGGTTGCTTCTCTCTTTGATCAGTTTCCAACCATTGTTTCTCGTCCTGCCCTCTCATGCTTTGGTGAACAACGTGACCCCCCTTCTTTGTGGCAGCCCCTCAAATACTGGAATACTGCTATCATGTCTCCCCCTATTTCTTATTTTCTTTAGACTAGCCAAACACAAGTCCTGCAGCCGTTCTTTGTATGTTTTAGTCTCCAGGCCTTTGATTATCTTAGTTCTTCTTCTCTGAATTTTTTTCCCAAACTCTCAACATCTTTTTTGTGCTGCAACAATCAATCAATCTCTAAGTACCAGATGTACTTTTAGATCTGTTAGCAAAAAATCTTAATTTTATAGCAGCTCAATTGCAATCTTGATGGTGGAAAAATGATCAGACAACCTTGGTAGATGTTCAATATAAAAAATGTACCTTCCTGTTAATTTGCACAGCTTATTCTCTCTTTTTTTATGGTAAATGTATTCCGAAACCACTCTCAAATTATACTTTTGATTGTTTATGCTTGGGTAATTAAAAGGTGAAATATTTACATATGGAGAAAAACCAGAGTATAAATGTATTGGCCAAGTGTAGAGTTACTGATCTAATCATGACCTTACAAGTATCTTCAAAAAGAATCACGTAACTTCTTCAGTTTTATATTAACAACAAAACTTGCTTTTCCTTTTAAAATGAAAACTATCCAAGCTGCCCTACTGTTCAACAGAATATATACTGTTGCTTTGCTGGAACTAGGGGTTGTACCATTGGATGATACATAGTGGTACGGTGGTTGCTGTACCTGTATTTAAATGTTTTCTGTGCTTTTAAGTTCAAAACAATTAATTATTTTTTCCCATTTACCAACATCCAACATCTAAAATAAAAGTAAGGATGGGGAAAAGTTTTTAAAAACATTTATATTGATTTTTGTAGCAAAAATGCATAATTATTCCCAATTCTATAAGGTCTAGTTTTCCCCATGATCATCAAATGCTGGAAGCATTGACAACCACTTTGCCAACTGTCATATAAAGAACTGCTCATTGAGACACCTAATTGTCCCTTTTTTATTTTGCAGAGTGCTGAGAAAATGAAAGAGATTTTTAATTATGATTAGAAACCTTGTCACAGATTCTATCATGCCAAAACATACATTTGGAACTAGAAAACTAGAGCAGCCAAGAACAACACTGCTAATAAAAGTCTGTATTGACATCTGTACAGACCACATAACATGTTGCCAAAGACATCTGCTGGGATGGTCAATATCAATAAAATGCAACTAGATGATCAAAACCTTTCCTTTTTAAAAAAAAGTGCATTGCATGGTTGCACACTAAGACACACACACACAATAAAAGATGGCAAGGTTTTGATCACCTGACCATGCCTACCATTTTGACACTGCTATATGCTTCTGGAGATGTTTCATATGATGCATTGACACGCCACTGGGAAGCTTCATCTATTACTTATGTTAAAAGGGATGTAAACATTTCTGTTTATGTTAATATACCGATGGTAGAAAGAGATTTTCCAAACAAAAATATATTTTTTAAGAAAAGTTGAAAGCATCATACCTTTTTACAAATAACCCCAAAGTCAATTTCTCTCCCAAGTGCTGATTTGGTAACTTGATCAAGTTTTATTTCCTAGAAAATATAACAGAATTGGTTATTTCCTCTGTGCATGTCTGTCAGCAGTTTCAGTATAAGAAACAAGCAATGGAAATGTTATTTATGTGCTGCATTTCTGTTTAGGGAGAGCAGTCAATAAGTTAATTAGTTAAACATAAGTTTTTAAAAAAAGAAGTAAAAATTATTATAGCAAAAGAAAAACCCATTGAAAAGCAAAAATATAATTATCTATTTGTTGCAATTATTTATATCCTACTTTTCAAATAACTCTCACAAATTCAAGTAATGAAATTCATTGCAAATATAATACACATTATACTTGAAAAATCTGAGATCCTTTCTTGTAAAATGATAATGGCCAAAGAAGTAAATAGAACTGGCCCAAATGAAACAGGATTCTAAAATAGACCTTCCGTAGATTAGTGCAACTACTAAACATAAACAAATAATTGTGCTTGTTTACAAAGTAAAGCTTACTTTTTTTACATTTCAGGTACTGAAATGGTAGACAGTGCGACTTTGCTCAATCACCTTTATTTACCCCGATGACCTGTAACAATTACTGGGGCGATGGATAGCAGAAATGCCAGGTAGGAGTTAGGCATGCTGACACAAAGGCATGAGGCCACAGGCATAAGGTTAGGGACAATAATTCTAAAAAAACAACAGTAGACAGTGTCTTCTGCTAGTCCTTTTCACCAGGGGTCCACAGCCCCTGGCCCACTATTGGGCCATGGCCTATTCAGAACCAGGCCATGTGAGAGGCAGGCTGGTGCGCATAGGCAGCTCCACTCATGCGATCAGCGCCCCAATCTTGCATGAGTGGAGCTGTGTGTGTGGCTTGAGTGCCCTCTCCCCCCGCAAGCCACCTACTCCCGATGCTCTAAAAGTGGAGCGGTGAGAGCAGAGGCTAGGTGGGATGAGCGCCCCCTGCTCAGCTTCACTGACTCACTAAGGCTGCCTGCGCAGGACACCTGATCTGCTTTTGGAACATCGGGCAGCCTTGGTGAGTCTGAAGAAGCACGAGACCTCACCCCAAAGGCTTCTCTTCTCCATGCCAAAACCTTTTGCGAATGGACAAAAGGCGTTGGTGGAACAATCTCGTGCTACTTCAGGCCTTCCATCCCTTGGCAAAAGCTTTTGGCGTGGAAAAGCCTGAAGCATGAAACTGCACCCCAAAAGCTTCTTGTGTGTGAGTGGAACTGCCCTTGTCTGTGTGCGCACCAGCCCACCACTCACAGGGCCCGGTTTCCCTCTTTCCCCCCAGCTGAGCCACCAAACAGCAAAAGTTGAGGACCACCGCTTTTGGCCATCTTTCTATAGTATTTCCATTTGTACTTTTACATTTGGCTCTTGATAGCATTTTTTGATGAAAAAGCTAATTCTGGTAATAATTATTAATTTTATCTGAAAAGATTTTACAAAACTATAATAGTTGCTTTTACAGCTTTGCAACAATAAATTCTTCCCCAGTTTAACACTTTCTCATAAAGTCTATTTAGCATATCTTGTGGCACATAACTAGAAGTAGTCATAAAGTTATTTAGTAAAAAATAATCTCCAAGGTTGTCTTCTGTGTTATAGTGCTCCATCCACAACTGCTCTTAAATATTCTGGCAGCATACCATTTGACTTGCAATGTCAGCTTTCTCTTCCATGGAAATTTTTGAGGCAGCAGAGAGGACCATTATTAAATCAATATGGAGGACACCCACTAGGATCATCCATAATATCTTCCTGCCAATCTGGGCAAGGTTTCTTCCTGTACTTTTTCTAAGACTACATTAAATTGTGTTGCTAAATATTAACACAGACTTCCACTAGTAAAGCAGACATCATTTTCAGCTTAATGGCTCTCATAATCAGCAATGCCTTTTCCTTGGCGTATTAAACTTTCCCAGGTGCTTTGACCTGCATTTGGCTATGTCCCACTTTTCCAACAGTTGGAGAATATGCAAATGGAGTACTTTCCAGGAATTGTATGCAACATATAACAAGTTTGGAGACATGTGGTATTTTAAAGATATTTGAAAAAAACAACAACAACCCAACCCACACACAACTTGCTTCTTAAGAGCTTTGGAGAGTAAGCACAGAATTTCAAAAATGTAGAAGTGTAGACAGGATGAGAATAAATGATTTTGTGATGCCAAATTAGACAAGTGTTGAAAGAGCTCTACTGACTATTGATTTGCTTAACTATTTTTATATTAAACTTTCTAAACAGCTTGGGTTTAAGCATTTTGGGATTTGGATGCCTCTGAGAACACTTTCTTCCTTACAGATCTGCCTAGCTGCTATGATTAGTAAAAGCTCACCCCTCTTTTGGTAACAAGGAAGTTTTAAAATACCTTCCAGAACTAGCATAAACATTTTAAATCAGAGTTAATGTATTAGGAACGTGGTCAGATATAACAGGAAGATGAATAGAAGAACCTAAAACATATTCTATGGGCTATGTTGTAAAGCTATTACCTATTTGCCTTGTGGTGAGAGCAAATGCGTGGAACAACATAGACCAGAAAAAGGTGTTTTATTTCCAGGAGTGCCAGCTGTCAGAAATCATTGGATCATATTGTGGCACAGAACAGTTTTGATAATAGTACTCATGAACATTTAATTCTTTAGAAAAAAATGTACTTTCATAATAGGCAGTAAAATCTTCTATTGAATAGGAGGGGTGGAAGCTGGGATTTTGCCTTTAAACCAATTATTATGTAATTATTATTTTAAGGATTTTTCCTGACTTCAAATTAAATTTGTGCTTTTAGTTCACAACAGTGCAGCATTTTCAACAAGCATTCTGAATGGCTCAATATGAGTGAGACACATTGATCACTTCAAAGGCCCGTGAAGCTTTCATATTGGAAGGTATCTATGACAAAATAGACTCGATAATATATTTCCCTCAAAAGAGCCGGAGGTTTTTTTAAGTGAACATTTTGGAATAATTTAAATATGAGCTAAAAATTGGAATCTCCAGTAATGCTCTATCAATGGCTACAAGTTTTAAAAATAATAAAATGGTATGAACAGATTTGCAATTAAAGTTGATTCATCAAAATTTTAATATGAGTCTATTGGACTCCCTAAATAAGGAATTCAAAAGGAAGGACATCAACATTTTGTGTTGGAGATGTAAAAATGTGATATTGACCCATAAAATATGGTTCTGTGATCATTTGTCAGTTTTTGGAAATGGTATTTTAATGCATGTAAGCAGATGTAGGGGAGGGAATGTGGTAACCTAGCAGTTAGATGTTGGCTTGTCAACCAGAAGGTTAGTAGTTCAAGACCCAAGCACCATGTGATGGGGTGAACTCCTGTTCTTGTTCCAGCTTCTGCCAAGCTAGCAGTTCGAAAGTGTGGAAAAGCAAGGTACCACTTCAGTAGGAAGATAACAGCATTCCCTCTGCCTTGGCATATAGTTATGTTGTCCACATGACCACAGAAGCAATTTCCGATAATGCTAGCTCCCTTAGCTAGGAAATGGAGCACTACCTCCTAGAGTCGGACATGACTAGACAGGGGAAACCTTTATCTGTTTTCTTTTTTTAGGTTTATGGGATGTTAAATGTTAAAGATGCCAAAGTGGTATTAAATTATGTACCAAATCTTTGGAACTTGTTTATCAGGAATTGACTCTATCATGCATGAGGAGTGTTTAAAAAGTAATGTTGAAAAATTAGAACAAATGGCATTATTCCAGACATTGAAGAATAGCTTTTGGAAATAATTTCTTATCTGGCCTGCAAAAGGCAGCATTTTTCACTAACAAAGGAAAATCATAATAAAGGATGAGGCAATATATTCTACTTTGGCAGATTACATTGCAGTAATATTTCTCAATATGCTCAATATTAAATATATCTTCCAAGTCATTCACATAGTAGTTAGGTTAAAATGTCATTTCTTTATAAGGTAAGGAATTGACCAGTAGGGAAAATCAGCTATAGTATACCAACACCATTTTCAGTTTTTAAAATTCTGCTACACTTTTAATTTTAATGCATTGCAATAAAAAACTAAGCTTTTTTATAAAACAAGAACTTAAAAGTACAGAGATTTTTCTTTAAGGCTGTAATAAGATGTTAAAATTGAACAGCAACAAGAATCTAGTTGCAGCCGGTGAATTATAGCACTTTTCCAAATCTTTTTCAAAAGCAGCAAAGACTAGATCCTGAATGGCTTTTTATTGAGTCAGGTGCTGCTTGAATATCTGCTATTTTGCCCAGCATGCCATTATGTAGCCAGTAGTACTAAAGACATGGTCTATCTCCACGTCTACATCAGCAGGCTAGAAAATTTAAAAATAAAGCAATAATCCACTTGGAAGCAATGTCCAACATTCAGTGGATCACAGAATTCACTGGCAACTTCGTAAAATTACAGGATACAGCTGTAAAATGCTTCGAACCTTGAAATTTTTTCAAATCATGTCCTAATCTTGAAACATCTGAAATGGTTGTTTCATAATCAAACTATTTTGAGATAATTTTGCATGCAATGCATATACTAAATGCAGTTATCATTATCTATCTAAGAAATCTTGAGAACAAGAATCATATTCAACTGACCACATTTTGCAACTTTTATTCAGACTTCTTTACCAGCACAAACAAGTTGAAAAAGGAGATGGTTTCATGACTATTCTTTTGTCCCTCTACATTACGGGTGTCAAACTCGTCACGTCACGTGATGTGTTGCGACGTATTGCAACTTTTTTTGCATTGCCGAAGCTGAGGTAGACGCAACCTCAGTATGATGCAACCGGTTTGCGGACCGGCAGTTTGACACCCCTGCTCTACGTCTCCTAATAATCTCTTAATAGGAAGTGGTGTTGATATACCTTTGCAACTTTGTTCAGGTCAATGATTACAGTTAGCCCATGAGTGGCATGATGGAGGCTCCACTCCAAAAGTATCATACCAGTGCAAATTCTAACTTGATAATTTAATGTATCTTTAAAGTTAATTAAACATTGCACTGATTAAATGAGCCTTGCAGAGCCTTGGTGAAGCAGTGGGCTAATGCCTCCTTAAGTAACACCAGCTGCCTGCAATTAGTGCAGGTTCGCATCCCACCAGGCTCAAGGTTGACTCAGCCTTCCATCCTTCCGAGGTAGGTAAAATGAGGACCCAGATTGTTGGGGGCAATTAAGCTGACTTTGTAATAATGCCGCTTGGGGTGTGTGTGAAAGCCCTAATAAGCAGGCATATACATAGAATGAAGGCTACTGCTAAGTTTGTAAGCTGCCCTGAGTCTTCGGAGAAGGGCGGGATATAAATGGAATTAAAATAAAATAAAAATAAATAATCACTTAAAAATTGCAGTTTAATTTTGGAAGAGGTCTAGAGGTTGTAAACCTGTTTTTCCAAGAGTCTCTGGATGCAACCCCTCCCTGCTTTGAAGATTATGAGATGTACTGTAAGTTATTGTGCCATGAACAGGGTCAGAAACCCTACGTAAGTTTTCTCATTCTTATTACACCCCTCCTGCGTGAGCTGCATTGGTTACCGGTTGTCTTCCGGGTGAGATTTAAGGTGTTGGTACTTACCTTTAAAGCCCTACATGGCCTAGGCCCGGGATATTTGCAGGACCATCTGCTGCCGGGAACGACTTCCCATCGCCCAGTGCGCTCACACAGAGAGGGCCTCCTCAGGGTGCCGTCGGCTAGACAATGTCAGCTGGCGACCCCCAGGGGGAGGGCCTTCTCTGTGGGAGCGCCAGCCCTGTGGAACCAACTCCCCCTTGAGCTCCGGATGGCCCCGGATCTCCGGTCCTTTCGCCGCAGCCTTAAAACATTCCTTTTTCATCAGGCTGACCTGGACTGACAACAGGGTTTTTAAAAATGTTTTTAATTTTTAATTGTTTAGTTTAACTTATTTATTGGGGCTGTTTATTTAATTTCTTTTAACTTTTGTATCGTTGTTTTTTATTGTTGTTAGCCGCCCTGAGTCCTTCGGGAGATAGGGCGGCATATAAGTCCAATCAATCAATCAATCAATCAATCAAGCATCAGAAACATCCAGGTATAGTGTTAGCGTAGTAACAGTAATAATTTATTCTATTTATAAAATTTATTGGCCACCCATTTTACTATAGGGTAACTCTGGGTGACTTACAGTTACATCTTAGTTAAAACAAAAATGTTAAAACCAAATTTTAAAACCAAAGACACATGGGGAGTGTGGGGGCAGAGTGGGGGGGAAGTGGGACCCATTATTACTCAATCAACCACCTCCATTGTGCTGATCCTTCACTGGGGCTGCAAGCTGAATGGCACAGCCACATTTTTAGGCCCTTATAAAGATAGGAGGGTTAAGGCCAACCTCACATCGGGATACAAGATGTTCCAGAGGGCAGGAGCAACAGCAGAGAAGACCCTACTCCTGGATCCCACCAGCCAGAATATTGATGGGACCTACAGCATGCCTCCTCTGCTGGGATGAATGGTACAGGCCAATCCCAGTGGGGTGAGATG
Source organism: Vipera ursinii (assembly GCF_947247035.1). Lineage (NCBI taxonomy): Eukaryota > Metazoa > Chordata > Lepidosauria > Squamata > Viperidae > Vipera > Vipera ursinii. The sequence continues at coordinate 242,067,948 of NC_139513.1, forward strand.
GTCCCTCAAGTAACCTGGAGCCATGCTATGAATGACTTTAAAGGTGATCACCAACGTCTTGAATTGTACCTGGAAGCAGACTGGTAACTGTGCAGCCGCATTCTGCAACAACTTCTGAATGCTCTTCAAAGGTAGCCCCATTACAGAGTGCATTACAATAGCCCAATTATGAGATGATTAAGGACTGAAAGACTGAGTGAGGGAATCCTGGTCCAGGAAAGACCACAACTGATACACAATATGAAGTTGTGCAAAGGCTCTTCTAATCGCGACTGCAACCTGTTTCTTGAAAAGAGTTGTGAGCCCAGGAGAACACCCAAGTTGTGGACAGGGTCTTTCTGGGGCAGTGCCACCTCATCCAGAATCAAAAATGACAAAGTCCCTGATCTCCGGGTATAGAAGCTTGAGGGTGCAATGGCTCAACGACTTGTGTACATGATGGCTCAGCAGTTAAGATGCTGAACTTGTCAGCTGGAAAGCTGACAGCCCAGGTTTAAGATCTGAGAGCTGTGCAATAGGATGAATTCCGTTACTCACCCCAGCTCCTGCCCACCTAGCAATCTGAAAGCATGCAAATGTGACTAGATAAATAGGTACCACTTCAGTCGCATATAGTCATGCTGGCCACAGGACCACCAAAATGTCCTCAGACAACACTGGCTCCCTCAGTGGAGAAATGGAAATAAGCATCGCCCCTTACAATTGGACACAACTGGACAGGGGAAACCTTTACTTTTACCTTTATTTAAAAACAGAAGAGTGTCTCTGCTCATAGGTTTAAATATCTGGCACAACAACAAATGAAAAAGGTGAGCAGAAAAAGAAACTATATATTGAACCCCACCAAACTCAGGGAAAGCTACACATAGGATCATACTCCATAAATACTGCAAAAGTGCATTAAGGATTTTATGCTGTACGCTTACTTAGCATTTAAGAAGTCACCAAGAGAAAATGATGTAATGACTTCAGACTAAACTCTAAACTGGAAATTATGATCTGAGCTCTTTAGACAAAATCACTAAAGAAACTATTTCAAATAGAAGAATCATAATTTAATGTCTTCCCCTTAAGATGCAACCATCAATGAACAAGATAGCAATTTTGTGGTAATGTTAAAAACAGTAGTTCTTCAAAATGCTCTTTGCTAGCTACTGCAGGAAAGTAATTTGGCTATCAACTCTAGAAAAACTAAATTATGCAAAAGGAAAAAGCTAGATCATAACATTATCCAGTAGGGCAACCAAAGAAGCCAAAATTATAATGTTTGAATGTTCTATTTCCTAAAATACTCCCATTTTGAAAGTCAGCATTTACTTGTGATGGTATCTTCTCTTTTTCATTTGAAGTGCTGTCTTTATCATCTTCAAAATTGCAGTCAGTGTTCATTTATATCCAGTTCTGGGGAAGCTTTCCACAAAATTGCTCTTTTCCCATTTTGGCATTCTTCACAGCACTCCCAGTTTCTTTTTCATTTTTTTTGGGGGGGGGGATAAAGAGTATAAGGATCATTTTCACTCCTAAATTATTTTCCCCAAATATACATTTTTCAATCCTTCAATGGAGTCATTTTTTCACTTGCTTTATTCCACTAATTCATTAAACAAAAAAATAATTTATGACAGAGACCAATCATATGAAGAAGTGAGTATAGTAGTTTGTATGTGTATGTGTGCGTGTGTGTGTGTGCGTGTGTGTGTACACACACACACCCTTCAACAACCTTGGCTGATCTACTTATTGATGGATTTAAATATTGATTCAATAAAGTGAAAATTATAGAGACCATATAATAGAACAGAATGTAAAAAAATTAAAATGCATTATATACATATAATATATACATAAATACACACAAGTGTTGGAAGAAAAAAGGAAAAAAAAGCTCATCCAACAGATTAGCCACTCAGATCGCTAAAGACACACGCATGGGTTGGAGTATCCTCCTCCAAAAGACAGAAAAAATTGACAAACTGTGTTTGCTACCTTTAATTTATTCCTTTAATTTCCACACCTGATAGCTTAAATATGGCTGACTTCTGTAAATTAAAGCTAACCAATGTTCAGGAGATAAAACTTTAGAAAAATAAGTAAGGAGAAAGAAAGTGGCAGCTAAAGCTAAATATGTTCAGGGATAAAAGAAAAAAATCTGAAACTTAAAGCTGAAATTAGTAGATAACTTTAAAATAAATATCTAGCCTTGATAAAGCAAATACGGTACATATTGGGGCCAGATTCATGTCATAATGCAGAAGAATCTTAAAATGAACGTAAAACTAAAACCTGAAGCTTTCTTTTAATATTATTGGGTAAGGGATTGGAAAAAAAGATTTGGAACTTTTGTTATTGTATACGTTAAGCATAGAAATGGAAAGATTCGTCAAAACCCACGATTGAAGAATGGGTGGAAAAAGTGATGGAACTAGTAGAGATGGCAAAATTGACTATTTTCATTAGTGAAAGAATATATCCAGGTTTGTTTCTACCCGGAAACTTTTTCTGGAGTTTGTGATTGAGACAGAAAAATATGACATCTTGACTTGGGTTTTGCTGATTAGTTTGCTGTTACAGAAATAGCTAGTAACTAGTGGGGAAAGTTGAAGCTGTAATTCTATTTTATACTTTACTGAGCTGAAAAAAGTTGGAAGTCAATGCTTTTTTGTCTTCCCTCACTTTTATTTTCCTTCTCTTCCTCTTTACCATTTTCCAATTACCTTTATTTTCATTTGTATTTTCTACATAATTTTAACAACAAATATACATACATACATACATACATACATATATATATATATATACACACACACACACACACACACACATACATATACACACACACAAATTAAGTTTGTTGTAGCTGTAACCATATGAGCTGTGCTTAGTGTCTAACATGAACATAAAAAAATAACCCCAATTTTTTGGCTAAAAGTGTTGCTGACAAATATGTAGAGGAATATAGATTTCCAGGTGAATATAAGATTACAATACTTGCCAATTATATTTGTGTTCTTGATCCACAAACTTCCTGGCTCATTCCTGGAATTCTATAAGGTGTGGGGGGTTCTGGCCTACTCATTTTCCTTATAGTATTCCCTAATTATCTCTCAAATAAATTAATAAATTAAAATCAGTGTCCTTTGATTTTGGGAAGGAAATATTCTTCATTTACTATCTTAGTTTTTTTTTAAAGGTAAGTTAAAAGTTACATACTAATCTGAAATCCTGACCACTAAGATACTTAATCCTTAGCTGACTATTGTAGATCACAAATATTTGTATCTGTGCAAGTCTATATTTGTATACCACAGAAGATCATCCACCCTTAAATATAAACCATTGTTTCTAAAATGAGAAATTAATTTGCTCACAGTTATTCACCCTCCCAAATTACTAGAATAGTCATTATTTGGGGTGGGGATGGAATTGAACTTTATGCAGGGCTTTTGCTTAGCTTGAAAATTCCAAACTAAATATACTATAAATAACCAGAAAAAGGTAAATACTGGTTGTTGTATATTTATCCAAAGATCTCTATAGATTTCTTCATGTAGTTACCAGAAGTTGAAGATTCATAAATTTTACTTTAAAAAATAATAATGATTCTGCAAGCCTGTAGTATATACTTAATCTATTTCAAATTCTAACTGAAGACAGCGATTATAAATGTCACTTTTTAACTTTAAGTACCATTAACATCAATAGTGGGAAATTCCTTAACCTCAATTAAAAATAATGAGAGAATATTTATTTCCAGAGGGGAGGGGTTCAACAATGATTAGTTTTCATTTTCTCAACAGTGCTTAAGGGACAAACAAGGAAGTTTTGTTTTTTTAGGAGTGCCACACTCTAGTGTTAAATGTTATATTTTAACATATGAATATACTCTGAAATAGTTTAAACGATTATCCATGAAGTCTAACTGAGAACATTTAATAGCAAATTCTATTAAAACCATTCTCTAGCTAGGTTCATAATGTTCTTTGTTCCTGGTATTTTAATACAAATGTCTCATAGAGTTCTGATGAAATAAAGTCTGAAGAAACTATAAACATTTTCTGTTCCAACTGCTTCAAGAACTCCTGAAAATAATTAACCCAATTTTTCTCAACCACATTTTTAGCTCATATTTTTACTGTGTTGTTTCCTCACAAAGAGCATTTCTAGGTTTAAATAAGTAATGCTAAATATTTTATAAAAAATCTTACTAATAGTAGTTTTGAAAGGGATCTCTCATACCAACTCACTTTGTTGCAATGCATTTTTAAGAGTAAATGTGATGTAGTTAAATATAAATTATATCCTTTGGATGGCAAACTGAGGGTAACATAAATATTCAAGAGACTAGAAATTTATCCATGCATTTTAAATACAGTAATAACTATTCAATAGCTCTTCATATTTAATGCTAGATGCAACTAACATAATCTTTTGGTGTGTACTCATGCTTTTAAATATCTGATTTAAACAAAATATCAGAAACTGGCATGCTGCAAAACATTAGTTGCTCAAAGCCAATTTGAAATGAGCAGCATGGAATAATAGCAACGGAGATAGATACATGTGCTTTTTTTACTTTTTAAAAAAATGTTTGGGCTCCAATAGAATTTTGGAGAATCACTAATAAAAATAATAGCTAGCAGCATTCTTATATTTCAGTAATTGTTACATACACAGATATAGACATACAAAATAAAATATACATAAAATAAAGGCAGGAAAAAAATCTGTCAATAATTTAGGCTAGTCATTTTTTCTCAGCCTAACCCATCTCAGAAGGTTGTTATTGGGAAAACAGAAAGATGAACTGTTTGCTGTCTTGAGTCATTCATAAAAACAATAAAAGCAGGCCATAAATAAATACCTGCCCAATGAGTAACAATAGTAGAGATAAATCTTAAAATTCTCCAGATAACAAAAGCGCTTACCAGTAGTCTTTGGTTAATGAGTATTCATTCAATGACTGTTTAAAATTATGACATTGCTGAAGTTATGATATACCTGGTTCTCAAAATTGTGACTGTTGTAATGCTTTTGTGGTCACATAAATAAAACCTGGGCACTTGGCAGCACACCCAAATTTAGAATCACTGGGTATGTTTTAACTCTTCCCATCCACCTATCTCTCTTCCATTTTTGTCCTTTTGGATGCCCCACATTCTGCCACTTTTGCTGTCCTCACAGTCTTGCACTCTGCCCTAGACTCCTGTCTTCTATTGCCCCTGATGCCCTGCACCACCACTGCCCTACAGTCCTCTGCCCCTGCCATCCTATAGTCTACCTCCCCCAGTGCCCTGTTCCCTTGTCTCTACCAGCTGACCTCTGCCATCTTCTTCCTCCTGTTGTTGTCCAGACATGCCTAGCCTAGCCTTCCACAAGGAAGCTGCTAGCTATATGTGAGATATGCTGCATGCCACTTTGAGACAGCCACATGTGGCTAGCAGATGCTTTGCAACGTGTTGGATGCACCTCAGTAGTGGGAGGAAAAAAAGACCAAAGGTCAGATGATGCAACAACAGTGGCATGGATGAAGGGTGGAATGCAAGGTGACGGGCAGTGGAGTGCAGGACAGCAGGAGTGATGGAACATGGGGTGGCTAAAAAGAGCAGAGATGGGGAGACATAGATGGGGGGAACTGAAGCAAAGGCAAACATGACAAGGCAAGAGAAGTCTGAAGTCCTAACAATGGCACCTTCCTGGCCTAATGACCACAAGTGAGACAACTGAAACTGCTGTTGCTAAACAATGTAGTCATGTGATATTACACCAAATGACCATATTGCTTAGCAATAGAAATTCCAGTCCCAATTAGCTTCACTAAGCAAGGACTACCTGTATTTACATGTAATTGGTTGAATTGGGGAAAGGACATCTAAAAGGGAAAGACTTGAAGCTCCATTCGATTGCTTGGGTGGTAAGGCATTATATAAAATTATATAAAAAGGAAATTTCAAGCATGATAAGTATACAAAGTCCTCAGTATGTATTGTTTTGAAAGCTATTCCACACATTTTTAACTAATTCTATAGAGTACAAACTTGAAGGGACTGTTTTAATCTATTATTAATTAATCCGATTAAAATTTCTCAGTTTGAAATATTTGCAAGGATTAGTATGTAAAGCTAAATATATAATTGTGACACAAAATTAAGGAAAAAGAACATTACTGCAGTTTAATCAAAAGGGTAAACCTGAAAGATTATTTTTATATTTTGATGTATTATACAAATACATTGTATAATTAACAGTTCACTGCTATAAAAATGTTTGCTGAGGGCTTGCCGACTTTTAATGGCCCATCATGTCTGTGTAAGGGAAATAAAAGACTTGCAGAAACTAATGAATGCCTTAGCTTAGGGGAAAAAATGCTATGGTTTCAATCCACTTTGTCAGTTGCTGCTTTGTGCATTAGAGTAGTGACAGCACCGCACAAAAATGTTAAGGAGTTGGCAAGAAACAGACTAAGAACTATGATGTCACCCACTGTAATGGCCATCCATGCTTTCAAGCAGCAGCAGCACTTAACGAAACCGTTTACCTCAGGAAATGAATCTGAGATTCATACTAATGTTGGAAAAATGTAATTCTGGAACACTTCAAATGGGACTATCACCTTGACAATTATACCAATAAACAATAAATTTAATTTACAGCAGTATCTCATCAAATTTACAGTCTGGTCCTTTCTCAGACATAATAGTTATAGACAAACCTGGCATATGTAAGAGCTAAAACCAAACTCACTTAAATTAAAAAGCTTTGAAAACCAAAAGTTTCAAAAATATATGTACAATTTAAATTGCATGCAATTTGAGCTGTTTACAATAGGCATGGCACTACCTTCATGGCATGAATTTCTTCTAGTAATCTCTGTGCACGTCTGTGATTTTTCAACACTGATTCTTCAGTACCCCTGAAAAAGAAAGGCATATACTTCATACTGTATTAATGTCTGTACATACTGTATGTTATCACACACATTTATCCTCTATGCCGTCCCCTTTCTTAAACCATTTAGAGAAATACTTCGATCACAGCATTACCTTTGGAGATCTGAGAAAGATGCAACCTTTGTCACATGAAGCAGTGCTCTGAAAAGCCATCTAAATGCTTTCCACAGCTCCTATCATCTATCAATTAGTACATTTTTGTTTTACAGGCAATAAAATAAGCTACCGTATGTTAAAAACTGTAAGAATGCTTGCTATTATATACTGTGTGTAACAATACAAATAGTCCTTGACTTACTATGACAATTGAGTCCAGAATTTTGGCCATTGAGATTGCTAAACTGGTCGCCATGTGGTATGATTTGATTATACAACCATTTTTACATGGTTGTAAATCAAGCAACTGCAATCATTAAGCAAATCCAGCATATCCAATGGGCATTTTCTGCTATTTTCTACTTGAAAACACCAAAAACATCACAAATTGTGATTACATAACCATAGGATGCTGCAACCGATCATAAATGTGAGGTGGTTGCCAGGAACCTGAAATGTAATCACGTGACCGCACAAGAGGGTGTGGCAGTCTTAACTTAAAGGATGGGTCATAAGTAGTTTTAAATCTATTGTAAGTTGAAATGGTCTTTAAGCAACTGATCGTAAAACAAGGAACATCTGTACATGATTCACTGATTATATGTGATCAAATTGATGTCAACTGTTAGCAGCCACATAGATTTTCCTCCAGTGATCTGTCCCTAACCTGGTCCTTCAGGTCTTCTAGTTTGACTAACTTCAAAAGGACCTATCTTATTGAAGTAAGATACTTTACACTTGATCATTTGTGTTTTTAGTAAGAACTGTGGGAGATTTGTTGAACAATCCATTTAATTGTTTTCTTGGCTATCTATGGCATTCTCAAGGGACGCGGTGGATCAGTGGGTTAGGACGCTGAGCTTGTCGATCAGAAGGTCGGCAGTTTGGTGGGTCGAATCCCGAGTGCCGCATAACAGAGTGAGCGCCTCTTACTCGTCCCAGCTTCTGCCAACCTAGCAGTTCGAAAGCACGCAAAAATGCAAGTAGAAAAATAGGGACCACTCCGATGGGAAGGTAACAGCGCTCCGTGCGCCTTTGGCGTCTAGTCATGCCGGCCTCATGACCACGGAGATGTCCTCGGACAAGCGCTGGCTCTTTGGCTTTGAAACGGAGATGAGCACCGGCCCCTAGAGTTGGAAACGACTAGCACGCGTGTGCAGGGGAACCTTTACCTTTACGGCATTCTCAGGAGTCTTCTCCAATACCAAACTTCAAAGGCATCAATACTCTTTCTATCCTGCTTCTTCACATTCTAATTTACGCTTTTATAGAGTGACATTTCCATAGAATATCACAATTTTGATCTCTGTAAGTAAAGACATATCTGGCATCTCAGTATCTTTTCCAAGGTCTTCATGGCTACTCTACCACGTGCTAGTCTTTGGCTTACTTCTTAACTGCTGCTTTATTTGATATTGATGATTGATCCTAAAATGCAGAAGATATGTATCACAGTAGCTCTTCTAACTTTATCAGACAAGACACAATACAACTGCTGTCTATAGGGAATTGACATTTGTCTAGGTCTGCTTGTTCTACAATTAATGTATGTTCTGGTCAGTGTTAACAGCTTCTGATAAATGCATACCATATACTTCATCTGAATATAGTCATTATATTTATGTTTCTAGTTCCCTGGATTAGATCTTGCTCCTTTTTAATATATTGGGATAGCAATATCTAGAGTCCAATCAAACAGGAATCCCTTTCTAAATGACTCCATAAGAAGTGTTCTACTAAAGTAGTACTCTACTATTCTTTAAAGATTTTCACACTGTATAATGTGTGCGGAAAGAAGCAGGCAGGCAGGGCGCGGAGGAACGGAGACTTGCCGACGTTTGGGGAGGTTTGGGCGCCTCCCCAAACCTCGGCAGGTCTCCGTTCCTCCGCGCAGACCTGCCGACGTTTGGGGAGGTTTGGGCGCCTCCCCAAACCTCCCCAAACCTCGGCAGGTCTCCGTTCCTCCTGCCGACCTTTGGGGAGGTTTGGGCGCCTCCCCAAACCTCCCCAAACCTCGGCAGGTCTCCGTTCCTCCTGCCGACCTTTGGGGAGGTTTGGGCGCCTCCCCAAACCTCGGCAGGTCTCCGTTCCTCCTGCCGACCTTTGGGGAGGTTTGGGCGCCTCCCCAAACCTCGGCAGGTCTCCGTTCCTCCGCGCAGACCTGCCGACGTTTGGGAAGGTTTGGGCGCCTCCCCAAACCTCCCCAGGTCTCCGTTCCTGTTTGGGGAGGTTTGGGCGCCTCCCCAAACCTCCCCAAACCTCGGCAGGTCTCCGTTCCTGTTTGGGGAGGTTTGGGCGCCTCCCCAAACCTCCCCAAACCTCGGCAGGTCTCCGTTCCTCCGCGCAGACCTGCCGACCTTTGGGGAGGTTTGGGCGCCTCCCCAAACGTCCCCAAACCTCGGCAGATCTCCGTTCCTGTTTGGGGAGGTTTGGGCGCCTCCCCAAACCTCCCCAAACCTCGGCAGGTCTCCGTTCCTCCGCGCAGACCTGCCGACCTTTGGGGAGGTTTGGGCGCCTCCCCAAACGTCCCCAAACCTCGGCAGGTCTCCGTTCCTGTTTGGGGAGCTTTGGGCGCCTCCCCAAACCTCCCCAAACCTCGGCAGGTCTCCGTTCCTCCGCGCAGACCTGCCGACCTTTGGGGAGGTTTGGGCGCCTCCCCAAACCTCCCCAAACCTCGGCAGGTCTCCGTTCCTGTTTGGAGAGGTTTGGGCGCCTCCCCAAACCTCCCCAAACCTCGGCAGGTCTCCGTTCCTCCGCGCAGACCTGCCGACCTTTGGGGAGGTTTGGGCGCCTCCCCAAACGTCCCCAAACCTCGGCAGGTCTCCGTTCCTGTTTGGGGAGGTTTGGGCGCCTCCCCAAACCTCCCCAAACCTCGGCAGGTCTCCGTTCCTCCGTGCAGACCTGCCGACCTTTGGGGAGGTTTGGGCGCCTCCCCAAACGTCCCCAAACCTCGGCAGGTCTCCGTTCCTGTTTGGGGAGGTTTGGGCGCCTCCCCAAACCTCCCCAAACCTCGGCAGGTCTCCGTTCCTCCGCGCAGACCTGCCGACCTTTGGGGAGGTTTGGGCGCCTCCCCAAACCTCCCCAAACCTCGGCAGGTCTCCGTTCTTCCTGCCGACCTTTGGGGAGGTTTGGGCGCCTCCCCAAACCTCCCCAAACCTCGGCAGGTCTGCGCGGAGGAACGGAGACCTGCCGAGGTTTGGGGAGGTTTGGGGAGGCGCCCAAACCTCCCCAAAGGTCGGCAGGTCTGCGCGGAGGAACGGAGACCTGCCGAGGTTTGGGGAGGCGCCCAAACCTCCCCAAAGGTCGGCAGGAGGAACGGAGACCTGCCGAGGTTTGGGGAGGTTTGGGGAGGCGCCCAAACCTCCCCAAAGGTCGGCAGGAGGAACGGAGACCTGCCGAGGTTTGGGGAGGCGCCCAAACCTCCCCAAAGGTCGGCAGGAGGAACGGAGACCTGCCGAGGTTTGGGGACGTTTGGGGAGGCGCCCAAACCTCCCCAAAGGTCGGCAGGAGGAACGGAGACCTGCCGAGGTTTGGGGAGGTTTGGGGAGGCGCCCAAACCTCCCCAAAGGTCGGCAGGAGGAACGGAGACCTGCCGAGGTTTGGGGAGGTTTGGGGAGGCGCCCAAACCTCCCCAAAGGTCGGCAGGAGGAACGGAGACCTGCCGAGGTTTGGGGAGGTTTGGGGAGGCGCCCAAACCTCCCCAAAGGTCGGCAGGTCTGCGCGGAGGAACGGAGACCTGCAGAGGTTTGGGGAGGTTTGGGGAGGCGCCCAAACCTCCCCAAAGGTCGGCAGGAGGAACGGAGACCTGCCGAGGTTTGGGGAGGTTTGGGGAGGCGCCCAAACCTCCCCAAAGGTCGGCAGGAGGAACGGAGACCTGCCGAGGTTTGGGGAGGCGCCCAAACCTCCCCAAAGGTCGGCAGGTCTGCGTGGAGGAACGGAGACCTGCCGAGGTTTGGGGAGGTTTGGGGAGGCGCCCAAACCTCCCCAAAGGTCGGCAGGAGGAACGGAGACCTGCCGAGGTTTGGGGAGGTTTGGGGAGGTGCCCAAACCTCCCCAAAGGTCGGCAGGAGGAACGGAGACCTGCCGACGAGCCGCGGCCACACAGGGTATTCCTGTGTATTCAGGCTTGCAAAATGGCGGATCGAGCCTCTGCTGGCGGCAGAGGCTTGCAGAACGGCGGATCGGCTTATACTCGAGTCAATAACTTTTTCCAGTTTTTGGGGGTGAAATTGGGGGTCTCGGCTTATACTCGAGTCGGCTTATACTCAAGTATATACGGTACTTTAAATTTTAAAAGCATACAAAACCATTACAGCAGCTTACATGGTCAGAAATCAGACACAATTATATTTGGCCCGTTTTTTTCCTATACAAAAATCATAGAAGTATAACAAAAAGAGTTAAACTTACTTTTTCCCCTTCAGTTTAGCAATATGCCTAGTTAGTTTCCGAATTGTTAAAACTCTGATTTTCTTCACTTCTTTTCTCATCTTGACAACCTATGAGTGGGAAAGGGAGGAAGAGATGCATTATCATCAATATACTAAAATACTAGTTTACCACTTCCTAACTTACCAAAATTTTTAGTTAATCTTATTGAAGTCAAAAAGCTTCTCCAAATTGTCAGTCAATTAAGGAATACAGGTAGACTTCGGTTAACAACGATAATTAGGAGTGAAATTTCCATTGCTAAACGATGTGGTTGTAAAGCACAATGTCATATGACTGAAGAATCGCTTAGCAATGGCAATTGCAGCAGAATTTGGCATGGAAAAATGGGTCATTTTTAAAAAAATTACACATTACATTTCATAATTTTCTAATGAATGTAATTGTTTCTGAAAGTACTAAAGTACTTGTCCATCCAAAAAAAGTTACTATATTAGTATATTCTAAAGTTGCCTGAATCAGTATTTAATACTTGACCATAGGTAAGAATGGTAATATAATTCCAGATTTGAAAAATGAAAAATCCTTCCTCATTAATTGGTAATTATATTTTCTATAAAGACATTCTTGGAATCAAAGAACACCACTGACATTTTCTAAACGAAGGATATATTTTCTGAAATTCTGTATTGTAGGGGCATGAGTTTTATACATAAAGGACATAAAGCATAAAAATCCTTAAGACGTTAACTGCCTGGTAGAAAGGTAGATTACATCTTCAAACCCACAAGTCATAAATACGAAATCTGTCCAAGATGACTATTTCACATTAACCAATACTCTTCTTAATATAAACAGGAAGCACTATTTTTTTTAGAAATACTCTTACAAAGTGCACATTTAAATAAATTATCCCTGCAATAGTAAATACTTCTTTAAATATTATTCCTGCTTATGTTTAAGGAAATATGTTCAAACCCACATAACTTCAATAAATAATCATGTAAAAAGGAAAAAATATTTTATTTAGAAATTTACTTGGCTATTTTAGGTACGGATATGAAAATGGAGTTTATTTATAAAAAGTATCTAAATTAAAATGGGGTTCTCAATGTGAGCTTTTGGCAAGACTTTAAAAGCTTTTCATCAACTGTTCCGGTCAACAAGGCTCACCTCCTACCAAGTTTTCTATCATATTTTGCCCACACATCCATGATTCTCATCATGCATTATTAAAACAACCTGGTGCTTCAGCTTTTTTTTTTTAGCCAGACTTGGCCAAATGTCTCCTGACATTGAATTTTGGCATGTAATCAACAGTTAAACAAGTACAGCTCTTATTCTCACAGAAAGTCCATGGCATGAATAGCTGTGCCAGTTGAATTTCTGTCTAGCATGTAGCCATTCAAAGACTCAAAATCAGTGAATTAAAATTTCAAAACCCTACATCTAGAGGAAAGAAGTACATCAACTATATTGCGTAGAAGTTTCAGCTGATGTGAGTGAAAAGCTCACAAACTATAATAAGTAAAAGTAACAACCTGGCATATACAAAAACCTACAATTTAAAGAATAACAGCAGATCATTATGCACTAAAACATATATATTTAACTTCCTATCCAATATTTACTCCTTTCTAGAACACTATGTGGAGGAAGAGTATATTTTTAGTAACTAATTCAGCCAAAAGCAAATTCTAACTGTTGATCATGAATATGAAAAATGCCCACCTAGAGGAATCCAAAGGGCTATTTAGTCTCACGCTCTCTTCCTGCTTTGATCAAGCAAGTCACTAAAGTAACAGCACCTTCTCGGTCATGTTCTACACCATCTAATATTCACATACATTCTGTCTCTAATTACAAAGAGAAGAACAAAACAATCACCAGCATGCTGGATAGATTCAATTACAGTGACAAAGAGTGCAAAACTGGAAGACCTGAAGGACCAGGTTAGGGACAGACCACACACCTGTGTGGTTTGCAACAGTTGATATTGTCTTGATGACACATAATCACTCAGTTATAGTGCATAGCAGCAAGGGAACTGTCACTATGACATAGCCATAAATCAACTTTTACTCTGTCAATTTTTCAAATTCTGTTTTCTAATTCAGTTTGGTGATTTCCACATACTACAAGTAGCCACTAATTTTGTGATGTTACACTGCCACTACAACTTACATTCCAAATTTAAATTCCTCTTATAAAATTATACATTTTCTTATTCAGCCAAAAATACATTCTATAAAACTTAAAAGATTCAATTTCTTGAGAATCAAATATATTTTCCAGTTTCCTCTTGCACACTAGAATGACAAGTATTTAATAATGACACAAAGAGCAACTGTACACTTTTTAAAACTGAAAAGTGCCTACAACATTCAACTCAATCTAACAACTTGAAAGAAAATTTAAGACAAAATTAAAAGGACAGAGGAATGTTAAGAGGATGTATTAAAAAATTCTCTGAATCTCATCCAAATTTTATACATTGTAAAGACCTTGTAAGGGGTGGCAAATATTTGAAAAAAATATTGCATTAGAATAAAATGTTATGCTTGGCTGCATTGGGGGCTTGTTTTTAAGTTGAACAGAGAAAAGACATCCAATTTAAGCTAACCCAAAGCCAAAAAAGTTAAGATACTATTTGGAAAGTTTGACCAAATGGGGGAAAAATCTTAATAGAGGTAAAAATAGAATAAAGCCACCATGGAATAAAAATATTACAAGTGTTATCAAGTTATGCCATCTTTCCCAGATCAGAATTTTTGTCTTGAATACTCAGCTAAAATTACCAAAATCTAAAAAAAATTCACAGTAACATTAATCTAAAAGGTATATAACAACACTGAATTAGTTAGTGGATCATGCTATAAAACAAAGTGACAGCCTTAAGTGCGATCCTAAGCATCCAATGTACATTTGGAAGTCAGTATGTCAATCGTATTGCAATGCTGAGAATAAATAAGCAGAAAGTAATCTGTTCAAGATCCCTAGCTCCTGATATTTTGCATGTGGCCATCCAAGTGCTGCTTTAAATTGTCCAAATTACATTTTCCAAGATACTTATCAAATTATGCAACATCTTGCATAAAAATTTAACATGTGGCATGAAGTGAGGTAAAGTAGCATGAATTATTGTGGTCCAAATGACACAATTCTATTGTTCACAGATTGCTTTAATTTTTGTTTCTAATATCAAAATTTTGGTATGCATGTTAAAAATACATCCAGTGCAATAAAAACAAAGAGAGGTAATAATCTGGGGACTAACACACCTAGGATGTTAATAAAATTCTACAGAAGACTTTCCTTAACCCTTGGCAAAAAGCCAGATCTTCTGGCCCTGTACAAAGAATGAGACTACTGTGGCAATCATATGGGTTTTGGAGCATGACTACTCTGTCAAATCTTACTGGACAGGAATTGAAATACTGGGAGCAAATAGACTTTCAGAAATCCAAATCTTATTTCATCAAGGGCTTTATGTATCACAACCAGCACTTTGAATTTTGCCCAGAGGTTTAAACACTGGCAACCAGTCTCTCATGTTGTAAAATGAACGTTACGTGGGATACTGAGATGTGTCCGTATATGTCCATGTCACCACATTTTGGTCCATTAACCCTTAGTCACTTTGGGGAACTCTGGTCTGGGGAAACTGCACATCACAGACCTACTCCTCTCCTTTCTTCACACCTAGACCCTGAGAAGCGTCCCAGGACTGAATGAAGATATTCACTGCATCCAGCCTGGATAGGGATGGAGATATTAATCTGGTCAATAATACATGAATAACACCTCATTCCAAATTGATGGATGTCTTAACCCAATAGTTTCATGTAAATTAAAAAGGGAAAGAGGAAGCCCTTTGGTACCATGGAGGAACTAGTGAGCCATAACTAGTGAGCCAACCTCCACAACAGAACTATCCACTAAAGAATAATCACTGCAAAACTGTGCTTTCTAACTAGTCCCATAAGGTATCCAGAAGGATACCATGTTCAATGGTGTCAAATATGACTGACATCTGAAAAGACTATAAAGGACTCATTTAGGAGTAAGAGCAAGACATCTTATTTTGGTAAATCCAATATGTGTGATGACAAACTTTAAAAACAACCAGGAAATGACTGGCTTACAACAGAACTCCACTTTCAGTTCTCTTACCAATTATTCTGAGGTTAAGATCAAGTCTGATGTGTGACCACCTACTGTAGATGAACTAAATCTGAAATTATCTAGGATAAGCCCATAAGTATCATGTCACCTAAAAAAACAAATTTTCTAGCTATCAATGCCACTTTCTAGATTGATTCTATGCTACATAAGGGAAAAAAAGCATTTTAATGTTTATGTGAAACTGTCAGATGCATAGTTTCAGTATTTATTTTGAGAGAAGCAGAAAACTAAAGGTTGGGGAACATGCATTCCTTCTTTGTTACTTTGTACACCGATCAAATACATGCCACCCTGGCAAAGTAATATATTTTAATATATTAAGTAATATATTTACATGACAAATTCAGAAAAAAAATGAAGTTTGTGCTGGTGAAATTGGAATAAGAAGTCATCAAGAAAATGAAATATATTGTTCGGTTGGAAATATAACTGCAAAAATGAATGTTTTATTTATCATCTTTCCAAATATGTACCCATCCAAATATGTTCAATTAAACAATGTTGCATGCAGCAGTATATGTTTGTTTGTGTGTGTGTATAAATCAATATGAATATTGGTATTTGAAAACTCTTATTCCAACATACATATTAGAATCTTCCAAATATGTATATAAAGACACCTTTTGAACTGACTTTGACACCTAACGGTTACATTCCTCGGCCAGAGCATGGAAGATGTTTGCAATTTCCTTCCTTCCTTTCTTCCTTCCCTTCCTTTTCTCTCTCTCTCTTTCTGGCCCGCCATCCCAATTTGTGTACCTTATGTTCTTTTATGTAAGTACCAACCTGGGCTGACCCTATTTAAATTCCAAAGTCAAACGGCTGTTTCCATTCACTGAACTAAATGCCCATGCACTGGAATAACGTTAAATGGAAGATTACATGAATCCCAATAATATTGTTTACATTTAGGAAAAGATTTGGGGCTGAAATATAAAAGTTTATTTATTCCAATTAGAAAAGCATGAATTAAGTTTGTTTTGAATACTAAACTAATTAATAGTGCAAAGACCAAAATTAAAGCAAACCAGAGCAATCTTTTGGTGGCAAAGAGCCAAATATAAAGGGAGGGGAAGGTTGCAGTAGAAGGAATAATTACACACAGAAGTTCAGGATTGGTTACACTGAATTAGGGATATCTGTGGTGACAGATCTGAATAATAATTACAGATCAACTGTGCCAGATGCCTTTAAAATTCATACTTCAGATACCTGTAGATAAATCAGTATAAAATAAGCATCATTTTCATCACAGCTATGCTAAAAACATTTTAAATATAGTCTACAGTAAGTTCCCATGACCTAGCTTGCATATTTTGATTCTGCACCAGCCAAATAAGAAGCCACATGTTTTATTTTTGTCAACATCTAGCTAGCCTACGTGGCCCAGCCACACACATTTTATACAAGCTGCTCAGAGTAGAAGAGTTGAAGTGGGATAATATTTTATGATACACACACTCATTTAATAATTTTAACATACAGCAAACATGCCTACTGTGCTTGCATTTATTTTATTTTATTTTAATTTACTTTTGTTGAAAGCAAATGTCTGAAATGCTGATCACAATTTGACATTAATGTTCTGATGCTGATGATGTGGCAATCTGAACTTGAAGGAGAGCTGCTGGAAAAGTTCCTAGGACAAAATGCTGTTTTCCTGAATTCCATCTCAGATTCTGAGCTCGGAAATTTAATGATCTTTTAAAGAAAGGTTGCTTACAACACTGACATTATTTCACAGACAATGAAAACAATAAGCATGGTTCAGTTCATTACAGGAAATTCTTATTAACCTACAATCATAATTATAAACTTATTACTTCTATTACCAAAGAATCAAAAAAGGATTGAGACATAAGAATGGTTCTTTTCCAATATTTCACACTTTTAAGGTATTTATGAGAGCCACTATAATATAAAGGTTAGCAGTGGATAGACCCAACTTGTAGTTCCAAGTCCAGTAGAGAAAGTACTTGAATGACTTTGGGCCAATCACTTGCTCTCTTAGTTTGGGAAGTTGAAAAACCTCTGACTATACTTTCACAAAATGAGGACAACTTCATCCTGCAATGAATTGATTTGGGATGATAAGAACACAACAAAAAGGTGTAAATGTTTGTTTCTCTTAATCTTCGAACAAATCAAAATAACCCAGCCTTGAATCTGCTCAGTATAAGATGGGACAGCCAGAAAATCTTTCAAGTTTCTTGAAATCCCTGCCAGGCCTGTTTCTTGACCTTGCCTACCCTGACATAAATACAAGAACAGAGTTATTCGATAAACAAATTTCCAATTTTTAAAAAAGTTTCTTCTGCTAGCTTTAAAGCCAGGAAAAGACGGTAATGTAACTATTGAGAGACAACAAATGAGTAGCAATCAGCAAGAACTAAAAAGCAAATATTCTGATAGTCATAAATTATGGATAATATCTATAGTTGTGAGGTTTGCTTCAATTATAAAAAGTTGTTATAGTTGTTTGCTAATTATAGTTGTTTGCTTCAATTATAAAAAGTATAATTACACAAACTATGTAGACCAAAAATGAGCAACCTCCATATTATAAAACCCCTTTTATAAAATCAGTAAAATTGGAGGAACACAAATGAACTTAATTTCACTCCCTTATTGATTAACAAAGTGTATTTCTCTTGGCATAAAAACAGAAGCAATAATAAGGAACAAGACAGCCTTACAAATAAATTAACCACAGGAATACACAGCTGCCTAGCCTCAAACCAATGAGTTGAGTGCCTTCATCCTGTAGGATAAAAGGAAGAATTATGAGTATTAGCTAAAGAATCTATGTACTCAGGATTGTATTTTTTTTAAAAAATGTCAAGTCATGTAAGATCCTTCAAACTGTCTCTTTATAATTGCAAGTGATCTTAGGAGCTACAACAGAACTCTAAAAATACAGAACTCAAAATATTGGTCTTTGTTATAATTGTTTGCTCTATCCTTTTCTTCTGTAGACTTTGATTTACTCTTGGCAATAAGAAAATAGACTATGAAAATACAGTGACATCAGATGGATATAATTTAGACTTGTTTTTTTAAATATATTTACTTAATAAGTTGTAGCAGTAAGAGACTGCTTCTGAATAAAGATCCTATGATTAGACTGGTAAGAAAGTGACGGTGTACTAAAGAGAGGAACAAGGAAATTAAAACTTATCAGGACTTGGAAATAACAAGAAGTAAAAACAAATAACATGAGCTATGTAGTTTCAGAATTCAGTTCATTCTGAAGCTGGTGAGATAGGAATCAGGACTCCTCAAAATGCAATATGTTGTTCTATAACCACTAAGCACACTCCAATCTTATGGCTGCGGAACGAAAAACAAATCTGTTAACCTCAATGAACTGTGAGGAAAAGCCTTGAGATTTAAACCCCAGAAATGGCCTACAAATAGTTCTCGAGTTATAACCATTCATTGAGACCATTTGAAGTTACAGTGGCGTTGAGGAAAGGGACTTATCAGTGGTCCCCAAAATCACAGCCATTGCAGTGCCCCATCCTCACAATTCTGGTGCTTGGCAGCCTGTTCACACTTTTGACTGCAGAGGCATTTTAACTCCGACCCATCCACCTATTCCCCCCCCCCACAATCTATGCCCTTTTGGCCCCTGTGGCCACTCATGTCCTAGCTGACATTTCCATTTTGTTGCTGCCACTCCTGACCAATGCCTTTGCAAGGCAGCCGCTGTTGCACAAAACTTTCTTCCCAAGGTTGCACATGGCAATTTCCCCAGGAGCCTTGAGGAAGATGGCCTCACATGGCCACCAACTGGCTTTTATACTTGTATTTAATACCAGCACAGGCCTGCCTCATCAGCATCTGAACAGTTTTCTCACCAAAATATATACTTCTATATGAGTAAAAAGCCACGTATATTAAGAGGTTCCATAATTTTGGTGAGAAAACTGTTCAGATTGCAACATTTATATTAATCACTTAGAAAATCAAACTTATTTGTAAGAAATCTTATACAAGTACTGGCAGAAAGGGAGAAATCCATTACTTAATTTCTGCTGCCACCTAGCAATGTTTTCAAGAAATTTGCACATGAATTCATATATGCAACCCTTCTTTAAATGTGTTCATTTATATCCACTCTCTTCAATCTTGCATATGTAAATTCAGATACCTTATTTAAGTAAAAAAAAAACTTCGGGGTTGCACTAATTTTAACTTTAAAAGTAAAGCAAGAATACCTCCAGAATAACCCTTTATTTAAAAGTTCATTGTAATTAAAAATCATTAAATTCAATATTGTAAACATACCCATACAGAAAATAGAAATAGCCAGGTTTGAGTTACTCTCTTCTTAACTGCAAATACTTCAAAGCTCATTGTTATTGCTTTCATTTTGCAGCCAAACAATTTTTGCACACTTGAAAATTTACTTACGGTAAAATAAAAAGAGATAGAATGAGAACCTGTTAGATGTGAAAGTTTCAATTATCAAATTATTTATTGCTAAAAGCCTATGCACAAGAATTTTCTCAATTCATGGTGGGCACCTGCTTAAAGGAGATTATCTGCCACACCACACTCAAGGAAGGTTAGCCTTAGTTCTCTTCCAGCTACATAGGGATTCTAGGCTGATCCCCCTTTTCACTCAGGCCCCAGGTTTTCCCTCCTGCTACACGAATCAATGATTGCTGAATGAAAATGTACCAATACAAAAGTGAATAACCAATACAAAATTAGTATATCAAGGTGATTTGTACATTAACATGAATGAATGAAGAATACAAAACAAATGCAGGGTTCCCTTGCCTTATGAGAACTGACTATGCAAATAATTTTCATTTTCATTCTGGATACAAAATTCACTATATATATATTAAAACCCCCACTATATGTACTATATAAGTGCTAGCCCGAGAAATCTTCATCAAAGGTCTCTAGACACTTGTCTAGACTATTTTCTGTCTTCTCTTTTCTGCCTTCACTCACACATTAACCATCATTTGTGCAGCCTATCTCCAACTTACTTTCATACCTCCAATAGCATTACTGTTAGTATGGTATTAAAATGTTATCTTGTCCAATCTCCTTATGCAAAAGGACTTTCTATTGGTGGAAATAAAGTTGACCTATTTTGTTGCATTAAAAGTGATAAAGAATGCTTAGTCTGAGAAACTATTAATTTGTACAAATCTACTGTGTACAACAGGGGTCCCCAACCCCCGGTCCGTAGACCAGTACCAGTCTGCGGCATGCCAGCAATTGGTCCACACAAACAAAGCCCCATCTACAAGATGCAGGCAGCACAGAAAACCACACACCCTCCGGTCTGCGGAAAAACCTGTTTCCACTTAAGCTGACTTTGTAATAATGCCGCTTGGGGTGTGTGTGAAAACCCTAATAAGCAGGCATATACATAGAATGAAGGCTACTGCTAAGCTTGTAAGCCGCCCTGAGTCTTCGGAGAAGGGTGGGATATAAATGGAATTAAAATAAAATAAAATAAATAAATAAACTGGTCCCTGGTGCCCAAAAGGTTGGGGGCCTCCGGTGTACAACATAAGAATGCTAATAAAATTGGTAGTGCTGTGATGCAGTGTACTTCCTTCTCTGCTATGATAACCATATGCATTAGAAATCCAACAATAGGAAAGATGGAGAAAATGCTTTTACACAGAACATGAGACAAGAAAATTTGTCAAGTAATATGGTGCTTAATAGGGCTCTAAAACCTGATTAGCAAATTTTCAAAGTACATGGGTTAAACATTTAATGTCTTATCACATAACTTTTTTCCCCACTAGTTGTCTTGCTAAAAGTGAATTTGGTAAATGCAACCCTAGCACAAAATGAAAGAATGAAATAAAAAACAGAGAGGCTGGAGCATGATATTAAAGACCAAGTAAGCTATGGCTATATATTCCTCAAAGACAGATGAAAATTAAATTTAAGGAATAATAGACAATGTATAATACACGGCATAAGAGTCACGGTAGCTTAGGGGCTTAATAATGATGGAGATGGTCTTTGAACCAATGGTTCTAAACCTAGCACTGCAGGGCAGAAAGACATGGAGTGGTATAGTTATTATTGGTATAACCTAGATTTCTTTACTGAATTTTTTTTGCCTACTATTTCCTACTGAAAATAATACACAAAAAACTTTGCAAAGATTGCTTCTCTCCAAAAGTAAACTCAGACAAGTGCTGGTTAGGAAAGAATACTAACACTCAATGCAAAAAGTCTCCATGCTTTTCCAACACATTACTGATCACACAAAATATCAGGATGTTGGAGATCTTATTTCCCTAATCTCTAATTTTGGTTGGAGATGGTGTGTAAAAAGCAGAGAAACATTGAATGTTATATCCTACTGATTAGACAGGAAGCATTAACCTTGTGAACTCTCAAGCTTCCTCCTTCCGTTATATATTCAAGATGGACAGTGTTTAATATTTATTTGTTATGTATATGTAGGGGTGTGGGTCTATATACATACAGTATGCGTATATAGTATGGTTTAGGTGTGTGTCATGTATGTGTTCCACTTTTGAGAGTGGGCAACTAAATTTCATTTTTGATGTGTGCCGTTGTGCCCACAGTAAAAAAAAAAGACAATAAAGGTTATCTTATCTTAAGCATGTCTCCTCATTAAACAGGAAAAAAATATATGAAATAGTGAGATTTCCAAATAGGGTTTTTATTACAGGTATGCAAAATGATTTGAGTATTTTTTTTTCTTAAACCAAAGCATGAGACTGCTGTTCTAATCATCATGGAGATGCTATAAAATTCAAAGAATGCCTTCAGTTTGGAGCTGCTCTGTTTCAAGTTTGAGGTGTTTCTAGAATGTATTAAAACAGACCATTTCATGTATAAAACATCAGTTTTACAGTGAAAGCATAATTTTCTGCAACATTTCACTAGGTTCAAGGCGACATTCTACCACGAAATTCCTTGGATGATTTGGGAACAGTCTCTCTAAGCTCATCCTATTTCTCAGTGTTGTCAATAGAAGGATAAAATAAAGGGAAACTCCTTCCCACCTTTTTTCAGAAAAAGACAGGATATCAATGCAAAATATTAAAATACAGTAAAAGCACCTGTTTTGTTATCTGCAGTCTAATAAAGAGGATTCCAAGAAACTTGTATGCGAACCAATTCTCTGAAAAGTATCATAGAAATGTAAAATGTGTATCATTACCCACACGTGGCCACCTCCAAAGTACGGTGATTATTTACTGTACTTTAGTACTGATTATTCCACTAATCTTCAGATATTTTTTCTCTCTCCATCATTCTTCTTCCAATGAGCATTCTGAGGTTGATGCTGCTAGTGCATTCATCAAAAGCAAGGGCAGACAGCAACAGCCATATTAGGCCAATTATTGAAGAGTGACCAGCAGGAGTCAGCATCCTATCTAAAAAACGCTGGGAGGGCTACACTTAGAATGTCCGAAAGATGCATTTTTTCAAGAGGCAACTGGACTTTTCCTAGTTGCCTTCAGAAAAAAAAGCACCTTTGGGACAACCGTGACTCGGATGATTGAGAATCTCCATAGACATCTACACTTAGGATCCCCTACTCTCTAAGAACGAGCTCTCCTCTCCGAAGCTTTCCAGCCATCTGGGACTTCTCCATCATCCCAAGCCAGCATGTCCATTATCCTTAGAGACGACGGAAGACCTGTGCCACGTACGAAGGGCACACAATGGAGACAAGTCACCCATCGCCTAACGACCCACCAAGAAGCGCACGCCTTTACCCTCGCCAACCGCTCAACCCCAACGTTTCGCATCCGAAGCTTCCTTCCCGGCCAACTCGAAAGGCCACCCTAACCCAGGAGGCTACCACTCGGCAATATGGCAGCGGACACAGTCAGACTCTCACCTCATTGTTGAGGTTCAAAACCTGCGCCATGACAGCCGCTCCAGGGTCTTGACCGGCAAGAAAGCACAGGTCTCCCACGGGGGCGGCTTCTTTCCTCCGCACGCTTCCTCCCAGCACCGCAAACGAAACCGCGCGCCTGCGCC
This sequence comes from Vipera ursinii, assembly GCF_947247035.1. NCBI lineage: Eukaryota > Metazoa > Chordata > Lepidosauria > Squamata > Viperidae > Vipera > Vipera ursinii. The sequence continues at coordinate 242,091,578 of NC_139513.1, forward strand.
GTTTTCACCTGCTCGGTTTCCGGGAGACGCTCTTGCTTTCTCTTTATGGTTACAAAGAAAGCAACGTGCCTGTAGTATGAGAAATAGCCCGGAGCGTTGAACAGAAGGCGTATTTGAAATAAGTTTTATATGAAAAATCATAATTTGTGATCCATTGAAGCACGATTTACTTAGGTATCTGAGATAGCAGCATCCTATCCCATTTTAGTGTGTTATAGGAATGCACGTTGAGCTATTCCCTACATTGGTTTTGATCAAGTTAACACAACGTTGCCCACTTACGGTACAGTCGAATCTGCATTGACACAGAAAGACATTCCGAGAAATAATACGTTTTCCTATAAAAAAAAGGCCAAAGTTACTGTGGTTTTGTTTCTGATGCTAATAAGTACTTTGGACTCTTTTTCTCATTTTAAAAATTATTCAGAATATGGAATTTATAACCTTGTTTTCAGTCATAAAAAACCTGATTATTTTTGCTTTGCTTACCAAAAGGGTTAATCATTCTCTGGGGGGGAGCGATTCCAACCATAACTGGGTTGACAAAAGAGTTTTTGCCCAGTTTTTAAATGAAATCAATTATATGCACTCCTGTTATAGTGTGTTTTTGACCTGCATATGCAAGTTGGAAATTTAGCATTCTATATGCTCACTTTATCATTGTTCATTTCACGAATACTCCTTTTCTTACTTCATTTTTAAAAAACTGAACCAACCACATGTTACTAATGCAAGAATATTCTTGCATATTCTTACTAATGCAAGAATATTCTTCATTGGCCAAGTGTGATTGGACACACAAGGAATTTGTCTCTGGTGCAGAAGCTCTCAATGTACATACAAACAATAAAGTAATGTATTTTATACATCAATTCTGAAAATGTAAGCATGAATGTTTCCATTGTAAAGATTTTGGTATCAACCAAACTATGGTACAATGCAGAATGTGTAAGCATGGTACATTAATTAATTTATAATCCCTAAAATTTATTTATTTTTAAAATAATAAGGTAATCTCATGACCATCTGTGTATTAATCAGTAGTGGTCCCTAGGTGGCACGGTTTAGGATAATTAGTCAAATATTTGTTTATTGGAATGTAGATGAATGATTTACAAACCTTTGGGTGGCACTGTTGTTTAGGAATTGCACTATTTTGAATTATACATCTTGCTTTTCTCTTTTTAGAATTTATGGTTTGAATTTGTATCTTTTTGGAGACAAGGCTTGAGTGACTTGCTATGTCATAACAATTGTCTATTTAATATAAAGAATAGAAAACTCTGTTTATTGGTAGATGGATGCCTGACAGATTCACTGCAGAAAATTATGATAATTGCCATCTCTTATTGGTAATTTCTAGTCTCTGGCATTAAGAAACATACTGTCTAACAAACAAAATGTTGCTGTTAGCTTTACAGTACTGTACTGGTATATTTATCTTCCATGTTTTATCTATAGTGGTGAATATTCATGTATACAAGCTGCAATTGCAGCATCCAGTAATAATTTTGCTTTCTAAGCAGTGACCATAGTTTCTTTGCAAATATATAGAGCTTAAATATCTTACGCTGTGATTGTAATAGCATTGCATAATTGGTGTGTCATATGTTGAGGCTACCCAGTGTTTTTTTAAAAAACAAAAGCCTTTAGGTTAAATTCATCTTCTATATTAAGAATTCAGCTAACAAATTATATGTGCCTTCCTCCACTGGGTTTGCTGTAAGAATTGACAGTGTTTAATCTTCAGCTTGTTTTTTTAAAAACTTTTATAGATGAATTTCCTACTGCACAAAAAGGGCAGATATTGTGAAAACGATGTTAATGATACTGTAATGTATTGGGCCTAGTTTTACTTGAACTGTACCACTGGGTTTTGAATGCTGTGAGATTGCTTAAGCAGGGAATTGGGTAACGATCTCTGGCTCCTCAGACAGACGGTCTCCAGGACCACCATTGGTTGGCTCTAGGGTGGCAATAGGTTCCTTTAAACCTATTGGCTGCCACCTAGTGGCCAGAATATAAATAGCTGCGTAGAAACCTTGGTTAACAGTTCAGTTCTTGCATTCAATAAAGCATGTTCCTGCCTGAACTCTCTCACCTTGTCTCCTGCTTGCTGCAAAGAACCCAGTACACAACAGATACTATTCTCTTTCCAGCCATACCCTGAGTTAAGGGTATGGCTAGAGTAGGAAAAAGGTTATCTGTGAAATGCATTTTACTGTTTCTATAGTAGTGCAATATTATAGCACGTATGTTAATTAAGATAAGCTAGAGATGAAAATGACTTTGCTTGTCAAAAGGTTGCAAAAGGAGATCACATAACCCTGTGACACTGCAACCATCATAAATATGAATCAGTTGCCAAGCATGAAAATCTAAATCACATGACCCTGGGGATGCTGCAATGGTCAAAGGTGCGAAAAATGGTCATAAGTCACTTTTTTCAGTGCCATTGTAACTTCGAGCAGTCACTAAGTGAACTGTTGTAAGTTGAGGATTACCTGTACTTTATCATTCTCCACCCCCTTTTTTTTGGTCATCAAGTTTTTGACACCTTACTAGGTGACTGGTGGTACTCGAATATTGCCATATCCTAAAAGTAGTACAATCTATGAAAAGGTTGTTTTATATAATAATAGCTATTCCCACATGAGAATAAAACTCTCATATACAAGCAACATGGCTTGTTTTAACAAAAGATTGTTGAGTCTTAAAGTTTGTCCAGAAAATGTCAATTATTGAGTTTGTGCTCTTTCATCATATGAGAGTAAGAACACTGCACAGAGAAGTGATGACATTTTTATGGGTGATTAAATTTTAAGACAGTTATTTTGGCCCTACTTGATGTATATGTTACATATTGTGAGAAGCATCCTGATCTGATAGACAACATTATCAATACATGAAATATGCTGAAATTAAATAGAAAATAATGAAACGTAGAAAATAATGCAATCATCACCCTTCTATTCTATGAAATGAGAGAATATATACAATAATAAAGCCTACCAACAAATATTTATTCTGGAATGGTATGGGAATGGGATAGAAACTAAAATATTTTGTCTCTTCAGAACAAGAAATTAAAACAAATTTATATAGAAATATTATTATTCAAAACTACTTTCTTAGTTAGGACTATAGATGGTGGTTTGAGACAAAATATTGCAAAATAACAACTTTTGACCATGCATTCAGGATTAAGGTTATGGTTGCATCAGATGCAAATAACCAGGAACAGAAGTTGAGTTCAAAGCACTAAGAGTTTATTCTTGCCCTATAAATTATACATAAGAACCTGAGCAACTAACAGTTCAAGCTAAATTGGGGCTAGATAAAAGTCATCAGAATTCATGGGAGGTTAGACTTGGGTCTCTTGTGGCTGCACAATTACTCCAAACTGATGACACATTTAACCCCATCTTCCAGGTCAGCCTGCTCAGTTCCTACAGGTTCCAAATTACAGTGATGCTGATAAAATGCAATTACAATGTGTGCCTGAAATTATAGTTGTTTCAGCACCCCTGCAGTCATGTGAACAAAATTTGGGCATATGTGAGCTCACTCTCAGTTGCAACTACAAGTTTGCTTCAACTGCCCTAACATCTATGCCCCTTTGACCTCATGCACCTCTATTTTGCAGTTTTATTGGCTTGAAATCCAGATTTGGTTTTATTCTTGACATCTTATTTAATCTAAACATCCTAAGCACTGGAAGCATTAATTAGATTTAATGGATATTCAAGATATTTACTGTTTTCTTTTACTCCCATTAAGCACTAGAAGATGCCCATGTGGCATCTTTGTTCTGGAGTAATTGTATGTTATACTTGGTGAGTTCTGAGAAAAATTATTATATGCAAAAGACAGCTTGCAGTGTGAGTAATTTCATAATTGTTGAAGAAATGAAAAGAGAGTTAAGGGCACAAATGACAATTTAGTACCTCTTGAATTACCAAAATTATTTCAGATTGGAGAACTTTCAGTGAAAGTACACAAACTTTCAGCTTCATGCAGGAAAAGGACCAGGAAAAGTATCAATCAATATAAACAAAGAGAGGAAAATAACAAGCAAAACCTGGAGTTCCTAAGAAGTAATCACAGGAAAATTTATAAGTAAAGCAGGAATACTTAAGCATACCCACAGAAGAAAGTTAACAAAGCAAATTAAGTTAAAGAAAAGTGAAAAGTATACATTAAAACCTCTTACAAATGAGATAATAGAGGAACAAAAATGTTTTCCTGTAGAAGATATGTTCAGGAAGCTTTGCCAATAAAAGGTGAGGGCCAGTGAATAGTGGATCAAGTACCCTTACAAAGGTTCATAGGCAGAAAGAAAACGCTAATTGAATCAGAAAGTTCCATAAGAGGCAAAGAGACATGATACTAACAGCTAACATGAAATAGACTATGAAGAAGAGTATATAGCAACAAGGTATAAAGGTAAAGGTAAAGGTTCCCCCGCACATGCGTGCTAGTCATTTCCAAACGGTACTCATCTCCGTTTCAAAGCCAAAGAGCCAGCACTTGTGCGAGGACGTCTCCGTGGTCATGTGGCCGGCATGACTAGACGCCAAAGATGCACGGAACGCTGTTACCTTCCCACCGTAGTGTTCCCTATTTTTCTACTTGCATTTTTACGTGCTTTCGAACTGCTAGGTTGGCAGAAGCTGGGACAAGTAACAGGCGCTCACTCTGTTATGCGGCACTCGGGATTCAACCCACCAAACTGCTGACCTTCTGATCAACAAGCTCACCGTCCTAACCCACTGAGCCACCGCTAACAGCTAACATGAAATAGACTATGGAGAAAAAAAGAGTATATAGCAACAAGGTATATTTTTATTCTAATGACCATAGCAAAACTCTTGCTTGCGTATATTATGCCAATAGGCAGAATGTATTAAATTAAATCAGAATCTATGGCTATTCTTCTGAAGAATCTTTTCAATGAATTGAAAAACTGACCTTGAAGAAACAGACGGTTCAGAATATCAAAAGGTATGGGTCGTCAAGTCCCTTGGACTGCAAGGCGATTAAACCGGTCAGTCCTAGAGGAGATCAACCCTGACTGCTCTTTAGAAGGCCAGATCCTGAAGTTGAAACTCAAATACTTTGGCCACCTAATGAGAAGGAAAGACTCACTGGAAAAGAGCCCAATGCTGGGAAAGATTGAGGGCAATAGAAGAAGGGGACGACAGAGAATGAGGTGGCTGGATGGAGTCACTGAAGCAGTAGGTGTGAGCTTAAATGGACTCCAGAAGATGGTAGAGGACAGGAAGGCCTGGAGGAACGTTGTCCATGGGGTCACGATGAGTCGGACATGACTTCACAACTAACTTCATTCCACCTTTCATCTATGGAGATTCTCAGTAATCCAGGTCATGGTTCTCCCAAAGGTGCTTTTTCAAGAGGCAACTGGGCTTTCTTTGTTTTTCCTTGAAAACATATCACCTCTCATCCAAGAAGCTTCCTCAGTTGCCTCTTGAAAAAGCACCTTTGGGACATTCCATCTTTTCTTTTTCCCATTTTAACTACTGTGTATATATAAATGTTCCTGTATTAGTATGGCATACATTTGTTCTTCCTGTTAGGTTTAGTGTCACAATTACTACAGTATAGAAATAACAAGAGTCTCCAGGCATATTGCTTATATTACCATGAAAAATATGTTTTGTTATACAAACAATGCATTGGTATATTTAACTAAAGATGTTTTAATACATGTTCAATTCTAAGTAAATGCCAAAACGTACAAGTCAAAGTGTAAAGACTTAGTCCAACTGAGGCAAACTGGTACCAAGTACATACGGTACTTCAATTTGAAGAGCTGGATTGTATCCTCAGGTGGTTGATAGTGAGATGGACTGCAGATATGAGGGTTGGCTATGATAAAAGTGAGATAAACAGGGATGAAAAAGCAGTCACAAACTGAGCAGCATTGTCAGCAGGATGTAGTGAACCGTTGGGTCAAAAATTAATTCTGCCTAATGCCACAGTAATCCAAAGATGGCATTGTGACAGGATGAGCTGAGACTACCTTAAAATCTAGCCCATTTTGCTGACTGTTGCCAAGACAGAATACTTTATGGCCAGACTGTCGGAGGTAAAGTTTCTACACTTCAGTTTATTGAGGCACCAGAAGGAACAAAGGAATGGCAAGCTACTTCTTCACGTCTGCCAAGAAAATTCATTGAAAAAAAACTTAATAAAAATGTGTTATACCTGGAGGCTTTATCAAATAGGTCTAGGCATTCTGACATGTCTGGATCAAAACCTTCAACAAATTCATTTGCAGAAATATACAGAACCAAAATAAACATTTGGAGTTCGCTGAAAACATTTATATTGGAAACATGGAATATCTGCAGTATGAACCAAGGAAAGCAGGATATTGTTTAAAGCAGAAATTATATAGACGAGAATAAAATTCTAACAGGAAATGAATAAAAGCTAAAGAAGTAGTTGAAGGATTTTATGGAAAAATTACAACAAGCAATACATAAAAAAACCAAAAAGTATGTTATAATAATTCTTGGTGAAGTTAATGAAGACATTGGACACGAATCTCTATTGGAAATGGAAAATTTGGATTAGGAATCCACAGTGATGCAGGGCAATGGTTGATAGACTACAGCATAGGAAATGGACTGTGCACTGCTAATGTGTCAGAACAAAACTCAGCTCCACAGCTGGACCCAAATGAGAAACATTGTATTCAAATAGATTACATCTAAGGCAGGAACAGATGGAAAAGCTCTATGCTGAATTGCAAAAAGCTGCCAGTCGCTGACTGCAGATCAGATCTTCATCGGAGAAATACACATTAGCCTGAAAAAGATTAGAAAAGATATAAACCCATCAAGGTATATAACCTGGAATCCTTTGCAAAAGAATATTAATATTGAGGTTGGAAACACAGTCATAGATCTGGATCAGAGAAGAAAGAAGTGAAATATTGTAAAAGAGAAAGACAGAAAACACACATGGTAACAAGAACCAGAAGGAAGTGAAGAACACACTGGTTATCAAAGAAGTCCATAGAAATAACTAAGGAAAAGGAGGCTGACAAAAATCAGAAAACATGATACATATTATCCAAAAAAAGAAAAAAAAGAAATTAAATAGGTATATCGGAACTCAAAATATAGAAAAATAATACAAAATAACAGAATGGGAAAAACAAGGAAACTACATAAAAAAAAATCACAGAAATTTTCCAATCCCATGTCAATATCATATGGGACAACCATGGAAATGAATTAAGGATGGAACATAATGTGAAAAAGAGGAAAGGAATACACCGGAAATCTATACAAGAAGACAGGTCAGATGGCATTTAAGAGAACCAATAATGTTTGAAGAGGAAGTCAGAGGAGTTATAAAATAACTGGCAAACTGGAAATCCACATATTACACTTAAAGGCAACTGGCATAGAAATCACAAAGATTATCAGCCAATAAAAAGGTGGGGGGAAAGCCCCAAGAGCCTAACCAAAAGACTGGAACAGATTGGTCTCTATCCCAATCCCAAATCAGGGAAATTTAAAGGAATATTTTAATTCCACGACAATAGCCCAATTCCACAAATCAACATTTTGCAGAAGAAATTAGAGCCTTGTAGAGATAGAGATGTAGCAATTGGACAAGCAAGCTTCAGAGAAAACTGGAAAAACAAAACAATATAATTAATATTATGTGGATGACAGAAAATCAAGAGAATATAAAAAAGCTGCCTTATAAACTGTTCCAAAGCTTTTGGTAGGTTGACCATTCAAAATTTTGAAAGTATTTCTTAAGCAATGAACATAGCTTAGCACCTGATTCTTCTGATAATAAATCTCTACAATAGTGAGCGAATGACAGTGAGAAAAGAATTTGGTAAGAGTGAATGGTTACTATCATAAAACAATCAGACAGCATTCTATCACTATATCTTTTCAGTTTAAATATTGAATACATCATATGGGTCATAGGTCTGGAACAACTAAAGGCTGGTGTCAAAATCAGTGGAAAGAACCTGATATGCTGACAATGCTACCTTGATTGCAAAAACTGAAGAAAACCTAAGAAAAATCATTCTACAAGTACAATAAGACAGGACTGCATTATTTATTTATTTATTTATTTATTTATTTGTTTGTTTGTTTGTTTTTATAAACCGCCCTTCTCCCGAGGGACTCGGGGCGGTGTACAGAATAAGGTAGGTATACAGAATGAACAATAGTGAAAAAAAACAATAGTAAAAAACAAACTGGGACCCCAATTAGAGCTATCAGGCCAGGCCGGACTGCTGGAACAAGTAAGTTTTTAAGTCGCGCCGGAAGGTGCGGAGGTCGGGGGCCATCCGGATTTCGGTTGGTAAGCTGTTCCAGAGGGCTGGCGCACCCACTGAGAATGCCCTCCCCCTGGGGGCCACCAGCCGACATTCCTTGAGCGGTGGCACCCTGAGGAGGCCCTCTCTGTGGGAGCGCACAGGACGGTGGGGTGCTGACATTGGCAGAAGGTGCTCCCGTAGGTAGTCCGGACCCATGCCATGTAGGGCTTTGTATGTCATTGTTAGCACCTTGAACTTCACACGGAAGGCAACTGGAAGCCAGTGCAACGCATGGAGGAGAGGTGTGATATGGGAGTATCGGGAGGCTCCCAAGAGTGTCCGTGCCGCTGCACTTTGCACCAGTTGAAGCTTCCGAGTGGATCTCAAGGGCAGCCCCATGTATCCTTGAACATAAAAAATAAGACTATCTCAAATGGAAAAGTAGAAGAATTTAAAACAAATAATGAAATGATAGAATTATTTAACAGGTACAATTTTCTAGGCTGCAGAATTGATAAAGATGCAAAAGAGAGCCAGAAATGAACAGAAATGAACAAAAAGGCATTGAGGGGTTTAGAAAAACTCCTTTAAAATTCCAGTAGATGACAACACTAAGGTATCTGAGACACAGCCTTAAATAGTGCAAGTAAGGTAAACACCCTAGGACAGGAGTCCCCAACCCCCAGACTGTGGCCCATTTGGAGTTGGGCCACGGAAGCATCAGGAGATGTACATACGTGCGTGCGCTGGACCACTGCTCACATGGAACCATCCCATCCCTCCCCCACCAGTCTGCAAAGCTTGAAAGATTGGGGACTGCTACCCTAGGAACTTAGGTAGTGTTACTTGCCTGAAACTGTGGGGAATTCCAAGACTTATTTTAGAATGATTTTTATTCCATAATGCCACCTGCATTTCCATTCTTTAAAGTCCTCTAAGATATATAGAAAGAAGGTAAGCAGAATCCAGCATTTTTACTTCCTCTTTGATTACCTTCTAGAACTATTGCTTTGTTCAACCTTGTCTCTCTTTTTTAGTAATGGATTTCTAGGTCAGGTGATTTCCCACCCCGCTTGGAATTGTTCCATTTTTTGAGATGACTATAACAGTAACAATTAATAATAATTATAATGCAAATCAAACATATTGTCAAAGAAAAGCATGCATTAGCTAATAATGGAAATCATAGTCAAGAACAAGCATTGATGCACATTACAGATTGAAACTTATATTGCAATAATATAATAAAAATACAAAGAGAATGCTGTCAAGAAAAAGCATTACATCGTCAATTGCTATGAATAATTGAAGGGAAAAATGGAAGGGACAACTGGAACATTAAAAAAGAAAGTGAAAGTTTGATTTTGGCTGGTCAAGAACAAGTTATTCAAACTAGTGCAGGGGTCGGCAACCTGAAAAAGCAAAAGAGCCACTGGGAACCGGTTCCATCACACATAAAAAAAAGTGGGAGCCGTGCGCGTGCATTCACGCATGTGCATAAAACAAAATGTTTTGCGCATGTGCAAAACATTTTTTTGCGCATGCACGTGCGTGAATACATGCGCACGGTTCCATTTTTTTTATGTGGACGCACCTGCACGCCAGCGGCGACGGGTCTCCATGGTGATGGGTGCTGGGTTGCGGCGCCGCCTTCAGCCCGGGCGTCGCCAGAGCCACCCCCGGGACCTCCAAACTGCTGCCTGACCTCCACCCGAACACCAGCAGGTCTCGACACGGGTGTTTGGGCGGAGCTGCATGCGCACCTCTCCAAAGGTTTGGAGAGGTGCGTGCGCAGCTCCGCCCGAACACCCGTGTCGAGACCTGCTGGTGCTGGTGGACGCACCTGCATGCCAGTGGCGATGGGTCTCCGTGGTGATGGGCACTGGGTTGCGGCGCTGCCTTCAACCCGGGCGTCGCCGGAGCCACCCCGGGACCTCCAAACTGCCGCCCAACCTCCGCCCGAACACCAGCAGGTCTCCAAACCGCTGTTCGGGCAGAGCTGCGCACGCACCTCTGCCCGAACAGCAGTTTGGAGACCTGCTGGTGCCGGTGGACGCACCTGCATGCCAGTGGCGACGGGTCTCCGTGGTGACGGGTGCTGGGTTGTGGCGCCACCTTCAGCCCGGGCGTCACCGGAGCCACCCCCGGGACCTCCAAACTGCCGCCCGACCTCTGCCCGAACACCAGGTCTCGACATGGGTGTTCGGGTGGAGCTGCGCGCGCACCTCTCCCTTTGGAGAGGTGCGCGCGCAGCTCCACCCAAACAGCGGTTTGGAGACCTGCTGGTGCCGGTTTAGAAAGTTGCTGCGGGCCACGGCAGCTTTCTAAACTGGCACCAGGAGGTCTCCAAACCGCACCTCCGCCCGAACACCAGCAGGTCTCCAAACCGCTGTTCAGGCGGAGGTGCGAGAGAGGTGCGTGCGCAGCTCTCCAAACCTTTGGAGTGGTGCGCGCGCACCTCCTCCCATTCAGAGTGGTGCGCGCGCACCTCCTCCCATTCAGAGTGGTGCGCGCGCACCTCCTCCCGTTCGGAGTGGTGCGCGCGCACCGGGCGACTGGGAGCCGCAGGAGACAACTCAAAGAGCCGCATGCGGCTCCGGAGCCGCGGGTTGCCGACCCGTGAACTAGTGCAATCAAGGTCAGAATTGAAAGATCATCAAATGATTCAAAGTGCAGACTGTGCAAAGAAGCAGAAGAAACAGCTCGTATACTCAGCTTGTGCAAGAAGACTGCACAAATCGATTATAAACAATGACATAACATGGTTGCCAAAGTGATTCACCGGAACATCAGAAAAATTATCATGTACCAGTAATGAAAAATTAGTATCCCAACTTGTCTCATGCTTTCCAAGAATTTTTCTATTTCTTGGGAAAAGAGTTTGCCTATCATGAAATTCTGAATGAGCTAAAGAGATACAGTACTTTATGAGAGAGTGATAAGTATGCAGGGATAGCATTTCTTCTTTAAATTAGCTGCCTTTCCATTTATATGCTCATTGGCCTCTAAGGGTGTTAATAAGTTAAATGAGCAAAAAGCCATCTTTATTGCAAATAGTTCCCTAAATTTACTTTCTTCATTTCATATCATTGAAAACTCTAAGTGATATCCTTCTGGTGTTGGTGCCAAGTTAATTGAAATTTCATTTCTATAATAAAAGCCCATAACTGGAGCAGTCAGCTGGGAAGTCAAATGCATAATTAAATATTTAAGGCATATTTCTTTTCAGCCCTCCCATGAATATATCAAAATTCTTATTTAATACCTCAGCAATTTTACTGATTTTAAACTTTTGCAGCTTTTAATAGTTGTTGCAATCTCTCTCCATTTTCAGTCATATTATTTTGTATGTAGTAATGAAAGTGTGGGATTGAGTATTCATACCTACATTTCCATCTCTAAAATACTATTCTGGAACGTGGCATCAACATCTATTTATTATGGTTTTACAGTCTCTCTTTTTAGCATCAGGTTGTTAAACTTTATTATTCTGCACAAATAATAAAAGAAAAATGTTCTGGATTTTATATATAATTTATCAATTAAATCTGATATTTTGGCCTAGGAGCAGTAGAATATGTGTTTTACAAGTGATTTGGGAGAAATTGTGCTTTAAGCAGGATGTAATCTAGCAAAATTATATATATGGTTCATGCCTCATCATTAAAACAAAAGTTCCAAATAATTTAATGTGGTGATATTAATGAGACATTCCTTACTTTTTGAAGGACATATGTCTTAAAGAATCATTTATGTGAGCTTAGGCACAAGGGGAGGTCTCTGAAAGAAGCCTCTTTGGCTATGTTGATTTCTGAGACTATGAACAGTGACGACTAGCGCATCCAGAAGATATGCAATTTTGTGAATGTTGCCTTTTAATTTACAGTAGATAATTGTGTGAAACTAATTATAGTGCCAGGAATTACTTTGGCTAAAGGGGAGGAGAGCGGAGGGGGCAACCATGTGTCATTATTTTCATTGCCTCCTGAATGATGTGATTTAGTGAGCAAATATGCTCATGATATTCCAGTGGAGTCACTATGCTAAATATACAGCAATGGATTTCAGAAATAGTGTCTGAAAATCTGTGAATTTAGAGCAGCTGTTTTTTATTGCTGTATTTGCTTGCTCTGTCTTTTAGGATCTTGATTCATATGTTATTGTAATAACATTTAACACATGAATGCCAAGATTTGTTTTCAGTTTTTTTCAGAAATAAAAACAAAAGCAGACTTAAATGAACTGAGTATTTAATCAGATAGAAAGTTAAACCTTGGTACACTAATTTTAAAGGATATGTAGTATCCTTTAAGTACATAACTTAGAGCAGGGGTGTCAAACTCGCAACGTCACATGACGTGTTGTGACATATCACAACTTTTTCCCCATTGCCAGAGCTGGGGTGGGCGCAGTTTCGGCATGATGCATCCGGCCCGCAGGCCAGCAGTTTGACACCCCTGATTTAGAGGATGAATTCATAGTCAAAGCCATTCTACCCTATGTACTAAATAAACAAGTATGAACAATAATAATTATTATATTATATATCATGGAAGGAAACACCCAAATGACTTCAAAATACTGAAGACTGTCATTTTAATAAATCCATTAGCCATGCAGGATGAGATTACAGGAGATGAATTTCAAAATATCTGGAGAACACCTTTCCTAGGTTTTCCTATGTATTTGTATCCTTTGGATATGACTCCTGCTTTCACCTTTATAATTCAAAGTTGCTCTGCTGTTCTTAGTTTGGGTCTCAGTTTTTGATTATAATTTCTAGGCTACTAGTCTTGCAAACAATCCTACAAGCTTAGCCTAGATGTAAAGTTAACATGTAATCATATTTTAGCATTTTTATTTGTGAGGACATTATCAAATTCCAGTCCTCCCCTAATTTAATACTTATTGAGTATTGCAGTTGAATAGTTATTCCAGTTTCATAAAGTTCCCTTTTTTTAAAAAAAAAGCATTTTAAACTTCAGGATATAGATAGCAAATGTGGTTCAGAGGCAGTCAATTCCAAAACATAACTGCTAGATGAATTATTTTTAAGAAGTTGTCAAACAAGGTGGAAAAATTTATATTTGGAGTTTAATATGGATATTGACTTGAAACAAATTAAAGTTGAAACTTTGTCAGTGAACAGATTACTTTTAATTTACCTTTAAGTTAAACCCAATTTAATAAATAGATCTGATTAAACCTCATGCTGTAGGTCTACCTTTACATCTGACCAATACGTAATTAATATATATTATTAATAAAAATAATACCTCCAAATCACAAGACATTGGCTTTATTCTTATGCTTCCCCTCTGCAGTTTGAACATAAAGTATAAAAGACTAAAAAGAGATTTTCGTAGACATCCCAGCCTTTGAACTACCCAAGGAACCGAAACAGCAAAGTTTCACTGTCAGGCAAGCTTCCACGCCAGCCACCTTTCTTTCCTCTCGCTTTGCCTCTTTTTAACCTGACACCCCACCTTCTGTAAGGGAAGGCAAAAAACTCACCCTCTCATGAAAGATGGCCTCCATGTTTATGAGTCTCCCACCGCCACCATCGGCTTCCACACCACATGGTCCAATCCAGCCAATCAAGCCATACTCTGGCTGTGGTGCTCCAGCATCTCATGGATCCTTCTAGAGAAGGCAGATAGAGCTGGAGCGGACCCCGCTCGCACCTTACCGCCAGCGTGGCATTTTCAAAAACAAACGAGGATAGGAAGGGAAACAATAGGAAAAGAACGCAACTCTGAAAAAATCTATCAAAAAAAGGTGCTGGAACTCTGTTCTGGTGTGTTCTATTGCGAAAAAAGTCCTGCCTGTTCATATAACCTAGAAAATGAGCCTATCAGATTGAAATTGCAATACTCCTTAAGTTCAAATAAGTGGAAGGTGGAAAGAAAAAATTCTGGACTCTAACTAGAGCAGAGGTCCCCAACCTTTGGGGCACCAGGGACTGGTTCTGTGGAAAGAGGTTTTTCTGTGGGCTGGAGGGAGCATGGTTTCATGTCATGTACTGCTTGCATCCTGTAGATGGGGCTTTGCTTGTTTGCACAGACCAGTTGCTGGCATGCCGTGGCCCGGTACTGATCTATGGACTGGGGATTGGGGACCCCTGAACTAGAGTACAGGTAGTCCTTGACTTGCAACAGTTCATTTAGCAACCATTCAGTAAAATTACAACATTACTGGAAAAAGTGACTTATGATCATTTTGTACACTTACGACCATTGCACCATCTCCATGCTCATGTGTAATTCAGACTGTTGGCAACTACCTCACATTTCTGATGGTTGCAGTGACCCAGGATCATGTGATCACCTTTTGTGACCTTCTGACAAGCAAAGTCAATGGATAAACCAGATTCACTTAACATCTATGTTACTAACGTAACAACTGCAATGATTCTCTTAACAACTGTGGCCAGAAAGGTCATAAAATGGGGCAAAACTCACTTAACAAATGTCTCACTTAGCAATGTAAATGTTGAGCTCAATTGTAGTCGTAAGTCAAGGACTACCTGTATTGCCTGCCAACAAATTGCTCCAATAGGCCCGCCAAGGCACAGACTAATTGCTCAGCCATCTCACTAATAGTATGTGCACTAATTCTTCAGGTAGTCAAAATGTAAAAGTGATCTGCAAAGAAGCTTTCCTTTACCAGAGAAGCTATATTAATCATGAACTTTTATTTTGCCTTAATATAATTGTTTAAAAAAGGCACCTCCATCTCTTTGATATTTTTTTCATCATTTTTTTCATATCCTTTTAGGTACTGCAAGTAAGTTGATACAAGACACCAAGATAAACAGCCAATAGCTAAACACAAATAACAATTTACACAGATGGAAAAGAGCCAAGGTGATTTCATAGATGGGGAAATGGGGTAAGGAACCAATGAGAAAAAATTAACCAGGTGATGCGGTGCTATGGAATAGCACCTTAAATTTAAAAGGAAAAATGTAGAGGAGGTGCAACTGATTGTCCCCAGTCAATTGACAGAAGATATGATCAGAAATTCCCTAGAGAGCAGACAGTGGAGAACAAATAGAGAACAAAAAGACCATCATTTCTTCAGGAAGCTGTGTGAGTGTAGACAAAAGAAACTATACAGATTCATCTGAGACCAGGTCAGGTTCTTGTGGTTTTACCAATGAAAGTGTTTTAAGAAAGTTTCTGATCTATAAAAGGTCCCAGATCTTGAACCACTAGTACAGGAAACTTCTGGTTCTATTTTGGTTTCATTAAATTAATGTAAATTAATGTTCTAAAGTGTCGCGGAACAATTAACATTCCGACCAGAGGAGGATGGAGCCTCCTCCTCAGCAGAGAGATAACCGGCCTTCTTCTTTCTCCTTTTCCTCAGCATATTTGCAGCAATTAATCACAGCCTCCTCAGTGCCGGACTAACTGCCTGGCTAATTGCCTATCAATAAATCTTGAAAATAAAAACAAACCATCCTCTGCTACCAAATGTCGTGGAACAATTAACATTCCGACCAGAGGAGGATGGACCGTGGTTCATTTATTTATTTATTATTTTTTATTTAAACTTATATACCGCCCTTCTCCCGTAGGACCCGTATTTGCATGGTGAATATCAAAGAAAAGGAAATCCAAGGCATATTCTATTGTAAAACTTTTAATGAGAAAACAAAAGACCTAAACTGACTACATTCTGTCATCAGGCAGAAGAGAAAAGTAAGAAGTAACTGTGAGAAACTTTTTCTAGGCATGCACACAAAGCAGTCCAAAACCATAACAGAGCTGGACATATGAGAGTCACTATGGTTACATGATAAGATAGGAACACAGGTGCAGAGAGCAGGGGAAAATGTACAGATAGAAATGAGCGAAGCTGGCAAAACTAAAAAACATGCAGTGACATAAAGCTAATATGAAAAGCTGAAAAAAAAGATTAAAGAAATGGATAAGAGCCTTTATATAAGGCTACCAAAAAGAAAAAAGAAAAAGTCCCTATGATTTGCATGTATGTAAGAAAATCTTATTAGTATTTTTTCCTCCAGTTATGCAATGTATCTTGTAATATAGAATTCTGTGAACATTTCCTAATTCAGAAAATGAGAATGAAATCTCTCTCTTTCTCTCATCTATCTATCTATCTATCTGTCTGCCTGCCTGCCTGCCTGCCTGCCTACCTACCTTCATCCAAATGTAGCTGGAAAATTTATGTTGCCTAGGGAATAATGGAAGTTGAAATCCACACATCTTAAAGTTGCGAAGGATAAAAAATACTGTTACAGAAGAATGGAAAAAGACTGAGACATTAGGAAAGGTAGAGGCAATGGTAATTGATTTAAAAAAAATACAAATAGAGCTTGTTATTAATAGATGCTCCAGGCATAGTACATAATATAGCTTTGATGGTGACAATTACTCAAATAGTTGGCTTCTGGGATGTGAGGTATTATTTCAGCTTTTTTTACATCTCTTTCTGTTTCTCTTTTTTAATTTCAGAAGTCCTGCAATCTTTTTCTGCTTTCCTTATCCTTTGTGACCTCTCAGCAGTCTTGCCAATTCAAAATGAAATGGACATATTATTCTTTTGAAATACTGACATTTTTTTCTTATATGGCAGTATTCAGTCTGCACATTTTTCTTCTCAAATGCTACATTTGAAAAAGGCATCTTTAAACATGAGAATTTAGGAGAACCTCAGGGCATCCACTCTGAGTACTAGCAGTAATAGCCTGACTAGTAAAGATCATTATAAAAATTCATCTATAATTTACTTATTAATAAGATTGATAGCCTATTGCACTCATAAATACACACTGGCAGCTCACAAACTGGAGGAATAACATAATAAATAAGAAGAATAATGCAATACTTATATTAGAATTAACTACACCTGGTATCAACACCCAAACACTCTTTAGGACAGCTTGCTTTTCTGTTACTTTTGAAAGCAGATAACATTCCAGAGAGCTGTCCCCATTATGGTACAGCATTTTCTTTTGGTTTTCACACACACAGTCACAGATACACACAGACACAACGAGAAACATCCTTCTGGAAACAGGGACAATGACATGTTTCTTGCTCATGGCCAAAATTGTCAGTAACATTGTGGACTGGAAAAAAGGGTCAACTCAAGAATCTCCAGCATTATTAATTAATGATTCATCAGCAGCACATTACTTAACTGATGGAAATGACCTTGCTGGAATTAGGATTCAGATTAAGGCCTAGATAGTCTTATGGAATGAGCATCTAATTGGAGATGACTTGCCTTGTTGGCAACTTTTTCCTTGAAAGGATGGAGGAGTACAATACACTATTTGTACTGAATATGGAAAACTTAGAGTACTCATGGTGAGGGTTCACTGTCAAAAGCTGGTAAGCGGTGATTCAAAGACTGAATTGTTTATTAGTATACCAGAAAAACCCTATGGATATCGTTTACTTGGACTTCAGTAAGGCATTTGATAAAATAGACCATAACTTACAACTTGATAAAATAGAAAAATGTGGATTAGACAGCTTCATCATCACCACCAGATGGATTCGTAACTGGCTGACCAACGGTCAACATGTAGTCTGTAATGGAACTGCCTCAACATGGAGAGAAGTATGCAGTGGAATACCCAAAGGTTCTGTTTTAGACCCGGTACTATTTAATATCTTCATCAGTGATTTAGACTAGGGACAGAAGGGGATCTCATCAAATTTGCAGGCGACATCAAACTGGCAGGATTGGCCAACACTCCAGGCTCAAGATACAGAAGGATAAAAAAAGAAATAAAAAAATTGGAAAAAATATTCTGTCATGTCTCATACCACGTACAACTATTCTGTAATGTGAACATTCTCAGGAAAAACTGCTTAGAGTGAAAGAACCTGAGTAAGAGAAGTCTTAATAACAACTTAATGGGAATCTGTAATTATCACACTGAAAAATAGCTTCCTTGGTCCTCACTTCAATGTCATTGTAGACATCAATGAATATCTTATAGCTGTCACACTTGTTGAATAAATTAAAAAATAATTTTATAGCTTTAAAGCCTATTAAAGTATTAATATCTAATAAAAGAGAAATAAAACAATCTGCTCCATCTAGTGACAAGAAATTTGTTTTATGGCTATGCAGCAGTTTTGGTAGCAATAGAATGATAACTGAGGAAAAAATCCTTTGCATCTTCCTCTTAAATCTTTTCTGTTATCGTGGTCTCTTTATCTGCATTATTGACTTGTTCTCTCCTCACAGTAAAAAGAAAATGCTGGTAATTCATTCACTAGAGAGGAACATTTTTTGAAATGTTAGTTCCTCCTTCAGGACCTGGTGCTTCGCCATTTCTCTTACCCTTCTTCCTGATGTTGCTGTTATTTGGCACTGTTGCATCACCAATACTGTTTTTTGGTCTTTCTCTGGTTGATTGGCCAGTACCTGCCTGCCTGTCTTGATCTGGAAGTTCCACAGAATCTGGATGTTGGACTTCGGGTATAACCTCCATATATTATGAGGAGCTTCCAGATCTTCACACTGGCATCTTTGATGTCCTTCTTTGGCTAGCTCCGAACCTAGACATTGTGAATTATAGAACGTGGCTTATGGCTTAATCTAGCTAATTGTAGTTCATCCAATAAGCCATTACATTTGACTAAATGAGTAAATTTCTGTCTTTTTCTTGTCATATGTTTAGTAATATACGTATATTTACAAGTTTATATATTTGCAGTATTGCAGGATAATTCTGCTGATTGCCAATTGCCTGCAATTTGGCAGTTTGAGTCTCACCAGCTCAAGGTTGATTCAACTATCCATCCTTCTGTGGTCGGTAAAATGAGGACCCAGATTGTTGGGGGCAATATGCAGACTCTGTAAATTGCTTAGAGAGGTCTGTGTATCATCTGACCCATCCACTGTGATAATTAAGTTCGCAGATGACACAACTGTGGTGGGTCTCATTATAGGTGGGGATGAGACAGCATACAGGGCGGAGGTACAAAAACTATCCATATGGTGTAGTAACAACAACTTGCACCTGAACATTGGCAAGACAAAAGAGATGGTGCTAGACTTCCAGAGGAAAAAGGAGGAACCTGCCCCACTTTACATCGGGGAGGACTGTGTGGAGAGAGTTTCCTCCTTTAAATTTCTGGGAATCTACCTCTGAAGATCTGACCTGGAAAGTTAATACAACCCAGGTGGCTAGAAAGGCCCAACAGAGGCTTCACTTTCTTAGGGTCTTGCGGAAGAACAGGGTAGAACAACGGCTAATGACCCTCTTTTACCAGTCTACTATAGAGAGCGTCCTCTTGTATGGTATTGTGGTTTGGTATGCTGGTCTGACAGCCGCGGACAGGAAAGCATTACAGAGGGTAGTGAGCACAGCACAAGACATTGTGGGCTGTCCCCTGACACCACTGGATGACATCGCCAGGGCTCGTTGCCTTGGAAGAGTGAGGAAGATTCTCAGGGATGACTCACACCCTGGACAGTATCTCTTTACTTTCCTACCATCCGGTAGGAGATATAGGAGTATAGCCATCCCACCATTGTACCCGTACCAACAGGCTAAAAAATAGCTTTTATCCGTGGGCTGTTAGGCTTTTAAATGGGATATAATCTCTGTGAACTTATGCAGAATTGACTTGGGAGGCTGGTGTGTGGTGTAGTTGGTTCACATGGTGTGGAAGGATGGAGGGTTTGTTGTCACTGTGTGTTGGGGGGAGAGAGCACGGGGGGGGGAGGCTCAGCTAATCTCAATGTACACATGTACTTTGACAATAAAGGTTTTATTGTTATATAACTCTCAGTTATTACAAGTTGAGAATCTGAATCTTATTTCTTATGTATCACAATTTACATTTATTTTTGTGAAGTCTGTTTTTAGTTAACCTTAACTAGAGCTATTCTGAATTTTTCCCTATGTAGTTTGTGTGTGCATGTGTGCTGTAAATAAATATCAGAAATAACATCCATTGCCAGTAAAACTAATGCAATATTTATATACCTATTACATGACTTAATCTCAAATTCCTGTGTGAACTTTATACATTATTCAGTATTCAGTCAGGCTAACAAAGTTATGGTTTCAATAAATGATGTTAATTTGTTAATGGCACTTCAGCACCTTTCTGAAACCAAGTTAGTTAAAGATACTTGTTTCCTTTGAAGCCACTTAATACTTTTTGGCATAAATATTTCTGCTATAATTAAAAGGCCTGGGGTCTGTGAAAAAAAGGTCAGTATTACTTAGCAAGTGGATATATTACCAGAATTATTTTTCTGCTTGATAGCAATAGGATTATACTTTGTTTTATAATTAAATTATTTTAAGTTGGAATTATGTTCTTAAACATTTTGTAATTTATAATAATGCAAAAATAAGCTCTCCTTTCTTCTCTATTTTTCTGTATTTCCATCCTAGAATTTCCATCACCCAGACTGATATTCATTGCATTGCAATTCCTTTTGAATGAAATTTGCTTTCCCAGGCTCATTCTGATATGCAACATATCAGGCAGTAGCTTTTTGGGAACATTTCAGCTATTGCTATGATAACTAAACTTTCAGGATCACATGTAGTTCCAGAAGCTCTGAATGGGGTTAGGGCTACCAGATTTGGTTTGTAAGAATTGTGGCACCATTAAATGGCAGAAAAGAGATGCAGAAAACAGTAGCTTTTTATTTCTACTTAGGGGCCATCTGGAAGCTCTAGATAGGTCCCTAGAATGTTTTTTTTTCCAAAATGTCTCCGACTGTTGTAGATTTTAAAGGTTTTTTTTAATCTTGCCTTTACTATTTTTTAAAATAAATTACTCAAGGTAGCAAATCTACAGTATTTAACACTCCTTTGTTTACCTTGCTTTATATGACTCCAAGAGTCATATGTTTGAATGGGATGTCCAAAGAAGCTGATTAAATAAGTAAATAAACAAATAAAAAACCCTTTTTAAGCATGTTTCTCCAACCCATGTCTTCAATTTCAATTTCCATCTGATGGTTTTATTTCCAATTTTTTCTACTTTCTTCTTTTTTCCTCTTCAATTTATGCTTTTTCTTTGAGGGAGATGGGTGGACTAGAAATATAAAATTAATTAATTAATTAATTCTGGCCCATTCTTACTTCTCCCTGAGATTTAGCTGCTTTTAGCTGAAGAATCTATCTCTTGAGCTGAGTATGATACAGCATGGAAGAATCAAAATTGCTTTTTAACCCTCTTTCATTACACTACAGTTTTGTGTAAGAAGAAACCTATTTTCAGACACAGAGAACTGAGGATATTTATTTCAAATGTTTCACGTGAATACTTTTTTTTCATTAAAATGCTATTTTTATTGAGACAAAGGGAAATCCCAGAATTCCCCTGGCTGGCTGGCTGGGAAATTTTGGGAGTTGATGTCCACATGTTTTAAAGTTTCAAGTTTGGAGCCCTGATTTAGCTGAAAGATAGTGACTGAATATATATTATTTGAACCTGGGCAGTGGTGGGATTCAGCCAGTTTGCACCAGTTCAGCAAAACTGGTAGCTAATTTTTTGTTGACCAGGTCCAAAATGGACTTCTGGAAGCAGAATCCACACAGAGAACCGGTTCACATATTTGAATCCCACCATTGTACCTGGGTCTTGTGAGTCCTAGGCTAACACCTTAATTGGGATCCCACTCTGATTCTCACTGAAAAATGTCCACTATTTCTACTATCCTTTGATAATGTTGGCTGAGCTCATGCTCTTGCTTTTTGCATCATCCTTCAGTGTGAGCCTTGATCTTGCCAACTGGCTTTTATGATAGTTGAGTTTTGATTCCTAGGTCCCCTCAGATTTCTGCCCAGAATTGAAATCTGTTTACAGATAAATCAGAAAGCCAAATTAGAGAAACCTTTCCTTGGTAGCCATAGATATCTTCCCACAGGGTAAAGACTGTCCAAAGTCATCCTTCCATGATAATCTTAACAAGTTTCATTTTCCTAGAAATATTAGATACCATTAGGTTTTTTTAGGTTTTCAAAATCAGGTCCAGCATTGAGCACTAGTAAAACATGGTTGTTATTATTCTTGTTGTTACTATTTTATGGAATGTTTTAAATTTTATTTAAGATATGGGCTGTAAAAGACATTATTGACTTCAGATAATACAATATATCACTTCATTATTTACAATGTAGAAATATTTTTCATTGATTACCCAAGAAAATACTGCCTAAATTTAGTTTGCCAATATATAAAATTGTTAAATGGAATATGCTTAGCTAATAAGACAGCAATGGACAATGTTGTTGATTTATTTTTTTTAAATCAATGGGATGTTAGCATGTTAAACAGAAAGAAATCAAAGCTGCAATGATTGACTGGCTCCTGAAGACTGAAGAGGAAACTATATATAAATTCTTGGAGTACATTTAGTTTAGAAGAAAATGTTAACTTTACATTGTTCTTAGAAAAGGAATACAGTAAAAATTTGCAGTTAATTTGGTATTACAACTATAAAGTGTTTAAATATATGGCATCTACTTTGCATATTGAATTGATTTAGAATTATCTTAAAGTATTACCTACCAAATATGCTGAAACTTCCCCCATATAATCAATAGGCTTCTGGAAATGATAGAGTATGTAATTTTATACATCTGGAAGCTTCTAATGATTGTGAGTAAGATGGGTGGGTTTCACCCATTGGTTCTTGTCCTGCCCTCAGGTGCTTTGAAGAATAGCTTGATTCTCTCTTTGTAGCAACCCCTGAGATATTGGAACACTGCTATCATGTTACCCCTAGTCCTTCTTTTCATTAAACTAGACCAAGGGTAGGCAACCTTGGCTCTTTTATGACTCATGGACTTCAACTCCCAGAATTCCTGAGCCAGCCATGTATGCTGGCTCAGGAATTCTGGGAGTTGAAGTCCATGAGTCATAAAAGAGCCAAGGTTGCCTACCCCTGACTTAGACCAGGGGTAGGCAACCTTGGCTCTTTTATGACAAGTGAACTTCAACTCCCAGAATTCTTGAGCCAGGAATTCTGGGAGTTGAAGTCCATGAGTCATAAAAGAGCCAAGGTTGCCTACTCCTGAATTAGACATACCCAGCTCCAGCAACTGTTCTTTATACATTTTAGCCTCCAGGCTAAATTAGAAGGAAGGAAGGCTAATTAACCTTCCCTCCATTTCTATGAAGTTTTAGAATGAAAAATAATGATTGTGTCTATTTAAGTTCTACATATATATTAAATAGCAAGACATTACTTTAAATCTTGTATTGTGATAAAAACTCCTTCTACAATTGTGTAGATCCTCTTTTTGAACAATAAAGTCTGTTCTTATTATTAGCCTAGGGAGCTGCCCAGAATATTCTCATCCCAGAGAAAGTGTGTTTTTCTTCTTGAACCTCAAAGTTATATTTTTAGTTCAATGTCAGTGTGTCTGCATGTGTACATGTGCACGCGCACATACACATACATACATAAATTCATGACACTATAACAACATTTGCCTATAAACTGTTTTACATCTAGAGTTCAGTTCAATTTCTTTTATTTTCATAACATGGGCCACTGCTAAGCTTGTAAGCCTCCCTGAGTCTTCGGAGAAGGGCGGGATATAAATGGAATTAAAATAAAAAATAATAAAATAAATAATAGGCTTGAAAGGCAAAAAATACCTTGACTATTTTACCAATTTTAGAAGTATGACACTTCTATGCTGTTCTTTTCTTATGATTACTTCCATCATTATGAACATAGAACAGTTATCCTGGTTTTTCAGATGTGTTTCTATCCAGGTACAGATCACATCCAGCTAGCTTTGCTTCACAGACTTCATGCTGTAAGAAAAGGCTTTGGTTGATAAAGTTTAGCACCTGGAATGGAGAAAACTAGTGTTTAAATATTGGTCCCTACTAGAGATCTCATCTGAATTTCTGTGTGTCTGTTCTCTGAATTAATAAAAGCTCATTCCACGGTTAAGTGAAAGAGCAAGCACAGGAAAATATAATCCGTATTGTCTCACAACAAAAGGCAAAGGATTTTAATCTCTTCTTAATCTCCAATATAAATTGAAAGCTTAATCATCTGAAATTTATTTTTAAAATTATGTTCAGATTTAGATATGACATGTTATTTAGCTTTATCACATATGGATCACTGCCCATAAGAAAATACTTTTTGTGCCTTTTAGATACAGGATTAGCTTGTAAAACAAATCCTCACTGCAGAATCATTTTAAGTAGTTGCAATTTCAGCATAACCTTCATTAGGACTAAAAGGATGTCTTGCAAAAAGTTAATTAGTTACTATTCCTGTCCTGCTATATACTGTAGCTCTTTGTGGCTTATTTTGGAATGTGGCTCACAGAGCATCTTTTGCACATCCCCACAGACCCACCCTGACCCGTTCCACCCTCAATACCATCTCTGACTCACACAGCACATCTAGTGTGTTCCCATGCATCCTTCCTGACCTATACCATTTCCCCAGTGTGTTTTACCTAACTTATGTGGCACCTATTCTGCATTGCCACACATCCTCCCTTTCCTGCCTGCCATCCCTAATTTATGCAGAATCTCCTCAGCAGCCTCACATACCCTTCCCAATCTGTACCACTTCCCTATGTACCATCTCTAATCTGCATGGCACGACTTGCCCCCAGGCCACTCCCCATGGACTCTGCCTGACCCCCATGGACTCTAGGAATTCCCAATCTACACAGCAATCTCCACATGCTATTCCTGACCTTGTGTACCCCTCCCCAACTGGTAGCAGCCTCTTTTCTGGCTGCTGGCCTTAGATGTCCAAGATTATGCTGGCTTCCCTTCTGAATTCTCCCTGCAAGTTTTCTACAAGAAAAATAAACTGGCAGGAAATGGAGGAAGGAAGGAAGGAAGGAAGGAAGGAAGGAAGGAAGGAAGGAAGGAAGGAAGGAAGGAAGGAAGGAAGGAAGGAAGGAAGGAAGGAAGATTTCTGATGCTCCCTGCCATCTTCCAACAAGGAAACTCAGTGTGGAAGCTGACAAAAAGTTGGAAGTCATTCTTGTTCCCACTGCTTTTCTACCCACCCATGGCTATTCTATTTCTCTGTTTAGGTAAGGAAATATGTCTGAAATGATGGTCCCATTCAGCATAGTTTATCTTGTTCCAAATTAAATTTTACCAGGACCTGTCACCTTAACTAATTTGCATTTTTGAACCAAAGAATAAATATGAAATAAGTTAGCTGCCCTCCCTTGTTTAAGATTTTTTTCTTTTTCTTTTTTAGTATTTTGTCTTTGTAATAATCAAATACAGACTTTATTTATTTATTTAATTTACTTGGCTGCCCACTAGACACATGACACTGGGTAGCTAAGAGTCAATTGAATAAAATCAACAATAAAGGAAAATGATTTAAAACATCACAATGTGTTTGGAGCAATTTAATAACATGACATCCAGGAACACCAAGACAGTTTCACCTAATAGCTTGGCTCAATGCCTGGGGGAATTCATGCAGGGCCACAGCTGTATATAAATGGTTTTGTCAGCAAAGTTCATGTAGTCAATATTAAAAGACCTGTGAGCTGTCATACTGTAATCAGAGTAATCAATCACACTATAATCTACACTATTTTCTGTTAGTTCCAGTGATTTAAGATGGAAGAGTATTTGGCATAAATGAAACATTTAAAGAATACCACCTTGTAAATGTTTAGGGATTGCTTGTTTTAAAACTAACTCTATTCGCTGCAGTTTGTCTTTTTATATTACTGGAAAACACGGAAATAGAAAATTAAATTTAACGCAGGGTTGCTTGAGATGTTTTATGAGCTTTATCATCATGATGATCATGAGGCAGAATAATGAGGCAGCCATCATCTTTCTCAAATGTTATTTCTAATCTTACGTATTAAAGGGGACAATGGACAGACTTGGAATAGGTGGGCAGTTTGCTAAAGCACAATTGAACTTTGAGAAAAAGTCTTTAAAACCTAGAACATCCCCTAAAAAAAAAAAAACAAGAGCATGACTGAGCTAGTATACATTTGAACATGAAGTTTGTTACTTTCAAACAAGATTTTTAAAGAACCCTTTGATATCTTTGTGACTTCCTTGATCACAGCTCTTCTGGTCTGCATATGGGGAACAACACAATGTAACGTTCTAATGTGAGCTTTCTAGAAAACTCAAAGTTTGTGCTTTCTCTTTTAAGTTTGTGAATGCCCGCTAAACGAGGATTAAAGTGGCTTTAATAAATTAATCCAGGATTTTTCTATAACAATGTTTGCAAACATGGGAATTTGACTATAGGTAATCTTCAATTTACCAGAGCACAGCTGAGCCCAAAATTTCTGTTATTAAGTGAATTTTGCCCCATATTTTATGTCTTTTCTTGCCACAGTTGTTAAGTGAATGATTGTAGTTGATATGTTAGTAACCCAGTTGTTAAGTGAATCTGGCTCCCCCATTGACTTTGCTTGTTAGAAGGTGATCGCATGACCTTGGCACACAGCAACTATCATAAGCATGAGTCAGTTAACAAGCATCTGAATTTTGATCATGTGACCCTGGGGATGATACAAAGGACATAAGTGTGAAAAATGGTCATAAGTCACATTTTTCAGGGCTGTTGTAACTTGGAATGGTCACTAAACAAACTGTTGTAAGTCAAGGACTACCTGTATTGCTAGTGAGATATAAAAGATATAATATTTCATACCTGTATTTCTCTTTCCATAGCATATTTTATCACACCACTTACAATAAAAGTTGAGGAATATTTACCATGCCCAGTAAATGTTTCAGTCTCTTAAATTGGCTTGAAAAAATCCTGGAAGGAAGCAGCCAGTGGTTGGCATCAGTTTTGTTCCCAACTTCCAACTTCTGTCAACAAAAATATATCTGCACGCAGCAAATACACATTGTAATTGCACATGTCAAATAAACAAAAATGTCCCTTTGTGAACAATTAAGCCCTTGGTTGTAGGCCCTCATTTTTCTATAAAGTGTTTGATTAATTTAATTATCTGACAAACACAACTTTGGTTTGCTCTTCTAAAGCAGTGTTCTTGGTTTTGATGCTGGCAGGAAAAAAGCTGGAACAAATTAATGATCATACTTAAGAATTCAGAGCACAAATTGAAAACAATTACATTCATCTGAATGTTGGCAATATCAGACATCCCTAGTTGAATATTTGGGAAGGCTTAGTAGATTTAAACATTTTTGCCACATACCACT
The DNA here is from genome assembly GCF_947247035.1 of Vipera ursinii. Lineage (NCBI taxonomy): Eukaryota > Metazoa > Chordata > Lepidosauria > Squamata > Viperidae > Vipera > Vipera ursinii. The sequence continues at coordinate 242,119,073 of NC_139513.1, forward strand.
TCTAATCTGCAAATGTTATGCATTTCATATGATTTCATATAAGTTTTAAAGATTTGCCTCTTCAACTGTAAAAGAACTTTTCTAGGAGTTAGTTTAGTTATTTCACTCCTCACAGATCCATGGAAGGTTGAAGATTAGTAGGTCCAATCCCTATTTAGTGTTCATACTTTCCCACAGGGGAAAAAAAAAACCTTCCTCATTTTTGAAACTGTAAAAGGTAGCAGAAAGTTCCTCCCCTTTTTCATTTACACATATGAGAAATGTCCACATTGTTGTTGTTGTTGTTAGTTGCAAAGTTGTGTCCGACCCATCGCGACCTCATGGACAATGTTCCTCCAGGCCTTCCTGTCCTCTACCATCTTCTGGAGTCCATTTAAGCTCACACCTGCTGCTTCAGTGACTCCATCCAGCCACCTCATTCTCTGTTGTCCCCTTCTTCTCTTGCCCTCAGTCTTTCCCAACATTAGGCTCTTCTCCAGTGAATCCTTCCTTCTCATTAGGTGGCCAAAGTATTTGAGTTTGAACTTCAGTATCTGGCCTTCTAAAGAGCAGTCAGGGTTGATCTCCTCTAGGACTGACCGGTTTGATCGCCTTGCAGTCCAAGGGACTCGCAGGAGTCTTCTCCAGCACCATAGTTCAAAGGCCTCAATTCTTTGGCGCTCAGCCTTTCTTATGGTCCAACTTTCACAGCCATACATTGCAACTGGGAAGACCATAGCCTTGACTATACACACTTTTGTTGACAGGGTGATGTCTCTGCTTTTTAGTGTGCTGTCTAGATTTGCCATGGTTTTCCTCCCGAGGAGCAAGCATCTTTTAATTTCTTGGCTGCAGTCCCCATCTGCGGTGATCTTGAAGCCCAGGAAAATAAAATCTGTCACTACCTCCATTTCTTCCCCATCTATTTGCCAGGAATTGAGAGGGCCAGAAGCCATGATCTTGGTTTTCTTAATGTTAAGTTTTAAGCGAACTTTTGCATTCTCCTTCTTCACCCGCAACAAGAGGCTCTTTAGTTCCTCTTCACTTTCTGCCATTAGAGTGGTATAATCTGCATATCTTAGGTTGTTGATATTTCTCCCAGCAATCTTAATTCCAACTTTTGATTCATCTAGCCCTGCCTTTCTCATGATGTGCTCTGCATATAAGTTAAACAGGCAGGGTGACAGTATACAGCCTTGCTGGACTCCTTTCCCAATTTTGAACCAATCAGTGGTTCAAGGTCCAGTTCTCACTGTTGCTTCTTGACCCGCATATAGGTTTCTCAAGAGACAAATAAGATGGTCTGGTACTGCCATCTCTTTAAGAACTTGCCACAGTTTGTTGTGATCCACACAATCAAAGGCTTTAGCATAGTCAATGAAGCAGAATTAGATGTTTTTCTGGAACTCTCTAGCTTTCTCCATGATCCAGGGTATGTTGGCAATTTGATCTCTAGTTCCTCTGCCTCTTCGAAATCCTACCTGTACTTCTGGTAGTTCTCGATCCACATATTGCTGGAGTCTAGCTTGTAGGATTTTAAGCATAACTTTACTAGCATGTGAAATGAGTGCAATGGTGCGATAGTTTGAACATTGTTTGGCACTGCCTTTCTTTGGAATTGGAATGTAAACTGATCTTTTCCAATCCTGTGGACACTGTTGAGTTTTCCAAATTTGCTGGCAAATTGAGCATAGAACTTTTACTGCATTGTCTTTTAAGATTTTGAATAGCTCAGCTGGAATACTGTCACCTCCACTAGCTTTGTTGTTGCTCAGCTTTCCTAAGGGCCACTTCACTTCACATTCTAGGATGTCTGGCTGGAGGTCAGTGAACACCTCATTGTGGTTATCAGGGACGTTAAGCTCATTCTTGTATAGTTCTTCTGTGTAATTTTTCCACCTCTTCTTAATCTCTTCTGCCTCTGTTAGGTCCCTGCCATTTTGGTCCTTTATCATGCCCATTTTTGCATGAATCATTCCCTTCATCTCTGTAATTTTCTTGAAGAGATCTCTGGTCTTCCCTGTTCTATTGTTTTATTCTATTTCTTTGAACTGTTCATTTAAGAAGGCATTCTTATCTCTTTTAGCTATTCTCTGGAATTCTACATTCAATTGGGTGTATCTTTCTTTTTCTCCCTTGCCTTTCGCTTCCCTCCTTTCCTCAGCTATTTGCAAAGCTTCCTCAGACAGCCATTTTGCTTTCTTGCATTTCTTGTTCTTTGGGATGGTTTTAGTTGCTACCTGTTGTACAATGTTGCAAACCTCCATCCATAGTTCTTCAGGCACTGTGTCTATCAGATCTAATTCCTTAAATCTATTTGTCACCTCTACTGTATATTCATTAGGGATATGATTTAGTTCATACCTGAGTGGCCTAGTGCTTTTCCCTAGTTCCTTCAGTTTAAGCCTAAATTTTACAACGAGAAGCTCATGGTCTGAGCCACAGTCAGCTCCTGGTCTTGTTTTTACTGACTGTATAGTGCTTCTCCATCTTTGGCTGCAGAGCACATAGTCAATCTGATTTCTGTGTTGACCGTCTGGTGATGTCCATGTGTAGAGCCGTCTCTTGGGATGTTGAAAAAGAGTGTTTGCTATGACCATCATATTCTCTTGACAAAATTCTGTCAGCCTGTGCCCTGCTTCATTTTGTACTCCAAGGCCAAACCTGCCTGTTATTCCGGTTATCTTTTGGCTTCCTTCTTTAGCATTCCAATCCCCCATGATGATAAGGATATCATTTTTTGGTGTTAGTTCTATAAGGTGCTGTAGGGCTTCATAGAACTGGTCAATTTCATCCTCTTCAGCACCAGTGGTTGGGGTAGAGACTTGGAGTACTGTGATATTGAATGGTTTGCCTTGGATTCGAACTGAGATCATTCTGTCATTTTGGGGATTGTATCCCAGTATTGCTTTTCCTACTCTTTTATTGACTATGAAGGCTACTCCATTTCTTCTGAGGGATTCTTGTCCATAGTAGTATACCTGATGGTCATATGAATTAAATTCACCCATTCCTGTCTATTTTAGTTCGCTGATTCCTAAGATGTCGAGGTTGAGTCTTGTCATCTCTTGTTTGACCATGTCCAGCTTTCCTTGATTAATGGATCTTACATTCCGGGTTCCTATGGAGAAAAAATCTTTACAGCATCGGACTTTCTTTTCACCACCAGATACATCCACAGCTGAGCGTCCTTTAGGCTTTGGCCCAGTCGCTTCATTCTTTCTGGCGCTACTAGTACTAGCCCTCTGCTCTTCCCCAGTAGCATATTGGACGCCTTCCGACCTGAGGGGCTCATCTTCCAGCATCATATCTTTTTTCCATTTGGTACTGTCCATGGCATTTTCATGGCAAAGATACTGGAGTGGGTTGCCATTTCCTTCCTTTAATGTCCACATTAAAACATCTTAAATCTTTCAACAAATGTTGATTTCTTATTCAGTACATCCTGAATTGACTGTAGAACCATGATCTTTATTTATTCATTTAATTAACCTACAGTTTACCCAATTACGTGACAACTTTGGGCAGTGTACAATAAAGGCAATCTAAAACAATGTAATATCAAATTCTACAAAAAATGTCTGGAAAAAGAAACTCTATGTGATCTATCTTACATAGGGGCTCACCACTCACTCTAGCTCAAGGTCTTGGAGAAGAACTAGATTTTAAAATCTTATTTAAATAAAGTCAGGGTATCATTCCAGAGGGCAGGTGCCCACTTCCTTGGTCCCATCAGATTACATAGTTCAATTGATGGAATTAGCTCGTCCTGACTTAGTCGGATTGTGTAGGGCATGCTGCAACTGTGGAAGACCATCAATCCCTCAGATAAACAGGCTATGTCTACCATGAAATGTAATAATAAGTCCCTCAAATTGAACCTAGAAACCTCGTGGTAACTAGTGCAGCTCACAAAGCAGAGGTTTATGTGGGCATACAACTGCATATCCATGAATGTCTATGCTACAGAATTCTGGACCAACCACAACATCCAAATGATCTTCAAGGACAGCCCCATATTGAGTATATTGCAATAGAGATAACCAAACCATGGACGACTGTTCTAAGGGCCTCTTGGCCTAAGAATGGGCACAGTTGGCACACTAAATGAATTTGTCTAAAGGCTTTCCTGGCCACTGTTGCCACTTGCTTGTCAAGCAGGAACTTTGAATTCAGGACAATCTCCAACTTGAGCATGACTTCTAAACAGCCAACAGGCAGCATCTGTTTATAACTCTAGCTATAGGTAGTCCTCAACTTACAACCACAGTTGGGACTAGAATTTCCATTGCCAAGCAAGGCAGTTGTTAAGTGAATTGCACCTGATGTTAACAATGTTCTTTGCCATGGTCGTTAAGTACATATCTGCAGTACGCTGACTCAGATAGGGCCATTAATCAAATCCAGCTTCCCCACTTGGAAGCCTGGTGGGAAGGTTGCAACTGGTTATCATTTGACCCCAGGATTCTGCAACTGTGATAAATACATGTTGGTTGCACAGTGCCTGGATTCTGATCACATGACTGTGAGGATGTTATTACAGCCTTAAGGTATAAGTCACTTTTTTCACCCCCATTCAGTGGTGGGATTCAGCCAGTTTGCACCACTTTGGCAGAACCAGTAGCTAATTATTTGTTGCCCAGGCCCAGAATGGGCTTCTGGAAGCATCTACACAGAGAACCAGTTGTTCACATATTTGAATCCCACCACTGCCCCCATTGTAAGTTTGCATGGTTGCTAAACAAATGGTTTTAAGTTGAGGATTACTTGAAGTTGTATAGACATATTTTCATTAAAAAAAATAAAATCTGCTATGTAACAGCCTGTATTAATTTCTATGGTCATGTAATGACACACATTCACTAATTCTTTGTATTTTTTGTATCTACTTGCATATCTTTCTATCCATTTCAACATCTTCATGATGTCACCTGAAAAGTCAAATATCACATGAAGAACAAAACTCTGAAGAGTATGTATATGCATGTGTGTGTGTGTGTGTGTGTGTGTGTGCGTGCATGAATTTTGTAAAAAATTAAATCATTTCCTACACTTCCCATTGTAAGTCTCTGCCTGCAAAGATGAAGTGAGAGAAGCTAAGGCTCAAAATGAACTAAGGCTTGCGACCAAAGTCAAAAATAACACAAAAAAGCTTCTTTCAACATATAAGAAACAAGAAAAAAGTTAAGGAAATGATTGGTCCATTAGTGGGGGAAAGTGGCAAGAAGGTGACAAGCAACAGGGAGAAAGCAGAACTATTTAACTCATTTTTTGCATCTATCTTTACACAAAGGGAAACTACAGACCTATCAGCCTGACCTCAATACCTGGGAAGATTCTGGAAAAGATAATCAAACAACAAATCAGCAAACACCTAGATGCGAACTAAGTTATCACTAAAAGCCAACATGGGTTTGTCAGAAACAGATCATGCCAGACAAATCTTATTGCATTCTTTGACCAAGTGACAAAACTAGTGGACCAGAGGAATGCTGTAGATATAATTTACTTGGACTTCAGTAAGACATTTGATAAAGTAGATCACAACCTACTGCTTGATAAGATAGAAAAATGTGGTATAGATAGCATCACCACCAGATGGATTCGTAGCTGGCTCAGGCCGTACTCAGCGTGTGGTCCTCAATGGAACTGCATCTACATGGAGGGAAGTGTGTAGTGGGGTGCCCCAGGGCTCTGTTCTGGGCCCAGTGCTCTTCAATATCCTCATCAAATTTGCAGACGACACCAAGCTGGCAGGAATAGCCAATACTCCAGAAGATAGGCTTAAGATACAGGAGGATCTGGACAGACTCAAACACTGGGTACTATCTAACAAAATGAAATTCAATTGTGAAAAAAGTAAGGTTCTACATTTAGGCAGGAAAAATCAAATGCACAGGTATAGTATAGGTGGTACCTTGCTCAATAGTAGTAACTGTGAGAGAGATCTCAGAGTCCTAGTGGACAATCACTTAAATATGAGCCAGCAGTGTGCTGCAGCTGCCAAAAAAGCCAACACAGTGCTAGGCTGCATTAACAGAGGGATAGAATCAAGATCACGTGAAGTACTAATACCACTTTACAATGCCTTGGTAAGGCCACACCTGAAATACTGCATCCAGTTTTGGTCACCACGATGTAAAAAAGATGTCGAGACTCTAGAAAGAGTACAGAGAAGAGCAACAAAGATGATTGGGGGACTGGAGGCTAAAACATATAGGGAACGGTTGCTGGAATTGGGTATGTGTAGTTTAATGAAGAGAAGGGTGAGGGGGGACATGATAGCAGTGTTCCAATATCTCAGGGGCTGCCACAAAGAAGAGGGAGTCAAGCTATTCTGCAAAGCACCTGAAAGCAGGACAAGAAGCAATGGATGGAAACTAGTCAAGGAGAGAAGCAACCTAGAACTAAGGAGAAACTTCCTGACAGTTAGAACAACTAACCAGTGGAACAACCTGCCTCCAGAGGTGGTGAATGCTCCAACACTGGAAGTTTTTAAGAAGAGACTGGACAGCCGTTTGTCTGAAATGGTATAGGGTTTCCTGCCTGAGCAGGGGGTTGGACTAGATGACCTCCAAGGTCCCTTCCAACTCATTATTATTATTATTATTATTATTATTATTATTATTATTATTATTATTATTATTATATTATTATTATAAGCATGATCAAAGTCAATGAAACCACTGACCTCTTTCAGTTTCAATTCTTTTTATTCAATTTCAGAAAGAATAGTAGATTGTAATAAATCAAACCAATCAAATAGCATTCTCGTTTGAATTTGTCTACAATTGGGAACTGAACCACGACACTTGATCAAGTGCCAGTAAAACCTTTATTTAAACTGAAAAATGGATTGCGTAATACCTTAACAACAATATTTACTGTGGCTAAAATATCAGACGAACTGCAAGAATTTAAAAATTGGCTCTTAAAAATTGGCTGGTCATGAATAAAATAACAGAACAGTGCTTTATTGTATGAGACAGTATATTTAGAGTCTGGTAAATCCTAGTCATTTAACTATAATAATGACAGAAGGGAAAACATCACAAATGATTAGGTTTTACAGTATTGAATAATTACATTTTTCTGCCAAAAAAAATTCTATGTAAACATGGTTGATTTCCACCATACAGATTTTACCTTCACTTACAATAAGTATAAGGGAAGAGGCAAAGAAAAAAAAATAGGCCCTCTCACAGCACATTTCTTTATTTATCTTTTCTTATCATTTTTTTGGTCCTGAAAACAATAAATCTTCCCTTTAATGCCACTTGTACAATAACATTTATCCATTTATTTTTATACTTTTTATTCTGATGAGTATTTGAGGCTGATAACATTTTTTTTTCAAAAAATCAGTTGATAAAAATAAAGACATAAATTTTCTACTAAAATAATACTAAAATCAAATAATTAAAATTTGTGCAAGAGATATAGTAGCTAGTATCAAGAATGGAGCAAAAGAATTAAAGAGTATTTCCTAGACCAAGGGGCTGCAACCTTGACAACTTTAAGACTTGAGGACTTAGCTGGTTGAGGAATTCTGGGAGCTGAAGTCCACAAGTCTTAAAGTTGTCAAGGTTGCAGACCTTGTTCTAGACTATAAATCTTCTCTGATGAAATGCTCTTTCAGGTCAGTTCAAAAAAGGGCATATCTCAGTCCCTATGTTCAGTTTCCTGTTTTTCAACAATACTTAATTTTAGATTCTCAGTCATTTGGTTCACTGTCAAGCCTAGGCCAATTTCAATGGTACCAATTACTTCTTTGAAATTCAATGGTAAAGAACTCTGTTCTGGATCCACAGCATTCTGATGACACCACATTCCAGAAGTCAGGCTAATGCCTTCAAATAATTCATGTAGGTATTTATTTATTTATTTATTTTATTTATTTAATTGGATTTGTATACCGCCCTTTCCCGAAGGACTCAGGGTGGTTTACAGGGAATTAAAACAAGAAATACAAAAGTTAAAAAAAAAACAATTAAAAAGATTATAATAGTCCCTGAGAGAATAAAAACCCCAATTAAAATTAAAATTAAAATTAAAATTCTCAGCCTGGGCCAGAGAGCTCTAAGAGCCAGGTCTTCAGGTCCCGGTGGAATGAACGGAGGTTGGGGGCGGTCCTCAACTCCATGGGCAGCTGGTTCCAGAGGGCAGGCGCACCCACTGAGAAGGCCCTCCCCCTGGGTGTTACCTGCCGGCAATCTTTTACGGCGGCACCCTGAGAAGACCCTCCCTGTGGGAGCGCACTGGACGAAGAGAACTTGATGCTGGCAGCAGGTGTTCCCTCAGATATCCTGGACCCAAGCCATTTAGGGCTTTATAGGTCATTACCAGCAACAAGGACAGGATGAAACACAATGGATCTTTAACTTGGTGTTTGCCCTGCAAAGTAGTCCAGACAAGAAGCACAACCTTGTTGTAAGAGTACACTAACAGAATCTTGCAAGGCTATAAATATTTCTCCTCTCCTTTTCTTTTACTCTCCCCTTTCCTTTTATTCTCTGAAAAACTAGGGAGGGCCCTTCTGAAGCATTCCCCATGCTATCCTCCCTTCTGTGGGCTGAAACTTTTTTTACATGCTGATTTTCTAGTGGCTCTGTGGCTCTGCCTCCTGCCTCCCAAGGCCATTCCCACATGCTTTTAGGTAATAGTCTTCCAGCACCATCTTTTGGACCTAGCTAAAGTTAAAAGACTGGAACCAATCCAAGATGTTATATCCAAGGGCGAACCTTACCTAATTTTATTGAAATATGCAATGTTTGTTACTGAAGGCAGTGGCAGAGTTTCAGGAAGATTGGCAGGTCCATTCAGTTGCTGCTATTTATATCCACCAAGCAACTAAAACAGTTTCATTATTGTTCACAAATTAAAATCCAACTAAAATAGACCAAAATAATCAGCATCATTTGGATCATCTGTAGCTGATGATCTCTCTATCAACTGTTTCAAAAGTTAAATATTTGACCCTAGTTTGTAATTGTACAAATTTCATGTAACAACAGAGGGGTTTTTCAACAGAGATGTTGTCTGTTTTATATAGAGAGAAATATATCTGGCAAGAATGTATTGTATCAGCTAATCTCAATGTACACATGTTGTACTTTGACAATAAAGGTTTAATATTATTGAGCAACTCCCCTTAAATAAAGCATTGTCTGAATTCTGAACTGTTTCATTATCCAGGAGGGACAAAGGTAGTTAAACAGATAGTGGTCCTCACTGAGCTATAAAGTTGCCTAGATCTGGAAGAAGAAAATAATCCATAAAAACTGGACAAGAGGATGTTGAGTATATACTCCTATGTCTGCCCTAACAGTGGAGGCTAAGTATTGATCTGATCAGTACAAAGCATTATATTTTAAAATCATATAATTCCAGAAAAATTAACCCATGGTAGTTTTCAACAAAATTAAATAAATAGCAAAGCTAAGTGCAATACACTTATTATTATTATTATTATTATTATTATTATTATTATTATTATTATTATTATTATTTGAATACATGTATTCATATAAAAACCGTAACAAATATGTATAAAAGATGGTATTGGAATAAAAATCAGTCAGCGAATTAAAACATAGTCACTATGTGGGAAAGATTAAGATATAAAAGTAGGTACATTTTTTTTCTTAAGATTTCCAATTATTACTTTTGCTTTCAGATGTGAAACTTACATTGGTAGTTCAAAGCACTTAGCCTCGGTTTTTCCCCTCCCATGCTGTTTTCTCAAAAAACCAAGCAAGTCACTAATAAACTAATAAACTGTATCTATACTTGGGGAGTAGACTTATAGACACAAGGATACTTGAAGGTGGAGATGGTGTGAAAGGGGATACCCACACTGGTAGACTAGTAGCCATTGTGTAAATGTCCAAGTGGTGGCTGGCTTCCCTACTTAGAAGAAACAGGTTTCTCCCTATGACTGAAAGTACAGAGGAAAAAAGCAAGAAAGTCACTGTTTTGAATTGTGTGTGTGTGTGTGTGTGTGTGTATACTGTAATTTACATTTAAAAACAAAATTAGTTTTTGCAATTCTTACGCTGCCATTTTCCCCCCTAATAAATCTGACTAATCAGAAACCAGAAAGAGTTCTTCCCTGGTTGTTAGTTTCCAGTTCTGATTACTACTAGAGAATGTTAGCAGATGCTTCTATATATCACCTAGTCTGAAATCAGATTGGAAAAAAACATTCAAATCCAAAAATGCTTGGATTTATTTTACCTATTTCAAACATCTTGGATAAGAATGGGAAACATGATACCGGCTCGTAACTGTTGGAAAGAGTAGCTGTAATGACAGTTTGTTTTTTTCAAGAGATGGTATGCCACTGTCTTCTTTAAGGCAGACAGTGTCAGCTCTACCAAATGGAGGATTCCTGATTGTTACCAAGTTGGTTGCAAGGTTACAGGAACTGAGTGAATAGGTTCTAACCAAGCTATGCCAGCCAGTTCGGAGAATGACGCAATGGCCAACACAGTGGAAGAGGTCAATCTATATTTTATTATTTAAAAAGCAGTATGAACAGTGTGAAAATTATTGTGCAGTTTCATATTTTATCAAAATAATGCTTAGAACCATCTAATGAAGATTAGAGCCAGATTTAAATTATTCTACTTTGGGAACATAACAAAGACCTAGCTCTTTGGAAAAGGCTCTAAATGGTGGGAAAGGTGGAAGGAAAGAGAAGAGGACAACCAACAGCAGGTGGATGAACTGAGTTGTAGTCACAATTGGTGCACTGTTGGAAGACTTGAAGGACCAGATTAGGGAAAGATTATCATGAGCAAAATCTGTCTGCATGGTTGCTAAGACTGATGGTATAGAATCAGTGAAATCAATCATAGTAATCACTGACATTTAAATATTTACAAGAACTAACTCAATTTGAATTGTAGTTCAGTTCCCTGGGAGTGCTTGGTATTGGTTCTTACTGGGGAAAAAAACCAACGGTAATTTATTTTTCAATTCCATCTAGGTTTATTCACAAGCCTCGTTAAGAGGCTTGTTCAGCTCTTCTGTTTATTAACTGAATCTAAAAATATATTTTCCCCAATTTACTTGGACAGTTGTAAGATTAATATTGTTCCAGTTTTCTGGAAACATGTTGCTCCCTTGTTTTTTAAAAAAACAGCTTTAAAATCAATTTTATTTTGGGTACAATCCATTTAATGATGCCACTGCAAAATGCACATAATAATTAATTGCCCAATTAGTAAGCCTTGGTTTGATTATAAAACAAATACACATTTTACATTATTGTTCAGGATACACTTTTCTTTCCATATTGCTTAAATGTTGCACTGGCACCAACTTCAATATCATAGTAACTAAACGTTTATCTCCATGACAGGTGATCACTGCAAACATTGCAACAGATTAGCAAAGCATTACATGATTAATATGTCTGTCACAAACCCATATTTCAGCTCTTTATTGTCAAATCACTGTTTATCATATTTCAGCTAGTAGAATATCTTTCAGATGACAGGAAATCAGTTTTACATCCAAGATTTGAATCACTTCATAGGAGCATCATTCTTATTTTCTTGACATAAGGTTCCTTTGATGAAAGACTCTCATCCTTTCTGAAAGCAGATAAATTTGCAGCACAGTTGTTGATAATAGTTATTCCTTTAAGGCTAAACTGGGTAAGTGGAGAGGTGGATAATTGTATAAGTGAGACACGGCATTATGTATGCAGTAAGCACCTAAACCCAGGTGCATTTTGGTTGAAGAAATATTTTTCTGGTGTTAAACCAGGTCCAAAAGTCTGGTATTTATCAGGTTTTTAGATATCGTGCTTTGGGAAATACAATTTAGTTCAATTTTAAAAATATATACATTGTAAATCTATTAATGTCTATAAAGATTATCTTTAAACTTGTTAATATGTACAGTAAGTGCCATTTGTGCCACCCATAATAGGAAAGCTGGAAATAAATGTATCTTTCTCTTTGATTGTCTCAAAAATGCTTTTTCTTCTTTTTTTCAAAAAGGCAACTGGACTATGTTTTTTCCTTGAGAAAGAAGAAGACATTTTGCTTCTCATCCAAGAAGCTTCATCAGTTCTGGCTGGATGGTGGAGGGGATGGAAGGATTAGTTCTGACAGGATGGTGTGTGTGTGTGTGTGTGTGTGTGTGTGATATGGAACAATTACACAGTATTTTTTTGTTGTCATCTGGTCATTAGCATTCTTTCTGAGAGCCTTTGAGGCCACTTGGGGCTCTCAGAAAGAATGCTAATGACCAGATGACTGCAAAAAATATAATTCTTCCATTTCTCCCTACACACACACACACACACACAAACACACACACCATCCTATCAGAACTAATCCTTCCATCCCCTCCATTTCCTCAAGGAAAAAACATAGTCCAGTTGCCTTTTTGAAAAAAGAAGAGGAAAAAAATATCACCTTAGAGAAAACCATGACCTGGATGACTGAAAATCTCCATAGACCTTCTCTTTGATATATCAGTAATCTTCATAATGACTTTGTTCCCTGCTACTTGTAATGTGTGAGCTGAATATATGATAAGCATTATGCTATTTGTTTATGCAAGAAATTAATAGACAATATAACAGAATGATAAATGACCTTATCTAAATGATGCACTACGAATTAAATGAGGAAAAGTGTTGTAAAAACTTTTTGACGAGTTCGAAAGTAAAACACACAGGTATTTTGTAGTGGTTTGGTATAACACATACTATAACTCAACATGTTATGATTTCAAATGTTCCGTTCTGCTTCATGATGCTACTGAAATTATGTGGGTAGCTTGTCCCAGTGATGCCAGTCCTATAGCAAAAGTAATGTAGCTGCTGGCATTGACATATAAACACATTTTCTATTTCACACTTGAGAAGCCCTGCAGCTCAGATTAGCTTTCCTAAATCAATTATTGCAGTTGTTCTAAAAGATTCATTTCAGGAATATTCTTTTCTCATATATCTCCACTAAACATGCCAATAGAGATACATTTCATCCAGTTCTTACATGTTTTAAACAAGTTTATAAACGTTTGTGGCAAATATATATATATATATATATATATATATATATATATATATATATATATATATATATATATATATATATATATATATATATATATATATATATATATATGTAATACTTAATTTGTATTAAGGTCATTGAGTTTAGTCCCAGTTCAAGATATAGAATGATGGAATAATGTTAAATATCTGAATAATATTCTAGTCTATAACAACATCCATTTATGGAAGATCTGGAAGGAACCAGATCTCCTTCCCACTCCCATACAGTATATACTATGAACAAAGCCTGACACATCAATCACTCAGACTAGAGCTGGAAGGGACCTTGGAGGTCTTCTGGTCCAACTCTCTGTTCAAGCAGGAGACCCTATACAATTTGTAACAACTGCTGTCCAGTCTCTTCTTAAAAACCTCCAGTGATGAAGCACACACAACTTCTGATGGCAAACTGTTCCACTGGTTACTTGTTCTCACTGTTAGGAAGTTTCTCCTTAATTCCAGGTTGCTTCTCTCCTTGATTAGTTTCCATCCATTGTTTCTTGTCTTGCCTTCTGATGCTTTGGAAAATAAGTTCACCCCTCTTCTTTGTGACAGTCCTTCAAATACTGGAATACTGCTATCATGTCACCCTTAGACCTTCTTTTCTTTAGCATACCCAGTTCCTGCAACCACTCTTCATACATCAGATAATTAGTCTGCCAAACATCCACAGTGTGTACCATTCAATCTTTCCATTCCAGGGGTTCAAATCTACTCCTTCTAATATATACATTCAGATGTGTAGAAGGACCAGTCCTATATCCCTCTTGAGCAGACATAGACATGCACATTAATTGAGAGAAATACACACACATCCTTTAGCTAAAACTGTAAAGGAACGGACAGTGATAGGAAAACTGGATATTGGTAGGAAGAATCCTAAATGTAGCCAGGAATGAGTTTTCTCAATCAGGCCATGTTCACCTAGACCAGGGGTAGGCAACCTCGGCTCTTTTATGACTCATGGACTTCAACTCCCAGAATTCCTGAGTCAGCATAGCATAGCATAGCTGACTCAGGAATTCTGGGAGTTGAAGTCCATGAGTCATAAAAGAGCCGAGGTTGCCTACCCCTGACCTAGACCTTATTTCCCTTCCAGGGAGGACTTAAAAAATGAAAAACAAAACAAGCTGGAATGAGGAAGAAAAGAAATGAGAAACAAACCTGAGAAGTATTCTATGGTGCCTTTATGTTTTTCCTCCCCAACATGCTTACAGTTCTATTTAGACTACAGTTCCTAGTTGCAATGATGGTTAGAATAAATGCAAAATGCACCGCATTTGTAATTTCATGTGCTGCCTGCTGAGTAATGCATTATACATTTCATGTTATTAAGTCAGTAAACACAGTTTAGCTTTAATAAGTACATATTTCACACTTCATTCCCTTTACCCTGAAATTGCATTTTTTCCCATTCTAATTCCCCCCCCCCCCGCTCTCCAAATGAAAAGACCAGTTTTATTTAATCTGGGTTTCTGACCTTTAATAATAATTTAAAAAATGGGTTGCTTTTCAGAAAGATGATTTTTGCTTTCAGGTGTGCAGGAAGTACAGGTAGCATGGGTTCCAGCACAAGTCTGACAGCTTGGAAGAGTAAACCTTGGTCAGGATCGGTGACTGACCCAGAAATGATGATGATGATATTTATCATTTCTGATTATTTTTTTATCTCCCTTTCATCTCTCAAGGAATTGGATCATCTGTTTAATGAGTGCACAAGACAAAAGAAAAGATTCTTGGATAATAATAGGAATTTAGTCTGTAGACAAAGGCCACATTAAACACCATGTTAATTGAATCAATATAATTAATGTGCAAAATTATTTATTATATGTAGGGAAGAAAAATGTCTTACACATCCTTCAGTTCCTTTGAGGAATAAAATTGAATTACTAATAATTTAAAAATTGGTTTCGAAAAAAATACCGAGAATGAAACACTATTTTTTCCAAATGTGTCCTGAAATTTGTATTTTTGTCAAATCTTCTGTGTTATAGTATTCAGTTATCCTACTTTTTTTCTATTACTTCCATTTGCTCGTTACCAGCTACGTAAGGCATACCTTTTATTTAATGTTATAATAAAAAAAGATGTGTATATGGACAATTGCTAAGCACATTGATTTGTGCTTCTTAGATTGTAAGCCACCCTGAGTCTTTGGAGAAGGGCGGGATATAAATGGAAAAAAATGCTGTAGGTACAATTTATTTATTTATTTATTAGACTTTCCTATCTTGTCTTTAGGGACGCGGTGGCTCAGTGGGTTAGGACGCTGAGCCTGTCGATCAGAAGGTTGGCAGTTTGGCGGGTCGAATCCCGAGTGCCGCATAACAGAGTGAGCGCCTGTTACTCGTCCCAGCTTCTGCCCACCTAGCAGTTCGAAAGCATGTAAAAATGCAAGTAGAAAAATAGGGACCACTACGGTGGGAAGGTAACAGTGCTCTGTGCGCCTTTGGCATCTAGTCATGCCGGCCACATGACCACGGAGACGTCCTCGGACAAGCACTGGCTCTTCGGCTTTGAAACGGAGATGAGCACCGGCCCCTAGAGTCGGAAACGACTAGCACGCATGTGTGGGGGAACCTTTACCTTTACCTTTATCTTGTCTTTATTACTTTATAAAGATACTTTATAAGTATCTCAAGACAGCAAATGTACATAATACTCCTTTCTCCTCCTATTTCCCCGCAAAAAATGTGTCACACAACTGAATTTCCTATCTATCTAATGTGGGACTAGAATTCACAGGCTCCTGGTTTCTAGGCCAACTACTTAACCAGTACACCAAACTGGCTGTCATAATGGTTCTGTTTTTTCATACTGAATTTCTCATTGCCCCCAACAATTTATTTTAAGGGATTTCCATTTGAGATGTCCCTGTGGTCTATTCATGGTCCTGCAAAGCAACAGCTTCCATGCTCTTTATAGTGTATTTGCAATGGAAGCTCACTGTGAAAATTATATGGGGAAAATGTATTTCTCCTTGTCTCTTTTTTCCAGTTAGACTGATATGTAAAAACATGTTACTGTGTCTGGGACAGTATTTGTTTCTTTTTTTATAATTTTGTATGTTGCCTATTCCAGTAGCTCTAAGCAAAACACACACACACACACACACATATACACACACACACTCAAAATGTATACTTGAAAACCTTTTTAAACTTATAAAGGTGAATTCTAAGCCTCTTTCTAAATTTTAAAATGAGAAGGGGAGAGGGCTTTATCTCCAATGGTTGTTTATTCTGAAGGATGGCCCCACCATAGAAAAATTGGCTATTGATGTTCAAGAAGAGACTGGACAGCCATTTGTCTGAAATGGTATAAGGTTTCCTGCCTGAGCAGGGGGTTGGACTAGATGACCTCCAAGGTCCCTTCCAACTTTATTATTATTATTATTACTATTACTATTATTATTATTATTATTATTATTATTATTATTATTATTATTATTATTATTATTATCATCATGTGAGGACATTAATATCTGCAATACAATGCTAAGCACTGAAAGTGTTGAGAATTATTGATGCATTTTCTGTTACATCTAAATAGTTAATCATTATAAAAGCTATTTTGAACAGAAAATACTGTATTGTAATCTCTTTGGTATTATGTACATTTAAAATTGCTAGCTCTTGAAAATTTATGTTTGGCAGTTTTGGAAAAAGAATGTATTATCACCCATTTCTCCTTCAAATGAATTAAGGATTCTGTGTCTTGTAGGCATTTTATATGTGCTAATATAAATATGCTAATATACGTGAATTACATTAAGTGAATTTACATTTTGATTCTGTCTCTTTAATCAACATAGTAACTTTATCATTAATGTCACATTTGTATTAATTACATATTCTGATAGCAAAGTGCTTACCTTACTTCCTTTAAATCTAAACAAATGTTACTTTTCTGTGTCTAAGAATCTTTAATGAACTTAATTACCCATGAAGCATGTTCACTTGATATTTGTGACATCACCACAAATCCTATATGTTGTAACAATAAAGGAGAATATTTGTAGCTCAGGGTTGAAAATGAGCGGTCCTTGGTGTTCTCTGAGATTGATTGTTTTCTTTAGACCAGGGGTATCAAATTCGCAAGGTCACATGACGTGTTACAACGTATCACAACCTTTTTGCCATTGCCAGCAATGGGGTGGGCACGGTTTTGCTAGGATGCATCCGACTGTGGGCCGGCAGTTTGATACCTCTGCTTTAGACATTTCATTATCCAAAATAGGTAACATCATTAGTGCTACCCATCAATGCTGGCACTGATGATGTTACCTTGTTTGGGTAGTGAAACATCTGCAAGAAAAGAATCAAGCTCAGAGAGCACCAAGAATCCTACATGTGTTTACTCTGAAATATGTTTGACTGGTTCTACAAGGCTTATCATTAGAGCTGGGCATTGCTTCAGATTCAGCAGCCAAAAGGACGTTTAAGTCTTTAAAGCAATTGCACCTTTCCTGGGATGGCAGGGAAAGCTGTAGTTATTTTACAATGCACAACACAATATGCAATATAACTGTCAATATTGTGCAATATGGTACTATAAAGACTGTGATTTTAAATACACTTCCCTAGGAGAAAGCCCATTAAACTTACTAAAGCTTCATTCAAAATAAGTGACTTCTTAAATGAAACAAAACAAGAAACTTAAAAATGAGGCAAAATCTAAATTCTGATCAAGGGTAGTAGTGCGTAATAAAAACAGGTAACTCTTCAAATTTTAGCAAAATATGTCCCTTTTTAACTTGCTTTTAGCAACCTGACAATAAGATAGAAAACACATACCCAGTCTGCTTGTAAGTTATATTTATCCTGTTGAAATATGATTTATGCTCAGTCATGTTTTAATGACGTATAGGTATAGCCAATGTCCTTGAATGTAGAGCAGGACAAAGTTAAATCCCATTCATATCATTTCAGGACACCTCTATTTTTTTTGTTACTAAGGCATACATACATTTATTTATTTTTATGAGTCTTACAATGTATAGTGTAAGAGAGATAGGTTTGATAGAAATAGGAAAAGAGGATGAAGCCTTCTTTAAGTCCTGGGAAGCAAAATAACATTCAGAAGTAACTCAAACAAGCTCTTCCCCAATTCACTAGAAAATAAGAAGGGGAGGTAAAGCACACATACATTTGCAAGCTTCTGTTATCATACCCTATGTCCATAAGGCAGCCCTGGACTAACAGTTCAGCAAAATAAGCACATGCTTAGGGCATCAAGGAAGGGGACACCATAGAGGCTCTTCCTCCCAATAGCTTACTTGCTCTTAACTTTTTCACTGACACACTTGAGTTTAATTTTCAGTATTTATTGAGTCTTATGCAATAAAGTAGCCTAGAGGCACCATTGTTGAGCTGTGCTTAGGCCATCAGTTGCCCTTAATTGTGTCCTACAGTAAAGTATACTTCTGGTTCTCTTGTGGAATTGGTTTTCTGGTCCGCTTTACCTAGTGGGATTGATTCAAGGATACTGTTAAGAGAATAATTTGGGGTTTCCGTGAGCCAAAGTGAAACAAGAACAAATAAAATAAAATTGAAATTCAGATATACTGTGCAAAGGAGATTTTATTCTCAAGGTAGGTTATGGAGAAAATGGAGTTCAGGGACTTGGTTTTATAGGGTGGGTCCTTTGTATGAACTTGTGGTGTAGTTTATGTACATGTTGGCTTCAACGTGTCCTTCCCATGCACTTTGGGTTGTTCCTGATTTGAGCTTTGATCATGTGTGAAATCTGGAAAAGGTTGATTGCCTTGGTCCCAGACATGCAAGCTATATCTCTGAAGTCTTCCCCCACCCCCACCCGGAGGGAATTCCTGTCTCCCTAGAGGACCAGTGAGGTGTCAAGAAAGGAAGGAAGATATCTGAGGCCTTTTAAGCTTCTAACAATACAAATCCATTGCCATGTGAACTGTGATAATTAAGCTGATGAAATGCTTGAATAAAGTAAAATGCCCAATTGTAATGTAACATTATGAAAACACACACACACACACACACAGTGTTTCATCTTCTGATATAACTCCTCAACTTGATGGTATTTTGTCTACTTTAGATTAAAGCAAGATAAACATATAAAATATTTTTCAATCTGTACTAAATTTTCAAATGACTTCTTATGTTGTATGCTATTGTGGTACAATGATAAAAAATATAGGCCACTGCTGGACATGTGTCTTTAAAAAGAAAAAGAAAATAGATGAGTATTTATAGCACATTTTTCAAATGAATCTTAACAGAGTAGGACAAGGTGCTTTCTACAAGAAAACCTTAAATATATATCCCTTATTAATGCTTTCTGGTAGTGAACCACATCAGCGATTTCTGCTCTGACTTATGTTCATCAGCTACAATATTACAAAGTAGGAAAGTAACAGTGATCAAGTATTTGTGATTTTGGCATTAATGAATTTCTTTCAGGTTAAGTTCAGTTTATATTATAACTTTTAGTGTGTTATGTTAGAGTTGCCTTATTAGGGAAATGGCAAACATATACGGTAAATTTAATAAATAAAAAAACAAAATAATATTAATTAACAACAGTGGCTAATAATAATGCAATATATTATGAACACTAAATTCAAAGGTGAAATTCTTAGATTTAAGAATTGAAAATTGTACAACATTGTGAAGTTTTTAATACATAGAACTAGTCAATATCTAACTATAACAATAAAATTAGATATTGGATTCTAAGCATCATCACATCTGAGTGGAAAAGAAGGCAAACTATTTCTTCAGACAGTAGTATCTAGGTACAAATTCAACACGATGGTGAACTTAATATCACAATTCAAGCACTGCCCCTTTTATATATCTGTTGACATTGCACACAAGTTCAAAAAGAGGTGGGGCTTGCATTACCACATTCATAATAACTTTGTCACTTCTTGCTGCCTCCAAACATTGCCTTCAACTTTAATCAGTATAGGGATATAGCTGATGTTCATGGAAAATGGTAAGTATACTGCAAAAATATCTGAAGGGTTACTTTAAAAAAAAGCTTCTATCCTATATAACTTTGCATTTAGCTGAGTTTTAGGAATGTAGGTCATTTTTCATCTTTTACTATGTAAAATAGTACCCATTATTTAGGAATAAGCAAGAAAGTGTTGTAATTTATTTAAAAAGTTCATGGTATTTTGTTTTGTTTTGCTTTCAATATGGGATATCCTTTATCTCTCAAGTAATCAGCATAATGAATCTTCTGAGACTTGGATCCTCCCTTAATAAAAAAAACCCTGGCAATTTTTCTTCTGTGTTAACAGTTCCTCAGAGTTGTTGCCTTTTTATGTTGTGCTAAATTAATTCCTAGGTCATTTTATTTCTCTCTAGAGACAGAAATCTATTGCATACCTCCTGTTTTCTGACATATTCACCTCTCTGTTTTAATAAATTTCTAATATGTTTATTGCTTTTATCTTTTGTTTTAATTGACTAAACTTTTCCATTCTTTTATTGTCCTACTTCTGATAGCAATTCTGGCTGACTCCCAAGAAGAGCTGGTATGGATTATATTGAGTAGTGGGCTTTAGTAGGCAAGGAGCAAAGCTACATAGTCACATTATTTATTGACTCAAACTAGAACTGGAGAACTGCAGGGAATTGCCTGCAATTTATACTCTGAACCCAAAGGGCCTTAACCAATCACAATACTTGAAAAACCCACCCAAATATGAATGTTCAAAGTTTCCCTCCAAAACAGTTGGAGTTAACAGTCAGGGTCATCTAAAGGTTAGTATCATTTTAGCTTCACAAGCAGTTGGAGTTAACTTAGTTCCACTTTAGCAGGGATTAACACAACTTTATATATATTCAATACATAACAGATTATGCCAATATCATTATAAAGCACAGATTTGTGTGTTGTATTTATTCCATGCTGTGTTGGCATATTCTGTAAGAAATATAACTCTTCTAGTCTTGTAGTTTATGTCCCATAGGACAGTTAGCTTAGGAAAGCAATATGATCTAATGATGTTATTTAAAAAAGAACTACTAAACCTCTTTAAGTATAATTATTGATAATTAATCAATATGAGATTATTTATTTTAATTTAATTTAATTTATTAACATTTCTATACCGCCCTTCTCCCGAAGGATTCAGGGCGGTGTACAGGGCAAGAATAAAACACAGAGTTACAAAAATTAAAAGGTAATTAAATACATGCCCATAAAAACAGTTGGTACATTAATAAAAAACCCCAATAAAATAATAATAAAAAACCCCACCAATCCCCCCTCAGGCCAGGCTGGCTTGTTCGAACATGTATGTTTTCAGATCGCGGCGAAAGGAGCGAAGATTGGGCACCATCCGGAGCTCAACCGGTAACTGGTTCCATAGCTCCGGGGCGCCCACAGAGAAAGATCTCCCCCTGGGGGCCACCAATCTACATTCTCTGACCGGTGGCACCCTGAGGAGTCCCTCTCTGTGGGAACGCATAGGGCGGAGGGAAGTTGACACCGGCAGCAGGTGTTCCCTAAGGTACTCCGGACCCTTGCCATGTAGGGCTTTAAACACCATTACTAGTACCTTGAATCTCACCTGGAAGACAACTGGCAACCAATGCAGCTCACGGGGCAGAGGTGTGACATGGGAGTATCGGGAAACTCCCAACACAACTCTCGCGGCTGCATTCTGTGCCAGTTGGAGCTTCCGGGTGGTCCTCAAGGGCAGCCCCATGTAGAGAGCGTTGCAGTAGTCTAGTCGAGAGGTCACGAGCGCATGAGTGACCGTGCATAGATCATCCCGGCTTAGATAGGGCCGCAACTGGCGCACCAGGCGAACCTGGGCGAAAGCCCCCCTAGTCACAGCTCCTATATGGTCTTCCAGGGTGAGCCGTGAATCTAGGAGGACTCCCAAGTTGCGAGCCCTATCTACGGGGGGTAATAATTCGCCCCCCATAGTAAGAGGTGGAATGTCCGAATAAACCCGGGATGAAGGTATGCAAAGCCACTCGGTCTTGTCGGGGTTGAGTTGAAATCTGTTCCTCCCCATCCAGACCCGAACCGCCTCCAGGCAACGGGACATCACGGTGAGGGCATCACTGGGGTGGTTTGGGGTCGAAAAGAAAAGCTGGGTATCATCAGCATACTGATGATACCCAACTCCAAAGCCACGAATGATCTCATCCAGCGGTTTCATATAGATGTTGAACAGGAGAGGCGAGAGGACCGACCCCTGAGGAACTCCACAAATGAGAGACCTCGCGGTCGACCTCTGCCCTCCTGTCAACACCGACTGCGAGCGTCCCTGGAGATAGGAGGAGAACCACTGTAAAACCGTGCCTCCCACTCCCAATCCCCTGAGACGCCGCAGCAAGATACCATGGTCGATGGTATCGAAAGCCGCTGAGAGGTCTAATAGGACCAGAACAGAGGAATGCCCCCTGTCCCGAGCCCTCCAGAGATCATTCACCAGCGTGACCAATGCCGTCTCCATGCTGTACCCGGGCCTGAAACCCGATTGGTACGGGTCTAGATAATCCGCTTCATCCAGGACCAGAGGGAGCTGATGTGCCACCACACTCTCAAAAACCTTCGCAAGAAAGCGAAGGTTGGAGACAGGACGAAAGTTGTTCAATACAGCTGGGTCCAAGGCAGGCTTCTTGAGGAGAGGCCTCACCACTGCCTCTTTCAAGACGGCGGGGAAGCTGCCCTCACTCAAAGAAGCCGATATAACTGCCTGGAACCAGCTGTGTGTCCTCTCCCGGGCTGCATAGACCAGCCAGGAAGGGCACGGGTCCAGTAAACATGTGGTGGTGCTCAGCCTCCCCATGATCCTGTCCACTTCCTCCGGAGTCACAGAATCAAACTCCTCCCAGGTGATATCGAAAAGACCGCCCGTGTCCTGCTCGACAGACTCTGCCCAGTCAGAGTCCAGACTGGTCCGAATCCGAGCGATTTTGTCCGACAGATGCTGGTTAAACTCCTCGGCACGACCCTGCAAGGGTTCCTCCCTCACCTCCTGATTCAGGAGGGAGCGAGTCACCCTAAACAGGGCGGCCGGGCGATTATTTGCGGACGCGATAAGGGTGGTGAAGTGGTTAGACCTCGCCTCCCTTATCGCAGCGAGATAAGACCTAGTAAAGGTTCTTAGTCGCAATCGGTTGGATTCGGATTGGCTGGATCTCCAACCGCTCTCTAGGCCCCGTCTCCGACGCTTCATCTCCTGGAGCTCCGCGGAGAACCATGGAGCTCGACGGGATCTGCACCGGGTCAGGGGCCGCAGGGGTACAACTCGGTCAAGAGCCTCAGTGGCTGCCCTTTCCCAGGCTTCCACTAAGGCATCTGCCGAGCTGTGAGCAAGGGAGGCAGGTGGGGACCCCAGCGCCGCCTGGAACCTCTGGGGATCCATTAAGCGTCTGGGGTGGTACCATTTGATAGGTTCCACACACCCACAGTGGGGGGTGGCAAAACGGAAGACCAGCCGCAGGAGATGATGATCGGTCCATGACAGGGGCATAACAATTGGGGAGCCCCCACCAAGATCATCTAACCACCGTCCAGATAAGAAAACTAGGTCAAGGGTGTGGCCTCCCTCATGAGTCGGTCCCGAAATTACTTGCATCAGGTCCATGGCCGTCATGGAAGCCATGAACTCCCGAGCCAACTCAGATGATCCTCCCAGAGATGGTAGATTGAAGTCCCCCAAAACTATAAGTTTCGGGAACTCAATCACCAACCCAGAGAGGACATCGAGAAGCTCAGGCAGGGCTGCTGCTGCGTGACTAGGTGAAAGGTACACCAGCAGCAAGCCCAACTGCGCACCAGGACCGCATCTCAAAAAGAGAGACTCACACCCGACTATCTGGGGAACGGTGGCCTCCCGTGGGCACAAGGTCTCCCTCATAACAACAGCCACTCCCCCACCCCTACCCTGAGCCCGAGGCCGGTGTAGCACCCGGAAACCTGGTGGGCAAAGATCAACCAGAGGAATACCGCCCTCTGGGCCCAACCAAGTTTCCGTGATGCAAGCCAGGTCCGCCTGCTCACCCTCGACCAAGTCACGGACGAGAAGAGCTTTATTAGCGACAGACCTGGCATTCAAGTACACCAGCCGGAGCTCAGGAGGCTGCACATCCTCACTCCCGGGACCTCGGGGCAGAGCCAGAGGGTCGGAGTGCCTCACCGCTTGTAAGCAGCGGAGAGACCTTCCCTGAGATCAATACGGCCCTCTGTTCCTACACCTGCTGCCATTCCCTAACGTCGTGGGAATAGGTAATCCCACGACTGGCCCTGGAGCCCCAGAAGCAACCGACCCCCGCTCCTCCCCCCCGCGATCCGCCTCGGCACTGGCCTGAACAGAGGTTGTTGGACTGCCCCCCTCGTCCAGACAACCAAAAGAAGTACCCTCCCTCCTCCCTAACCCCCGAAAAAATTTCGACAAAAAACTAACCAGGGGCCTCTTGTTAGGTTTACGTCGGAGGCCCCCACCCGTGCCCAGCCATCTCTCAGGGTCCCAATAAATGGGCCCTTCCTCGAGATTGTACGCGGCTGGAAAGGCGGGTCGCCCCCAGGAAGGGGGAGCACCCCTGAGGGCGAGCAAGTCCGTAGAGGAATACCTAAGATAAGGCATAAGAGCAGTCCAGATGCAGGCAGTCCATAGTCAGTAAGGAGGAATTATGAAGAAGAGATCTACTAAGTCATACAAAACCCAATTCTTATTTTTGCAAGCTTCAGGCTATAGTTCGAGAAAGTCACCAGTTTCATAAGGCTGATTCGTATGTCTTTTCCAACCATTTGAATACAATTGTAATCTTAAAATACATCTAGTCTGATTGAAAAAAGAAAAAAAGGTTGTGCAGCAATTAACTGTTGTATTCTGTGAATTCCTTTCTTTGATAAAATGTAGGTCTGTGTGAATCAAGAACTATACCAGCCTTTCATTGCCATGCTAAAATAAACTATAATTATTTTATTATTATTTATTAATTTATATGCCACCCAGTAGGGTGGTATATAAATCTAATTAATAAATAATAAATAAATAAATAAATATTACAGTAACCCTTGAGTTATGAATGTAATGGAGCCTGCCAATTACATTTGTAACCTGAAGAGTCGTAAGAGTGAATCACGTAACTTGAATGTGATCACTCCCTGCTTTCGCCCATGCATTCGCTAATTGAATTTGCATGTCATTAAGTGCATGAGATATCTCAGGGTGGGGAATGCCCTGGGGGGGCTAGTGCTTCTACCCACCCAGGGTCCCCCCAAACCACTGAGATAGCTCATGCTTCTCCTCCCTCCCAATCCTGCCCAACTGGGTCACTTACCTTATGTAGATCTCAATGATCAAAGGAGCTGTCTCCTCTCCAGCCTCTCTATCACAGTTTCACCTTGAGCAAAGGCTTGCTGAGGCCTGCAGAGATGAGAGATTGCATCCCTATAGGCTCCAGTCGTCTTTGCAAAAAAGCCTCTGCCACTAAGAATGGAGGCTGGGAGGGGCAAGCATGTCCCTCAGGGCCTCCATTTATGGCAGCAAAGGCTTTTGGTAAAGATGGTCAAAGGCTTTGCAAATAGAGGGAAGGCTTTGGTGCTTCAGGCCTTCCCTCTGTTTGCAAAGCCTTTTGCTGCAGGTCTCATCCAGGCCTCCATTTGCAGAGAACAGAGGCCTAAAGTACTGTGAGATCACGTGAGATCAGTAGCACAAGATCTCACATTGCAGATCTCATAGTACTTTAGGCTTCCATTCTCTGTGAGCATATCAAAGGCCTGAAGCACTGAAGCAGGCCAAGAAACTGAAGGCTCGTTAGATCCTCACAAGGTGAGAATCAACAGGCCCAATGCCTGTGGAGTCCATTTGCAGAGAACAGAGGCCTAAAGTACTGTGAGATCACGTGAGATCAGTAGCACAACATCTCACATTGCAGATCTCATAGTACTTTAGGCTTCCATTCTCTGTGAGCATATCAAAGGCCTGAAGCACTGAAGCAGGCCAAGAAACTGAAGGCTCGTTAGATCCTCACAAGGTGAGTATCAACAGGCCTAATGCCTGTGGAGACCCGGTGGTAGGGATGGGTGGGTAAATAGGCAGGGAGAATGTTGCAGTGCCTCTGTGGTCATTTGTAAGGATGAATGACTGCTGTGGTGCTGCAACATTTGTAACTTCGGGACTGTGTTGTAAGTACTTGGGAAGGGGTATATCATAACTTTGAACTCTCATAACTCAAGGATTACCTGTATATGCATTAAATAAACTTATAATTACTGACTGAAAATATTTTCCTCTTGTCTAATTTAACTTGTCAAACACAAAAATATACCTTCCTTGCACATTTCCTTGATCAGTATCATGTGGGCTATTAATCAATTGGTCTGGAAAAACCCCAACCCCCAATAATTTTATTCAGGGATTCACATGTCATGGTTCTGACTAATTATAACACTTCAAAGAACCTTCAGGCATTGTTTATCCTAAAAAGTCTTTAATAATGAAAGCAAAGTGTCAGCACAGCATGGTGGAACGCCAAAATCTGAACTCCCCTCCCTTCATCACCTAATGTCTGGCACAATTTCCTTCTCCAATTAGCAGTCATGAATCACGTTCTCCAATCAGTTTGAAGGGCAAAGCTTCCCTTCCATTTTGTAATGTGCCATTTCTTATCTTATTTAAAAACAAGGGGAGGGGACATTCTGCCTCCTCCCCCCAGCTTCATCTAATTCTAAGAGCAAAGCAATTTAAAGGAAAAGTCTGCCTCTTGTATTGTCAAAGCAAAAACATCCAATGTTTGCAGCGTTGACATCACAGCTATATTCATAAAGCACTTAGTCCATTTCCTGACCAACTATTATTAATAATCTTTGTGGTCTGCCAAACAGAACAAAGGATAGCCTGAGAAGGAGCCCATGAAATCTAGCAGGAGGAAATAAGAGAAAAGCAAACAAGTGAGACAGGAGAAGGTGTGGAAAATTTAGCAAGAAGTGAGGTAAGTAGATGAATGAAAAAGCTCAGTGAATTGATGAGTAGAAAGAAGAGAAAGGCCTTGTTAGTGGTTCTTACCAGATAGACTGGAATTTGCAAGGAAATCAGTTGTTTATTTGTACAATATATATATGACTGCCGAGGTGCCAGACAACCAGGAATAGTGGGGTTTACAAAGGGAGTTGTCCCAAAGCGATGAAAGGAAAAAACCCTTTAATTGCCAGAAAAGAAGCACAAGATGTATGATTTCTCTCTCTCTCATGTAATGGGGGTAGAAGATGGCTACCAGGTATTGTACCCCTGGAGGGTAGTTGATGACAGCTGGGACTATCAAGCCATGTTTCTCACCACTCCATAACACAAATAGGGCCAGAATGTGAGGACCCAATGGACTTCTGGAAAAAAATGTTTGGGACTTACAGCTTTACATCTATGGATTTAGCTATTTATTATACAAATGACATGCTGACTGTAAACTGCTTAGAGAGGGCTGTAAAGCACTGTGAAGTAGTATATACCTCTAAGTGCTATTGCTACATTCTGGAACAAAATTATGTATGAATCCAATGAAAATATCAGCAGTCATTATCGCCAATATCTACTAGGAAAAGAGCCAGTACAATTACAACTGGACAACCAATTACTGTATATTACAACATCAAGTGCAATCTTGAACATGCCAATAGATATATTAATGCATTTTTATGATATTCTTGTTACATTTGTATCTGTGAATAATTGGGGTGACAGTGAGTTTGGAACTTGTGCCAGCAGTTCCACACTACTGGATTATTTAACACTAACCACGTGTACATCTATTAAGCCACGTGTACATCTATTAAGCAACAGTTTCATGTACAGTATTTTGTCAACCACAGGAAACCCTTATTTTGTCATGGTCAAGGTTCCTGTGTGGAAAAAGGACAATCCTAGATAGTCCTTATAAAGGACTTGCATATATGTATGTATGTAGTTAGCTAGTAATGAAATTGATATGTTGTCCATCTCCCCAATAAGATGACTCTGGGTGATTTACAGATCATAAAAAGATAAACAGAAAAGCAGTTAAAATTTTAAAAATGCAAAAATCAGGAGCCAAATAATGAACAATACATTAGTTTTTATATTCTTTTATATTCTTCTAGAAGGCCCAAATAATGGTAGCAGTTCTCAGCTCTGGTAGTAGAGTTTTCAACAGGGCTGGACCTGTACTTTTAACTGAAACATTGGAAATTTCTGCATATGTGTCAGTACCCACTGCATATACTGTACCTCTGAGTTTATTTATTTTATTTTTATTTTAATGCCATTTATATCCCACCCTTCTGCGAAGACTCAGGGCGGCTTACAAGCTTAGCAGTATTTGGGGGTATAGTCAACAATACATTGCCTTACAAGCTAGTCTCTAGATTAGTTTAGTGACCTCAACTTGTAGAAAATACTGTAAATAAGTGATGTAAAACTGAGTTTTGGTTGTGCTTGTAGCACACTAATCCAAATATAGCCCAATATTATTTTTCCTAGGAATGTTTAAGAGTATGCCAAAGGCTGGTAATCTTCCTTGTATTACTAAAAGGCATCCTGTGAAAACCTCAGTTGATCAAAGCTGAAGAGGAGATGACCATGCACATGAAAGACTGTGACCTGGAATATAATTGGAGTCAATGTTAAAGTGTATGAATAAAATAAAATAAAAATATATACATCATATATCTGTCCACTAGAACAGAAATAAGATCAAAAGGATTTGATCAAAAAGAAAAGCAAGGTAACAATGAACAAAAATGTGAAAGAACAGTGCAGCTTTATGCCCGGTAGGGAATCTGTAGAGTCTACACTTGCTCTTCAGTGGGTTATTGAAAAATGTTTTAATATATGAAAAAAGTTTATTGTACATTTGTTAACTTAGAAGAAACATATGATAACATAAATAGGACTGAATTATGCACTGTTTGCATGAATATGGAATTGAAAGTTGTTTGCTGAGTGTGGCAATAGCAGTTATACAATGGATATTATTTGGATTTTATTTGGCCTTCAGTTTTTTAAAATAATATGAAATATTCATTTATGCAAAAGTAACTAATAAAATATTGAATATTCTTTTCTCATAGTTTTAGTCCTATTTAATTGTATGGTGCTTGTAAGTTCCCTTGTTTATTTGCTCAGTACTTTATTTTTCTTTTTTGCCTCTTTCTTCTCTTATCTTTTTTCCCTTTTCTCAAAAATTTGTAATAAAATACATTTTTTTAAAAGTATATGATGGAAGTCAAACACACAGGGAATAAATGTAATACTTAGCCAATGGTTCAACATTAAGCAGTGAACAAGACTTTTGGCTGGTTAATGCATATGTGAGTAAATGCATGTGGAATACTTGTGGTGACTGTAGAGTACATAGGTTGGTCAAGTGAGCATCCTTTTGTTGTTGTTGTTGTTGTTAGTTGCGAAGTCGTGTCCGACCCATCGCGACCCTATGGACAACGTTCCTCCAGGCTTTCCTGTCCTCTACCATCTTCTGGAGTCCATTTAAGCTCACGCCTACTGCTTCAGTGACTCCATCCAGCCACCTCATTCTCTGTCGTCCCCTTCTTCTATTGCCCTCAATCTTTCCCAGCATTAGGCTCTTCTCCAGTGAGTGCTTCCTTCTCATTAGGTGGCCAAAGTATTTGAGTTTTAGCTTCAGGATCTGGCCTTCTAAAGAGCAGTTAGGGTTGATCTCCTCTAGGACTGACCGGTTTGATCGCCTTGCAGTCCAAGGGACTCGCAGGAATCTTCTCCAGCACCAGAGTTCAAAGGCCTCAATTCTTTGGCGTTCAGCCTTTTTTATGGTCCAACTTTCACTGCCATACATTGCAACTGGGAAGACCATAGCCTTGACTATACGCACTTTTGTTGACAAGGTGATGTGTCTGCTTTTTAATGTGCTGTCTAGATTTGCCATGGCTTTCCTCCCGAGGAGCAAGTGTCTTTTAATTTCTTGGCATCCTTTTATAGGCAGGCATTGTCATGATATTATCTTTGTAGCAAATTATAGATACAGTAGATTGTGCATAGCGTCAAGGAATATGGAGCTGAAACTTCATTTATAAAATACTAAGGGAAAATGGCCTGTACATTGTACACTACCCAGACCCCCTCACTGAGGGAGATGGGTGGCTAGTAAATAGGAAATATAAATAAAATATAAATAAAATACATGTGATGAAAACTTAGAGCAAGCAAATGAGTACACATACATTGGCAAAAGGTTTTCTAAAGATGAGACAATGGATGGAGAAATTTTAAGAACAGTTCACGTTGGAAGAAAGTTGTAGATAGTACGTAGTCTGATGAGAGGAATAAATGTTTAACTAAGGCAGGGGTAGGCAACCTTGGCCAGCTGGCTCAGGAATTCTGGGAGGTGAATTCCACAAGTCATAAAAGAGCCAAGGTTGCCTACCTCTGGTCTAAGGAAACAGGCCATCAACAGTAAATATCCAGGAGGACAGGTAGCTTTTCAATGTTCAAAAAAAAAATCTTCTTGAAAGATTCTCAGACTGTATGGTAAGGTTATAAGCCCTTTTGTCTACTTTCACATTTTCATGTGTTCAGAAGATGCAGAGAGAAAAGTGACCAATGAAGTTTCCAGATTTCAAACAAATCTTAATTTTGGGAGGGGTCCAAGATCAAAGCCAAATTAGAAGACAGAATTGGGTCTGGTAACAATATCTGAACTAATGAAAATCTCTTGTACTGATGTAATTCAAGTAAAGCCCAGCTATCAAGCACATGGTTTTCTCAAGTACCTTAAACAGTATATTAAAATATGGTTCTTACTAAAGAATGAAAGAAACTGCAGAAACAAAAGGTTGTTTTATTTGGAGGGACATGATTTACAATTGGGATAGCCTTCTTATGGTATGGGAAAAATAAATTTCTTAAGTACTTTCAAAATCACTATATAAGAAATGCATTATTAACAACACGGGGAAAAAATAAAATGTAAAGTATATCTGAAAATTCCAGGGTGGCTTTCAACAATGGAAGCATTCATACACCCAAATTTAGTTAATTTTGAAAAAAATCCAAACATACAGAGATATTCTAAATGCTGAAGGGAATTTAAAATCTAAACAAGAAATGGAAAATCAGGGTATCAATCTATCATGGTGGGCACATTTACAAATGCAAGTTAGATATGATAAAGATGTTAAACTGTATGGATTTTACAAGGAGCAAACTTTGTTTGATAATATATTATTAACTTCTGACAAGAAACTAAGAAAATTTATAATTTTCTATTAAATTTGAAAATGGAAAGTGAACAAGTTAAAGAAACAATGATAAGATGGGCAAAATTTTTTTGGCTACAATATAGAATTAGAAAAATGGCAAAATTTGTGGGAAAGAAATTATAAACTGATAATGTCAATTTCTTATAAAGAAAACTTATATAAAATGTTTTATCGGTGGCACTTGCCACCAGCAAGATTAGCAAAACTGTTTAAAAACATGTCAGATAGATGTCGGAAATGCAAACATAAGTCAGGTACTTATTACCATGTTTGGTGGACATGTTGTGTTGGGAGTCTCCCGATACTCCCACGTTACACCTCTGCTCCGTGAGCTGCATTGGTTGCCAGTTGTCTTCTGGGTGAGATTCAAGGTACTAGTAATGGTGTTTAAAGCCCTACATGGCAGGGGTCCGGAGTACCTTAGGGAACACCTGCTGCCGGCATCAACTTCCCTCTGCCCTGTGCGTTCCCACAGAGAGGGCCTCCTCAGGGTGCCACCGGTCAGAGAATGTAGATTGGTGACCCCCAGGGGGAGATCTTTCTCTGTGGGCGCCCCAGAATTATGGAACCAGCTACCAGTTGAGCTCCGGACGGCGCCCGATCTCCGCTCCTTCCGCCGCAACCTAAAAACATACTTGTTCGAACAAGCCGGCCTGGCCTGAGGGGGGATTGGGGGGGGCTTTATTATTATTTTATTGGGTTTTTTTATTATGTATTAATTGTTCTTTTAACGGGCATGTATTTAATTACTTTTAACTTTTGTAATTTTGTATTTTATTCTTGCCCTGTACACCGCCCTGAGTCCTTCGAGAGAAGGGCGGTATAGAAATATTAATAAATTAAGTTAAATTAAATGTGCCAAAGCAAAGAGTTACTGGAAAAAAATGCATGCCTGGCTAGAAAAGATGTTGGGACAATATGTAGATTTTAAACCTGAACTTTTTTTATTAGGTATAATGCCAGAAAAGACTGATAAGCTAAGCATATATTTGATTCTGCATGTTACAACAGTGGCAAGAATTATATTTGTGCAGTACTGGAAAAATGAAGAAATACCATCAGATGAAGAAATAATTAAAAAAATACTAGAATGTGCGGAGATGGATAGACTGACTCTGAGGCTGAAAGAAAGAGAAGAAACGAAATATTATCAAATTTGGGACTTATTTTATCGATGGCTAGACAAAAGAATAAAGGATTAGGAACTAAATATATAATAGTGAATGTAAACTCAGACAGCACGTTTGTTGAACAAATACTATTGAATGTATGAAAAAAAATCAGTAAACATGTTTTTAAAAAATGAAAAAAAACTACTATTTCAGTAGTATTATTAGTAAGAGCATTATCCTTATTAGTACAGATAGCCCTTAAGTTGCTACCACAACTGAATCCAAAATTTATATTGTTAAGTGAGAAATTTGTTAAGTGAGTTTTGCCCCATTTTATGACTATTCTTGCTACATTTCTTAAGTGAATTACTGCAGATATTAAATTAGTAACACAGTGGTTAAGTGAATCTGGCTTCACCATTGACTTTGCTTGTCAGAAGGTTGCAAATGGTGATCACATCACCCCAGGACACTGCAACGGTCATAAATGTGAGTCAGTTGTCAAGCATCTGAATGGGGATGCTTCAATGGCATAAGTGTGAAAAATGGTCAGAAGTCACTTTTTCAAGGCTGTTGTAACTTTGAACAGTCACTAAACAAACTGTTCTAAGTAAAGGACTACCTATACTCCAATAAAACCTTGTTTTTATAGTCTTTTCTTCTACAGACCTTACGGAGCTTAATAATTTATAAATATTTTATCCCGCTATATCAATCATAATTTGAGATCCACAGATACTCTTGCTATAGAAGGTAAGACATTCTCCCATTCTTTAGGCAATATAGGAAACTCTAATTCTTTATTCTACTAATATCTTAACATATGCACATGAATTTGATTTATTGGTAACAAATATCTATAAAAACTAATGGTAGTTTTTTAAAAAATTTAAAGGGGTTCTAATATCTTAGGCATCTCAGAAGCTGAAAATGCTGCTGGTCCAAATAAGACTTGATTATGATGCAAGGAATATAGAGGGAGGAATATAGTTGTTCATGTGAGTGAAAGTCGCTCACATAGCCTGACACTCATTCCCTTATTTATTGCTTGAGAATGGGAAATTAATTGCAAATCTACTCTGGAGCAATATATAGCCTTAGCCGCAAACCAAGCTGTAGCTATTTTCGAAATGCTATTTCCTTGTCTGAAAGTAAAATAGTGTGTGGACAGCTTCTTAAATCCATACATGCAAATAGCCTCTTGACATTTA
This sequence comes from Vipera ursinii, assembly GCF_947247035.1. Classification (NCBI taxonomy): domain Eukaryota; kingdom Metazoa; phylum Chordata; class Lepidosauria; order Squamata; family Viperidae; genus Vipera; species Vipera ursinii. Next base: position 242,152,675 of record NC_139513.1, read on the forward strand.
AATAGTATTTTATTTTGTCTTTCTTCATGCAATAATCCTAGTTGGGAGAATAAATCTTCAGGTTTCTTTGTGCGTAATACTAAAAGGCATCTGCATGAGGAAAAGAAAGATTTTAGCGCAGGCAAAATATAAATTAGTATTTTTTTTTTACTATAAGACCTAAAATATAACACCATTCTAGCACCAACTTTGGATTATTAATATTTTGCCTCAGTGTCACTGGAAATAATAATACAATAATAATAACAACTGCAATAAGATTTTATTAAATGTAATTCAGATGGATAGTATAATAACTAAAATACAAAAACCACAGAACAGTAGTAGATATTAATTTATTTATAAACATTTATCTGCAGCCTTATACAAGCTGGCTTGGTCATTAAACAGTGAGACACTGATGAGGTGGACACAGCAGCACCTGTATTTTCTGTGTCGCATACGAAAAGCACATTTTCCTTCCCCTGTCCTTATCACTTTCTACAGAGGGATGATCGAGACCATCCTGTCATACAGCATCAAAGGCTGGTTTGGAAGCATCACTGCTTCAGACAGGAAGGCGGTGCAGAGAGGATGGCTGAAAATATTATTGGCAGTTCCCTCCCTTCCATCCAGGACATAGCACATAAGCGTTGCTTTAGCAGGATCCCCAGGATTGTCTGTGACACTACACATCCTCTTCATGATCTGTTTTCTTTCTTACATTCTGGGAGGAGGCTTTGTGGTATCCGAAGCAGAACATCCAGATTCAGTCACAGTTTTGTTCCATAGAGTATTAACCTTGTGAACTCTAAAGCTTCCTCCTTTCATTATGTATTTGAGATGGACAGTGATTAATATTTATATGTTACTTATATGAAAGGGTGTAGGCCTATACATATGTTGTATATATATGTTTAAATGTGTGTTATGTATGTACATTTTGAGAGCAAGGAACTAAATTTCATTTTTAATGTGTGCCATTGTGCCCACAGTAAAAAATGACAACAAAGGTAATCTATCTATCTATCTATCTATCTATCTATCTATCTATCTATCTATCTATCTATCTATCTAAAAAATCTGGGAGTAAATTTTGCTAAATTTATTAAGGTGTTATTGGATAAAAAAGAATGCCAGTTTAAAAGTGAAAAAAGATCTGATAGGAAAAATAGCTTCCAATTAGACTTGAATGTCATTATGCATTTGCTTAGCAATATATTAAGCAAAACAATGCAAAAAACCAAATATTTAAATAATAATAATAATAACTCCTGATCAATTTTATGTATTAGTATTTTCTGAAGCTACAGTAAGCAGGGTTTGACCAGGTTAGGTCTTAGAAGGGAAACTATTAGGAAATCCAAGGGCTTTTACATATTCTAGGAAGTCTAAACACTTCCTCAAAAAAGTCAGTGAGCAATCACTTCCAATTGCTGCCAAGAAAACCACAAAGATAACTTGAATGACATATTACGTTTTTTAATTATTTTTTTATTAATAGTAGGCTGGTATATGCCAATGAATAGGATTTATTTTAAAAAAGTTCTGAAAAATCAAACAACCAATTATACCTTCATGCCTCTTCCACTGTTCATGCTAAATACAATAATAAGGTCACAATTTATTTGAAGATAGAATTTTCCACCTTGCAGTTCTTTTCTCTTGAAAGTTTCTGAAACTTCCTCTGGGACAGATTAGAGACAAATGGTTCTCATTTTGTGAGATGAGAGTCTTGCCACTTTTTCATGTTTGTAGCCATTCAGTGAAAGCAAAGACATAACTGGCAATTTTTGAGACCTCTTTGCTAACTGTTAATGTACGTACAGAATCAACATTAATTTGCAGAAGAATCTGTGTAAACTAATTTTTGGAACAATGGTTGCTGCCCATAAAAAACAATATTTTTTTCTTTCTTTCACAAGAGATATTTCTTGTGAAATATGATATAAAAATTTCCTGCTGTTCTGCACTATATTAGTATATGATGTAGCTTTTTTTAAGAGCAACAGAGAGTATTTATAATTACAGTGAGTATTCTCAACAGAATATAGGTCTATTATAATGGGCATGCTCACAGATCGATAATTAACTTAATCTATAGAAAACAAATCTAATGGGTTTGTAATACTCTCTTGTATCATAGTTTCAGTAGTATCCTTTTAATAAATGCCTTAACAGTGACTAAATAAATATTTAAAGGATGTATTATTATCATTTCAGAATAGAGCATAATAGAGTTATCTGATCATGCCACTAATGCTCTTTTCAAATTCTCCATCATGTTTACAATTGAAATAATTTGGTAGATGATCATTTGAATTTTTCCAGGAGAAGGAGAAGTCTTCTAACAATTTTTCAGGACTAGTCTTTAATAATATTAATATTAAAAGAATTAATGAAAGAAATTTCCTTATGAAGTTTGCTTTTCAGATTTAAGTAAAACACCAAAAGTACAGATCACAGGAAGGAAGACTGGAAAATGAAAAGATTTGCTCATCCCTTTAGCTACCTTGTATTTAATTCAATGTGAGAATACCATACCTAGGAGTATTTCTGAAATCATTTGAAAGCAAATCCTCTTTCACGAAATTGAATAAATATTAGTAACAAATGGACAAGAGAATCAATTTCCTCACTTGGTGAAGAAATGTAGTGGAGAAGTATTATGAAGCAAAGGACTATAATAAGTAACTTGGATTTGGCCTTGAAGTAGGTGCCTGATATTGCCACATTGTAGAACTTTTAGGTATTTATTTTACTTTGGCATAATAGCAGAATAGCATAACATTAAAGGACCTTCTGTAGTTTTATAGATAAGGCTAGGATTATCCTTTTTTTGAGAGAGAGGTCAGAACCCTATGGAAACAAAGCATGTTTCAACAGATTTATCTGTCTTGTTTTGTCCTCCACCCACTTCCTTTCATCCTCAAGATCCTTGATATTGTGCTAAAACATTCACACATTTTCTGCCTTCTTTATTAAAAAAGTACTTTGATACAAAATTGGCTGGCTAAAACTCTTCTGACAGTGCTTCCTTTGGCCTTCATATTTTGCTTAAACCTTAGGAGATAGTTATAAACACAGACACACAGAGAGACCGCCTTCAGACCTATAATATAAAGCTTAGGAACTAGACTGGGGAAGGGCAATTTTTTCAAATAAGCTTCGTAGTCCTTGATCCTGAGGATAAGACAATATGTTTCAAAAGATAACACTGGGGTATTTTCAATAGAGTAGCACCATACACTTTCCTCTTTGTCTGGGAACTGAATAGAAATATGATGCCCAGTAGCCAACAACTGTTTTCATGTAAAAGGAATTCCTTTCTCTTCTACACTTATTAGGAGTATTATCAGTCAATGTCCTTTTCCAATGCCAGAAATTGTAAGAGGTTTTATTGTTGAAGCTAAATTCAAGTTAGTTGGAGTCGACTTTTTTTGCATCAGGATTTCCCATTGTTACCAATGGGATACTTATAAAAGAGCAGGCTCATGATTTGGCAGACTTTCTGGGCTTATGGCTCTGCTTGGCAATAGAAGATGGAAGTGGTAAATTGGGGCCTATACCCAATTTTGGCAGCTATCTCAAATGTAGCCTTACCTGAGGCAGGAGGTTTTATCTAGTGACTCATATCCTCATCAACACACAGTTGAACTGTAAAACATGGGGATAGTATTAAAGACAACTTGGAAACTGCAGTAGTTCATGTATTCCCTGCCAATTGTCATCGAGGACATAAAATTCCAGTGCTGCAGGCCCTGCATTGGTTATTCGTATATTTCTGGGTACAATTTATGATAATAGTTTTGTCCGGTAAAGCCCTTTATGCCTCAGCACTGAAGGACCTACAAGACTGTCTTCTCCAACTAGTATCAACCAAATTTATTAGCATATCTAGGAAAAAACTATATAGTGACACATTGGAAGAAATTAGGTGAAAGAAGACTCAACCAACACTACAGAAGAAATAAATCCTAGGAAGCAATGAAGTAGCATTTTAAAGAAATTATGGATGCTGGTGAATAGGAAAAGGAAAAAAATAGAGTCTTACTCTATATAACATTACAAGGACAGTATATTATTAATATAAAAATAAGGCCAGGCAAGGAATGGCCTGGAGATATGGAAATTGTAGCTGGAGTCTATGGTTTTTGCTGTCACTATAACAAATTACCTTGCAGTGCAAAGATGGTAACTAACATCACAAAGAAGCAGAAGGTACGGTATGGACGGAATGGGATGGAAGATACATTTCACATCTGAACTAAACAGAAATTCTTGGCCAGTAAGCTTCTAGTAACGAATGTATTTTTCTTATATATCACAATAAGTCACAAATTAGTTTCATTAGACAGAATAAGATTTGGAGAGATGATTGTGAGGTTTCCAAAGTAACCAGCTTGCAAATTTGAGAAGTAGTTATTGGAGTTTGAACAGTTCACAACAGAGCATTCATTATCTTTTTTTTTGACGTTTTAAAAAGGGATAGAAGACAGGGTTAAAAATTTAACCTTGGACCAGTAAAGTTACACTTATTATCTTATTTTGTTACAAATGTATCATTCGATAAAACAATTCCTGGAATAATCTAAAATGACTTTATTATATTGTATCATTATGGCTTGATACTATTAAGTGTTATTTTTAAATACAGGTAGTCCTCAACTTATGACCGCAATCAAGTGAGACATTTGTTAAGTGAGTTTTGCCTCATTTTAGGACTTTCTTGCCACAGTTGTCAAGTGAATCACTGAAGTTGATAAATTAGTAACTCAGTTGTTAAGTGAATCTGACTTCCCCATTGACTTTGCTTATCAAAAGGTTGCAAAAGGTGATCACATGACTTTGGCACACACCAATGGTCATAAGCATGAACCAGTTGCCAAGTATCTGAATTTTGACCACATGACCAACAGTCATAAGTATGAAAAATGGTCATAAGTCACTTTTTTCAGTGTAGTTGTAATGGTCATTAAATGAACTGTTCTAAGTCAAGGACTATCTGTACAAATCCTGTGCTTATTGTAGGTTTAACCTTATCTTGATTGATTTAAGATAAAACTTCTTTGATCACTGTATACTTCTGACTCCTTTTTATTTTTAGTATTTCATAAGATGTATTATTTACGAATGTTTCTTACCATTGTTAGAAGAATAACTTTGGGGTTCTGCAAGCTGGGTTGTGCAAGAACAAATCCCTGTCCAAAATGAATTCCAGACATATTGTGAGAGAAGGAGATTCATTTATCCCCCAAAGCAAAGAGGTTTGTTTTGGTGGTTAGGCTAGAGAGAAAATGAAGTCAGAGACTTGGTTTTGTAGGGGGACTGGTCTTTGGTGTGGATGTGGGGTGTGTGGCTTGTGTACTTGCTGGTTTTAGTATGTGGCTCTGTGAAAAGGCAATTGTCCTTCCTGTGCACATTGAGGTGTTCCTGCCCTGGGCTTTGATCCTGGGGTATGTGTGAAATCCGGAAAGGAAGAACATTCTCAGATATATAGATTCCTTCCTAGATGTGGATTTATTATGATGGCATCATTTTTTATCTTGAGAGGATTGCTGTTTCCCCAATGGAGCCAGTGAGATGTTAAGGGAGTGGGTGGGTAAGAGGGCAAATCAGAGGCCTTTTAACTTCCAACACCATGACTAAGAATCATCTTCTTTACCTCCTCTTTTACTGTTTCAGGTGTCAAGGGACATGTCTAACAATTACCTATTTATTTATTTGATTGATGTCCATTGCAATCAACCAGACCATCAATAATTTAGAATAAGCAGCAGAGTAAAATAAAACCCTTCTTGTTAAAACATCCACGGTACAAAAAATATACAGTCAGGTCCAGAAATATTGGGACATCGACACAATTCTAACATCTTTGGCTCTATACACCACCACAATGGATTTGGAATGAAACAAACACAATGTGCTTTAACTGCAGACTGTCAGCTTTAACTTGAGGGTATTTACATCCAACTCAGGTGAACGGTGTAGGAATTACAACAGTTGGCATATGTGCCTCCCACTTGGTAAGGGACCAATAGTAATGGGACAATTGACTTCTCAGCTGTTCCATGGCCAGGTGTGTGATATTCCGTCATTACCCCAATTACAATGTGCAGATAAAAGGCCCAGAGTTCATTTCAAGTGTGCTATTTGCATTTGGAATCTGTTGCTGTCAACTCTCAAGATGAGATCCAAAGAGCTGTCACTATCAGTGAAGCAAGCCATCATTAGGCTGAAGAAACAAAACAAACCCATCAGAGAGATAGCAAGAACATTAGGCGTGGCCAAAACAACTGTTTAGAACATTCTCAAAAAGAAGGAATGCACCAATGAGCTCAGCAACACCAAAAGACCCGGGAGACCACGGAAAACAACTGTGGTGGATGACCGAAGAATTCTTTCCCTGGTGAAGAAAACACCCTTCACAACAGTTGGCCAGATCAAGAACACTCTCCAGGAGGTAGGTGTATGTGTGTCAAAGTCAACAATCAAGAGAAGACTTCACCAGAGTGAATACAGAGGGTTCACCACAAGATGTAAACCATTGGTGAGCCTCAAAAACAGGAAGGCCAGATTAGAGTTTGCCAAACGACATCTAAAAAAGCCTTCACAGTTCTGGAACAACATGCTATGGACAGATGAGACCAAGATCAACTTGTACCAGAGTGATGGGAAGAGAAGAGTATGGAGAAGGAAAGGAACTGCTCATGATCCTAAGCATACCACCTCATCAGTGAAGCATGGTGGTGGTAGTGTCATGGCGTGGGCATGTATGGCTGCCAATGGAACTGGTTCTCTTGTATTTATTGATGATGTGACTGCTGACAAAAGCAGCAGGATGAAGTCTGACGTGTTTCGGGCAATATTATCTGCTCACATTCAGCCAAATGCTACAGAACTCATTGGATGGCGCTTCACAGTTCAGATGGACAATGACCCAAAGCATACTACAAAAGCAACCAAAGAGTTTATGAAGGGACAGAAGTGGAATGTTATGCAATGGCCAAGTCAATCACCTGATCTGAATCCCATTGAGCATGCATTTCACTTGCTGAAGACAAAACTGAAGGGAAAATGCCCCAAGAACAAGCAGGAACTGAAGATAGTTGCAGTAGATGCCTGGCAGAGCATCACCAGGGATGAAACCCAGCATCTGGTGATGTCTATGTGTTCCAGACTTCAGGTTGTGATTGTCTGCAAAGGATTTGCAACCAAGTATTAAAAAGGGAAAGTTTGATTTATGATTATTATTCTGTCCCATTACTATTGGTCCCTTACCAAGTGGGAGGCACATATGCCAACTGTTGTAATTCCTACACTGTTCACCTGAGTTGGATGTAAATACCCTCAAGTTAAAGCTGACAGTCTGCAGTTAAAGCACATTGTGTTTGTTTCATTCCAAATCCATTGTGGTGGTGTATAGAGCCAAAGATATTAGAATTGTGTCGATGTCCCAATATTTCTGGACCTGACTGTATATTAAACCCATACAAATAACCTTACTAAACATTAAGCATGGTGTCCCATCAAAGATTATTAGTGATGTCAGAAATAGGACTAGCAATGCCTGGCTTCTCTTTCTTCACACATCTTTTCCATATCTGTAAAAGTCTAGAAAGCAGTATGACTAACAGAATCTGAGTATCCTTAGCACAGAAAAGTCTCAATTCAAACATATTGGACAAAGTATTGAGAACAAAATGAAAGCTGGAATCTTATAGTTTACACATCCTTGAATGTAGATGAATGAACATCCTTTAGACCCTGAATGAACAAGTGGTAATTAGTATCCATCTCCCTAAAAGCTTTTTTTTCCTTTTGTACAATTATGTCCAATTGTGAGAGACTGTCTGGCAAATCCAATCACTGCAGTTTTCTGGGCCAGGTTTTTAAAAAGAGGTTTGTCATTGCCTCCTTCCTAGGGATGAGAGAAAGTGACTGGCCCATTAATAATCAGATGTCTTTATGACCAAATGAGACTAGAAACTAGTCTCCCAGTTTCTAGATGATGCCTTAACCACTAGACCAAACTATATCTCCCCTACATGACAAACTGAAACAAAATGTGGACAGTATTATCCTAGTAAAAAGAAAGAATTGAAAACTACAATCTTTCAGGAATGCAGGAATAGCTTTACATGCATACAGTATAAAGATGGCTATTGTAGACACTGATCCTTCATATGAGTAGTCTTAGAACCTTTAACTGTATATTCAGCATATGGAATTGTTACTAACATTATCATTTTGGATTGACAGACAGTTTGCTAAGGGATGTTGTTCACAGAAGTGATTGCCTTAACACTTTTCAAAGCAAAGGCTAACTCCCCAGTTATTTATTTATACACAACTCAAATGTGCTAAGCATTTTAACAAGAACAAAAGATCTAAGGTTTGTGCCTAAAGGAACTAATAAACTCTATCAGGTACAAAGCATCTTCCCACCTGTGTTTTATTGGTCAAGAAGCTGCTAATTTGTTTTATGTCTTGTTCCGTCCTTTGTTTATGCTAAGTGCCTATAATGTATTCCCAATTGTGGCAATTAGTTTTGTGAACTGCTCTTTGACGAACTAAAGTGGTGGTATCAAACTGTCTTAACATCTGTGGCAGCCAGAAATACATTTTGCCTACAAGGATATTTCTAAATTTAAAAAAAATGTAATTATGTACAGTAGCTTTCTTGCATAACCTGAATATTAAATCAGCAACATAGTAACCTGTGAACTCACAGATAATTTACTTTAGGGGTGTGTGTGTGTACACTTATATCTATAAGGTAAAGGTAAATGTTCCCTCGCACATGCGTGCTAGTCGTTTCCAACTCTAGGGGCCGGTGCTCATCTCCGTTTCAAAGCCGAAGAGCCAGCGCTTGTCCAAGGACATCTCCGTGGTCATGTGGCCGGCATGACTAGATGCCAAAGGTGCACGGAACGCTGTTACCTTCCCACTGTAGTGGTCCCTATTTTTCTACTTGCATTTTTACGTGCTTTCGAACTGCTAGGTTGGCAGGAGCTGGGACGAGTAACAGGTGCTCACTCTGTTACGCGTCACTCGGGATTTGACCCGCCAAACTGCCGACTTTCTGATCGACAAGCTCACTGAGCCACTCCGTCCCTTTATATCTATACGAACCTTTTATTTCAATGAGTAATGATATGGCTGTTGGTTTACTTAAAAGTCTAAACCATAAAGGTCTATACCATACAGTACTGCACTGTAATTTTTCTAGTTAATATGAAGACGATTTCAGTCAAGAGAACAGAATAGAATGGATTCATATGAGGAAAAGAATTTCTGAAAGGCATGTTGGGTCTGAAACTAATTAGCGTTTTAGTGAAATTTCAAAGGTTTGGACTTTTTTCAATACAGGAAGAATTCCTACAAGGTGATATAGCTATACTTTAGATTTGAGGTTTTGAAAGTCCCTCCTTGAGTACCAAGTCCACAGCTGGGCATCCTATTGAAACTGGAACAATCAAGGGACTAGAAACAGAAAATTATGAGTATCCAAATTCAATAGAAAGACTGAAAATGGAAGAGTGAAGGTAGTCTACAGTAGGGTTCCTGAAGTACCTGAAACCATGTTATCCAGAAAAATATTTTCAACCATACAGATACAGGTTGCAGAACCAGATTTATATAACAGAAAGACAGATTCCAGCTGAAAGGGGGAAAAAAATCTAATAGCAAGGATAATTCAATGGGAGAACAAATTTTCCAGAGTAGTGATAAGTTGTCTATCATTGAATGTCTTTATAAAGAGACTGAATGGCTCTCTGTCAAGATTGTTTTAATGTAGATATTGGCATGGAGTAAGGGGCTGGGGTTGTCAACCAACTCTAGGAGTCTATGACACTCTATAACTTGATCAGTATAACTTGGCTTAATACTAAGCTATGATTTTTTATACACACACTTCATAATTTTTCCCTTTGTATAAGAAACGCTAAAAAGGTTTCCCTGTCCAGTCATGTCCAACTCTAGAACATTGTGCTCATTTCTGTTTCTTGGTCGACAGAGCCAGCATTGTCCAAAGACACTTAGGTGGTCATGTGGCCAAAGATGAACAGAACACTGTTACCTTCCCACTGAAGTGGTGCCTATCTATATACATTTTCATGCTTTCAAATTGCTGAGTGGGCAGGAGCTGGGGCAAGGAATGGGAGCTCACCCCTTTGCTTGGTGCTCGGATCTTGAGCCTGGACTGTCAACTTTCCAGCTGATGAAGCTCAGCATCTTTAACCTCTAAGCCAGGGCTTTTCAACCTTTTCACCCATTGTACCACTTTCATCCGAGTACCACCAGTTGCCTAGCAAGGTGTCAAAAACTTGATGACCCCCCCCCAAAAAAGGAAAAAAGTGATGTACAGCTAGTCCTTGACTTACAACAGTTCACTTAGTGACTGTTTGAAGTTACAATGGCACTGGAAAAAGTGCCCCCCAAGCCACAGCCGAGCAAAACACCTGCCTGCCCGCCCGGCAGTGCTCTTCCTCCTGTCCGAGGTTTTCATTGTTGTGAGCATTTCTGTTGAGGATTGGCAGTGGGGGTGGGTGGGGTGGGGTGTTTGGTTTTTATTCTCCCCATCTGCTGGGTGGTTGCAGCAGGTTTTGGTCACTTCACATGACCCTGGGACACTGTGACCGTCATAAATATGAATTAGTTGCAAAGCATCCGAATGTAAATCACAAGACCCTGGAGATGCTGCAACATTCCAGCTGATCGGTGCTTCTTCTGGGCTCAGCAGAAGTGCCAGGATCAGCACCGAGCTCCAGCTGGAGCCTGGCGCTGATCCTGGTGTTTCCGCTGAGCCCTGACAGCCCTGCAGCTCCAGCCACCTCTCGTTCAGGCTTGTGTGGTGCTGCCACCGGTTCAGCTCATTCCCCTCCCCTGCTACCACTTTTCTAGGATGGTCACATACCACCTGCCAGGTGCCAATGTACCACAGGTAGTACCCATACCACTGGTTGAAAAGCCCTGCTCTAAGCCATCATATCCCGCTTTATACTTCTCATAAATTTTTCACCATTACTTATTCCAATTCTCTCAGATTCAGTTCAAATCTAATTCAGATTCATCATTTTAGATTTACAGGAGATGAAAACACATTTGTTAGATTTCAGTTTATGGTATGTGGCAGGTATGTCCTGAAGTTTATAAACCCATGGCCCTTCTGAGTCTTGGCTTCATTTTAGAAACACCATTCCATTTAAATTACACAGTGGAAAATCATTCTCACGCTTTCATCACTATCTAGCCACAATTTATCCAACTCTAAAATGACTCACTTTATTCAGTTTCTAAGTCTATTTTCTTTCTTCTGTTCCTTCCCCATTTGGATTTATTGCCACCACAATTCTTTTGCTTTAGTCAAGGGAAACTTTAAAAATGCTTAGGCAAGTCACATCTTTCTAAATGCTGGTTTGAATAAGGAAGAATACCAATAGTGAAGAAAGCCTGTCTTTCAAGAATCCAAATTGTTTTTCTATAGTATGAATCTCAAGTATTACCTCTTAGTAAAAGATGGTTCATATTTTAAAATAGTTGAAAGGCAGAAATCTAGTCTGACTATGTAGAATAGGGGAATGTATCTATTCTGAAGAAAGGCAATGTGAAGATGAACTTTGAATATTTTTCATTCATGAATTTTAATAAGCAAAGGGCTCAGTAAGACTACTAGAAGATGTGTTGTACGTGAATGCTGAAATGATTATACTATATAGTTCAGTAATAAAAATCTATTTTATTAAAAATGTTCATCCTGAAAGCCGCCTGCTCTCAACATTATTTTGAAACTGCAGCTCTTTTATCATACATATACAGACATAGACATATAAAGTCACCCAGCCCAGGTTTGGGCCTAAAACAGGACTAGAACAGAGAATCACCTGACTCAGGGTTATTAAAAAAAAATTCCATTGACTAATTAATGTATTACACATTTTCCCCACTAATGCTAGTTGTTTCTCAGCTCATGCCAAAATACTGCTTTACAGTTAGAATATTTATTTATTTATTTATTATTGGGACTTATATGCCGCCCTATCTCCCGAAGGACTCAGGGTGGCTAGCAACAATAACATATAATAAATACAGAAGTGGTGCCACCGTCTTGGAGAACAGTTTTTATCTCTTTGATTCCGAAGGAAGACCAGGATGCTACTCAAGTTAAAAATTACAGACCGATATCGCTTTTAAATACAGATTATAAGATATTTGCTAAGGTTTTGGCTAATAGACTGATGAGGGTTCTGCAACAGGTGATTCATGGGGATCAAACGGGGTTTATTAGTGGTAGGCAAATGAAAAATAATGTGAGACATATAGTTGATGTGTTAGAGTTTTTGGAAAGGAACAACCAGATCTCTGCAGCGCTAATCTTTTTAGATGCTGAAAAGGCTTTTGATCAATTGAATTGGCAATTTTTGTTGAAAGTTTTAGACAAAATGGATTTTGGGGAAATTTTTTTACAACCAATTAGGGCATTATATCAAAAACAAACTGCCCGAATTATAGTTAATAATAGCCTGACAGCAGCATGTAATATTGAGAAGGGCACAAGGCAAGGGTGTCCGTTATCGCCCTTGTTATTTGTGTTAACTTTAGAGATATTATTGGTCAAAATTCGGAATTCGGAAAAAATTAAGGGGATACAAGTTGGAGATCAGGACTATAGATTGAGAGCATTTGCAGATGATCTGGTTGTTACAGTGACCCAGCCAGAGAACTCTGTTGTGGAACTCTGTTGTGGGGGAGGGGGAGAGGTAGGGGGGGAGGGGGGAGGGGGAAGGGGGGCTTTTTAAAGGAAAACTGTACTTTAAAACTTTTCAATAAAAAATAAATAAATAAATACAGAAGTTAAGATAAAAATTAAAATTAAAGGCCTCTGTACAATAAATTAAAATTAAAATAAATTAAAGGTTAGAGTTAAAAATTAAAAACATAATTAAGATCCCTGTCAGTCCAGGTCAGCCAGGTGGAAAAGGAGTGTTTTGAGGCCGCGGCGAAAGGACCGGAGATCTTGGGCCATCCGAAGCTCATGGGGGAGCTGGTTCCACAGGGCTGGAATATTAATATACCATTAATCCCATTAGAAAAGAAATATTTAGTTCTATTTTTGTTCTCTTTGAATTTTTTTAATTAAGAAGATCCAGACAAATATCTGTTTTTATTCATAATATTGCCTAACACAGGAAACTTGCCTTTATATTTTCTCCAGTTGCATATTGTTTTAACTGTAACGTTCCAGAGAAAACATTTTTTTAAATTCATGATTAGCTTTGAGCGATTTTATGTAAGATAATAATAACAATAGTATGCTGATGAGGTTGAGAGCTATGCTGGTGGCAGTATATTCTATCAGAAAGCTCACCCAAGCCAGACAGGACTTAGCAGAGGGGCCAACTATGTATTTCCATTAATCCATTTAATATTGTAAGAAAACAGAAAAAATCCTTTATTGGATTGGTCATTATTCCTGGGCATCTGTTATCAAGTGGGAAATGAAAATCAGGAGCTATGGCCTAGTCCTAATAGGATTACTGCAAAATCAACAACCACTGACAAGAGTTTGAAAATCACACCATTATGGCCTGCTATTATAAATTGGAACCAATGGAATGGGCCTACCAAAATGAATGTTTGAACGTCGGCAAATAATTTATTGAGACTCAAATACCATTCAAAAATGATTAGCAGTTCAAAAAGATTTATTGCCAGAAATAAAATATTCAATGAACTAGAACAGATTCATAAAAATTGTGATAATGTAAGTCCCCAAAACAATAATAGAATAGGATCAGAATCTCAGAAAATATACCTGTAAATTGGAAGTCTAAAGGAAACAACTGATGAACTATACACATGTAAGTTAAAAGAAATAATAATAACAACAGAATAAGTACAGGGCAGCAATGAACCAGTTATGAAATGCTCCCTGCTAAGAAGAATTAAAAGAGAAAATAATAGTACTTGCAGAATTATCACTAAAAAAACAAAGCCTGCCAGCATTGAAAGTAGTACCCAAAAAGACCTCACACCTATAATGAAGGATGTGAATAAGATGCTTGCAAGGATTAAAATAACATGTGTTGAACAGACCAATCAGCTGCCTACAGTGATGGTTACAGAAAAACTGGATATCAAAATTAGAAAAGCAAAAGCAAAATCATTCAATACCAAAGTGAAAAAAAATCAGACTATAGTCCAAAATAAAGACATTAAGATCAGATGCAAATCATTTGAAAAATATAAAAGGAAAAATTAAAGAAGGTAAGACAAGCCACACTTCTCTGTGCATTAATGATTCACCTGTGGAGATGGTTACCAGCATCAAATTCCTGGGTGTGCAGCTAATGAGCAGGCTGGCTTGGTCACTCAACAGTGAGAAACTGGTGAAGTGGGCACAGCAGCACCTGCACTTTCTGCTTCTCATGAGAAAAGCTCATCTTCCTTCCCCTGTTCTGACCATTTTCTACAGGGGAACGATTGAGAGCATCCTGTCATACAGCATCACAGTCTGGTTTGGAAGCATCACTGCTTCAGACAGGAAGGCAATGCAGAGAGTGGTGAGGATGGCCGAAAAGATCATTGGCAGTTCTCTCCCTCCCATCCAGGAAATAGCACAGAAGCGTTGTTTGACCAGGGTCCGTAAGATTATCTGGGACACTACTCATCCTCTTCACAACCTGTTTTCCTTGTTACCTTCTGGGAGGAGGCTTTGTGGTTTCCGTAGCAGAACATGCAGATTCAACCATAGTTTCATTCCATACAGCATTAACCTTGTGAACTCTCAAGCTTCCTCCTTCTGTTATGTATTTGAAATGGACAGTATTTAATATTTAATATTTTATTGTTATGTATATGTAGGGGTGTGGGTCTATGCAAAACCTCTGGAACACCATCTGAACACCAGCAGCACTGACAAAATCACCATCAGTCAATTGCAAAATGCAGTTTTACTTGGATGAGCTTATATCCTGCAATGATACATATAATACCATCAAACAACATCAGCCTATGACAGGTCCTTGGGAAAAAATTGATAGGTGGATAAAAATGCCAACTGCATTCTAAACATCTAGATGACTGTGAGACCAACCATAATAATGCACTGCTTTTCTATTAAGCTTTCAGAAACTTCAGAAAACAAAAGATCTTTCTCGGCTCTATTTTCACAAACTATCCTAGGTGGAGGTTCCACTACCTAAATTTATGATCAAGTCTTTGATAAGATCTTCTGCCAAGCCACCCCAAGTGTTATTGTTTATTGTCCCCAAAATGTAGCAAAAGTCTCCAGAGTTTGAACCTCAACATAGACCCATGGTTCCAGGAGTTGCTGCACAACCGCTGGTTTCAGGAGTCACATCCACTGTCGCTATTGAGGTTCCGGCATGCTGAAAGATGTGAGTTGGTTTAGCTTTATTAACTCTCTTCATATTTATTCAATAACATCCTATACAGCATTTCACTGTAGTTTGCACCTATTGCCTTCTAATTCTAAAGAACTTATTGTGTCCTGACTGGCCACACAGTACGTTATTTATAACAAGTGCCTTAGCACTGAATTCATAAAAGAAACAATTCCAATTTCCCTCTAACTTCAAATTATGTGTTTTAGAATCTTTGCCAATAATTATTTCATCACGCTGGTAACTTACTGTTGAATTGGTAGTGTTTTTTTCAGCCCTATTTGGGGCGAATATAGTCACAAATGGTACAACAAAACAAAGCAATTAGAGGTTTCCTTTATTGATGACGTTGTGAACTGGGATTGATCCAAAGTAAAATTATGGCCTTTATATAAACATTATTCTTGGAAACAAATGCCAGTTACTTTGGTTCAGTGCAAATTTAAAACCTCCATTTATTTTGTCAAATAAATTGAGATGAATAGCTTGCACCTTGACTTTGCTGCTGCAGAATCTGTCTCTTACAATGTTGTACAATCATGAAAATAACAGTTATCATCCCATGCAAAATATTATGTCAAAGATGGTCCTTGTTGTTGGTGGCAGTGGTTTTCTTCTGATTACTCTCCTCCTTTCTGGTATGGAATTTCTATTTTTTTCTTCAAAAACTTTAAAAAGAACATAGTCTTTTTACAAATTTACTTTTTGCCATCTATCCAGATAGGAACGTAACCAGCCAAGGGTGGTTTGTGATTTTGGGTATCGATTTTCAGAGTTTTCTTATTTTTCTCCTTCTAGAATATTCCAAGAATGGTGATACCTCATTATTACTTAGTTCCTCTGTTTCAGCTTTATTGTTTTTACTGCTCATCAGCCAGTTATATTTGCTATTAGAGAAAGTAATGAATAAAGGTTAGAATCCTGGTGGAGTGTTGATGGCAGTAAGACATGAAGGGGAATAGCAATGGTCAATTGTGTACATCTTAATTATATTCAGTTTTTACTTAATAAATCTTTGGTGCTCTTCTAGGTGTAATCTAAAAGACCTCAAGCAAAATAGAATTTGATGAAATCAATAAGTTAATTATGAGGCTAAAGTCACTTCATTCAGGGTATATTAATTTTGTTTAGGGATAGCATTTGATGTTAACACAAAACAGGAACAGATAAATTATGCAGTTTGGAAATTAACTGTTAATAAAATATAGGCAGAGGCCAATCTGGCTTTCCAAATGTTTATAATTATTCTGACACTAAAAGCAGAATTGTTAATAGTTGAGTTGTCTTATTTGAAACCCCTCCCCACACAAATTATTTAAATCAATATAATTATTGATTTAATAATTTAATATCAATTAAAACTATTTGAGTTTTAATTGATATTAGGCAATTAGATCATATGAAAATTAATAAATTAATAAATAAAATTAATAAATTTAAGTACCATAAAAGTTCACAATTTCCTGAACATTATTTCCATTAAAACGGACAAATACTGTAGTGTATCATTCTACTAATACCCATAAACCAGTAATAGCCTAATAAAGTCTTTAAGTCAGTGGTGTCAGTGGTGGGATTCAAATAAGTGAACAACTGGTTCTCTGTGTGGATGCTGCTTCTGGAAGTCCATTCTGGGCCTTGGCAACAAAAAATTAGCTACCGGTTCTGCTGAAATGGTGTGAATTCCACCACTGCTTTAAGTAGAAAATAGTAAGAATATTGGTGAAAATGCAAGCATGACATAGCTTGAGGTTGTAAGATTAGTTCATATTTGCTACAAGCTCAGGTCTCAGCCAGATATGATAGTACCACTCATGCATGAAAGCTGAATTTGCTGAAACAGGTTAAAAAGGCGAAGGAATCTGAAGGTTGAAATAACATAAAGGAATACCGTATTTTCTGGCATATAAGATGACTTTTTAGCCCATGAAAATCTTCTCAAAAGTCAGGGGTCATCTTATACGCCGGTTGCTGAAACTTTAGGGACAGGGCTGGCTGGAAAACCTGGAGCAGATCTCCCATTTGGTCTGTGCAGGGAAAGCGGGACCAACTGGAGAAGAAGCTGAAGAGCAGCTGCAGTCTATCCCAACTTGAAAGGCAGGTGGGGAATGTAGCAGTCAGAGCAGCTGCTTAGCTCTAAGGACACATTTGACTCAGAAACTGGGCGGGCTGGCTGGAAAACCTGGAGTGGATCTTCCATTTGGTCTGCGCAGGGAAAGCTTTAGAGTGAATTAGGAAAAGTTTAATCCACTTGTACTGTTTTATGTTTACATGTTTGATGACAAACAGCCTTATGTTTATAAGTGACAGTTTTCCTACTAAGTACCTGCATGTCATAAGCATTTGAATTAAAATTACCATATTAAAATCAAATCTGATGTTTTTAAATTTTTATTTGGTGTGCGTTGGAAGAGGGGTAGTCTTATACGGCGAGTGTAGCCCAAACCCTATAATTTAACAGGAAATGTAGGGGGTCATCTTATATGCCCAGTCGTCTTATACGCCAGAAAATACGGTAGTTTCTAAGTCTGTTTGTCTCCATATCTCCTCTTACTGTATTTTCCCATACCATTTCTTCTCCTAGATGAAGTACTTTCTAATATCAGAAGGTGATAGAAGAGGGAAAAGTAGCCTAGAAATGTATCTTAACTAGATCATTTTATATGATTTTTTTACATAGTCAGCTCTACTTCATTTGTAAAGAAGTCAGTTCACAAATTTCCTACTATTACTTCATTGGTTTACAGAACTGGGGGCGGGGAGGGCAGTAGCAGCAGGAAAAAGAAGAACCCTCAAGAAGTCATTATAATTAACCTTTATGAGTAAGACATGGTGGCTCAGTGGGTTAGGATGCTGAGCTTGTTGATCAGAAGATTGGCAGTTTGGCAGGTGGAATCCCGAGTGCTGCGTAACAGAGTGAGTGCCTGTTACTTGTCCCAGCTTCTGCCAACCTAGCAGTTCGAAAGCACGTAAAAATGCAAGTAGAAAAATAGGGACCACTATGGTGGGAAGGTAACAGCATTCCATGCGCTTTTGGCGTCTAGTCATGCCGGCCACATGAACATGGAGACATCCTCGGACAAGCGCTGGCACTTCGGCTTTGAAACGGAGATGAGCATTGGCCCCTAGAGTTGGAAACGATTAGCACACATGTGCAGGGGAACCTTTACCTTTATGAGTAAGATGACAATCCTTTTTTCAGCATTTTTGCTTTACACAACTTTTTTTAAAAAATCCTTCCTAAATAGCGAACATTTTTTTCCTCCACAAAATATTAACTCTACTTTTTTTTTTAAAAAAAAGGGGTATTTAAAATGATACAGATGTATTATCTATACCTATCAGCTAAATATGTTACCGTATTTTCCGGCGTATAAGACGACTTTTTAACCCATGAAAATCTTCTCAAAAGTTGGGGGGTCGTCTTATACGCCGGGTCATCTTATATGCCAGAAAAAAAACTCCGGCACGGCTCCGGGACACGGCTGGGCAGGAGCATCGGGCGGCTCTCCCCACACGAAGGCGGCGCTGCCTGTTGGCTCTTGGCCCGAGGGGAGGGCCTCGTGCCCGCCGGACTCACCTGTCACCAGCACCGCTCTCCCCCCCTGTGGGGATGCGCTTCCGCCGGGCGGTGCTGTCGGAGATGAGCCAGCCTGGTGGCCGGGATCGGAGCTGCACGCCGGACTAAGAGGCCGTTTTGTGAGGCGAGAGGGCGGCGGGAGGGGGGAAGGAGGCGCCGTGAGCAGCTGCTACTGCCCGCCCTGCTTTTTGCAAGCAGGCTTCCAGCAGCGGGAGGCTCTGGGATGAGCTTTGGCAAGTCTTCCCTGTGCTGTGCTCTGTCGGTGGCTCAATTCCGGAGTCTCAGCCTCCCAGCTGATCAGCGGAGCAACGAGCGGCTGGCAGGCCAGGTAGCCGGGTTGCTGCACAGATTCGCCCCCACACTTTGGTTGATTGTCGAGCCCGGGGCTTGACAGCCGCTCATGCTCAAAAGGCAGGGTTCAGCAGCCGGCGAGGCGCTCGTGCGGAGCTCTCCCAGAGCTGGCGGGCCAAACGGGGACTGGCCTCGCCTGCTCTGTGCCAGAGTGGTACCTGCGGAGGCGGCCAAGGGCAAGCAGGGCAAGGCCGCTCCTGCTCAAAAGGCAGGGTTCGGCGGCCAGCGAGGCACTCACGCGGGGCAATGGGGGAGAAGCAGGCTGATCGCCTTACAGGTACCTGGGACTCTGACGCACTTTCCCGGCCATGTGTGCCCCGAAGAAGCGCTGATCAGAAGTCAATCTGGTTGCTGCACTACAAGTCCCTGGGGAGGGCGGGGCCTCGCTCTGCACCTGCACGCGCCCTTTGTAGGGTTCCTGCAGGCTGCTGCCAAGCAGCATGCTTTCCGGCAGCAAGTGAGCTGGGAAGGAGCGGAGCGCGGGGGGAGGAGAAGGTGCCCAGGAAAAGCAGCCACACAGAGAGGCTGCACACCCAGTCCAGCTCCATGAGGGGCAGGGTGGGAAGCCGGTCGGGAAGAGGGACTGGGAGCCCGGGCCGAGCGTGCCTCGGCCGACAGTGAGAGGGAAGCGCACGAGTTCTAAAAAAGAGGCTGCGGGCGGAGCTGCCCCGCCCTGCGCCCAATGGGAGAAGTTCAAGGCCTGGAGGGTGGAAGCAGGAGGGGCGCCGGCTGTGGCGGGGTGGCGGCTGCCCTCCGGCGCTGCCTGCCGCCCGGGAAACGCTGCACCTCGGGGGCCGGCAGAAGCGCGGGAGCAGCGGGAGGGCCGGCGGGGCCAGTTGGGCCTTCGTCTCCTCTGCGACGGGCAGGACATGTAAGTATTTTCCGGCATATAAGACAAAACCTTGAAAAACGTCTTAAAAGTAGGGGGTCGTCTTATACGCCGGGTCGTCTTATACGCCGGAAAATACGGTATTAAGAATTCATTTTAGAGTTGAACTGAAAATATATTTGCTATTTAAATTCTATAATTAGTGGAAGTAAGGATGACATTGAGAATTAAATGCAATCCTAGCTTGGTGGTAGATTTTTATTTAAAATCAAAAATCCTGCAAAAATTGGTTGCTATATTGTAGTGCTGGTTTTCATGCAGGAAAACCAAGAATGTAGAAGATAGACTTGTCAAAAATGATTTAAGTGTAAGAAATATTTCATCACGGGGCAGGACAAATACAGGATTGTCTCATACATGTTTGCTTTCCTTGTGGACATTTTATCTTTTGCAACCATCATATGTTACCAGATGCAGAACTATCATTATGGTCTATGTAATGCAGTATTTGGGCCTCAACGTGTAGTGAAGGCAAAACCATAAGAACTCTAGAGATTCACTCAGGTTCATATCCACATCGAGAGAGAGAGAGAGAGAGAGAGAGAGAGAGAGAGAGAGAGAGAGAGAGAGAGAGAGAGAGAGAGAGAGAGAGAGAGAGAGAGAGAGAGAGAGAGAGAGAGGGAGAAATTCATTCCGAAAGAATACCACCTGTCAGTAAAACACATTTCGGGAAAAAAGATATTAAGATTTTACAGAATTTTAGTCATAAAAGAAATAAAGGACTAAGTGAAGGCATTTAATACTTACCATGGAATTATTCCTAGATATGATATTTCACTGCTCCCTTCCCTCTTCTTTTTCTGTGTTTAGTGTTCATTACAATTAGCTTCATTCCATTTTACCATTTTGTTCAGCTACTTTGTCCCACATGAGCCATGAAAGCTGGCTAGGTGACTTTGGGCCAGTCACTCTCTCTCACCCCAATCCCTCCCAAAAAGTTGTTGTGGGGAAAATGGGAGAAGGAATGTGTGTTTGTTATATTTAATGACCTGAGTTATTTGTAAAAATAATAAAGGCAGGAAATAAATAAATATTTGTATTGTGTTATTAAATACAACTTTTTGTCATCAGGCTTAGTCATTGGGAAAAGGGCAGAAATGTTTATGGCATTGATGACAGATCTTTTAGAGAAATTGTGAGAACGTTTACATGCTATGTTTAATGGTGAAAAAAGAAAATGAGTCAATAAAATCCCCCCCAGATCATGAGTTTTATGAGTTTGTCCATTTTTTCTTTCCTAACTGCCATTTCTATAAACAGTTTCTTGTATAACTCTAATTTGTTGTATATTGATTTTAACTGTGTACAAGTTGTTTATATAGTTATGTGTCTTAATGCCCTTGACTAAGGAACTTTTCTGAAATGTACTAGACCTTTAGACAATAAAATATTATCACTGGCAGTTGGATTTCTTTTGTGTCCTTTTACTTGGTCTTCAACATCTGCCCTTCCTCTCTTGCAAAGTTGTTTTAGCAGCGATCTCCCTTGATTCAATTAAATTCCAACTGAGAAGAGATAGCATTTGAAAAACAACACTCTGACAATCTGACAAACTTAAAAAAAAAGATATTACAGTTTTTATTCCTATGTGAATGGCAGCTGTCTCAAACCGCTAAGTTCTTTAGTGATAATGTGGGTTCTATCCACTGACTATTCTTTAGCTCACTTGGAAGTTTTTGTTCAGTTAAAAGAACCACAACAGTGACTTAATTATGTTATTCTGTTGAGCAGGCTGTAGAATATAAGAATGGTGGAGGATAACTAATTTCTCTATTCCTCCTCCCACAGGGGATTCAAGTAATGTTATGCATTTATATCACTTAAATGATGTGAATTATGAACAATATGACATTCATTTAATATCCGAATGTGACTGGCACAAATTACTTAATTCATGTCTTTCGTACAACAGTGTCATGATCTGCAGGATGTTATCATGGATTTTATTCATTTCCTGTTTCTTATCCTGGTTATATTACAGATAGGCAAGGAGCAGTTAGTTCTAAAAGAAAATGCAGCAAATTATCAAAATGAGCAAGACTATCCCAGAAAATTTCTATATGTTGAAAGGATCTTAGTGCATTATGAACACCCTTATTGCAACTTAGCAGTATAATTTTTACAGTGATTCCTGGAATAGTCAGGCTGAATCCTCACTAGATTCAGCAATACATCTGAACTCTCCAGAAATTCAATCCAGCTGAGAGCAGAAGCTTCACCAATGTGATACAGAAAAATGGATTTAGTGCAAAGAAAGAAAGGAGTATTATGTATTTATTTCTCAAACTTTAATCACTGTTTTCTGAATTATACTTAATGGAATTATTTATAAATAGTTAACTAAAAGGCCAATTAAAAAATTGCAGTCTGCTCCCTTGCAAATAATGGACATGAAAATGCCAACGACAATAGAATGATGCTTTGAGGATGTCTTTAAGTGGAGACAGAAAAAATCTGTATCGCTATAGAATTGTGAAATATGCTTGAAACAGGGTAGCATTAATTTTAAATACAATAAATAAATTATTCTGTTCTTGTTAATAATTGTGCTGAGTCACTGAGATGATCTTGGAAAAACTAGGTGGTGGCTGTTATAAAAATATGTTTTACAACCAGGATTTTTTTAAAAAATAGAAAGAAGTTAATTTTTCCTTAGCTCCCTGGGGTATGAGAGGAAAGGAAGGGAAAACACAGCTAGGCTTTCAAGGATGATGTGAGCAATTTGAGGGAAACCAAGACAGAAAGTAGACTCCACAAAAAAAAAATGCTCGAATTCTACTTTATTGGTACAGACTGTAGTAAAAGGATTTTGAAAATTGATGTTGTTTTCCAAAGTTTTATTCATTTCCTGTAGTCAAATATGTTTTTGTAATTATCATAGCACAATTTCACCAAACTTATACTCACTCAGTCATTGAGGGTAGTGTAGCATATAAATTAAAAAAAAAACTGGAGAGGTAGACAAAAGTGCCAAATATAGTCTGAACATCTGACTGACTGTGCAATGAACCATAATAATATCTTCAACTGTGGCTCACTATAGTTTTTCTATTACTGAAGGGAGATATTTTTCTATTACTTAGTGACATTTGTTCTTCTGGTTCTAGTATCCTAAGCCTTCAAAAAAAACCTCACCTTTATTCATTTATGTTTTTTAACAGAGAATATGTTGCATATCTTTTTATGATAATAATCACCTCCTGTCAGCCTTCTCAGGTAAACCAGACAGGAAACATGACCAGATAAACTAATCCTACTTCATTGTAACATTATATTAACAAAATGTTGCAAGTCTGAAAATACAAATCTCCCAACTTTTCACTACCTGTTTTCGCTTTTATCTACCTGATCCTTTAGGTTGTTGGGTCATTCCTAAGTTTCTTATGAAAGCATTAAGCATCAAGAAACTGCTATCTTGTCTGATCATTTCCTAGGCCTTCCTCTCATCCTTCAAGGTCATTCTCGCATACTATTACACCACCATCACAACAACTATTACTTATAACAAAGGGCAGAATTCACAGGCACATGCCTGATCATGTTTGGACAAACTAGATGCACCAGGATCATCACAATCTCTGACTGAGATAACCACCAATTTGAATCTGAAGGAAATATAAGAAAAGGCCTTCTGCATAAATAGACATGATTTTTCCCTATGTTTTCTGCTTTACTGCAGCTACAGCTAAAGTAAAGCTACTAGTAAATTACAAAATACAGTTAGATACAAATAGGATTAGTTTAATTTGTAATTGTTCTTACAACAAAGTGATGTGTTGTGTTATGTACGCCTTGGTTTTAAATGGCATTTGGTACTGTGTTGTTCAGCTCCAAAACTTTTAGCCTTGGCTGTTTGAAAATTTTTTTATTTTATTTACTAAAGTCAATTATTTCTTTAAAATAAAATAAATCTTGCAAGAATGAAAAGGTTTTGGTTTAAGGTTTGAAGAGTTTGCAAACTTGAAGGCTTCCTCACAGTTGATTTATGCTGTACATTTTGTGAATGAAATATAGATTTTAATAAGGCTTCCAAATTTTTCAGTGTGCAAGGTATAGAATGGAATATTCTTACTAGTAACTTTAGATAAAAGCATCAATTTAAGAATGCATAATTCGTAATATTAAAATAAAGGATTTCCCTTAGTTGCCCGGATGAGTTTTAAAAATTTGCTTTATTGATGCAAATATTATAAGTCTAGATCAAACTTCAGGAGAAATAACATGCTCTTCAAGTGCCTGTCAATCATCAAAACCAATTCTGTCATTGCTGTAAGTGGCTTCCTTCTTTCCCCTCCCCTCCCCTTCCATCAGTGAGAAACTCTGTTCTTTGAAGAAAAAACACGTGACAGCTTAGTTTCCAGTTTCATAAAGATTGAAGAGAAATAGACAGTTGCCAGATGTCCCATTACCAGTAAACAGACCTGGCCTCTCATCACATCCTAAGAAGGCTGTTTGTTGCTATCATGAGTCTTTGCTCTTACATGGTTAGGGACAACATCCCAAAAGCCTGATAATTAGGTGTTCTTAATTTCTAATTCAAGGAGATGAAATGGACAAATTTAGTTCAATGTTGTAGAATTTTTGTAGGTATGATCTACACAGTTTAAAGGCTGTTCTTCTCTATACAATTTCACTGAAAAGTTTTATCATGGGAGTGATCTTTCATTTAGGAAATAGTTTCACTTAAAGGGTAATTTTCATTCTCCTTATGCCTTGAAGTCATATGTTACAAGATAAATGCTTCTTTCATTTGAATCAAATTTAGCCAAATCTCTGGCTAGAGTGATCTACAGAATTAGGTATTTTTTATAATCGCTTAATCGTAATGAATTGGCATTTGCATTTAGATTCTGTAATAAAGAGAAATGTCTCCTTGCATGGCCTTGAAATGGTACTTTCTATTATTCTGAGTAATGGTCATCAAGATTTGCCTTTTAATATATTATTCTTCTCCAATTTCTACACTTTTAATATGCAATTTGCAGGTCCTCAATTATTTACAGAGACCCATTAGTCAGTTATACATGAGCTACTAGTCTGCTAAGAATATAATTTAGTACTCATTCATTTGCTGAATTACTAAAAAATAACTTCAAATTTTGACCTCAAGTGCCAGCCTCAAGTTGGTTGGCATTTTTCATTAGGGGATTATTTCAAAGTATGGCCAATGAAATGCAATTGGAAGCCAGGAAGTTGTGATTACTCCACTTCTCCTCCTATTCAAATAAATTGTTTTTTTTAGCAGGAAAGAATGCATAACTTCCAGAAAGTAGGATCTTTGGTTTAGATTATTTTTTTCTCAATTTCATGGCTTCCAAATGTATTATGGAATTTCAACTCCCATAATTATGGCTTTGCACCATTAACGACATGAGTTCTCGAAGGGCCTTTTTGAGATAATGAGATCTCTGAGGTCAAAATATTTATTTAGCCATCACCTGTTTTCACTGCATTTTTGTCTGTCTGTCTGAATAGCTTCATTTTTCATCACTAGTCTCTGTGCTAATATTTAGTATATAAATTAAGTGCATTGCAGAATGCTTTGATGTGGCTATTTTTATTTTAGCTCTCAAAGAAATCTCTTGCAATATGAGAAGAGACACTTGTAAGTGAAGCACCCTTGGTGAACTTGATTTTTTTTTCTAGGTAAGATGTTTGCTCTGACAAATACATGATAAACAAGGTCTCCCACTGTCAAAACTGAACTTGAGTGGAATAAGGTTTTTAAGGAGAGAGAGAGAGAGGGAGGGAGGGAGGGAGAGAGAGAGAGAGAGAGAGAGAGAGAGAGAGAGAGAGAGAGAGAGAGAGAGAGAGAGAGAGAGAGAACAAGAACGAGAACGAGAACACAATTCACAAAGCAAAAGTAATATGCATCAACCCCCTGACAAACTACAAAGTATAAACTGAAAAGGAGTAAAACAATTTGGCACTTTTGGCTTCCTGTTATATTTGCTTCTGTGCCTGTATCATCTCATCCTGAAATTTATCCCTTTATTCTAAGTTAGTCTTCGATTCTGTCTACATGCTTTATTCATGATTTGTGGTCCTATCATGCTTGCTATGACTTGCCAAAATGCAAGTCATTAAAAATGTATAGTACAATACTCCACATTATTATAAAATGAAAACAGCAACAACAGCAGCCACAAATCTTTAGCCAAAGCACAAATGAGCAGTGCTGACAACACAGATGTCATAAACATTTCAATGGAGAAAGAGAAGAAATAAAACTGCACAGTAAGATGTGGCTGAAATTATTGTTTGTTTGTTTAGAATATTTCTTTCCTGTTTTCCACTGCATCTCAAAATGGTTTGCCATTAAATTATTAGGATTCAATAATGCAAATAATAAAATAAAACTATACTGTTGGAAACCAAGCCCATATTCCCTAAAGTTAGACTTTGAACACACACACACACACACACTCACACACACACACACACACACAGAGAGAGAGAGAGAGAGAGAGAGAGAGAGAGAGAGAGAGAGAGAGAGAGAGAGAGAGAGAGAGAGAGCGAGCTGTTACAAAGAGATGGATTATTTATGGATATTGACAGGTACATTCAGCACCAGCAAAATTGATCTGGAGTGAGAATTTTAAAACTTTATAACAGGAGGAAAACAGATATACATGTATAATATTTGAACATTCTTAAGAATGTATTCAGTATTTCCTGGCTTCACTGCCCTTTTTCTATAACATAGACAATTTCACATTTGCCAGGAAAAGGATATCTTAGTTCTAGCAAACTATTTGCCTTCCCAATGTTATTGATCAAACTCTTTTAATCTCTTACAACTGACCATATTGGAAAGGTCATACAGTATGGGAGTGGGTTTTTTGCATAAAAGAAAGCCTTTTTTTCCGCATGAAGCTCAGTTTTCAGATAAGGTTGATTTGATATCCAGTTTCAAAAACCAAATTGTCAAACTGGGATGACAATGTGAATAGTCTGAAATACAACTGCATAGATAATTTGAATAAAATCACTATGGTGACCTGGATTAAATAAACAACTCAACTTGAATCTGCACACCTCATCCAAGTCATCTGAAAGACAGTAAGCAGTCTTCCATAGTTTTATAATCTTTATTTTTAAGGTTGATCTGTTTTGAACACTTTTTAAAAAGAAGAAGTGGGATACTTGGGCCACAAGTTTTAGGATTGGATATCTTTGGTTAGTTATTTGGGTCAACAGAAACTCAGTTTAGTAGTTTCCACTCCCGTTGTTATCAACCTCCATTTTACATACAGAGTTTTTAAAAAAACACTGATTTCTTTTGAAATTTAGTTTTTTTCTCTCTCTAGAAAATGATAGGAAGCTGCAATTATTACGTAATGTTCTTATTAGAATCGTGTTCACTTTTCAAATTACATAGAATTGTCTTGTTCAAATTTAGCTTCTTCTCCCAATACAATTTGAGGCAATGTTTTTCTCTAAAGTCCTAAATAGTTTAGGACCAAGATGCTTGGAGAGCCGTTTCTTTTCTTGAGAATCCATCTTTAAGTTATAGCTATCTTCTGAAGCTCTGGTCTCCATTTATTCATCAAGAGATCTGGTAATCAAAGCTGAGGAATACAAAGATTTTTTTTTTTAAATCCCACTTACAGAACTTCACCCCCAAGAAAATTGAAAATGTCTTTTTTTTTTAAGTTATCTTGTTTTAAAGCCATTTTTATCCCAGTAGGCTTTTAAACCTTGTTAAATATAATGGCTTTGTTTTGTTTTATTTCTGCTTAGAAGCTTTCAAGATATTTCCTGATTATACGCTTCTCTTGGTCTCTAGATGACCAGAAACAATGTTTTTAAAAATAAAGCATTAGAAACAGAATGATGTTATCTTTTCAAAACTTCTTTTTTTTATTGAAAAGTTTTATCATACATTTTATCTTTAACAATCCCCCCTACCCCTCCCCTATCCCTCCCTCCCTACCCCTACCCCCCTCCCCTCCCCCCGACTTCCCAGAGCTAAGTACAAGGTATAAAAACAAAAACCCCCCAATCATAAACATCCATATGCTAAAAACCATAAACTCTGAGATCTATCTCTCTCTAGCTCATATAGGATAACTACAAACACTATTAATATAAGATATATAAAAAAAGAGAAAAGAGAAAAAAAAAAGGAGAAAAAAAAGGAAGACTTATTCAAATGCTACATGAAACTTCTTAGTCCCATATTTGTTCTGGATATACTCAATCCATTTTCTCCACTCCATAACATAACGTTCTTGCGAGTGATCTTTCAAATAAGCCGAGATCTTTGCCATCTC
Source organism: Vipera ursinii (assembly GCF_947247035.1). Lineage (NCBI taxonomy): Eukaryota > Metazoa > Chordata > Lepidosauria > Squamata > Viperidae > Vipera > Vipera ursinii. The sequence goes on from NC_139513.1 coordinate 242,181,160, forward strand.
TGCCAGGTCAGAAACCTTCAAAGTCCATTCTTCTATAGTCGGATCTTTTCAAAACTTCTAGGCAGATATTCTTTTAGCTCAGGAAGAGAATTTGACTTTTCCTATTATTGTGGCACTAGGACAACCCAGCTTCATTATAATATAATAATCTTTAATATAATAATCTTAATTGATATAAATATTCTTTTTATTATTTTAAGGATTATAGCTTTAACTAAGCGTGAAAGTTCTTGAGTTCAGTTTCATCCTTGATGACTACATGCATATTCTTTGTCAGATTTGCTTTTAAGGCTGAAAGTTATTCTTGACATTGAAACATATTCCCAAAGTTAATTGAATGTTTTTGTGTGTTGATTTAAATTACCTGCTGACATGCCTGACATATGTTTCAATTAAAAACTTAAAACTAAACGTAACAATTGGTTAATCTTAAAAAAAGATGCTACTGAACAATTTCTGATTTTTTTTAGTTTTCCTAGACTAATAGGGCTATTTTCCTACCATGAAACAATTCATATGTAGAAATAATTTATAAACAGAAGTACATAAAGCACACAAAATATGGTAAATTATAAAATGACTATTACTGAGGCAACTGATAATAAATATAATTTATCTTAAATAAAAATATTGCTTATAACAAAGTGCCTTGAAGCCTAATGATTTATTCACTTTTTCAGAATTTTAGTTTTTATATTCAAATGTCATCTGGTTCATGAAGTACACATGAAAGATATTTTTCTTCTAAGAAGTCATTCGGAAACACATTTTTTTTCAAGTTGGCATCATAGGGCTTCCTATTTTTCTATCAATAACTTGATATATCTACTGTTCTAATGTGTTTTGTGAGCTTCAGTCAAATAAGTATAATAGAAAAATGCTAATTTATTCAAAATAAAGTTATTGCTGCTGCTGCTGCTGTTACTTCTTTATTATTGAATTTATATTCTCCTTTCAAAGCTCAAGACACTATACATAGATATCCTCACTTTCTCTTAACATTTATTCTTTTAGATAGATGGAACTTAGAAAAAATGACTAGCCCATAGTCACCCAATCAGTTCAATGATACAATGGTGTCAAGTGCTCAATAGTTATAGTTATAGTTTATTTGATTTATATACCGCCCTTCTCCTTGGTGGGACTCAGGGCGGTTCACAGGGCATACATAAGAAACACTATACAAAAATTAAAAAGAATTAAATCCATGCCCAATTAAAAACAGAAGTACAGATTAAAAACAATTAAAAGCCCATAATCCCCCATCAGGCCAGACCAGCTAATTCGAACAGATGGGTCTTCAGGCCCCGACGGAAAGTTCGAAGGTCTGGTGCCATCCGGAGCTCCACCGGCAATTGATTCCATAAAGCCGGAGCCCCCACAGAGAAGGCCCTCCCCCTGGGGGCCACCAGTCGACATTCCCTGACTGGCGGCACCCTGAGGAGGCCCTCTCTGTGGGAACGCACAGGGCGGAGGGGAGTCGATGCCGGCAGCAGGTGGTCCCTGAGGTAACCCGGACCCATGCCATGTAGGGCCTTAAAGATCGTAACCAACACCTTGAACCTCACCCGGAAGACAACTGGTAACCAATGCAGCTCGCGGAGCAAAGGTGTAACATGGGAGTACCGGGAAACTCCCAAGACAACTCTCGCGGCCGCATTCTGTACCAGTTGGAGCCTCCGAGTGGTCTTCAAGGGAAGCCCCATGTAGAGAGCATTACAGTAATCAAGGCGAGAGGTCACGAGCGCATGAGTGACTGTACACAGGGCATCCCGGTTCAGATAGGGCCGCAACTGGCGCACCAGGCGAACCTGGGCGAAAGCCCCCCTAGTCACGGCCACTATATGCTCTTCCAAAGTAAGCCGTGAATCTAGAAGGACTCCCAAGTTGCGAGCCCTATCCACGGGGGGTAAGAGCTCACCCCCCATAGAAAGAGATGGAACATTTGGAATGTCCCGGGATGCCGGAATGCACAGCCACTCAGTCTTGTCAGGGTTGAGCTGAAGTCTGTTCCTCCCCATCCAGACCCGAACCGCCTCCAGGCAACGGGACATCACGGCGAGGGCATCACTGGGGTGGTTTGGGGTCGAAAAGAAAAGTTGGGTATCATCGGCATACTGATGATACCCAACTCCAAAACCACGAATGATCTCACCCAGCGGTTTCATATAGATGTTGAACAGGAGAGGCGAGAGAACCGACCCCTGAGGAACTCCACAAACGAGAGACCTAGGGGCCGATCTCTGCCCCCCTGCCAACACCGACTCCGAGCGTCCCAGGAGATAGGAGGAGAACCACTGAAGAACTGTGCCTCCCACTCCCAATCCCCTGAGACGCCGCAGCAAGATACCATGGTCGATGGTATCGAAAGCCGCTGAGAGGTCTAATAGGACTAGGACAGAGGAATGTCCCCTATCCCGCGCCCTCCAGAGATCATTCACCAGAGCGACCAATGCCGTCTCCGTGCTGTACCCGGGCCTGAAACCCGATTGGTAGGGGTCCAGATAATCCGCTTCATCCAGGACCAGAGGGAGCTGATGCGCCACCACACTCTCAACAACCTTCGCAAGAAAGCGAAGGTTGGAGACTGGACGAAAGTTGTTCAAAACGGCTGGGTCCAGGGCAGGCTTCTTGAGGAGAGGTCTCACCACCGCCTCCTTCAAGACGGTGGGGAAATAACCCTCACTCAAAGAAGCAGATATAACCGCCTGGAGCCAGCCTCGTGTCCTCTCCCTAGCTGCATAAACCAGCCAGGAAGGGCACGGGTCCAACAAACATGTGGAGGAGCTCAGCCTCCCCATAATCCTGTCCACTTCATCAGGGGTCACAGAATCAAACTCTTCCCAGATAACATTGACAAGACCGCCCGTGTCCTGATCGCCTGACTCTGCCCAGCTGGAGTCCAAACCGGTCCGAATCCGAGCGATTTTATCCGACAGATGATGACTAAATTCCTCGGCACGACCTTGCAAGGGATCCTCCCTCACCTCCTGATTGAGAAGTGAGCGAGTCACCCTAAACAAGGCGGCCGGGCGATTATCTGCGGACGCGATGAGGGTGGAGAAGTAATTACACCTTGCCACCCTCATCGCTGCGAGATAAGACCTAATATAGGTTCTTAACCGCAACCGGTCGGGTTCGGATCGGCTAGACCTCCAGCAGCTCTCTAGGCCCCGTTTCCGGCGCTTCATCTCCCGGAGCTCCGCGGAAAACCATGGAGCTCGCTGGGATCTGCGCCGGGTCAGGGGCCGCAAGGGTACAACCCGGTCAAGTGCCTCAGTGGCTGCCCTTCCCCAGGCTTCCACTAAGGCATCAGCCGAGCTGTGAGCAGTGGAGGCAGGTGGGGACCCCAGCGCCGCTTGGAATCTATCAGGATCCATTAAGCGTCTGGGGCGGTACCATCTAATTGGCTCCGTACCCCCACGGCGGGGGGTGGCAAAGCGGAAGACCAGCCGCAGGAGATGATGATCGGTCCATGACAGGGGCATAATAAATGGAGAGCCCCCACCTAGATCATCCAACCACCGTCTAGATAAAAAAATCAGGTCAAGGGTGTGGCCTCCCTCATGAGTTGGCTCTGAAATTACTTGCGTCAGGTCCATGGCCGCCATGGAAGCCATGAACTCCCGAGCTAGCTCAGATGAACCTCCCAGGGATGGTAGATTGAAGTCTCCCAAAACTATAAGTTTGGGAAACTCAACCACCAAACCCGAGAGGATATCGAGCAGCTCGGGCAGGGCTGCCGCTGTGAGATTAGGCGAAATGTACACCAGCAGCAAGCCCAACTGCGCCCCAGGACCAAATCTCATGAAGAGAGACTCACACCCGACTATCTGAGAAACGGTGGCCTCCCGCGGACATAAGGTCTCCCTAATGGTAACCGCCACTCCCCCACCCCTACCTTGAGCTCGTGGCCGGTGTAGCACCCGGAAACCTGGTGGGCAGAGGTCAACCAAAGGGACCCCACCCTCTGGGCCCAACCAAGTCTCCGTGATGCAAGCCAGGTCCGCATGCTCACCCTCAACTAAATCCCTAACGAGGGGCGCTTTATTAACCACGGACCTGGCATTCAGGTACACCAGCCGGAGCTCAGGAGGCTGCACATCCCCGCTCCCGGGACCTCGGGGAAGAACCAGAGGGTCGGAGCGCCTCACCGCTTGAAGACAGCGGAGACGGCCCTCCCGGTAACGATATGGCCCCCTGTCTATCCGCCTGCTGCCTTTCCTTTAATAAACCAAGAAAACTAAATACTCACAAAGTATACTTAGTCAGGATTAGTACAAGGAAATATGTTACAGCAATTTGGAAAATAGACGTGTGTATTTTAGCCTTTTATAGATTAGGTTAAAGTGATACTATACTTCACTGATGCTTTTGTTCCTTTTCCTAACTCTCTCTTGACTTCAGTTCACCATACCATTCCCAGATGCTCTTTAGGGTATATTTTTGAGTATTTAGTGACCCAATTACAGCAAATTAAGTGAAGGGAATATTGGGGGGTGTTAGAATCAACCAAGATCTGATTGTCATTTGTAATTTAAAGAATTGAATCAATTCAATCCGTATTTGTGATATAAAACTCTGTTCAGTTCTGCAATATATGAATCAATTCAATTTGAAGATTCAAATCAGAAAAATTATGTCTATGTACATACATAAACCTTTCAATCATTAACCTCACTTAGGGACACATGGATTGTTGATTTCATTTGAAATTTCAGTGGACTAATTTCATTGAATTATCTTCAGATCAAAGCTTTGCAGAATCATCATAAATGCCTGCTACACATCTCAGGGTTTTAATTGTGTACTAATTTCTCATAAATGAAGATTGCTGATTAGGTCTTAGTTTGGCTGGGAACAATGAAATAGATACAGTTCCATAGACTGGAAACAAATGAAACACAATTTTGTATTATTGATATCCCAAAGGTGCTTTTTCAGGAGCAACTGGACTGTCTTGTTTTTCTTTGAAGACATTTTGCTTCTTATCCAAGAAGCTTCTTCAGCTCTGACTGGATGATGAGGATTGGAACGATTTATAGTCCTTGCAGACAGCTGGTCATTTACATTCTTTTAGAGAGTCATTGGGATCATTTGGAGGTTTTCTGTGTCCTCAGGGTCACCTGAGTAGTGCAAATGTGTATGGAGCCTTCTGGCTGCAGAATGTTTTCTGCCCTGTTCCTGGTGTGGGAATATGAACAGATTTCCAGAAAATATTGCTGACTACAGGAACATGGCAGAAGACTGGATGAGAAGTGAAATGTCTTCAAAGAAAAGCAAGAAAGTCCAGTTGCCTCCTGAAAAAAGCACCTTTGGCACAACCAAAGATGTTATCTGAAGGACTGAGAATCTCCCTAGACATGTATTATTGATAATTTTCAGCATAAAAATAGTTATTTTAGTCATTATTAGTCATTGTTATATTTATAACCTGTATTTTTGTCTACTGATCGCTAACAAAACTGATAAAATATGAACTAAATAAACAGCAATAATGAAAAATGCAGTTAAATATAATAACATAGTTTAATTTACAATATAAGAAATAAACTACAGCACTAAAGTCAAGTGTCAATCACATACTTCTGCTTCTCAGAGAAAATAATTCATTATGGCCCAGAACTGGTGAGTGATGATGCTTTATCTTCCTTCATTTGTGAGGACACATACAAAGACATAATAAGGTCTTTTATAGGTGAACATCTTTATCTAATAATAAAAATAAACATTCCAACAGTATAATAGTTGTCACCAAATGTGTAAGCTAAGAATGTTGATATTGCTTTGGTATTCTTTCCTTGAAACATATAGTATATTTATCAAGCAAATATTAAAAATAAAATGGTAATCCTAACAAGCATGTATGTAACGTGTCATTTGCTGACATTTGTGATACAACATTTGTCTTCTACTGGTTCTTTTTTGTCTGGAATGAACCAACTCACCATTGCCAACTCACCATGGTCAACTTGCAGTGGCCAACTTGTAGGACAACTCACTGCAGAACAATTGAACAAATACAAAAGTTAAATTAATTTCAATGGAACAATAGCCAATAATAGTAATAAAATAAAATCAATCCAGAAATACAAGAGAAACAATAATTTTGAGTGAATATATGGTCACACGTAATAAAAAAAACCCTGAATGAAATAATACAGTGTTGAATTGTCCTGCAGCAAGTTATCCCACATTGGGTTGTCTGATGGCAACTTGGCCATGATGAGTTTCCTGTGGTGAGACGGTTGTGGTAAGTTGTCCTAGACCCTTTTTAAAAATAGCATTCAAGTCCTAGAGCTAAAGAATGACATACATCAATAATATTGGTCAAATGTGAATAGATTTTTAATTAAATTGAAAATTATAATATTGACCAGGGCTATTTTTGTTTTTAAAATGATTGTTGCTTTTACTGGGAAAAATGAAATATATGCAATTCTATAGACTGGAAACAAATGAAACACAATGTCACAAAACTGCTATCTATGCAATCTTGAATGTAGTGGAGAGTTTAGAGCCTCCATAGTTAATGAAACATTATTATTTTGCACAGAGAATTGCGTTGACAAAACTCACCTTTGAAACTGAACCACTCACAGTTTGCTAAGCCAGTAGGTAAGAGAATGCTTCCTTATTGGCTGGAAGGAACAAAAAGTTTTCTGGAGAAAATTAGGATTTTCACATACTGGGACTACATTATACAGAATGATGTCAAGAAATGAAGAGGTTCACAATAAACTGATACTTTATTTCCTCTTCTTTGCTGTTTGCATGCCAGCAGTTTCCTCTATTTATTATTTAGAATATAATGATGATATAATTAGCCATGAGACTACAATGTTAGTACATACCAGCAGTAGTTGTTTAGCTGCTAAAAAGTGTTAGTCTATTTAGTTTGCACTCACACACTTATCCATTATGTGCCACAGGAGGTGAATTAGTTCTGCATCAGAAAGATGAGCGTCAATCTGTGGCGTCATCCAGGGTCTTCTCTCACCACTGATATCACCTCGCAGTAGGATGTTACATCTGGACAGGTCCAGCACCAGCAGGGATCTGAATGCCCACACAAAACACTGCCATGGTTCTCAATGAAGTGGTACCTATTTATCTACTTGCATCTAACATTCTTTCGAACTGCTACAGTAGGTTGGCAAAAGCCAAGGCAAGTGATGAGAGTTCATCCTGTCACATGGTGCTAAGATTCAAACCGCCGCAGCACTGACCTTCTCTAGTGTCTTTAATCCACCACTGCCAGAGACATGTAGTTTTTTAAGTTGGATTTTCACTTGTCTGTTTGGCAGGGGAAATTGCTACGATTAAAATCAATCAATCAAACAAGATGTCAAATAATATACTAGACATATGGTCTTGAGTCACTATTCTTACTCAAACAACAAACTGTTTTGGTTGTAATTTTTCCTTCACTTGAGCAGTCCTCTCATATAAACAAAAAAAACCCACTTCAGTTGACTGATGTATGAATACATGAGGTGCAAAGAATAGAGAAGTAAAAGAAGGAAATTATCAGTATCCAATTAAATGTTTATGTAGCATGAAAACAATTGAAATTTTTTAAAAAGCTAAAAGATATAAAACACACACATATAGACAAGACTACGCCAACATTAGGAAGGTGGGGTACTCAGGGCTAAAAAGCATAAAAGATAGAAAAAGTACATTTTTAAAAAAAAGATACAAATATAAAAGTATGTATAAAAATGAGTCTAAAAGGAAGGGTAAGGAAATTAAATTAAATTAATGTAGGGAAGCATAAGTATATGGCAAAGTAAATTTATCACAATACAAAACACTCTTAAATAACAAACTGGATGCTTATTAATATGTTTATGTTTGTTTATGTTTATTGGACTTATATACCGCCCTTCTCCCGTAGGACTCAGGGCAGTTCACAAGGTATTTAAAATAACAATACAAATTACAAAAGTTAAGAACAATTAAAATAATTAAATTTAGTCCTTGAATAAAGTATAAAACACCTGTTAAACTCCAATTAAAACTAATACTAGTTTGAGGCACAGGTTAGCCATCATTTGATGTATTTTAAGCACTGTTGCATCGAACCTGGCAAGGATAATGGCAGGATTACCATCTGCAAATAGTAGGAGGTATAAAATTGTCCTGTCCATGTTAGGTATTTATGCAGTAACGGTGAAATGAGACTAGTACAAATGTCTCTATAGAACAGGTACTGGGAAGCACATGATCTGTCATTTCTGTATCTGGAGTTACTGGAGCATTGTCTCTCCAGGTAGGGAATTTTCCTGTATCAGACTTCAAGGATGTCGAAATGATCAGTATGTGCCATTTATTTGAAATGTTACAAAAACAAAAAATATAAAACAAACAAAAACATATTATGGTTTAGGATGCTTCCAGTTCTTGCCAGGGAAGGAATAAACAGTTATTTCATATAACTCAGGAACATAAATATTACATGATTTAATTTATTGTACTGTTACTTTTGCATTTGCCATCAAAAGTAGCAGAGTAGAGTCAAAAGAATTATTCAAAGGTATCACATTCTTGGTCAGTGAAAAATGACTTGGTTGGCTGTAAATGATATAATCACCTCATTTGAATCCAGTTAAGTAAATTTTGTCTAATAGCATTACAGTATATTTTTTGGAATCCCTCTTTCACCATAATTCAAGGTTACTGTTGGATTGTAAAACTCTCCTGAAAAACAAGTAAACTACTCTTTGTAGTTCACAAAATCTGTGGATACATAATGGAAAATATATTGCTGTCTGTCTGTTTGATCTCAAAGGAATCTCTGTTTTTATGTCAGAATGAAATCATATTCATAATTGCAGCCAAGCAACCATCTTTTGATGAGATTAAATACATCAGTCTGGCATTCTGTACACATGTTGGAACTGAAATTGAACAAGTTCCCAGCCAACTTGGAAGTCTTAGTCATAAGTTATTTGGAGATTTTAAGTTGGAATAGGCTGTTACACACACTCATTTCAAGATTTTATAGCATCTGAAACTCCAGAGAAAGGAGCAAAATGTCAGTTGGAATCAATCCCTTTCTTCTCAAGAAAGTTGGAAGATTAATAAAATTATTGCAGTTTCTCAAGATTATGTGTCAGAACCCACCCCAATCCACATCTTAGGAAAGAAGAACTCTTGGAGACAGGATTGTCCAAACAGAAACTTTTACTAAAACATAGTTGACAGTGGATAATCTAGACAGGATCTGGAAACTGTCTCACAGATTGATACTTTTAAAGTGTCCCCGAGTAAAAACCCCTCCCCTCAGTCCATTTGGTTAATCCTGGATCAGTCAAGTTTCAGGTTTCAAAACCCCTCGTGGGAAAAGAGATACCCCAGTACATTTGCAACATTATTACTTCCTCCCCTTCACATTCCAGTCAGAGATACAAACCAGAATTCCCTGCCCTCCTTCTTTCTTTGTTCTTCTTAGTTCAAAGGGTTTCTTCCCTGGTCTTTTGTGATGGCCTCCAGACAGGCTGAATAAACAAACCTTGCATCTAAGGGATAGGGATGGGCTCTTAACAACTTTGTCTTCTCTTCCCTCCTTGAGAATGGCAGAATCCAGTAAGGGGGTGAGATTTAGATTTGCACATATAGGGAGTTAGAAATGAAATATAAATGGATTCTGACATTATGTTTCAGTTGATAAATTTTATTAACCTGGATGAAAAAGCTCTTCATAATAAACACTGAATCATAATTTTGGTGCTTCCATATTTATGGTTCAAGGCAACTGTTCGAATATGATCAATTAAGAAAAGCCCTGACCAATTCATAAGATGAAGCTGGACATTTTCAAGAGCTGATATCTGGAATTATCAGTAATGAAGCTTATGGAATGGGTACATATATACTTCTGGAAAAGTGTTCACCTGGTTTGTATACTAGCTGATGTTCAGGAAAGCTTGATTATAAAATTTGAAATATAAAATAGACAGAATTTTAAAAATTATTTAAATTACAGAGTACTTGCCTGATTCTGGAAATTATCGGGGCTTTCACTGACAAAATAGCTGAAACCTTGCTTCTTGATGCATGACACATAGAAAAAAGATGGGCTTTGGACAGTGTTGCTTCAATTGCTACCTTGTTGTTTTGGTCTCCTCTGTGGACACTAATGCTACCATTTCCTCATTTTGTGGTAATATTATAAAAGACAGATTGATTGACAGATTCTTCCTAAATGAAGAATTCTTAACAATATTCATTGATGTGCTACATTCAAATCTAAAGATAAATGTCTAAAGTGGTTTAGAAGAATTGCAAAACACAAGCATAAATACAAGCAATACAAAGATATCAATACTTTTGTAAGAATAACAAATTAATTTAAACTATAATTAATAACATGAGTACCACCTGGTTGCAGGTTGGAAGCTGAGACAGGATTGACTCATAATGACAGAACACTGATGTACATTCCATAGCCAATTTATAATTTAATAACTACAAGGGATGACATTGAATCTATAGGAATTTTTTCAAAGTTCTCTTCTTGTTTGAAAGAATATCTAAGAAATGTGTTTTCATCAAACTGAATAAGGACTAGAGGGAAAAATTCAGTATGATTTCTCTATCTGTAGGCTCCTGAAACTATGCTATTTGTCTTTATAGCCTCATCAGAAATTGTATATAAGTGGTAAAATGAATAGACTTGGTTAACTAACAAAGAAAATTAAGAAATAAACTGAACTTTTGAATAGTAAGGTTTTTTCCCCCAGTGAATAGGTGCGTGGTAAAATAGAGCAAGCCCAAGATTTATAATACCTGGATTTGAATTCTAATTTAGCTATTCATTGCTTATCTGAAAGGCCTTTAAAAAGGAATGAATGAAACATGTGATCTTGGATTTCAGGTTTTTAGATTAAAAATGCTGTAATTAATGTGACTGCATTTACACGAGTCAAAATAATTTTTAGGGGAAATAATCACTGAACTCTTCCAGGTGATTATGCATGCTCATTCATCCTTATTTTCAGGTTGAAATGATCCTGAATCTCAATCAGTTCATTTATGCATAATGTGGCACTGAAAAATGTACCAACCGCTTTGGCCTGGGATCAATCTGTGTTTAGAATTTCTACCAATAGCCAGCGGGTGTTTAATACTTTATAGAATACTTTGTGATATGTATCCACTTCTTGTGTATCTGAAGCCGAAGCTGAGAATTCTCAGAGGGGGCTGATGTTAGTTTTCAGCGTTCTGCTTCTCAGGAAGACCTGCCTGTAGGCAATGCTCCGTTCTTGCTCTCAGCATTTGAAACCAGTTCTGATTATAATTTTGTCACAACAAACAACTGAGACTGTTACCAGTGGGATGCTATTTGACTATCAGTGGGAGACAAAGCCATTCATGCAGCTCTGGAATAAATGCTTCATGGATTTATTTATCTATTTATTTCAATATCCTATTGCCTTGAGGATTCCTCCCCACAAAGAAATCTAATATTTTAATTTAGATAACTCTGCAAGAGTTAGAACACCTAGGTTTGAATTCTCATGCCATATCTTTGGGCATTTTACTGTCACCTCCACTAGCTTTGTTGTTGCTCAGCTTTTCTAAGGCCCACTTCACTTCACTTCACATTCTAGGATGTCTGGCTCGAGGTCAATGACCACCTCATTGTGATGTCTGGCTCGAGGTCAGTGACCACCTCATTGTGATTATCAGGGACGTTAAGCTCATTCTTGTATAGTTCTTCTGTGTAATTTTGCCACCTCTTCTTAATCTCTTCTGCCTCTGTTAGGTCCCTGCCATTTTGGTCCTTTATCATGCCCATTTTTGCATGAAACGTTCCTTTCATCTCTCCAATTTTCTTGAAAAGATCTCTGGTCCTCCCTATTCTATTGTTTTCTTCTATTTCTTTGCATTGTTCATTTAAGAAGGCATTCTTATCTCTTCTAGCTATTCTTTGGAATTCTGCATTTAATTGGGCATATCTTTCTTTTTCTCCCTTGCCTTTCGCTTCCCTCCTTTCCTCAGCTATTTGCAAAGCTTCCTCAGACAGCCATTTTGCTTTCTTGCATTTCTTTTTCTTTGGGATGGTTTTGGTTGCTACCTGTTGTACAATGTTGCGAACCTCTGTCCATAGTTCTTCAGGCACTCTGTCTATCAGATCTAATTCCTTAAATCTATTTGTCACCTCTACTGTATATTCAACAGGGATATGATTTAATTCATACCTGACTGGCCTAGCACTTTTCCCTCCTTTCTTTAATTTAAGCCTAAACTTTGCAACAAGAAGCTCATGGTCTGAGCCACAGTCAGCTCCTGGTCTTGTTTTTACTGACTGTATAGAGCTTCTCCATCTTCGGCTGCAGAGCATATAGTCAATCTGATTTCTGTGTTGACCGTCTGGTGATGTCCATGTGTAAAGCCGTCTCTTGGGTTGTTGGAAAAGAGTGTTTGCTATGACCATCGTATTCTCTTGACAAAATTCTATCAGCCTGTGCCCTGCTTCATTTTGTACTCCAAGGCCAAACTTGCCTGTTATTCCAGTTATCTTTTGGCTTCCTACTTTAGCATTCCAATCCCCCATGATGATAAGGACATCATTTTTGGGTCTTAATTCTATAAGGTGCTGTAGGGCTTCATAGAACCAGTCAATTTCATCCTCTTCAGCACCAGTCGTTGGGGCATAGACTTGGACTACTGTGATATTGAATCGTTTGCTTTGAATTCGAACTGAGATCATTCTGTCATTTTGAGGATTGTATCCCAGTATTGCTTTTCCTATTTTTTTATTGACTATGAAGGCTACTCCATTTCTTCTGAGGGATTCTTGCCCGCAGTAGTATACCTGATGGTCATCTGAATTAAATTCACCCATTCATGTCCATTTTAGTTCACTGATACCTAAGATGTCAATGTTTAGTCTTGTCATCTCTTGTTTGACCACGTCCAGCTTTCCTTGATTCATGGAGAAAAAATCTTTACAGCATCGGACTTTCCTTTCACCACCAGACATATCCACAGCTGAGCGTCCTTTCGGCTTTGGCCCAGTCGCTTCATTCTTTCTGGCGCTACTAGTACTAGCCCTCTGCTCTTCCCCAGTACCATATTAGACACCTTCCGACCTGAGGGGCTCATCTTCCAGCATCATATAGTTTTGCCTTTTGGTACTGTCCATAGGGTTTTCATGGCAAAGATACTGGAGTGGGTTGCCATTTCCTTCTCCAGTGGATCACGTTTTGTCAGAACTCTCTGCTATGACCTGTCCGTCTTGGGTGGCCCTGCACGGCATAGCTCATAGCTTCATTGAATTACACAAGCCCCTTCACCACGACAAGGCAGTAATCCATGAGTTTAAACATGCAAGAATATAAAGCAGTTATTAGGAACAGAAAAACAAAAGTATGTTATTGGTTGCCTTGTTATGAAGCTTGGATTCTGAAAGGCCAATGACATACAGATCCAGAGAAAATAACCTTAGATGGATTGCCAGCATGGAAGAATTTCAGAACATTGCAGTTATTAGGTTTAATTATATTAATAAAATATTTTATTAATAAAATATTTTATCAATATAAATATTTATATTAATAAATATATTTTCTCAGAATTATTGATCTCACTTAGGAAGTGTACTATAGTGTGTCCAAAATGCTATAAATTAATTTTAGATCCATACTTTACCTAATATTTGAATATTCTTCTTGTATATTTCCCATTGTAATAAATTCATGTGTATTAAAATTTAACAGGCCTTCCTTCTTTACTGGACAGCCTTGTGATTTCATTTCCATGGAAACAGTGATATCATATAAAAGTCAGCATTAATAGGAAGTAATAGAGAGCTCTTATAAGCAATTTAATATAAAACTATATTGTTCTTTCATAGATATTACAAGTTTTCATGGTAAAATATTTGAATTCTGTAGCTGAATATTTTTTTAAAAAAAAATTAATGATATTTGGCCTGAAAGCTGATAAATGCCTGGTAGTAATAAGACCCAATAGCCAAAGAAATAGTTATAATATGTGCTTATTTTAAACTATGTCAATAAATAGCAAGCTTTTAAAGTCTAACTATCTCAGTGTTTCTGAGAGGACTGAATGTTGTCACAATCAGGCTGATAATGTGAATTGAGCAGAATAAGATCACAAATATGAAATATTCCAACTCATTTCTTTGCACAACCAGGTTCTCTTTATCTCTGATAGTTCTGGAAAGAAGATTCTTTACTGAACAGGATACTGTAGGAACTCTGCTTTCTCCTTTATATCTTTTTTTTTATTGAAAAGTTTTAAAATACAGTTTTCCTTTAAAAAACCCCCCTTCCCCCTCCCTCCTCCCCCCCTACCTCCCCCCCTCCCCCCCCCGACTTCCCAGAGCTAAATACAAGGTATATATATATATATAAAAGCAATCATAAACAACCATATACTAACAACTATAAATTCTAAAATCCATCACTCTCTAGCTTATATAGGATAAAACAAACCTTAGCAATATTAAATATATATAAAAAACTAAAATAGAAAAAGAAAAAAGAAAACGAAAGAAGACTTATTCGAATGCTACATAAAACTTCTTAACTCTATACTTGTTCTGGATAAACTCAATCCATTTTCTCCATTCCATAATGTAACGTTCTTGCGAATGATCTTTCAAATAGGCCGAAATCTTCGCCATCTCTGCCAGGTCGGAAACCTTTAAAGTCCACTCTTCTATGGTCGGCAGTTCCTCTTTCTTCCAATAATTTCTCCTTTATATCTTAAATAACACTACTGCTGCATGAGTTGCACTGATTGTCTGGTTCCGGATCCAATTCAAGGTGTTGGTTATTACCTTTAAATCCCTTTATTACCCGAGAAACCATCTAACCCCATGGGATTGCCTCGTCCCACTCTGGCACAAGGAGCCTGCTGGGGACCCTGTCAGCCAAAGAATTTCAGGAGAAGAACCTTTTCTGCTGTGGCTCTTGCCCCGACTCTCTTGGCTTTTCAAATAGGCCAGGAAACCTGGCTTTGCTTTGGGGCTCTGATGGGGGCATCCAGATTGGAGGTAGTTAGTAGACTAAGAAGAAGATCCCACCTCAACCCTGACTTTGTATTGGTTCCTATCTTACCCAGTTCTTTGTTCAGTGTTTTAATCACTTGGCAGTGAGATGGAATAAATAAAATAAAATAATAAAAATAAAAATATAATAAAAATATAATATAATAATATTATAATATAATATAATATAATATAATATAATATAATATAATATAATATAATATAATATAATATAATAATATAATATAATATAATATAATATAATATAATATAATATAATATAATATAATATAATATAATATAATATAATATAATATAATATAATATAATATAATATAATATAATAATAAAATAACCCTTCTCTCTTTTTCCTTTTAGGCTGCTACCTTACTTACTTTTTCTTCTTCTTTGCCATGGTAATTAGGTCAGCTAGACTTCTGCCCTCTTCTCTCCTTGCCCCACACTCTGTACCCACTCTGTTTATTTCTACCATACCCTCTTAGCGACTCAGGTTTGTTTCTGCATCTTTATCTCTTGAAAAAAGAGGAGCTCTAGGTTAGGAGGTCTCCCTTCTAACCTTATTGACTCCACTTTGTTTCAGCATATTATGTCTTCCCTTAATGACAAGCAATTTTATCTTCCTGTTAGAGACCCAGATGCACTGCAAACTGATTTAAGAACAATTAATTACTCACAAATGCTATTGAAACCATTGGGTTGCAAGTAATATGAAAGCCCTCTCAGTGAATTAAAACAAAAATAAGAATCACAAACTTGAATGTAAGAATGTAAGTAAGCAGAAAAAAATGTTGTATCATCAAGGGAAGGGAAGATTTATGGAAATCTTACAAGCAAAATACAGTATAAATAATCTTCTTCTGTAATACTCTTTATCTGTTCATGCTTCAGATATAAATATCCCATATGTAATTATCATGGTGTTATTAATTTATTTATTTGATTATTTATTCATGCAGCATTTCTATCTCAACTTTTCTCTGAGCCTCAAAATCATAAATAGATAATTTCCCCTTAATTTTATCCCTACAAAAAGAAAGCTGTGATATAAATTGGGTGGAGAGAGTGAATGGTCTAGATTAGAATCACCCAAGGAGTACTATGTTCAGTTGGGAATTTATCTGGGTCTTCTAAACCTAACATATTAACTACTATACTGATTATTATTGCATAGGATCTAAAGACATATCTTTTAAAATGATTTTTAAAGTCTAATTTAATTATTTCAAGTATTTATAGGGTGCATAGGTGGTAAAGATGATCTCCAAATACTTTTCAAAATCCAACAGCAGAGAATATAATCTTTTAAAATAAAATATAAATAGCAACCAGCAATCATCTTCATCAGCACCCAGTCCAGTACAATACAGTAACAATAAATCCTAATAACTACAGCCACCTGGTTTCTAGAAAAAAACTAACCTATGAGGGAAAAATCAGCTAATACAAATGAGCATTGGAAAAGTGGGAAAGGTGATTGAGCTATTATCCAATTGTCATTGCATTCCATAGAGAGAGCCACTGCTGGTAAGTTACTCATGCTGGGTCTACTTTGGATCCCATTAGTCAAAGAACTCCATCTCTTGGGATCCACAAGAAAAGCTGCAGCACCCGCACTTTGAAACATATTACCCTCTAAGGAAGGGGTGGGGAAGAATGGTTCCTTTGTGACTCGTGGACTTCAACTCCCAGAATATGTGAGTCAGCATGGGAGTTGAGGTCCACAAGTCATAAAAGGGCCATCATTCCCCCACCCTCCTATCCTTCAAGAGCCTAAAGAGCTGGCTCTGCCAGTTGGCCTTGGGTCCAAATGGGCAGTTCCATGCTGGAAGTGGCTGCTGAATTGATAACAGACTGCTCCTCTGCCCCACCTTGATCTCAGCTCTCCACCCATCCATCTTTCTTTTTTAGTAATGATATAGTTGTATTCCTAGTTTTGTTCTTTTTCATTGTTTATTTTATTCTTCTATTATCTTATTTCTGTTAATTTCTCTTTTCATTTCTTCCTTTTTTATTGTTGTAAGCCACTTAGAGTAGCCCTATGGTGAGATAGGCAGAAAATAAATTTAGCAAACAAACAAATAAGTCTTCTGCACACTCACCTGGATGTTCTGACTGGTATCACGTGAGAGCTTCTGCTGTTGTCTTATATTGTGGGCAAGTTGATATGGGTGAAGTGATCTTCTTCCAGCCACTTACTTCCCAAACCATGGTTCAGAAGTAAATTGTAAATGTACTCAAGCGTTGCAATATAAGTGTTTCATGATTTTAACACCTGGCCCTGCTTATACCTGGCCAGTTACATTCTTCACTGTTTAAAGCTTTGGCATTACAGGTATTCCTTGCTTACCTCCCACTCATTCATAACTGTTTAATGGTGCCAAAAAATGAGACTTAGGACTGCTACTAGAAGTCGTGGCCCCCACAACATCCCTTCAGTCACATGATCACTCAGTCACTCAGCAACTGGTGCACATTTATTATAGTTGCAGCCAGGGCTTTTTTTCTCATTGAACGCTCAGAACGGAGTTCCGGCACCTTTTTTGGATGGAACCTTGTAGGGTAGGCAAGGCAGGTTCTGTGAGATGTGTGAGTTCCGGCACCTTTTTCTTTTACAAAAAAAGCACTGGTTGCAGCATCCAGGTTTACATGATGGCCATATGCGACCTCACAGCTGACTTCAAACAAGCAAAGTGCAGTACATGGGGAAGCTGTTGGGAAGTCGTAAGTCATGATCTTGTGATGTTGTGCTTAATGGCCCATGGTGATTTGTTTCACAATCATAGCCAGAACTGATGTTGTAAGTTGGTGCAGTCACAGGACATCACCCCACTTAGTGTCCCAATTGAAGTTGCTAAGTGAGGATTACTTGTATCTTGAAAGACTGTCTCATATACAGCACATAAAAGCAGTGCAACCTGAATTTACATGGAGGATAGAGACAAATCAAGCTTTTCTAAATATGGTTGCATTTAACTTAGCATAGTACAGTATGAAGCATTCTGGCCCCAGATATTTTGTAATATCTATATAGTCTGGTTTAAAAATGAATGTAATTCACAGGGTGCATACTTAATGACCTTACTTTGTATGGCTTAAATTACTGGAATCATTTTACAGTCTTGACTTATATTCTTTCTGCAACTTTTAATTAATGATGTAGTTACCACAACTGACTTGCATAATTTCTAATTGCCTGGAGAAGTGGGGGGAGGACCAAAAAATTGACAATATCACTTGGCAATTTTATAAATTGATAAATTGAAATCAGCATGCTTAAAGCTATGGCCAAAGAGTGTAATTAACAGCCCAGTCTAGTGAGAGATAATTATTTGTTAATAACATTAAAAAAACAGTGCTGCAATAATTAAATTGAGCCTGCATGATGTTCAGAGCAGTATCTTGAAAAAAATAATCAGTCAAAATTTTCATGGAGTTGAATTCATTGTTTCATGTTTGTTCTGTATGGCTTTCTCTTTAAGGGCATGTTTTATCCTGCTTTTAATTTTGCTGCTTTTATTTATTTATTACACTGCAAAGGGCTTGTTTACTGTACTCTTTAAATTCTATTGCTCTTGTGGGAATGAGCTTTATGTATTCCCCATCAATATCTTATTAATTCACTTTCTCATGGATACATAAAGTTCTATGGAAGTAAAATCTCGTACTATAAATGCTGAGCATATGTTACTGCATGTCCATGTTGCCTGCCATAAAATAAGGAAGAAAAGATATTTCATTTATAAATGAATGTTGTCCATGAATTAAAAGATAAAGTTTGATAATTCCAAGCTGTAGTAGATATTTCATTGTGGGAGATAATGAAGTACAAAGCCAAGCAAGAGTTCTAAAAGTCTGTGGTCCAAAAGAATTGTATTTCAAAGTAATGAAAGAGCAGCAAGGTTTTCTGCTGAAGTCAGCAAGTGAAGATGACAGGACTACTTTCAAAAATAGGATTCTATGTACATAGTAAGGGAAACAAGTACCAAGTTGAAAAGTCACAGAACTGCAAGGGTTCTTAGCATTTAGAATGAATAAAAGCAGAATGCTGATATAATCATAGAAAGAAAAGAAAATGTGCTTATCTTATTTAAAAAATCCCACTGTCAGGAAGAATTAAATATTAGATTCATGTCCTGACTTTTTCAAATGATCTGCCTGATGCATTATATTTTGAAGGTGCACTTACAGAAATGATCTCTGTATACATATAAAAAAATTGAAAAAGCAAATATGCAAAAACATGTAAGTGCGTAACTTATAATACAAATATTTTCACTAATGGTCCAGGAATCCTTGTGGTTACTTTTTGGGTATTGTAATCATGATTTATTTATATATAATCTGCAAAGTGGCCTCTAAAACTGATATAATCTCTTTGCTATTATGCTTGAAGATTAGATTTCTAGATCACTGTGATATGATAAATCTCTGTTTATTTTACTTATAGGTTGTTACTATTCAATATTTCAGTGGTATCCTTATTGAAGATAAATACCTACATTATTACTTCTTCATTTCAAAAGTAGAATAATGTCCTTTGAACTATGGGTATGCTGAGAGCATAAGCCACTGTCTGTTCTTATATTTTAAAATAACAAATGAATAATCCAACAAATCCAATGAATGCTCAGTTAAAAATAATTGCTGCTGAACTTATAGAACTTTCCCTGCAGCTGCAAAAATTTACTGTGCTAGGAATATTTATTAAGAACTCTCATTGAACAATAAGATTTATTTCTAGGTGCTAGAATCAATGTAAAAATGCATAGAATTGCTTTGCATCATTCTCATGTTAAAAAACAATCTTCATCCAAGGTAATTTGTCATTCTTAAAATTCTTTCAAATAGCCAAGTAAATTTGTTTTGGAGAAGGATGGATAATTTTGATATATTTTGGGATGGAGAAAGGCAAATATGTTTTTTATTTTACACCCTACCTCCCAAGGAAGGATGGATGTATTTCTTGATAAAAATAACTTTCTGTAAGTTTCTGTGTGTTTAAGCAAGAAAAATATTGCCTTGCCAAAATATTTTATTGCCTCAAGTAAATAGAGCATAACAAGCAGATGTTTCATTGGAAGAATAATGGTGAGAATAATGAGTGAAATTTCTCCCATGACCAGCAGTTTTTTTGGTTCATATAGACAGAATATATTTTAGGGATTGTTCATTTTCAGTAGAAAATGCAACCCATGAACATTGACAATAGGTTCCCAGTAACATAAACTTATAAATGGAATTTTAGAAGGACAGAGATACTTGGAGAGAGATTATATTCAGAAAAAGAAAAAGACATATGGCAGACCAATATGAAATAGAAAAACACCAAGGCACAAGTGAAATACTCATGAAAGTGCTTAAAGTGGAAGGAGTAGAGATATTTAAAATGGAAACAGATACAATCAATAAATATGGATCAAGATTTGTAGCCCATCTGCTGGAAGAAAATGTTGTATGTATCTATATTGAAGAAAGGAGATGCAAAAGAATGTGAAAATTACTAAATTGCTACACTAATTCCTCAGACAAGCAAAGTTCTTGAATGAGTTTTTAGGAAGAATAGAGCTGAAAAAGCACATTTCAAAAGGGAGATCTATGTAAGGTGAAGAATGTCGAGAACAAGAAAATATAATAAGGAATTTACCTTTGTTTTATTGGCCATAGCAAGGTCATTGATTATATGCTATGTATTTAGCCAATGGGAATGGCAAATTGATTATTCTTCTGAAGAAAATATAAAATGAGGAAGAAGCTAGTATAAGAGCTGGATTTGAAACTGAGAAGTTTAAAATAGGAAGGAGAATGAGACAAAGGTGCTTATTGTCCCTATATTTATTTACCTTACAGCAGATATATTAACAGTTAAACTGGAAGAGATGACAACTGGAATCAAAATAGTAAGCCAAAATACTAATAAGTTATTGCACTGATAATGTTACCTAAGCAAACAATTAAGCTTAGAGAGCACCAAGGATTCTGCAGTTTGAGATATGCAGTGTTCCTATTTTGTCAGCTGAAAATAAAGAAGATTTAGAAGAGCTTATTATGAATCTAAAACTGGAAAGTGAAAAATCCATGCTAATGTTACATATTAAGAAGACAAAGGTAATATTAATCAATATGCTTAGTGAACTTATAGTTGAAAATGAAGAAGTGGAGGTGATAGGTCTAGAACAGATAAAATAGACAGTTTGGTGGATAGGTAAAGAGATTAATCTTAGGAAGAAAGACAATTACAAATTTATACAAGTTCATGAAAGATAATACTATTTCTGTGACAATGAAGATCAGCATGTATGACTGTAACAGCTGGATATTGAGAAAGAGTGAGAGAAAGAAGATAGACATATCTGGAAACAGTTATAAAGAATACAATGAATTTATAGAAGAACTAATAAAGTCTGCGGGCTCCGTTGAAGCAATAATTAAACACTAATATACTTAGGTCATGTTATACAAGTAGCCAGTGAATTCGGAAAAATTATGAAGCCTTACTCAGCAGCACTTAGTTCTAGGTTGCTTCTCTCCTTGACTAGTTTCCATCCATTGCTTCTTGTCCTGCTTTCAGGTACTTTGGAGAATAGCTTGACTCCCTCTTCTTTGTGGCAGCCCCTGAGATATTGGAACACTATATTTCACATTGTCTAGTTTTTATTTTTTTAAAAAATGTCTTCTAATGCATTTTCTATCCTATCCACTATTTTATCTGCAACATTGATAAGGATTCTGTTCAATTTTTTTTATCCAAGTTCTTAGTAAATATGTTTTATGGTAGATAAGTTATATTCTAATATTGTGTAATGAAGGTTCCGAAGGGAAAACCTTTGCTGAACTTCATGCTATATGCCAGCTACACCAGTGGTGGGATTCAAATATGTGAACAACCGGTTCTCTGTGTGGATGCTGTATCTTTGGGGCATCTCTCTCTAGATAAAAAAAAAACAGTTGGGCCAATAGAAGATGGGCAATGCTTCAGTCTATATAACTTTTGAAATAATCTAGAATAGGATCCAATAACATCCAAGACATTAAGATTCTGAAAAGCATCCATCATCTACATTACTACTTTTCAGGTAAAATCCTGAGTATATTTTTAACTATAGATTGGTGAATGGTTGAGTAAATGATGAAATGATAATGAGAGAAATGTACCACATGAGGAATTAATATTCTGAGTAGACATTAAATAGGAAAAATGGTTAGAATAAAGAAAAGACAGGTCTTTAAGTGCAATGAAAAGTTTGCATTTTGTTCTATGTACAATTGAAAATAAAATCTGAAGATAATCTATACTGATAGAAATGTGAACCTAGCACATGTTTCAGGCCTGACCGAACCATTGTTGCTTGTCAAACTAATTTTGTACAATTATATTTCATAACAAAATGAATAAAATGAGCTTTAATGGGATGAGATTTATATCCCAATTCATGCATCTAACTTCTTTAATACATCAATATCATCCAGATATTCAACCTTCTTTTTTTTACATTCCTTTGATATCTTCCCAAACTTCATTTTAACTTGAAAATCAAGGCAAAAGAGTGCGGTTGATGATCACTTCTCCTATTTATAGGAAGATGTTTACTTTGCATAGAAATGTATATACAAACATGTAAAAGGGGATTAGATTTATGGGCAGTGGCTCCATATATATAGACTTTAATATAGCACACCCACTGGGGGAAAAAATAGCCTCAATTATACTAACACTTCACCTGGAAACCTCTTTCCACATCTTGAGGGCAGAGAGGGCCAGGAATGTGTGACTGGAAGAAGCAGAAATAACAATAAAAGTGACATTCTTCAATTTTGTGTCCAGAAGAGACAGGACATGACAATACAATTTCCATTCTCTCATCCTCATTATCTCTTTCACTTCTCAACTTTAAAGATTGCAGCTAAACTTGGGGGGTGGGGGACACAGAGAAGCCCGATGGAGAACTTAACAGTATGGTATAGGGATTTAAGTGTTGTAGTATTATTGTAGGACTAGTACAACAACACTCACATTTCTCTGTCCTTGAACAAATCATGACAATATTCTTTTGGTGTAACCTATAACAGATAGAAGACTGCTGTTGTATTTTCTTTTTCTTCTGTGGATATTTACATATATAGGAACAGCCAGACCACGCATTGCTCCTGGAAGCAGCAGGAGGAACACTCCGGCCTGATGATGACGGATGGGATTTCGTCGAAACGTCGCCACAACTTTCTGAAGATGAAAGGAACGCGGGAAGAAACCCGAGACTCTAGATCTACATATATATATATATATATAGGATAGGCTGACACAGGAGATAAAGATTTGTCCCATGTTTGGGGCCTAGCAAGGTAATCTAATAGTTAACAAGCATTTGTCTACTCTGAATGATTTCTTTCCCTTTGTACCTTTCATTTAATTGGTATGTTCAATGCTGGGTGTTGTTGCAAAATATTGTTGAGACAGCTTTTACATACAAATTTCATAATCAATGCAAGCCATATGAAAATGCTGCAGTGAATGACTGGCAAAGCAATACAACTATGGGCTAAAAGTGTTATTTACTATAAGTGACTCTGCAGCTAAAAGCAAATATATTCCAGATTTATTCTGTGTCTTCAATAAATATTTGAATTTTTATGACGTGGAAAAACAATGTGTTAGAAACCTTTGGGGAATAAGCTTTCGAACAAAGCATGTATGCAAGCAAGAAGGGGCGGTGGGATGGGGTGAGGAATGAAAAAGCTGACATAATACTTCAATTTCTAATTTATCCTAGTATGAAACAAGTTTACTATGCTGATATTCAACTGGCAACCTAATAGGTAAATACTTCAGACACATCAAAAAGTAGCAATTAAGCCTGTTAGCTAAGCAGTGCATTTTGTAGCCTTTATGCAGAAGTTAAAAATAGCTAGATATCTGGCATTTAAAGCAACATTTCTATCTGAAGGAAAATCTACTTAAATGGGGAGAAAAACAGAAAGATACAGAGGATTGAAAGTATACTACTGTTGAATATATGTACATTTAAAAAATGGTGGAATAAGGCCTAGCAGAAGCTTTGAAAGCCCAATCCAGGCAAGATTCCCCAGGAAGAGGGGAGAGAATAGGTGCATCAACAACATCCAACCTTTGCTTCAACATATCCAGCAATGGAATGTACTGACTCCATTGTGTTTCCTAATATTAAACTGGTATCTGCTTTCTTGTAACAATATTGTGTGACTAGTATACTAGAATAATACATAACAGATCTTGATCTTCTTCCATGTGACATCTCTTCATATGTTACGATTGCTATCTCCCTGAATACAGTAGTATTATTAAGCTAAATATATCATTTTTTTAATCAATCCTTTAATTTATCCAGATCCCCTAATCATCATGATTCCCTTTCTTTGAAGTTTGAGGATGATTAAAGTGTAAGCCCTGAAGTATAAAGCTGGGTCTGATCAAATAGAGTCTGATGTAACAAGATTCATACCGTTTTCAGTGACAGATCCTGCAAAACTACTTTCCAGGGGCTTGTTGATGAAGAAGGTTTTCAGGAAGACTTTATGCCTCTCTCCATGTAGCTTTTTATGGAATGTAAATGAGACAGTGACCTGGGCACATTGTAAAAGCATTTGGATCTCTTCTGGTCTATGGTGTAATGAAATGGTCTTCAGCCTCATCCCTTCTTCCTAAGAACAAGCACTAAGTTATATGGCTTCTTGAGAATTATAATTAAAACTATATTAGGCATTTGTGGAATAAAATAAAGGAGGTAGATGCATTAATATTGTGGACTTCCATAAACTAGAATGTAAGATAGGGAATATAGAAGGGAACCAATTAAATATTTCAAAGAGAAAGAGGAAGTCAGTCATATAATTTTCCATGAAGCATCTCCTCATTAAAAGTCTCCCCCTTTTTATACAGTATCTTTTAGAATCATAAAAATCATATACTGCAGTTCATAGATACATCTTTATGTGCTTTAATGTTTCATATCAGTGGCTTTCTTTAAAGCAATTTGAATCTGTCTTAATTATTTTGTTATATCTAAAATTCTTGTAAAACAAAATATCTCTTTGCAGAAGCATTACAATGTGTTTCAAGCTGTATTGAAAAAGGTCATTCCTTATTGTGGACAGGTAAGCCTATATTGTCCATGACTTTTCACCTCCATTGCAAAAGCTTCCAAATTGCTATTTTGGCAACTCAGAAAAGTTATTGGTATTATAAGTTTGTCTCCTTATTCCACTATGTCAGAATAACTTTGCATCTTGTCTCTTTCATCATAAATATCTGAAATATCATCCTGTTGTCAGTAAAATTAGGAGCCTTGGTGGAGCAGTGGGCTAATGCCTCCTTAAGCAACACCAGCTGCCTGCAATTAGTGCAGGTTCGCATCCCACCAGGCTCAAGGTTGACTCAGCCTTCCATCCTTCCGAGGTAGGTAAAATGAGGACCCAGATTGTTGGGGGCAATTAAGCTGACTTTGTAATAATGCCGCTTGGGGTGTGTGTGAAAGCCCTAATAAGCAGGTATATACATAGAATGAAGGCTACTGCTAAGCTTGTAAGCCGCCCTGAGTCTTCGGAAAAGGGCGGGATATAAATGGAATTAAAATAAATAAAAATAAAATAAAATTAACTATGTTAAGATATATGGAAGCTGACCACTTTCCACACATGAGTTATCTGTAGACCCATAAATTCTTTTTTGAGAAGAGGGGTTCCTGGAACTTTCTCTCCAAAGAAAATGATAAATGATAAACTGTTCTTTTAAAAAAAAGGTAAATACTGAAATAGATGTGTTAGGTTGTTAATGCCTTTCATTCATTTTAATAAAGGAAAATTTTCTACTCCTGCTTCCTCTGCCTCTGTCCTGTCTGATGATATTGGGACATTCCTTCTATACCATGTCATGCTATTGATAACCAAAAATAAAAAGGTCCCTTCCAATTCTATTCTATTCTGTTCTGTTCTGTTCTCATCATGACTTTGAATTGCAAAATGTTTGCTCACTATTCATTCCCTGCTCTTAGTTTTCCTTATTGGCCATTAGAACTTATTCATGGCCCAGGAAATTTGGCTTGTCAGAATGTTATCCTATTCCTCTTCAGCTTCATCAAAGGGTTAAGCTTTGGCTGACAATTTTTTTTTATGATTTTACTTATTGCACAACAGAGATTGGAGAACAGTTTCAATTTCTGTAGATATTATTTCAGAAAATGGATGTGTATTTCTTAGGAACTACATCATGATCATCATGGACAATTAACCAGTGGAACAGCTTGCCTTCAGAAATCATGGGCACTCCGGGGACTTCCGGTGGCTGCGCGGCGCCGGAGACAGCCTTCCCGGGCTGCCCGCGGCTCAGCTGTGTGTTTTTTTGCCCGAAACAGCGCCGATCAGCTGTTCGGGTGAATTTGAAGCCCCCTCCTCGGGAGAAGAGGAGGGGGTGAGGTCCCAGGTAGGGGTAGAGTTCTCCGGGGCCGCCTGAGCTTGGAGCTTGGGCGGCTGAAGGATTGAACTCCCCCGAAGCCTGGGTTGCTCCCAGCTGGCCGGCGTCTCTGCTCCGGACTTCTTGGAGCAGAGCCAGGCGTCTGCGACCACCCCTGCCAGAAGAAAGGACTATGGATTAAAAGGAGCAGGCAGAGCGGTACAAGAGGAAAAGGTGAAGAGGATTATTTTATTTTACTCTCGAGCTTGATGGATTTTTTAAACTTTAAGTGAAAGTGCGTCACAATTGAAAGTAAAAGATGGTGGCTAAACCTCCCCCTAAAACTCTTCGGAGTGGTGGATCTTCTCCGGTGCAACAATCATCATTACAGGCGTTGCACCCTCCTGATGTATTGACACCAAAGGACTTACGAGATGCTTTGGATAAACATGCCCAGGTACTTTTGGAATCAATCAATGGGTGATAAATTTGCACAGATGGAGGAGAAATTGGAGAAACTGGAGGAGAGAATAGAAGAGAGGATGGAACAGAAGTTCAGTGTGATGAAGGTAGACATTTTGTCTTCAGTGCATAAAGTGGCGGAATGTGTGGATGATTTGGATGAAAAAGTGGATGACTTGACTCAAAAGAATGCCATATTAGAAGCAAAAGTACGGGAGAATGAAGATTTAAGAGACAAAATGGAAAGGGAATTAAGTCTTGCTCAATATTACCAGATGCAGTTTGCTGTTAGAATTAGAGGCTTAAAAGAGAATATTAAGGAAGATTTAAAGCAGCTGGTTTCTGAGGCTCTCGAAGTGGTATTGAAACAGCCAGCATCTGAAATAAGAGAAGCTATGGATAAAGTGTTCCGTGTGAATTCATGGATTGCTAGACAGAGAAAGCTACCTAGAGATGTGGTGGTCTACTTTGCAAAAAGAGAAATTAGAGATGAAGTTATACAAGCTGCCTATGATGCTAAAGTTGTGATTGCTGATCAAGAAGTCTTGGTTTTAAAAGAAATTCCTCCAAAGATTTTAAGGAAAAGGAAAGACTTCACATTTCTTGTGCAAGAGCTTAAGCAACGAGATATAAGGTTCAGATGGGAGATTCCAGATGGGCTGATGGTGATGCATGAAGGTAAAAGGTACCGGCTGATTACTGTGAAGCAAGCACGTGATTTCTATAATAACATTTTAAAAGCAACCCCATTAACACTTCTGGAAGCTGCAAAGGGATCTGGAGAAGGAGAACATCAAGAGGTTGAAGTAGAGGAAAATGGTGCTGGAGGAGATCAAGCTATAACTTCTTTGGATGATCCTAGAGAGCAAAGGGTAACGCGTGCTGCTTTAAAACGAGCAAAGAAAATAAAAGAACAAGACCAGCAAAAGTCTTCGGAATCTTCACAACGTACTCATAGCCAAGCAGTGGGAGGAGCACGGCCTAAAGATGATAGTCCTATCAAAACAGTGCTCCAAGAGCTTTGGGAGGATATGCATGGCAACTAAATTTTTAACTTGGAACGTTAATGGACTAAACTCACCACAGAAGAGGAAGAAAGTTTTTCAATATTTAAAACAATTCAAGATAGATGTTATATGCTTGCAAGAAACGCATATTAGAGTCTTGGATCAAAAGTATTTATTGAACTCAAGCTTGGGTACGCAATTTGTCGCTTCTGCAATGAATAAGAAAAATGGAGTGGTTGTTTATGTTAAAAGTGCCTTAACAGCAGACTTAATTGAAGCAGATAAGCATGGAAGATACGTTATGATAGAGCTGCTGCTAGAAGGTAAAAAGACGCTTTTAGTTGGATTATATGCACCTAATCAACAACAAGCTGACTTTTTTAGTTTACTTCACACAAAGCTTACCCAGTTGGATTATAAATCTTTTATTTTTATGGGGGATTGGAATGGTGTTTTGGATGTACAGATGGATAAGGCTGGAGCTTTTAAGCGCATTCCAAGTCATGCTAGACTGCCTAAATCTTTTTTTGAAATGAAGGATGATTTGGAACTGCGAGATATTTGGTGTGAGAGACATCTGCAGGAAAAGGATTATACTTTTTATTCTGATAGACATCAATCTTTTTCGAGGATTGATTTTATTTTGTTGACTAATGACTTTTTTTTGAGGACTAAAAAGGTGAAGATTTGTGCAAGAACTATCTCTGATCATAGTCCAGTTTGGTTAGAGATTGATAAAGAGAAAAGGGACAGGCGCTCCTGGCGTGTAAATGAGAACTTGTTTAGAAATCAGAGAAATGTGGAAGAATGCAAACAGCGGATGAAGGATTTTTTTGAAATTAATATGAACAAGGGTACCTCTATGGATATGGTTTGGGATGCTAGCAAGGCCTACATGAGAGGGGTGTTGATATATATGAATAATAAACATAGACGTGCTGTGGAAGCTAGAAGGAAAGAACTGGAGAATGAAATAAAGGAAAAAGAAAAGGCTTTGATTTTGAACCCAGAGGATGTGAAGATTAAAGAGGCTATTAAATTGTTAAGAGGACAATTTGATAAACTAATGGCTGACCAAGTGGCAACCAATTTGCGGTTTGCCAGGCATAATACTTTTTGCAACGCTAATAAACCAGGTAGATGGTTAGCTTATAGATTGAGTAAAAAACAAAGGGCTTCTAATATTGATAAGATTGAGCATAAAGGAAGGGTCGTGTTTCAACAGGACCTTATCAAGGATGCATTTGTGGATTTTTATTCTAAATTATATGCTAAGGAGAAAATTAATGAAAAAGACATTGATATATATTTGGAGAATGCTAGCATCCCGGTTCTTACGCAAGTACAAAAAGAGGGGATTAACCAATTGATTACAGAAGATGAAATTTTTACAGCAATTAAGGAACTGAAGGTGGATAAAGCACCAGGTACGGATGGTTTGACTGCGGCCTATTATAAAAATTTGCAATTAGAGATGATAAAACCGTTAAAGGAACTGTTCCAGACAATCCAGAGGGGGGGAAAGGTGCCACCATCGTGGAGAACAGCTTTTATTTCCCTGATTCCGAAGGAAGACCAAGATGCTACTCAAGTTAAAAATTACAGACCAATATCGCTTTTAAATACAGATTACAAGATATTTGCTAAGGTTTTGGCTAATAGATTGATGAGGGTTCTGCAACAGGTGATTCATGGGGATCAAACAGGGTTTATTAGTGGTAGGCAAATGAAAAATAATGTGAGGCATATAGTTGATGTGTTAGAGTTTTTGGAAAGGAACAACCAGATCTCTGCGGCGCTAATTTTTCTAGATGCTGAAAAAGCTTTTGATCAATTGAATTGGCAATTTTTGTTGAAAGTTTTAGACAAAATGGATTTTGGGGAAAATTTTTTGCAACCGATTAGGGCATTATATCAAATACAAACTGCCCGAATTATAGTTAATAATAGCCTGACAGAGGCATGTAATATCGAGAAGGGCACAAGGCAAGGGTGTCCATTATCGCCCTTGTTATTTGTGTTAACATTAGAGATATTATTGGTTAAAATACGGAATTCAGAAAAAATAAAGGGGATACAAATTAGAGATCAGGATTATAGATTGAGAGCATTCGCAGATGATCTGGTTGTTACAGTCACCCAGCCAGAGAACTCTGTTGTGGACCTGATGGAGATAATAACACAATATGGGAAGGTTTCTGGATTTAAAGTTAATATACAGAAAACCAAAATTTTGGCCAGAAATATGACAGTTTTGCAAAAGGCTCTCTTAGAAGGATTAACTGGATTTGAGATTGTTAAAAGGGTTAAATATTTGGGGGTGTTTTTGTCGCCCTCTAATACAAAGTTATATAAAAATAATTATGAAAAACTATGGGGGAAAATTCAAAAAGAATTGGAGAGTTGGGAAAAATTGCAATTGTCTTTGTTGGGACGGATTGCAGCAGTGAAAATGAATGTCCTGCCTAAATTTTTATTTTTATTTCAAATGATACCTATTCTTAAGAAAGACTCTAATTTGGAGGAATGGCAGCGAGGTATCAATAAATTTGTGTGGGCAGGGAAAAAGCCACGAGTTAAACTTAAGATTATGCAGGATACTCGTGAGAGAGGTGGCCTTAAAATGCCCAATTTTAAACTATATTATGAAGCTGCTGCATTAATAGGAATAAGTGATTGGATTAATTTGACACAAGAGAGATTATTAAATCTTGAGGGCCATGATTTGTTGTTTGGCTGGCATGCATATTTGTTGTATGACAAGAAGGTAGACAATGTGTTTAGAGTGCATATTTTAAGACAGGCATTGCTGAGAGTTTGGAAGAAGTATAGACATAAGTTAGATTGCAAGATACCACTGTGGGCAATTCCAAAACATGCAATAGAAAATATACATGCTGGTTTCAAACATGATGTGACTACGTACAAGGAGATTCTAAGTTTGGAAAGAAATGTCTGGTGTTTGAAATCATATAGCCTCTTGCGAGAAGAGAAGGTTGTTCAAAACTGGTTTCAATATACTCAGTTATGGGCCAGGTGGAAAGAAGACCAGAAAAATGGCTTTACAATGACTGATGAAAATTTGATAAAGCAAATTAGAAATCAGGGTCCAGCACATATCAAACGGATATATCTTGCATTGATAGAGATTGACTCAGAAACAGAGCTTGTTAAGGATTGTATGATAAAATGGGCCCAAAACAATCAGGAAGTTATCACAATGGACACGTGGGAAAAGATTTGGGTGAGGAACGTAAAATTTACACAAGCTCAAAATTTAAGAGAGAATTTTTACAAAATGTTTTACAGATGGCATTTAGATCCTAAAAAGCTTGCAAGTATGTATCCGAATTATCAGCCTAAATGTTGGAGGTGCGGTGATGAAGATGCAACATATTTTCACATATGGTGGACATGTAAAAAGGTTAAGGCTTTTTGGATAAAAGTCTGGTGGAACATGCAGAAGATTTTTAAACAGAGGATAAAGTTTTGTCCGCAACTTTTTTTGTTGGGAATAATTACAGATGCTACAGTTGTGGACACCAAGCTGATGTTGCATTTAATTACGGCAGCAAGACTTTTGATAGGTCAGTATTGGAAGAAAGAGGAACTGCCGACTATAGAAGAGTGGACTTTAAAGGTTTCCGACCTGGCAGAGATGGCGAAGATTTCGGCTTATTTGAAAGATCACTCGCAAGAACGCTATATTATGGAATGGAGAAAATGGATTGAGTTTATCCAGAATAAGTATAGGGTTAAGAAGTTTCATGTAGCATTTGAATAAGTCTTCTTTCTTTTTTTCTTTTTTTTATTTTAGTTTTTCTATATATATTTAATATTATTAAGGCTTGTTCCATCCTATATAAGAGAGTGATGGATTTTAGAGTTTATAGTTGTTAGTATATGATTGTTTATGATTGCTTTTTATATACCGTATATACCTTGTATTTAGCTCTGGGAAGTCGGGGGGGGGAGGGGGGAGGGGGGAGAGGTAGGGGGGGTGAAGGGAGGGGGAGGGGGGAGAGGTGGGGGGGTGAAGGGAGGGGGAGGGGGGTTTTAAAGGAAAATTGTATGTTAAAATTTTTCAATAAAAAAAAAAGAAATCATGGGCACTCCATCACTGGAGGTTTTTAAGAAGAGACTAGACAGTCACTTATGTAAAGTGGTATAGGGTCTTCTATTTGAGCAAGCGCTGGACTAGAAGACTTCCAAGGTCCCTTCCTATTCTATTCTATTCTATTCTATTCTATTCTATTCTATTCTATTCTATTCTATTCTATTCTATTCTATTCTATTCTATTCTATTCTATTCTATTCTTCTGTTCTCTTCTGTTCTCATCATGATCATTGTCATCATCCCCTCAGAGTACAACTTCTATAAAGTCTTAAAATATGGAATGTTATAAAATGTTTCTTCTAATAGGCAAGATGGCAAGACATTATAGTAAACAATGATAAAACCTCTCTTCTGGAACAGGCAATGATTCAGGTTGAACATTTAACAAGATAACAGTCTCCCTTTCAGACTTATTACATGCTAGATGGGAGTTTTGATTACATGATCTTGAATTTCAGAGGCAAGGACACATTGTTTCTGTTTGTATCAGGTTCTCCAGGATCAAGTGAATCAAATAATGAGCTGAATGTTCCTAATATTGTTAAGTCTGCAGCAATATCTTTCTTCCACGAGGTCATTAATCTATCCTATTAAATCAAACAGACCACGATACTACTAACAATGAAATTTAATTCAATATTTCAATCAGCAAATGCCTTTAAATGTCTCCAAAGAAAAGCCTAAATTTTAATCTACGCAATGGGCTAGCTGGAGCAACATGTTCAGAATTTGGACTGAACTGATTCAATAAAACTTGGATACGAGAGGAACCTAGCAGTTTACTGATGACCTTGGCTTGGTAGCTGCTGACACATAGCTAGCAACATACTGTCAGCAAAAACCAGCATGGCATTTACTGGTGACTTGGTTGCTAGTTTCAAGTTGCCAAGGCTTGGAAAGACAACTTTAAGTATTTAAATACCCTAGCTGGTCAATGTCAAAGCTATTAATTTTACCAGAGTAGTGATGAATGACAGCTCATCTGCAGATAGTCACTACCTCAATTTTATAGTAATTGATGACGACTATTGTAATTGATGATGACTTCTTTCTTTCTGTAGTAATAGACAACAGAATGAAGACTTCATTTTAGATATACTTGTATTAAGGGAAAATATTGTCAGTGCATAAATTAGTGGAACAGATATGTTACTCAGTCTGAGGATATTTGTGAAACTCAGGTTTTGTCAAATAATTTATATAAACAAAATTAAGAGGAGGCATTTTAAAATGCAACTTTCCTTTACACTCTTCAGGAACATGGTTTAAGTAAACTTAGATGACCAAAACACACTTTTGGTTTTTTTAATGAAGTTTCATTATTAATAGCCAAAGACATTAATTTTTTATAAAAATAGTATCAAATTCTTCATAGAACCTGTCACTTCCAGAACATGTTAATTCAGAAAACTGGACAAGTTATCAGAAGATTAGTTTCTTTCATTTTTACCATTATTTTTTACCATTCATTATTCATTTATTGGAACATAACTCACACTTTATTTTAATCATATTTTCATAGGCACTGAACACAACCTTGATGACACTAATTCATCCTTTCTGATCTACAGTTTAGCACTTTCATTCATTATTAACCCTACATCTTCACTTCTCTGCATAGGTTCATCAAAATACTTCTCCAAGATTACACCACCTTCATATCTATTACATCCTTTCACTTTCTCTTAGTTTCCAAAACTGCAGCATACCTGCATTTCTGCTTTCATTTCATTAATTTATTCTTTACCATTTATTCCTCTTGGATTCAGTATGTTATTATTCTCATATGGGCTTTGATCCAGTAAAGCTTTTGTGTAATACTTTTTAGTGATACAGAAAACATGTACTAGATTTATTGTAATATGTGTTTATGAATTCTATGCAAAAACTATAGCAGCAGAGCCAGTAGATGGCAGTATTTGTAGGTTTGCTAGTTTTATCTATGGTATGCTCTATGTCTTTACTCTGTATAGAGAGTTTCCTGTTTCCTTTCTAACAGTTAAGCAGTAAAGCACATGGTCACTATGCATTTTGTTCTGTAGAACTATATAAACATAATTTCTAACAAGGTTTCCATTCTTAATTGAACTAATACTACATTAAGCATTCCCTTCTAACAGCAAGGACAGATGGGTCAGTTTGAATAAATTGTGGCTGCTTCTATTCTTTAATCTAGAAACTATTGCAAGCCAACATGTTGTCTGTATTGTTTACTGTTTTATGTAGATAGTCATTTTTATATTGCCTTATACGGTGAACTGCCCAGAATCAGTCTGGAATTGAGCAGTAGCTAAACTGTACAAACAAATAGGGCAATAGCAAATTAACTACAATATATTTTTAAGGGGAAAAAGTACAATGTATAATATGTGAATATCTATAATCAGTAACGCTACTAGGGATACTCAGAACATTAATTCTTAATTTATATTCTATAGAGTTCCCTATTTGTATGTTCCTTTAAAAGAAGGATAAGGGCAATTTTTTATAGCCAGACTTCCATGAAACTGAATATAACTTTTATGTCGTTATTCTAAATTAAGCAAGCTCAGGGTAAGAAATATATCTCTTAATTCTTCTCAAGAAAAGCATCATGGGTTTTAAAACAAAGAACATATTGAAATAAAATTGTTTTATCCCGGTAATATTTTAACTTGGGCTGGTAATTTGTAACAGTTTAAGAGACCTTTGAATTCTTATTATTGAATTATGAAGATACAATATGTATAGTTATCTTTTAATTGATCAACAAATAAACAAACAAGAAAGAAAAAGTTAGCTTACAGTGAAATGGGCACCCATAGAAATTGGAGAGAGAGAGAGAGATTTTTTAAGTTTGTTTTTCTTCTTTCTCAGATTCCTCTCTTGTCTTCCATAGCTGTATGAACTCTTTTGAGTCATGGTGAAAATTATCTTAGATCTTTCTGCTTTTAAGTTCTTCTTCTCCTTCTCTGCCTCTTCTCTGTTTTATCTAGGTATACCACTTGGTACCTTCTGTCTGCAATGTTAGAGCATCTCCTGTCTAATCCATCAGCTTTGATGTTTCAGTCTGAGGAATCCAACAAAGTAAGAATTATTTGATGCCCACCAAGATCCATATCCTTTCAGGGATCTAATTATTCTTACTATCCCGTATTGTTTCCCTTGCCCCTTTC
Organism: Vipera ursinii; assembly: GCF_947247035.1. Classification (NCBI taxonomy): domain Eukaryota; kingdom Metazoa; phylum Chordata; class Lepidosauria; order Squamata; family Viperidae; genus Vipera; species Vipera ursinii. The sequence continues at coordinate 242,216,369 of NC_139513.1, forward strand.
CATTGAACAATGCTGCTTTCCTTTCCTGAAAAGGAACGACGGTCAGTGAAAAGACAGAATAAAGAAAAAAAAATCGCAAATAAACTTGGCATGGCTCTCAATCCAGTGTGAATGATCCATGTGTAAAAATAGGGTTAGGGTTAGGGTTGACTTCCACATCCAGGTTCTTGTAATTCTGCCATTATTTGCTTTGATTAATATTGCTCAACCCAGATCACAATCAAAGCAGATATAGAAATCCATTGTGTAACTTACCAGTTCTTGGAAGTGTTTGTGTTGTGTTGTTGTTGTTTACTCACAAAGAGCCCTTATAACAATATGTTGAGATGCTAATTAATTGCATGTATAAATCTTCGGGTTGAGACAAGTATATCAGAGACTTTCAACAAAGTGTTCTATTTTATTCTCAAATGTATGTACTCTATATATTCTTTCGTTAAAAATGTAACATTTGACACAGCTACCTGACACATACTTTAGCAAGAGTTTCAGATTTGCAATGACATTGGTCATTTTAATGCCATTTAGAAGTTTATGAAGAGAAAAAGCACCTTTGGGACTCTATATTTCAAAAAAGTTTATTATTGGTTGGATAGTGAGGCATAAGATAGAATAAATAATAGTGTGTTTTATAAACTACAGATAGGCTTTGCAAAATATAGTATTAGTCTCAATATTGGTTTACTTTGTGCTACAAAATGAGAACAAAGATGTATATAGAGCCAGGCAGCCCATTATATATTAGAGAAGTCAGGAATTGACAAATAGGCTAACAATAAAACTAATGGTATGAGGTTGAGTATATTTCAGGTCTACATATAGATAGATTGGTTCATAGACATAATCATAGCTGTTTCCAAAGATAAGATAATTCAGTGTTTAATTAGGATGCCAAGGAGCTGGAGTTTGTACATATCTTATCCTAATTCCAGTCTAGGACTGCAGAGAAGTGAATGAAAGAAGAATTTGGCTATTACATTTAGTGAGTTCAAAATTTGCTTAGGCGGTGCCTACATCTTTAAAGGTTAACATGAATTTATCTTTTAATGGGACACCAGAGATTTTTGTACATGTTTGGCCATGTGATCAAACAATAGCAAGATAACATCCTTACCTTCCTCTTGGTTCTTATCCCATAGGCCTTGTTGGGAAGGAAATGGGACATACAGTATGTGGCAAAATCTCAGTATGAATTAATGGGATGCTATGCTAAAAAAAAGAGGTTTTGAAAGAAAAACTGAGAAAGTGATCTTTTTTTTTTAATTTAGACCCTAAACTAAAAGATCTAAGAATATGATTGATCATAAATCTTTTTTTCTTTTTCTTTTTTCTTTTTTTTTGGAATTGGAGAATTCCCCAGTTGTGACCATCCATACATTTAGCTCTTTGGAGATCAAGGAGTTTGTCAACTATTCATTGTGATTCATTGCAGGAGTTTGACACAGCATATATCATTGAACAGTTACTAGGACTAAGTGATAATTAAAACCACTGAGACCCATTCCAGCTAATGACACATTTCCAGCTTTGAGTGAATAATTTGTTTCCACAGATAATTGACTCTCTTCTCTCCTAATTGCATTCATTTTTTTTACATGGACTCCTAAACTTTCCATAAATTCTTAATAGATTAAAAGCCTGCATGAAAGATCACCATTTAACTGTTTACAACTTAAACCTTTCAACCTTTTTACAAGTCCCCATGTAATTCCAACTTGGTCCCTTTGTAAAAATGTAGAAAAGCTAAGTTGCAGTTATGTTCACTATGTGTTCCCTGCATGTACCCATGAGTAAAGGGTTTAATATGTAGTGCTAATTTTTCAGTGTAATATCCTATGCTCACTACCAAAGTAGCAGAAATTATGTATGCAATTATATTAAATATAATTATCAATTAATCTAGCCAATAACTATACACATTTCATGGGAAAGTAACAGCAGAAAGTTATTGATTTTAAAAAATGCATAAATTAGACATGGAACACCATCATTTGGTGCTTTAATTTTCATTTGCTTAAGCAATTTCCAACCAGTTAAAAATGTTAGCCTTTGATTGACCTGCTGTCACCCACACATTCTTTTGTAGGGGCAAAGATACCAGAAGAGGCTGGCAAAGCCAGTCCTTAGTTTAACCCTTAGAAAGTAAGATTGGGTAATCTACTCCAAGAAATATGAAAGAAACCCTATTTTAACTAGCCAACTATGCTGTACAATCGGCATCATGTTGTCCTCTACAATGGCCTGCTGATACCAATTTAAAACTATCTGAACTAACAATGCAGAAGATAACAGAAGAAGTGGGACAATCAAATACTAAGACAGAGGACTCAATTGACCAACAAATACAGTTAATGGAAAATCCAGAAAAGGGAGTGACAACACTGAAAATGGAAAAGATTTTCTATAAAGCAGAAGAAATTTGAGGAGAAAGAAGAAGAACAGATTGAATGGAAGATAAACATATTAGGACAATCATGGGAAATTGGAATAACAGGGAGATGATCTAATGAACACAAATGGGCTAGCCCTTCCAAAAAAATGGCAACTAAATGGTCTCTTTTATTTCAAATAATAAAAATAATAATACAGGGAAATCTATTTGATGATTTAAAAGCACTGAAATGGAAGGCTAGTTGCCAAAGGAAGAAAGCCAGAATAAAGCTGAAGAAAATTGGGTTTTTGATTTATTAGAGGGGATTTCAGATTGCTAATTAGATGGTTAAAGGGAGAAGTTGAGATAAGGAGAATTTTGGTCATTTAATTCAAAATATTTGGAAATCAGTTGAAAATAGGGATTCTATTTGTTTAATATTTAAAAATTAGATGCAAAAGAAAAAAATATGAATATGTTTGATGTATTAATTAACCCAGACAACATATATAATGGTTTTGATTTATTAAAGGGGATACTGTATTATTAATTAGATAATTTAATATGGTGGGAAATAGATAACTTTTAGAAAATAGAAAAAGACTATTGTCAAATAGATAAGATGTGTATTTTGAATATTAGATTCTGTTATGAATTGAGATAAGGGAAAATTTGGTTACCTAAATATTATAAATATTAAATGTTAAATTTGAATATTGATAGGAATTGGAAAAAACAATAACAGGACATTGATTTTCTATAAAGATTGAATGTAAAAGTAATTAAGATATGTATAAGCTAAAATTTTATTGATAAGTGTAAATATGATGTTTTTACTTAGTTGATATAATAAGAACTGTATTAGCTTAAATATGTGACAGTAGATACTAAGGGAAAAAGAGAGGAAATATTTGATGTTGTTACTGGAGATTTGTACTAAATATTTTTATATGTTATTGAACTATTGATTAAGCCAGCCACCATGTTGCTTTTTAAATAGCTAAATGTAAAGTTAGAAAACTAATAAAATATTATTATAAAAAACCTATCTGATCTGTTTATAACCCTGTAAAACTTGAAAATGCACCTCTGATGTTTATATAAGCTTCCAGGTCTCCATCACATATCAAGTGATAAGGATGTGCAGAGTACGTCTTGAGCTAACAAGAGCGTGCACAGAAAAAGAGGATACTGAGAGTAGTCAAGTTTATGCAGCAACCACACAGATACACTGAGGTGTGTAAAAAAGGTTTACTTGTGGAATAATACAATAGCACAGTCCCATATAAAACAGTCCAGGTCATACACGAGTAAAGAGATGATAGCAAATAACAATAGTCCAAGGAGTATCCAATTCAGAGTCTTTTTACCAGTCCGTAAGTCAAAACACAGTTCTTCAGGTTTAGCAAACAGTAGCAAACCCACAAACCACAATAATCAGCAAGTAACAGCAAATGTTACAGAGAGAATCACAGAGAGAGAGAAGCTATGTCTCTAGCTCCCTCTTATGGCCGTTGGAAAAACAGCATTGGCCAATCATCACACATTTAAAGTGATACAATACAGTTTCTATTACAACACCACAATCATAGTTTATATATATTGCCAACCCAACCAGTTAGGCCATAGTCATCTACCTAACAGATATCTATGGGTGTGTGGGTATTCCTAATATATATCCTGTAAACACTGTAAATAGATCCATTAATCAATTTGTATAAAAATGATGAGAGGGCAGATGAGTCCATTACCCCATGACACCCCTCCGTTAATGCCACCCACCAGAAAGTCCTTCAGTTAGAAGTGGTAACCCAGGAAAGGACTTTGTAATATCTATGTGAAGCATAACAGATTAAAGTTTAAATCAGTAGACCTTATTTTCCTTAAATCAGGCAGATGGCTACTAAAAATAATTATTCTTGCTTCTATGTACTAATATGTTTTGAATCTACCTGGCTACAAATTGTTTAACATTAAATTTCCTTGTTACCTTTTTGATACCATTTCTTGTATTCAAGGCATGGAATGGCCTTCTAAAAGAAGTCTGCCAACTGACTTCTGTGCTTGTTTTGAGGTGGATATTGAAGACTATATTTTCCAACCATTTTTCATACATTTTCTATAGCCTTTGTACCAAGTTTATGCATTAAATTTCTATCCTGGCCTTCATCCAGGTAGTCAGAGTAGTGAACTCAGTCCTCCCTCCTTAGTTTTCCTCCACAACAGTCCTGTGAGAGAGGCTGTGTTAAGAACTAGACTAGTCTCAAGTCAACATGGAGCTCCCTGATTGATCCTAGTGCTGTATATTTAACTTACAGAGATGTGCATTAATTAATTTGTTTTTTTTAATTAACTTTAAGTAATTGCCTACAGGCACATCTTGACTGAAATCTGTTCGAATTAGGCGGCTTATACAAGTTATTGCTACTGTTAGTAGTAGCAGTAATAAGAAAATTAGAAGATTATTAAGACTAATAGCACATAATTATATCAATTCATCAGAGGCTATGATTGCATATTCCTTAGAATGAAGAACCATACCGTGATATCTGTCACAGAACAACTGCCTCATAAAAGGTTTTCCCTCAGCATCATTTTCAGGTCACAGAATTTTTGAAAGCTCCTCTGTATGTGAGAAATTCTGAAAGTGGCATTTAAAATATGCCAGATAAGGGGGAAGACTGTTTATAACATTGCTCAGAGTCCTTCTTTGAAGATGGGTGGTTTAGAAACATGAAATATAAATAAATAAACATTTTTAAAATATAAAGTTATGAATTTATATTACTAATGTTTATATGTTAATGTTTTTTTTAACTTTCTACACCAGGTGTGGTCTTTGATATGCTTGCCTAAATAGTAAGTAAATAATCAGAGCTAAATTTATGGTAGGAACAAGCAATTTTAACCTAGTCTGAACTGTTTGGGAGGATTATTTAGCAGCTCTCTCTCTCTCTCTCTCTCTCTCTCTCTCTCTCTCTCTCTCTCTCTCTCTCTCTCTCTCTCTCTCTCTCTCACACACACACACACACACACACACACATATTATTCTTTACACATGGATAGCAATATCCTTTCTAGATTGCATCCTACAGAATGAGTATTCTACCCAAATTGTTGTTTTGCTGTGAAATGTACACAGTATATATGTTACATATAGAATGTTAAACTAATTAAACACCTCACACGTTAGTGAGGGAAACACAGGTTCATTCTCCTCACACGTTCATGAGGAAGACACGGCAGCCCGTTGACAGCTGTCACAGCAACAGCTCGTTGACAGCCGCGGCTGCCACAGCTGATCTCGCCTGATTGGCTGCCGCCGCGTGGCGGGAGAACACCGCCAGCTGATTGGTTTTTTGTTGCAGAAGTTTGTGTATAAATAAGAGGGAATCCCGGCGGTGCCTCACCCGGGACCCGAGTCCAAAATAAATCGTTAACTGTGCCTGCTGCCTCCTGGTCTTCCTTCGACGACAATCCAATATATGCATGTGGTTTGTAAATAAAAATAAATAAAATCAATGCACTATAAACTTGAATGACTGTTTAGAGTTAAATGTCCTCAATTTTAGATACAATTGTTTCCCATATATGGAACACCATACATAGCTTTGTGTCATATCTCTTTAAATGGTCCCTTCATTCTGATTCTGCAGAATGCACACATGTGAATTTGCTTGTGTGTGTGTGTGTAAGAGAGAGAGAGAGAGAGAGACAGAGACAGAGACCAGGAACAGGATTACCTACTATAGATAATCCTCATTTAATGACTACCTCATTTAGCAACAGTATACAGTTACGACAATGATGAAAAAGTAACTTTAAAACCAATCTTTGCAGGTCTGCAAAGGAAAGCTGAAGTAAGATCATAACCACAGTCATGGTTTCACTTAGCAACTGTTTTGCTTAGCAACTGATTTTTTTTATCCCAATTATGACACTAAATAAGGCCTATTAGAAGCTGGCTGAGTGACTTTAAATCTGTCACTGTTTGCCAGCTTTAGACTGGGAATTCAAAAACTTCAAGCAACTGGGTCAGAATGGTTATACACATAAACAAAAGCACCAAGAAGTATTATGGGAATACACATATTTTACCAATTTAGTTTAATAAGCCTCAAAGCAAAAAGCAGCAGGAAGAATAAAGGATCCAGAATATGTTTATGTGTATCAGAACCACATCAATCCTCTCTTTTTTTAAAGAAACACAGATCATAAGCTATATATTAGCATCATAATTGGAATCAGCAATTCATTTGTTAAGCAAAGTATTACTGTGCTGTTTGTAAAAGTTATTATTTATATATTTGGATATATTCTTTAGCCTGATCAAAAATAGAACAGAATAGAGTAGAGTAGAGTAGAGTAGAGTAGAGTAGAGTAGACTAGACTAGACTAGACTAGACTAGACTAGACTAGAATAGAATAGAATAGAATAGAATAGAATAGAATAGAATAGAATAGAATAGAATAGAATAGAATAGAATAGAATAGAATAGAATAGAATAGAATAGAATAGAATATTGCTGGAAGGAACCTTGGAGTCTAGTCCAGCCTCCTGTTCAAGCACAAGGCCCTATACCATCTTAGACAAGTGACTGTCTAGGTCTTCTTAAAAATCTCCAGTGATGAAGCACCCACGATTTCTAGAAGCAACCTGTTCCACTGGTTAATTGTCCTCACTGACAGGAAGTTTTTCTTTAATTCCAGGTTGCTTCTCTCTTTGATCAGTTTCCAACCATTGTTTCTTGTCCTACCCTCTGGTGCTTTGGTGAATAACATGAGCCCTTCTTCTTTGTGGCAGCCCCTCAAATACTGCTATCATCTCTCCCCTATTTCTCATTTTCTTTAGACTAGCCAAACCCAAGTCCTGCAGCCATTTCTTCGTATGTTTTAGTCTCCAGGCCTTTGATCATCTTAGTTGCTCTTCTCTGAATTTTTTACAGACTCTCAACATCTTTTTTGTGATATGGTGACCAAAATTGGCTGCAGTAATCCAGGTGTGGTCTTACTAGGGTTTATAAAGCAGTACTAATACTTCACATGTTCTTGATTGATCAAGAATGTTACAGTTCCACTGTAGCTCCTATGAAAGAGTTTATATAATATAATGCTTTTTAGATCATTGGATATTTATCAACTAATATACCAAATCTTATATTAGTTCATTATTAAATTTCTATGTATTGCTCAGAACTACTTTTCCTTCCTCATATCTTGTTATCCAATTGATAGTTGCTCTACATTGCACAGTTCTTGTTCAAAGGACAGGCCACCTTGATGGGGTCTTTACCTTTTAAAATTTCAATTAAACTATGTAGCTCTTCAAAGGATTACATTTTTACCTCTATTGATAGAATATAGGCACTGGTGTGGTAGTGACTCCTAGGACAGAGGTGAGGAACTGACTAGTTGTTTTGGAAACCAGATAAGCAAATACTGGACAGATTGAAGGGGAAGGGAGTTGGATTAAATTTAGTCTCAGGGAAACATGTTTAAAACCAAAATAGACATTTTTGAAGCTTCAACCTTTGGAACTATTAACTGAGATAAGCCATCACAACAGTAATATTTATTACATTCGCTCTTCCTCTTCCCTTAACAGACTTGTTAGGTCTGCCAATTTCATCTGAGAGTTTTTACACAATGTTTAGCTCCATTTCCCTCCTCCTGCCACTTCAAGGAACTGTTCATATCTTTCGCTGGGCCATGAGTTGGTTCCAGGTCCATCTGCGGTGAAGGATAGGAGAATTTTTATATGTCTGAATAGAGAGACTCAACAGCAGTTTTCTTTTAGCTTTTTCTTTCCCATTACTTTGTTTGTATTCATTATCAACTTCTTCCTCTTTCTCAATTGTTTGTGTACTCTTTCAAGTGTGTGAGATCAGTATTAAGTGAAATTTTATCTCAGGGTATCATTTCTTCCTTCATTAAAATGGTCTACCCTCAGACACTTACAGAATCTAACTAACTTTTGAAGACACCATAACATGAATTGGGAGAAGTTCAGTGGTGTGATTCAGCCAGTTTGCACCAGTTCGGCAGAACCGGTAGCTATTTTTTTTGTTGCCCAGGTCCAGAATGGACTTCCGGAAGCGGCATCCACACAGAGAACCAGTTGTTCACATATTTGAATTCCACCACTGGAGAAGTTGTGCTTCTTCTGAACCATAATCTAGATTCAGTGATAGAGAGAAGGAGGACCAATATACTGTTTGAATCCTGACAAGACGGAGTCCATGTGAATGAACGATTACTTGAACCATGAATTGGTTCAAGGTCCATCTGTGGTGAAGAATACAGTGCAGTAATATGAAAAACTTCCTGTGTTAAATTGGTTGCATTCGCTTAGAAAATACAGGTTTTCATTGCTTATATGAATGCTCATACAGTCATACGTTGGAAGCTCAAATGACCTCTGTTTGTAGGAGGACACAGTTTATTAAAATTTTGGTCAGTATATGGTTGTTTATGATTGCTTTTTTATATATATATACCTTGTATTTAGCTCTGGGAAGTCCGGGGGGGGAGGGGGGGAGGGGGGAGGGGGGGGAGGAGGGAGGGGGGGAGGGGGGGGAAGGGGGGAGGTAGGGAGGGGAGGAGGGAGGGGGAAGGGGTTTTTTTAAAGGAAAACTGTATTTTTAAAACTTTTCAATAAAAAAAAAAGTTTTGGTCAGTTGGGCAAATAAGTCTGTTTTTGTATAGTAACAGTCTAACTATAGTTGTCCTACCTTTTGAATATTTCCATTCCTACTATGTGGAATTAGTCTTGTACTTGGTCCATAAGGTTCAGAATGGGATAGCTTTGTTGCTGCATGGGACACTTGGTCATGCATACCTTATTCCTCTGCTGAAGCGACTCAGTGAGAGACTGAGCCATATGAAAGGTTTTATTTTATTCACATAACAATCTGGCAATCCAGGATTTTGACATACTGCGTGTCCCTTAATTTTGGGACACCTGCTATTACACCTTTTAGGTACTTTTTGAAAATTTATTTCTTCACCCAGATATTTATGTTATTTCTCTTGTTCTTGCATTTGTTATTACTGCTATCATTTGTTTTAATAATTGTGTTATAAATGTGTTTGAAATGTAATTATATGAATGTGGAATAGGACTTTGTAAACAAACAACTCCTTTTACTAAGCTGCTTTCCTGCCACAAACTGCAGCCCCTGCCTGCAAAGATGAAGTGAGAGCAGCTAAGGCTCAAAATGAACTAAGGCTTGCGACCAAAGTAAAAAATAACCAAAAAAGCTTCTTTCAACATATAAGAAACAAGAAAAAAGTTAAGGAAATGATTGGTCCATTAGTGGGTGAAAGCGGCAAGAAGGTGACAAGCAACAGGGAGAAAGCAGAACTATTTAACTCATTTTTTGCATCTGTCTTTACACAAAGGGAAAAAAACAGTCCAACCTACCAAAACCAGTGCCATAAAAAATAGAATAGAAACGCAAGTTAAGATAGGCAAGAAAACGGTAAGTGAGCACCTGTCCAGCCTAGATGAGTTCAAATCACCAGGACCAGATGGATTACACCCCAAAGTTCTCAAGGAACTGGCAGATGTGATCTCAGAACCACTGAACTATATTTTTCAAAGATCCTGGAGCACTGGGAAACTACCAGAGGACTGGAAGAGAACTGATGTAGTTCCCATCTTCAAAAAAGGGAAAAAAATAGATCCTGGAAACTACAGACCTATCAGCCTGACCTCAATACCTGGGAAGATTCTGGACAAGATAATCAAACAACAAATCAGCGAACACCTTGATGCGAACAAAGTTATCAATAAAAGCCAACATGGGTTTGTCAAAAACAGATCATGCCAGACAAATCTTATTGCATTCTTTGACCAAGTGACAAAACTAGTGGACCAGAGGAATACTGTAGATATAATTTGCTTGGACTTCAGTAAGGCATTTGATAAAGTAGATCACAACCTACTACTTGATAAGATAGAAAAATGTAGGTTAGATAGCATCACCACCAGATGGATTCGTAGCTGGCTGACATGCCATACTCAGCGTGTGGTCCTCAATGGAACTGCATCTAAATGGAAGGAAGTGTGTAGTGGGGTGCCCAGGGCTCTGTTCTGGACCAGTGCTCTTCAATATCTTCATCAACGATTTGGATGAGGGGACAGATGGGGAACTCATCAAATTTGCAGACGACACCAAGCTGGCAGGAATAGTCAATACTCCAGAAGATAGGCTTAAAATACAGGAGGATCTGGACAGACTTGAACACTGGGCACTATCTAACAAAATGAAATTCAATTGTGAATAAAGTAAGGTTCCACATTTAGGCAGGAAAAATCAAATGCACAGGTATAGTATAGGTGGTACCTTGCTCAATAGTAGGAACTGTGAGAGAGATCTCAGAGTCCTAGTGGACAATCACTTCAATATGAGCCAGCAGTGTGCTGCAGCTGCCAAAACAGCCAACACAGTGCTAGGTTGCATTAACAGAGGGATAGAATCAAGATCGTGTGAAGTACTAATACCACTTTACAATGCCTTGGTAAGGCCACACCTGGAATACTGCATCCAGTTTTGGTCACCACGATGTAAAAAAGATGTTGAGACTCTAGAAAGAGTACAGAGAAGAGCAACAAAGATGATTGGGGGACTGGAGGCTAAAACATATAGGGAACGGTTGCTGGAATTGGGTATGTGTAGTTTAATGAAGAGAAGGGTGAGGGGTGACATGATAGCAGTGTTCCAATATCTCAGGGGCTGCCACAAAGAAGAGGGAGCCAAGCTATTCTCCAAAGCACCTGAAAGCAGGACAAGAAGCAATGGATAGAAACTAGTCAAGGAGAGAAGCAACCTAGAACTAAGGAGAAACTTCCTGACAGTTAGGACAACTAACCAGTGGAACAACCTGCCTCCAGAAGTGGTGAATGCTCCAACACTGGAAGTTTTTAAGGAGAGACTGGCCAGCCACTTGTCTGAAATGTTATAGGTTTTCCTGCCTGAGCAGGAGGTTGTACTAGATGACCTCCCAGGTCCCTTCCAACTTCTTCTTCTTCTTCTTCTTCTTCTTCTTCTTCTTCTTCTTCTTCTTCTTCTTCTTCTTCTTCTTCTTCTTCTTCTTCTTCTTCTTCTTCTTCTTCTTCTTCTTCTTCTTATTATTATTATTATTATTATTATTATTATTATTATTATTATACACTTATATGCCACAAATATTTTTATTTCATATCCATAGAAATTGATTCCGTACTTAAAATAAATGACTAAAGTTACTTGAAAACTGACTTAACTTTATTGTGTTTGAAGATCTTATCTTTTTAATTAAAAGTAGATGGCCATTTAATCATGATCTCAGTCTTTTCTGTTTCAACAATCTCCTTATTTCACTCTTCATTACCAAGCAAAATAAATCAGATTTTCTTTTCTTTTCTATGCACTCTTTTCTGATAAACTACTTCCACCGTTACTTCAAAATGAATTTCAGAAAAGGACATATGAAGCCTTTGCATACAATCATATGCAATATTTTTCCGGTTGTTTCAGATGTGCTATAAGAACATCTAGGCCAGGGGTGTCAAACTCAATTTCATCGAGGGCCACATCAGCATTATGGCTGCCCTCGGGGGGCCGGGTGGGTGTGACCAAGTGGGCGTGACCAAGTGGGCGTGACCAAGTGGGCGTGGCCAAGTGGGCGTGGTCATCTCAATGCTGCTCACTCAGCGCAGCTGACTCGAGATACCTGGATCAGGAGAGAACAAGTTGCACCGGCTAATTTGATGTGGGGACATGTCATTGCCCCACAAGCTCTTCACCTCCCCAAACTTCTGCAGCCAAGCATGTGCACATACACACGCACTATATTCCACGTTTAGGGGCTTTTATCCACAGAGGATGGAAAGGGCCTTCTTCCCAAGCCCAGGCATGATTGGTAGTTTGTTAGCTCAGATATAGATAGCCTCCTAGTCTCCAAGCTTGAAGTGTGTGTGTGTGTGTGTGTGTGTTTGTGTGTGTGTGGGGGGGTTTCCTTCTTCTGCCTTGACAGATCTCTGGAGAGCAAGAGGAGGCAGGGGAGCAGCACTTCCCAGTCCTGCATGCTCCTCTCCAGAGATCTTTCAAGGCAGAAGAAGTTGGAGGAAACTGCTTCCTGGAAACTTTCACCACATCAAGCATCATGGTTGCCTTCAAAGGGCCAGTTGCATCTAGGACCATTGTATCATATTAGTTCAGAAGTGTATTATGCCTAAGAGTGGGGCAAAAAGGAATAAAATTTCAAATATGAACAAATAAATTATTTATTTCAAATAAATCTGCAAAAACACATTTAAAACAAAGAAAAAAACAAGCCTTTTAGTTCTCATGCCATTTTGTCCGAACTGGATGTTTGGCATCTTTTCCTGGCTACAAGTTCATCCACGTTTGGGGATAGGTTTTGAGTGGTGGATGCTCTCAGGATAGAGTGGAGGTGTGCATCCGTGAGCTGACTTCTGTGTGCGCTTTTGTTCACCCTCATGACAGAGAAAAGTTGCTCACAGAGGTATGTACTCCCAAACATGGAGAGCATTCAAGCAGCTTGTAGGCGGAGTTGGGGCATTGTTTCAGGGATGAACCTGGTGAACTGTGCGGGTCCTACAGAATCGTACTTTCCCTTCAGTGTGCTGTTACATTGGAGTTCTATCAACTCCATCTGGATATTTACAGGAGCACTCTCCACTTCAACTGAAAATGGATTGCTGAGCAGTCCAAAACTGAATTTCTGTTTTTCAAAATCAGCAAAGCGACGTGTAAACTCCATTTGAAGTGTGCTCAGTTTATTAGCAAACTCAGCATTTGAGAAGGCAGTGGTGGAGACCTGGTTTTTTATTGTTTGGCAACTGGGAAAGTGACTCAAGTTTCCTTGCTGCATGTGAGTCTCCCACAGTCGCAGCTTTACTTGAAAAGCTTTCACAGCATCATACATGTCTGTGATCACACGGTCCCGTCCCTGAAGCTGTAGGTTTAGTGCACTGAGATAATTAGTAATGTCACATAGAAATGCTAATTCACACAGCCACTTTTCATCCTTCAATTCTGTGCAGTCTTTTCCTTTGCTTTCAATAAACTGACAAATTTCCATGCGTAATTCAAAAAATCTGTTGAGCACTTTCCCTCGACTTAGCCATCGCACCTCTGTGTGATAAGGGAGATCACCAAGTTCAGAATTTATTTCTTCAAGAAAAGTCTTAAATTGACGGTGATTTAAACCATTGGCTCTTATAAAGTTAACTGTCTTTGTTACAGTGTGCATTACATGGTCCATTTTCAGGGCTTTGCCACATACTGTAGTGTTTCTTGATGTATAATGCAGTGATATGCTGTCAGCTCACCTGTGCAATTCTCACTCTTCATTTTGTCTCGCATCCTTCCTACTAGTCCACTCTTTTCCCCGCACATTGAAGGTGCTCCATCTGTTGTGAGTCCTATAAGTTTGTCCCAGGGTAGTTTCATGTCATGTATACTTTTGGATACTGCTTCAAATATGTCCTTCCCTGTGGTAGTGCCATGCAGTGATGTTATATCCAGAAGCTCCTCCGTAATGCATAAACCTGAGTCCACTCCACGGATGAAGATTGTCAGCTGTGCTGTGTCAGAGACATCAGTGCTCTCATCCACAGCAAGGGAATAAGCAATAAATTCTTTTCCCTTTTCAACCAATTGTCCTTGCAAATCAGTGGCAAGCTCACATATCCGATCAACAACAGTATTTCTGCTTAGGCTTATGTTTGAAAAAGCTTGCTTTTGGTCTGGACACATGACTTCGCACACTTTAATCATGCAGTGCTTCAAAAACTCCCCCTCTGTAAATGGTCGGGCTGATTTGGCTATCTCTTCTGCCACTATAAAACTAGCTTTCACAGCAGCTTCACTTTGTGATTTTGCTTTTCTGAACATATGCTGCCGTGACATCAGGCTCTTTTTCAACTCTTCCACCTTCTGTGCTTTCTGCTCCATGTTCAAGTTTTTGTACTTGTCCTGATGCTTCGTCTCATAGTGCCGTCTCAAGTTATACTCTTTAAATACAGCCACAGTAGCTCCACAAACAAGGCACACAGCCTTATCTTCAATGTCAACAAACAGGTACTCTGGCTCCCACCTCTTTTGAAAGCATCTTTTTTCAAAGTCCACTTTCCGTTTGGCCATTTTGGGGGATTTAAATATTGGCACGCAGGTCTTCTTCCCTGCAGATAAATATATGGATGAGACTGGACAGAAAGCTCAAAGTCTCAGGTACTGTGTGAGGCAAGCAGTTGTGAGCACACTAGGTAGGTATCCTAAGATGCTGCAAGTCCAGATGTTTGGAGTAGGTTTAGCAACATAACAGCATCTGTGGAGAGAAAGCAAGAAAGCAGCCCTCTTTGATACAATTGAAATTATATGTTTTATGCAAGAGATCCTGTATGGATGGAGGAAAAAATCAGCAATCCACCATCACTCAGAAGCTGGTCTAGCAGCCACAAGGACTACTCAGCCTCCATTTCTGATCAGATTCTGATATTTGCAAGGGGGGGGGGGAATCAAGACACATCCAGCTTTCCCAAATAGGAAACAAGGAACCACTTGCTCCATTTTTTCCCAACAACTCTCCTATGCCCATGAAGCCCAGAAATAGAGTTCAAAATCCCTGAAATATCTATCCAAAATTTAGCTTTTGCAAGCAATGCTGGTTAGTTCTCTCAAGGTCTGTCAGTCTGTCCTTTGGGGGAAACCCAAAGCACCCCTCCATTGATTTCAACTTATTTTCCACCAAGAGACTGAGCATAATGAGGTTTGGGGACTCAGGGGGCAAGGGGATGGGGCTCATGGGGGCACTGGCAGGGATGGTCCGCGGAAAAGGAGGCCAGTGACATGTGATTCAGGCTGGGAACATGTGGGGGAGGGGGAGAAGCAACTCCAGGAAAGAGGGATGGAGCCAGTCTGGGCACTGCCCAAGATTGCAGGAGGGCGGCTGCTGCTTCACTCTTGTGGCTCCGCAGAAGTGGCTCCGCTCCTAGGGGCGCGCGCGTCTGGGCTGGGGCGCTGCAGGATCGGGCCGGGCGCCTCGCCTCGCCCTCCGCAGCGCCCGAACGGAGAAATTAACAGCTGAGCTCGGCTCCCCTCCCGCAGGCGTGTCTGGGCTGGGGCGCTGCAGGATCGGGCCCGGCGCCTCACCTCGCCCTCCGCAGCGCCCGAACGGGGAAATTAACAGCTGAGCTCCCCTCCCACAGGCGTGTCTGGGCTGGGGCGCTGCAGGATCAGGCCGGGCGCCTCGCCTCGCCTCGCCCTCCGCAGCGCCCGAACGGGGAAAGAAACAGCTGAGCTCGGCTCCCCTCCCGCAGGCGTGTCTGGGCTGGGGCGCTGCAGGATCGGGCCGGGCGCCTCGCCTTGCCCTCCGCAGCGCCCGAACGGGGAAAGAAACAGCTGAGCTCGGCTCCCCTCCCGCAGGCGTGTCTGGGCTGGGGCGCTGCAGGATCGGGCCCGGCGCCTCACCTCGCCCTCTGCAGCGCCCGAACGGGGAAAGAAACAGCTCGGCTCCCCTGCCGCAGGCGTGTCTGGGCTGGGGCGCTGCAGGATCAGGCCGGGCGCCTCACCTCGCCCTCCGCAGCGCCTGAACGGGGAAAGAAACAGCTGAGCTCGGCTCCCCTCCCGCAGGCGTGTCTGGGCTGGGGCGCTGCAGGATCGGGCCGGGCGCCTCGCCTCGCCTCGCCCTCCGCAGCGCCCGAACGGGGAAAGAAACAGCTGAGCTCAGCTCCCCTCCCGCAGGCGTGTCTGGGCTGGGGCGCTGCAGGATCGGGCCGGGCGCCTCACCTCGCCCTCCGCAGCGCCCGAACGGGGAAAGAAACAGCTCGGCTCCCCTGCCGCAGGCGCGTCTGGGCTGGGGCGCTGCAGGATCGGGCCGGGCGCCTCACCTCGCCTCGCCCTCCGCAGCGCCCGAACGGGGAAAGAAACAGCTGAGCTCGGCTCCCCTCCTGCAGGTGCGTCTGGGCTGGGGCGCTGCAGGATCGGGCCGGGCGCCTCGCCTCGCCTCGCCCTCCGCAGCGCCCGAACGGGGAAAGAAACAGCTCGGCTCCCCTCCCGGAGGCGTGTCTGGGCTGGGGCGCTGCAGGATCAGGCCGGGCGCCTCACCTCGCCCTCCACAGCGCCCGAACGGGGAAAGAAACAGCTCGGCTCCCCTGCCGCAGGCGTGTCTGGGCTGGGGCGCTGCAGGATCGGGCCGGGCGCCTCACCTCGCCTTCCGCAGCGCCCGAACGGGGAAAGAAACAGCTCGGCTCCCCTGCCGCAGGCGCGTCTGGGCTGGGGCGCTGCAGGATCGGGCCGGGCGCCTCACCTCGCCTCGCCCTCCGCAGCGCCCGAACGAGGAGATGAAACGCCAAAGCGTGCCGGCAGAAGTAACAGAGCTCTTTCTCTGGCCTCCTCAAGTCCGCCTTTCTTCCTGGGCGCCTCATCCCCTCACCAGAGATTGTCCACCCCCACCCGGACAGCAAGTAGAAAAAGGTCCCACTCACCTTTCCACTCCTCCTGTTTCTTCCTCCGTTGACTCCACGTGCAGTCCAAAGAAGCAAAGAAGTTTGGCAGTCCCACAAACCAAAGAAGTTCATTCAATCAATTCGAACTTTGAGAGTTGTTTTTTTTTTGTGAGCAGTTTGAATTGATCGATTGAATTTTTTTAGTCCCACTTTTTTTTTGGAACTGGGAGGAGGCTGCCTGGGCTCTGGCCAATGAGCTGTCGAGGGGCTAACGAGCTGCAAATGTTGCTGGGCTCCACCAGCCCACGTGCACTTGCCTCCTACTGAGCAGGTGCTCAGCCGGGCCGGCGCCAAGGTGGTGGGGGCCGGACCTTTGTAATTTCTGGGAGAGTTGTGCGGGCCGGATTCAATCATATGGCGGGCCGTTTTTGGCCCGCGGGCCTTGTGTTTGACATGTCTGATCTAGGCAATGTTTCTTTTCTGATTTTCAATTGAATAACTAAAGCAGAAAAATCATGTATCTTACTTGAAATATCTTGCTCATTATTCAGATTCTTTCTGTCACGTTGATGAACAATAGTGTTCAGTTTTTCTGAAGTCTTCATCTGCTTCTTCTGATATTGCTGAATTGCAGCTCCTAGCACCTCCAGCTATTGTGTCCGATGATGAGTAATAGTGGAAGTTGTAATTCAGCAACATATGGCAGCCCAGAGGCTCACTCCTGATATACCCCTGTGTGAAGGTATGGGTGTTTAAGTGTGAGTGACTGAAAAGGAGTGCTTGTTATAACTACAATTTTCCCAGCATCAGGTTCTTAATTACAGAAAGAAAAGATAAGGAAAACAAAGTTTGTGTTTATGCATAAAAACTATTGTTTGCTGTGTTAATAAAAATATTCACAATGTAAAATGATGTGAGTGTTTGGCATGGTTTTCAGGTTATAGGCTTCAAGGTTGCCATGGAAGAAAGGATGATCTGGGCAGCATGATCTGATAGTAAGAACACCATCTTATCTTCTGCAGATGACCAAACGTAGAAACATAGTACAGAAGTGAATTGTCGTAGTTCACTAGAGTAAAAAGATCTAACTCCCTAATTTAGATACCAATAAGTTAGAATTGTTTGGTGTGATCTGTCTGGTTAAAATTAATCTTTAAAGACCAGTACCTCCAAGTTGGAGCACATCTTTAGCAAACTTCTCTAGCTATTTGCCTAGGTATGACAAGCAGACACCATAAGGGAAAGGCAGCTTCTAAGATACCCAGACCTGAACCTTGAAATGCACCTGGAAACTTACTAGTAACTCTCATAGCTCCTGTAGCAGAAGTGTTGTGACAGTATTGTGACTAACCACTAGATAATATGTATTGCATTCTGGATTTGCTGAAGTCTTTTGTGATCTGCTTTCAATTTGCCATAATGTGGGGCAAGTCTAAAACAAGATGGCCTGCCTATTGGTCCTAAAAGTATGCTAAATTGATTCCAGCCAGGGATGGGAGAGAATATGATTAGGGTGCTGATAGCTGAGTGCTGATTTCCGTGTTTTTTGATGTGTCAGCAGCAGAAACCTTTAAAAAAATCACTATAAAACTTGCCAAAATATTTGAATATACACTCTCCCATTCTAAATCATACTGCTTTAAATTTGGATATTGTTGAATGACTCAAAATGTCCCCTTTAAATTTGAGGCAATCATTTATTTGCCTTTGTGTTACAGATGAGGGTATACATTCAGCTCCTCTGTGTTTTTGAATATACAAAACTTCTAATACTGCACTCTCAGTGTTGAACTTTTTTTCAGGCTGTAGCCTTGTTCTAATCTAATACAAACCCTCTGTTCAAGATTAAACTGCTTATCCATCATGGTAGCCATAACGTCATCAGAATTGTTAGGCCTAGTGGACTATTGTATTAAATTGTTTCTCTAACGTCATGATTACAAATGGCATGCTCATCTCTTTTGTTTGTACTACATTTGTACATTGTTTGTACTATGGAAAGAGGCTGAAAAGAGGAGATGAGGTTACAAAAAACGACCCTATCCATGATCCAAATGGATATGCAAATGGATCATTCATAATTTGCTTTCAGCTGGATTAAGGATATAACCCCAACACAGTAGCAAACCAAAGAGACTTACAAGGTAAATTATTGTTATTTTTGCAAATATTCAAGCTGTACTGTAGCTATCAAGATCATATAAATGGTCTCTTCTCTATCTTGGGAATTCAATAGTCATTAGCTAGCTCTTATCTGTGAGTCAAGAGATTTGAAGAGAATTTACTCATCTTAAGTAACCTTGGTATGTTATTATCTCTTTTGTGATAACTCCAAAGTGATTACTTTTGCCAGACTGACTGTTGTCTTGAAGCTGCATTTAAAATAATCTCTTCAAACAGTCTGTTCAAACAAACATCACTGATATCTGTCACAAAATTTATTTTTAGGTTATTTTCTACTCTAATGTTGAAATTTTCTAAGCTTTCATGGTGTGTGTCTTCTCACTGTAGTGTTTCACTTTCTCACAGTAATGAATCATTTTGTTCTTTTTAATTATCTCCCACAGTTATAAGTTACACACTCTATTTGCTTGAACCAAAAGTTTGTATCAACTGAGAAAATTGGAAAAAATGTTTTTTTTCCTACAAAGAGCAAACGGTTGATTTGAGTCCCATTTATCTGACATCAATGCATTTTTTTCTAATTTTCCTTCTTTCATTCACTGTTGTTGTTATCACTTAAGTCAATGGTGCAGTAATTGCCTAAGGTAAGAAATATAGAAATAACATTTAGAATTTTACTTTAACTGATAAGGTTTTTTTCCCTGGTTTTAATTAAAATTATTGATGCAACTGATCATTTTACAAACTGGATCATCCTTTGGATTATAACCTTGTCTAGGCATAGGACCTGGAACATTTGGCTCTCTTGATTTCTCTCCAAAAAAGACTTTCTGGGAATATTGAGAGAACACTATATAGAACTCTTTTGCTTCCCTATTAGTTTGGAAACAGGGCCAGTCCAAGACCCTTTTTAGCATATTAAAAGTTGTGTCTTTTGATTACCTAGGAGACCATCAGAGCTAACTAATAGGGCTGAGAACAGTCTGTGTGGCACCTAAAGTTCTGAACTCCAAGACAATACCAAGAGAAAGGTATTGCTGAAAATTGACACAGCTTGATCACCAGCATCTGCCTCCTGAGGTATTTTTCTCTGCCTAATTGTAGAGTTGTCTCTGCTTATGGAAAACAGAACTAATGTTCCCTCTGGTGTATAGCTGTGAAAATAAGCAGATAGATTTATATTTGCTGTCTGTGGCTACACAGCTACTTCTCAGCTCCCTTGTATTCCTCTGAGGGCAAATAAAGTGCCATCCAGAATGGGGTGACCCCTTCAGCCCTGTTCCAAATACTTGAATCTCTATGCCTAGAGCCTTCTTTTCAAGTCTTCAGTTGTATCTTGATGAGAATTTTGCAAATCAGCCAAATTCTAGCCTCAGCCTAAAATTAAATTTTATACACATTTGAAAAAGCAATGCAATTATCATACATATGGAATTAACTCTACTTTTATCTGTTTGTTTATATTTTACCCTGCATCTGTATAGATTGCTTTTTCCATTTTCCCCATTTCCCCTGTTTGTCTTACAGTCATGTATTTTAAAAAAGGACAGGATGTTACATTAGAACTAGCACTGGAAGTACAGCAAAATATTCATTATTTACAAAAATCATGCTGTCTTCTAAATGCTCATTTTTACGGTGCCGTGCTGTTTCTTTATAAATAGAAATCCGTGATAAATGGTTATTGCATTTTGATTTGTCCCATCAGAAATAAACTGTCAGAAACTCAGTGAGTCCTCTTGCATTCTGACATATTGTAGTTCAGAAGGAAAATATTTTCTGCTTGCTATAATGAAAGTTAGAATATTTGGGAAGATGATGTTTCTGCTTACAAAAATATGCATACTTCTCATTCAAAATATACATACTGAGTCTAAACTCAACAACTATCAGCACTGAGTGCTAATGGAAGCAAAAATAGTAACATCATACTTTAAAATAGCTTTTCTAAAAGCACTTTACATATAACAGAGTCATTTTGTTTTTAATGAAGAATGACATCTTAGAAATGTTGGTAATAATATGATAAAAATGTTTAAGGCAAAAGCTGCCCTCCCTCCACCATGTCACATTGCACATTCAGTAAAATCTAATCTCCCAAATATCTGACAGTCTCAGTATCTGTTTACTATGGATTTCCAGCTCAGTTCATCTTTGATATCAATCTAATATAATTGTAATTAAATCAATTCCAACACACTGTAGCTATAAATGGCTTGGGTCCGGGATATTTGAGGGAACACCTCCTGCCAGCATCAAACTCCCTTCGTCCAGTGCGCTCACACAGGGAGGGTCTTCTCAGGGTGCCACCGGTAAAAGATTGCCGGCGGATAACACCCAGGGGGAGGGCCTTCTCTGTGGGTGCGCCTGCCCTCTGGAACCAGCTGCCCGTGGAGCTTAGGACCGCCCCTGACCTTCGTTCATTCTGCCAGGACCTGAAGACCTGGCTCTTTGAGCTCTCCGGCCCAGGCTGAGAATTTTTAACTGAGGTTTTTAGTTAAGGGATAATTTAATCTTTCTAAATTGTTTTTTAACTTTTCTATTTTGTACTGTTTGATTTTAAATACCCTGTAAACCGCCCTGAGTCCTTTGGGAAAGGGCGGTATATAAATTTAATAAAATAAAATAAAATTAAATTAAATTAAATTGCAAACGACCAGTCATGCAAGGGAACTTCTAGAGAGTGATATTTGATCACAAATAGCTATCAGTTTATTCTGACAGCTGTTCAGGCACACATCCATGTGCAGGAATCATATAAGGAATCTTTATTGTAGATTATTGCAGATAAATTCATCTGAAACTGATTACCCAGTCTATTGATGTCCAGTTTCATTCAAATTTGCAATGTGGTAAACCCAAATATTTGCAATTTAATATATTGCTAGGATCCAAAAACCAAGAAAGACTGAGGTACTTGAAAGCAGTTTCCTTTATTGTTCCTTACCTGTAGATAGAAGTCTTGGAAAAAAAATTGTTGCATCACTAAAAATATAGTCTGGGAACTCCTAGAGTGGCCCTTTCTTGACCCTCTTCCTCCTAGCCAAACTATCTGTCTCTTGCTCCTCCTCTGCAATGCAGCCCCTTCCTCTTGGGAATCTGGACTACATTCCACCACATCCAAACCCCATTAATTTTAATAGAAATTAAGCCGAAGCTAAAATAGCGTATTCATTGCAACTGAAGCTGCAATGGTTTTGTATGTTTCAATGTCTCTGTGTGCTCCGATGCAACATTATTTTTTCCTGAAACTTAGTACATTTTATCACCAAATCGGCTTACAAAGCTTCTGAGACAGTTTTGCTTGGATCCAATGATTCTCTTGATTCTGATTGCCAGAAAGTTGAAGAAGGGGCATATATTCTTGGCAAAAAAGAGAACGAAAAAGAGTGGTGTTATGTACATAGGGGATGTCACACAAAAATAAGCCACTGACACCACCAGGTGGCAGGGTGCTCTCTCAGGATTGGCAGGGCATCTTTTGGCGGAAAATCCGGATATTGGGATTGGTTCGAAGTATACCTGGCTAGGTGTATAAAAGGGGCAGTTGCCCTTTGTTAGAATCAGTCTGTGCTGAAGCAATAAAGTGTACTATGTTGAACCCTGTTGTCCTGAGTCATCCATCCTGGCCATGCGCTCCAGAACTCACGATCTAACAAGTGGCAATGCATGTACATGCATCACTGTAGGTATGTGCAGATACACATTTAGTTGATGTAAGTTAAAAACAAATATAGTACATTTCACCAGAGTGGAAGACTGTGATCTGGGCACTGCTCAATTTGATATCTAGAAGCAAACTTTTGCTGGGCAAATTAAAATACTTTCTCAGTATTTTGATGGTTATTTATCTTTAAATGTGGCCTAGACATCTGTTCAGAGGACATCGTCAAACAGAAAGCTGTCCTCTGGCAGTTCGTCAAACTTCAGGATTAGTTTTGAAGAGCAATTTGATAAGTAGTGCAGAGACAAACTTGAAAGTTGGTCAATTCTAGGGGAGAAATTCCATGTCAGATTTTGTCATTATCTTGTCTGAAGCAAAGTCTCAAGTCACTATTAAACTTCTAAAACATTATACTGGGCCCACTTTGTGGCTTAGTCCTAGCCACTGTTAAAATATAGTTATTTAACTGAGGAAATTGGGCACTTCTGATTTATATATATGGATCTGCGTATAGTTCAACAAATAACACTGAACAAGTACTGAAATCAAAGTTTTTTTCTGTCAAAAGGAAAAGAAAATTTAGTTTTTTAGTTGGCTCTTTTCTAAAAGAAAAGCAAAGGATGCTAATAGTTTCTCTGCACTATGTACATATTTTTTAGCACTGCAATACCTGGATTGAAAAATTTGGATGGTGGCCAGATGGCAGCAAAGAGACACCAAATACTCTAAAACTTTGCTGCTATCTAGTGGTCAGAGTTTGAACCTCATGTATGATAGCTTGAATGTATCAAATCCAAAATTCAGAATTTTCTTCATTTGGTAACGCACAGCATTTTCATATGCATAGTATGCATATGTCAGCCTATTACTTTTAATGTATTAAAATAGGTCAGCTAAAATATGTGATGAGGAAAATGCTTGTGTTTACTGATATTTTCTAACTGCATCTGATAGAAATAAAGAGGCAGAATTTTATAATGAACACAAGGAAACAGTCTTTGTTTCATCAGACAAAAAAAAATCCATGATATGTTGATTACATTTTTTGCTAAAATATTTGGAAAGCAGCATTTTAAAAAAGAAACACAAAATAATAAAGACTAACAGAGGTTAAGGTGATAGTATGAGAAGTCATTTTGCAGCAGGTAAATCAAATGAAAGTTCTTTATTGGACAGCATGTCTTCTATAAACAAAAATGTACCATTTCTCTCTCTGGTAACGATAAAACTATCTGAGTATATTCTACACAACCTCAAGCTGCAAATCAGAACAATCATTATATACTGCAATTGTGAAAAAAGTAAGGTTCTACATTTAGGCAGGAAAAATCAAATGCACAGGTATAATATAGGTGGTACCTTGCTCAATAGTAGTAACTGTGAGGCAGATCTCTGAGTCCTAGTGGACAATCACTTAAATATGAGCCAGCAGTGTGCTACAGCTGCCAAAAAAGCCAACACAGT
Organism: Vipera ursinii; assembly: GCF_947247035.1. Lineage (NCBI taxonomy): Eukaryota > Metazoa > Chordata > Lepidosauria > Squamata > Viperidae > Vipera > Vipera ursinii. The sequence continues at coordinate 242,240,450 of NC_139513.1, forward strand.
ACTAGGTTGCATTAACAGAGGGATAGAATCAAGATCGTGTGAAGTACTAATACCACTTTACAATGCCTTGGTAAGGCCACACCTGGAATACTGCATCCAGTTTTGGTCACCACAATGTAAAAAAGATGTTGAGACTCTAGAAAGAGTACAGAGAAGAGCAACAAAGATGATTGGGGGACTGGAGGCTGAAATATATAGGGAACGGTTGCTGGAATTGGGTATGTGTAGTTTAATGAAGAGAAAGGTGAGGGGTGACATGATAGCAGTGTTCCAATATCTCAGGGGCTACCACAAAGAAGAGGGAGTCAAGCTATTCTCCCAAGCACCTGAAAGCAGGACAAGAAGCAATGGATGGAAACTAGACAAGGAGAGAAGCAACCTAGAACTAAGGAGAAACTTCCTGACAGTTAGAACAATTAACCAGTGGAACAACCTGCCTCCAGAAGTGGTGAATGCTCCAACACTGGAAGTTTTTAAGAAGAGAACTGGCCAGCCATTTGTCTGAAATGGTATAGGGTTTCCTGCCTGAGCAGGGGGTTGGACTAGATGACCTCCAAGGTCCCTTCCAACTTATTATTATTATTACTCTTGGTGAACAATAAAATATGTTTCTGTGATGCAAACTATAAGGTGTATTTGAAAACATTTTTGTTTTTACTTCCTATGCATTATATACCATTGCTTTTTAGGTGAAAAAAAGAATAGATATAACTTCTGTGGTCAAGAAATGAAAAATAGTCCCCTGAAGGTAGCTTACTGGCACAGTTAACTTTTCATGTTCTTATGCTACCCATCCAAAGGTAAATGACAGCAATTCGTTGCAGCAGAACAATCAATGCTTTTCAAAGTTGGAAGGATGAACTTCCCCAAATTGTTAAAATAAGCTTATGAATTCTGATCTGCAAAGCTCCAGAAGGCAGCAAAGGGACACAGGCAGCCCACACACTTTGCTGCCATCTGGTGATCTGAATTTCCACAATAATTATAATAAACCTTATTTTATCCTTCTAAATATGCCTTACCTGTCCTCATCAACAATGGCCAAAGTGCTGCGAGTCAGGCAGCATATCAATTTAACAACAAAAAATAAAGTTTGATAAGAAAGACAAAAAAGTCTGGATAGTTGATGTAGCAGTGCCTGGAGACAGCAAAAGAGAAGACAAGGAACTAGAGAAGATAACAAAATACAAAGACCTACAAATAATAATAGAATGACTGTGGGAAAGACAAGCTAGGGTAGTACCAATAGTAATTGGCACCTTGGGTGCAATCCCAAAACAACTGGAGCACCACTTGAACACCACTGACACTGACAATTTGCCATCAGTCAATTGCAAAAGGTGGCTTTGCTCAGAAAAGCTTACATCCTGCAACAATATCTGTAACACCATCAAACATCCAGATCTGGCTATCTGAGGTCCTTGGTAAGGACTCGATAGGTAGACAAAAATGCCAAATCCAGTCTGAACATATGGCTGACTGTTTTGCTTTTGTTGTTGTTGTTGTTGTTGTTGTTGTTGTTATTATTATTATTATTATTATTATTATTATTATTATTATTATTATTATTATTATTATTACAATAATAATACCAAGAAACACACCAACTATTGTACAGTACAGCTGCAGTTATAACTGAGTAACTGGAATGCAAAATAAACAAAGAATTTTAAAAAAATCAACCAGTACACCACCAAAATTGAAGATCAGGCTGGAAAATAAGATGAGCAAACTGAGATCAGATGCAGGTAAGTTAAAACAGATGAAAGAAAAGAAGATGAAGAAAAAGAAGATCAAACAATACCTGATTAAGAAATAATGCTTACTAACAAGGGAGATTAAGGAATCACTGGAAATAATAAAGCAGCAAATAACAGCTATAGCTCAAATGATCAGCAAACGCAAAGGTCAAAATTGCATATTATATCAAAATATCCAATTTCAGCCAAATTAGAAACATTTCTACCAATACATAACAAATTGGGTCACTTTGTACCTTATAGTAATTTTTTTTGAATTGCAAAACTCTTTCATGGCAACCATTTTGTTAAGTGCCTTCCATGTTCTGTCAAAATCCCAAATATGCTTAGCAATTGGGTTATCAGATGTGGGCTCCAAAAATATGGATGGCAACAAAAATTTTCTGTTGTCCATCACGTTTTTGCAAGTACATCTTTTTCTCAAATCAACTCTAACTATCCCATATTTTTCCTTAAAGTAATGTATGTAATCCTTTTTATACATGTACTACCATTTTATGGGGAAAAAATATCTTCCTCTTAGTTCAAACTGATTAAAAAACAGACAGGAAAATGCACCTGAAAATGTAGTGCTTTAATGTAATGTCTGGTTTGTCTCTAAGAGCCTATTTAAAGTCACCTATTAAATTATAATATGCTTATGTGCAGTGGTGAGATTCAGCCGGTTCACACCACTTCAGCAGAACCGGTAGCTAATTTTTTGTTGTCCAGGCCCAGAATGGACTTCCAGAAGTGGCATCCACACAGAGAACTGGTAGTTTATATATTTGAATCCCACTGCTGCTTATGTGGCCACTGCATTCAGTACTTTGTAGCCATTCCTGTCCTTTATCAATTATACATTTACGGTAGCTTAGCAAATTGCCACAACAAAGTAATGTGCATATAGCCATATGAGGACTTGTTTAAAAATTGTGTCTTCAAAATGATGTTTTATTGATGTATACATTTATTCCTATTCATGAAAAAGAAAATATTCCATATACAAGCAGTGCTTACTTAGCAACCACAATTAGGACTAGAAAATCTGTTGCTAAGCCCTGTGTTCACTACACAGAAAACTGCATGACTGTGATGGATTTAGGATGCCACTTCCTATTGGGTCCTAAAGGGAGTCACCATGATCATTAAGTGAGACATCATGCAATCATGACTTACAATTTTGCTTCCCCACTCTCCATTAACTCTGCTTGTCACAGGCGATTAGGAAGCATGATCATGTTACCATGGGACACTGTGAAATTCATAAATATGAGGATTGGTCTCAAAGTTGTAATTTTTACAACATCATAACTGTGAATGGTTGCTGAATGAGACAGCTGGTAAGCATGAATTACTTGTAGTTCAGAATTTACAGTATATTTGGCTCCATTATCTTGGGGAGGTGACATTCCTTCCCTGTCTGTCTGTAATGGTTTGTAGACATTGGGTGAGGGAAGGTGTGGAGGAGAGTAGGTAGGATGAACAGGAGGCAAGAATAAATTATTGGAATTGAATGCTGTGACAGGCCAGAGAATCTCAGTACTACATACTACATATGTATATAGTACTACTGTACTATATACTACAGATACTAACAGAAAAAACTAAAAGCTATGGAAATCTGTATAATGTAGGTTCAATGATGTCTCTACGTGGTTCAGAAATAAATGAAACTCTTAATGCATTGGTTCTTTTCTAGGAGCAAAGCCAATTTGTAAGAGATCTCACATACACATTTATTGTTTCCTATCCTAGCAGCCAGCTGGAAATCAAGTGACAACTCCTGAAGGGCCTTGGCACTAATCAGAGTTCTTCTCTAGTCAATGGTGCTGAGAACAAAGCTTGGGTTGGACTGTTTCTGTTAACTGAAATCCCATTTGCAAAGAAAGGAAATGGTCTGTCCTATTGATTTTTTCAGCTACTAAATTCTCCCAGGTAGTTAGCAGGCTGTCCACCTTTCTTCTTTTGTAAAGATATTTTAATTTCCTTAGAAAAGCTAATTCTCTGTTGGAGCATTATTTGTATTATGAAACTGTTTATCGTTAGTACAATAATCACTGGAATTTATCAGTTGATTCAAAAAAACTAATATAGGAAGGAAGGAAGGAAGGAAGGAAGGAAGGAAGGAAGGAAGGAAGGAAGGAAGGAAGGTTCATTCCAGTAGTCCTGGTTTAAATTTGTTGACTACTGAGAGCAGATTGCTTTGTGAACCTCCACTTTCTTTACTCTGTACTTACTATTTACCTGTTTTCTCAGTTCAAAACTTAATATAGAACAAAAGCTATTTTCTCATTTCTTCCTCTCATCATTTCAAGTACTCCCTTTCTGAGCAAGTTCTAGAGTTCTCTGAAACACATTACAAGCAGTAAGTAATTTCTGGAAACCCAGAAGCTTAACACAAAGGGTTTCTAGTTCCTTTGGGGAAAATGTCTTGGACGCATTTCCTGAAATCGAGGAGAGATCTCCTTAACATCCAGTCCCAGCTGAGCCACTGCTTTGCCGTAGGCAGCCTGTGAAACAGAACTGCTCATGAGTAATGGCTAATTTGCTGCTTACAAGCATTATACAAAAATCTCAAGACTGTAACAGGAAGAAGTTAAGACATCATCAGCTCCTGGCAATAATTTTGTATGATCACTAGGGGGAATCAACTCAATTTGTGATTGGTTTCCAGTCCCCATCTGGAATCGGTCTAAGTCATTGACTCATTGTTCATTCAGTAGTCTTGGATCATCAAGCATAGCTTAACAAAAACAATAGCATTACTAAAAAATGGAAATAATTATGTGAAAATATCTTTACTATTAACATCATAGTCTGATGTGCTGAGAACTACAGATGAATTTAATTGTATATTTGTATTTAGTTGCATGTTTAATACCTGTTATTGTTATTGTTAAAAATCAAAATACATCATTGTTTTTGTTCAACTGTCATAAAGAGTATCACTTTAAATATTACTATTGGTTGTTGTTTTTTTAAAAAAATAGCAATGCCATACATAGAATTCCTGAAGGTGTTTCATACAAATGTTGAAAAAGCAAGTTATGACAACAATTCTGTTGTATGGGACTGCTGAATAGTATTAAATGGTAACTGATTTAAATCCTTTGGCCGAGAATAAAAGTAAAATTGGAAAGCCACCTAGAATTATCATCTGTTGCAAAGGGAATGCCTATTACATCTGTTATTTACCCAAATATGCAGTTGCACAGCAGATGCTGTGGGATAATTTTAATTCACCTCAGTCTTTAAATGCTGAAAGGAGATAGTTTATGTTGAGGTTATAAGGCATACAACAAGAGAGAGTCCTGTCATCAGTGGTGGGATTCAAATATGTGAACAACCAGTTCTCTGTGTGGATACCACTTCCAGAAGTCCATTCTGGACCTGGGCAACAAAAAATTAGCTACCGGTTCTGCCAAACTGGTGCGAACTGGCTGAATCCCACCACTGCCTGTCATGTAAAACAAGGCCAAGCAAGGAGATGCTGAAAGAATACTATAAATTGTGAAAGGAACAAAGCGAAAGTGCTAGGCTGTGATTGTTTTATAGTAGTTAGGAATCTGCTAGGTGCATAATATTTTCTCATTCAGGTTCCATACTGTTATTCTTTTAAACTTTACTGCCTTTTTGTTAACATTTTAAAATATCCTGATCACTGTTAATGTGTATTTGCTGAACATACACATGCAAATACTTGCAGGTATACGTATATGTATCTCGACAGACATATCACTAAACCAGTGTTTTTCAAACTTGGCAATTTTAAGATGTATGGACTTCAATTCCCTATGCTAGGTGCACATATTCACACATCTTAAAGTTTGAAAAGACATACACAAAGACATACACAAAGATGATTTATGTACTTGACCACAAGAGCTACTTCTTCAAACAACAGTTTCTCGCATGTGGAGAAATACTTTAAACAACAAGAAGAGTGTTAATTCAAGTCAAAACAGTTAAACACATAAGTGAGACCATTTCAGACCAGATCAATTCCAATTTCTAGTTGAGTATGTTTATTGATGAATCAAGCAACAAGAAATTCAGAAAAGATAAGCTGCCATTTTGGTAATTGAGATTTCGAATTAGCTGTCCAACACTTATATGAACTTGTATCAGTATGAATAATGTATCCTAACAGCTTCTGGTTAACTTCACAGGTTGCAGCTATTGGCATTTGTAGTCTCTGGTACCTGTAAGTACTGATACCTACTGTAGAAACAATTCCTGTAGGCATTCCAGCACAATTACATTTCTCTTATTATCTGGGAATGGAAATTTCCAAACTAGAGAGAAGAGAGTTTGGGGAGAAAATAGAAGGAGGTATAAAAAAAGAAATAAGGCAGAAATACATATCTCATGTGAATCTGTTCCTGCTATTTTTAATGTGAGGGAATCAGGAATAACTCCAATGAGGATTGTTAAATTTGATTGTTAAATTTAGGATTATCAGTTGGCAAGACTCATAGATATAGGTTGCCAAACAAAGATTACTGTATATCTCACAACTGCTACAAAGCAATACCAAAGGAGAATCCTTCTTTATCACTGCAGCTTTCACTACTACCTGATTATAGTTTATTTATCCAATGTTTTATCATTTGCTGAAGGTTAATCCAGATCAGGGGTAGGCAACCTTGGCTCTTTTATGACTCGTGGACTTCAACTCCCAGCTGGCTCAGGGATTCTGGGAGTTGAAGTCCACGAGTCATAAAAGAGCCAAGATTGCCTACCCCTGATCCAGATCCTCTTAATCCACAGAATTCAGTTTCTAAAATATTTGAGACCCAATTTAAACCTATTGCAGTTTCATGGACAGCTTTGAGATTATTAAGCGCAAATGTGGAGAATGTTTGATAATCTGAATGGTGGGGGGGTTGTGTGTGGTTGCTTTAATTAGTTTGTCCCAATCCAAATCTGGTGTGGGATTTTTAACCTACTATTTGCATTGGCAAGATTGGCCTCCGTTGATGCCAATTGAAATAGCAGGTGCAGGGAAGCCAATCCAGATATAACAGAGCATTAGAGGAAGAGGCTTAGATTCAGCACTAGAAAAAGCACCTCAAATGTGCTTTTTCATGTGGCTGTGAAGAAAGATCTCAAACTGTGAAAGTCCTAAAAGGTTCAGAACAGGTTTTTTTTTTAGCTCAGGACACCATAACAGAGTAGCTCTCCTCTCTACTACAATAATAACCAATATTTCCTTGTGAGGATCTACACACCAATTTTCAAGCCAATTCAGCTTTCCTGCATTGAGCCAGGAAAGAATTTTGTTCTCTGATAATGTGAATGGCTTTGCCTTTAATACAGAAAAGCACAAAAATACCTTCTCTTTCATCCCTCCAGGCTCTGTATCATGCATGCTAATGAGTCGGTATGAAAAGCTAAAAACACAGAGATGATTATAGTACTATTACTGTGATAGGCCAGCTTTGATCATGCTGGCAGGAATTCTGGGATTAACAACCTAAAATGGGTGTTAAATTAAGAAAGGCTATTACAGGTGATAATCTAGCAGCATATGCCGATGTTTCATTTTTCCCTCCCATGAATACACTATTAATATTTTCTGGGGGGGATATGTACTCTTTCCTCAAACATTTTCATTCCAAAGAAATTGCTAAAGAGATATCTCCTTATGAAATATCTAACGTAAGAGCTGGCACTCAAGAATACTGATTTTATTTAACACTGTGAAAAAAACATTTATGGAAATCTGTGCAGATGGTATATGAATGTGATTTCTCATTCAACAAATGTTTATTGATTAATTCCCTGCTGCTTGTCACAGTAAAATCTCAAGCAGTTGACATTACTACAAAGATTTTGCTTGTTATTGCTTCCTTAAATGAAAAGAAAGAATCAAAATGTTTCAGTTAGATTAAACTTCAAAAGGGCCCCTGACAATCGAAATTTGATACATAACTTACAAGTATATAATTCAGAAGAATATTTGCAGAATTGTCACTTATTTGTATGTGCATATGTGTGAACAGCTCTCTTTCTAACATCTGTAGAGAATTTGTTTTAATTAGAATTTATTTCCTAAATGGTAGTCCATTTCTTCACCTATCTGACTATTAAAAAAGAACATTTGGCTGAGAAAAGTAATAGTAAAAAACTTCCTGTCAAGATAGACAGATTAAATTTATTTCTTGTTCATCATCTTTACTTGCACAGATTTTTCACTGGTTCAAATGATAATTAACAACAGGAGCAACAAAAAATAATTCAATAACACTTTTAGCATAGAGATTATAAAAACACATCTTTTTCTCCTGTCCATAACTCATAACAAGCTGAGGGATATTAATTTTTTGTTTTTTTCATAGGAGGAGTGATTGACTTTGTCCCCTTAAGTTTTCATACCCTCCTAAGTGCTGCCTTTCTACTGATTCCATAAGTCCTAGAATTAGATTAATTTACTTTACCAAGTGCAAGATTTCTGGCCCACAGAGCATATAAATCTGTATATTGGAAGAAATGAATTAGGGAAATAATTGTAAGAACTTTTGTGGACATAATAGATTTCCTTTAGTAGCTAAAAAGATGACAATGCATCATAATGTCATGATTGAAGCAAATCACATAATTCATATTATCTACTCAATAATATCATGATGCACGTGGTATCACTTGCTCTCTTGTCTGCTCCTTCAGATGCCCATGGTGAATATTTATTTATTTATTTATTTATTTATTTATTTATTTATTTATTTATTTATTTGATTTATTTGATTTATATACCGCCCTTCTCCTGAAGGACTCAGGGCGGTGTACAGGGCAATAAAATAAGAATATATTAGTTAAATAATTTTAAAACCCAAATCCATCAGGCCAGGCCGGCTTGTTCGAATAGATAAGTTTTTAGATCACGCCAGAAGGAGCGGAGGTCGAGGGCCATCCGGAGTTCAGCTGGTAAGCGGTTCCAAAGGATTGGTGCACCCACCGAGAATGCTCTCCCCCTGGGGGTCACCAGCCGACATTCTCTGACCGGTGGTACCCTGAGGAGGCCCTCTCTGTGGGAACGTACAGGACGGAGGGACGTTGACGCTGGCAGTAGGTGCTCCCGTAGGTAATCCGGACCCATGCCATGTAGGGCTTTGTATGTCATCACCAGCACCTTGAATTTCACTCGGAAGGCAACTGGAAGCCAGTGCAGCTCACGGAGCAGAGGTGTAATATGGGAGTATCGGGAGACCCCCAAAAGAACTCGTGCAGCTGCACTCTGTACCAGCTGAAGCTTCCGAGTGGTTCTCAAGGGCAGCCCCATGTAAAGAGCATTGCAGTAGTCTAGATGAGACAACAGAACAACAGAGTTGGAAGGGATTTTGAGGTCTTCTACTCCAACCAAATGGTTGTCCAATCTCTTTTTAGAAACCTCCAGTGATGGAGCACTCTCAACTTCTGAAGACAAACCATTTCACTGATTAATTGTTCTAACTATCGAGAAACAACCTAAATATATCATTGTGCTCAATGTGAGAAAGTTTTGGTACAGAAAAACTGAGTTGTTTGGTTAGGAAAAACACTAACTGCTTTTGTTAATGACTGGAAACTGATATATAGAATTTTTTTTAAGCAACCCGAGTTCTTAGCTAGCTTAAAATGTTGGTTTTCAGGGTCTTCCTTTCCTCCCTTCTACCTTCTATGTAGAATAGATATATAATTTTCCATTGTCAGAACTGAACAGGTCAGGAAAAGCTGTGCCATGTGATTCAGCTGCAGGTGCACATCAACCTGCAAATGCTAAAAAGAGTGTCCTTTATATATTATTCGTCAATTTCTTGCTTATGCTCCAAATAAAAAAAGTGTTCGCTCTGAAAAAAAAACCAACCCCGGCATATCAAGTACGTTAGTCTTCATTCATTTAAAATGGAGAGTGATTTTTTTAATTCTTTTTACAGGATTCTAGTACAAAATAGTCTTATAAAGAAAGCTTTTAAAATTCAGTCTGATATATAGATGACTGATCAGCAACCACACTATGTCAATTGCTGCATTGCTAAAAACTTAGAAAAATGCATAGCCCATGAAGGGTTTATTCAGATTTCTAAGAAGACCTTCTGTTTGTGACAATTGTCTTCCTACATAAGCACATAGAGAAATGTGTGCCAAGTTTTGCAACTTTAAGATCTGTGGACTATAACTTCCAGACCTCCCCAACCAGCACGATACAGAGTTCCCCAGCCAGAACATAATGATTAACCATGTGTCCATCTTCCTAATGCACTGTAGACATAAGCTTGCATCAGACATTACAAAAACTCTTTTCCAGCTTCAAAAGAGATAGAACTGCCAGGTCTAGCGTGTTAAGATTTGGAAGGCCACTAGATGGCAGCCAGAAGATACAAAATTCTAATCCTGTGATGTCATTTAGAGGGCATCTGGATTTTTGCAACCCAACTCTGATAACCCTATAGGGATAGAAAACTGAAAGTTCTTTGAAGTGTTTCATTAGTCGGAACCACGACATCATTATTTATAAATTCATAATTATTTATTTAATCACCATAATATACTAAAATCTAAGTTAGTTATGATTGCCTATAAGGAAAAATAAATCTAGAAAACTTCCTCTGGCACTAATATGACTGTATCCTATTTAGAGAGAAGGAAAGCTTTTTCCAGCTTGAGAGGGTGCCATTTGGTTAAGGTGGAACTTTTGCAGCTTCCTATATCTTACCCGAGCTCCTGGAGAATATATAATGTTTCACACAGTATATCGTATACAGTATTGCAAATTACTTCATCCTATATTACCAGCTTTACCCAGTGGTGGGATTCAGCCAGTTCGCACCACTTCGGCAGAACCGGTAGCTAATTTTTGGTTGCCCAGGCCTAGAATGGACTTCCAGAAGTGGCATCCACACAGAGAACCGGTTGTTCACATATTTGAATCCCACCACTGGCTTTTCCAGATCCTAAGATATTGCAATAAGCTATTAAGTAGACAAACTATGGATGAAAACTATTCAGAGAAATTTCCTGACAGAACAATTAATCAATGGAGTGACTTGCCTTCGGAAGTTATGGGTGCTCCATCACTGGAGGTTTTTAAGAAAAGATTGGACAACCATTTGTTTGAAATAGTATAGGGTCTCCTGCTTGAGCAGGAGATTGCACTAGAAGACTTCCAAGACCTCCAAAGCCCCTCACAACTCCATCATTCTGTTATTTAAATCAAAATAGTTGAGTTTTTAAATCATTTAGATTTGATTATATTAAAACAAGCGATATAAAGAAAAAGACCCAATTTGTTTTAGTTGTTAAGGCACCAGGCTAGAAACCAAGAGTTCTAGTCCCACTTTGGGTACAAAATCAGCTTGGTCACCTTGGCCAGTCACTCTCTTTCTCAGTCCCAGGAAGATGGCAAGGACAAGCCACCTCTGAAATTTTGCCAAGAAAACTGTGGGGGTTTGTTTAAACAGCAGTTAAGAATCAAGGACTCAAAGGCACCAAGAAAAAACAAACAAAAGCAAAACCAATGTGAGAAAAGAAAGGAATGGGAAAGAGAAAGTAAAGGATATAACAATACAAAATTGGGCCAGATGTAGTAAGGAGGCCAGTATTTAGCCTCATTACAAGGAGATTCAAGATCAAAATAGCTCATTAGTTCAAAGGTGTGTGTTTATATCTGGTATCCAGGTATGATAATCCAAAGGTCGACTTTTAGTTTTGAAAATATAAAGTAAGGTTGTTATCCCAGATCTTTCAGTGCTCTTGGTTGAAATTTGGATATTTCCAATGGCAAGCAGCAAAAGGAAAGAAACAGGAAGACATTGATAACAACAGTCAAGACAGTTGTGCTTATTTCCAGGTAATGGATAAAAAACATTCTACAGCTAAATTCCTCTGGTTATTAACTTGTAAGCAAGGTAAATTGAATGCAATGCAATGTACTTCTGAGTGACTAGACATCAATTTGTATGTATGTGACTTAGATCAGGGGTGTCAAATGTCATCCGGAAGCCACCCCCACCCCATTGCTGGCAATGGCAGAACCGTCCCGATAAGTGACGTCACGAGTTTGACATGTCTGACTTAGATCAACTCATGCTAAAGAGATTCAGTTCTTCAAAAATTTGACTCTCTCTTGCAATTTTCTTGGCAAGCTTTTGGAAGTGATTTGCCATTGCCCACTTCTTAAGGCTGAGAGACAGTGGCTAGTCCAAGGTTACCCATCTGGTTCTGTGCCTAAGGCAGAACTAAACCACACACTCTACTGGTTTCTATCCTGGTGTCACAACCAAATGGTTTTTCTTTCTTCAAAGTTACAAACTCCAAAATGTTATGCAGTATGCAAAAATACTGTGCAATATTCATAGTCAGGCCTTCCTTCCATACATAAATCTCTTATATAAACCTATATCAACTGCCAAGATTTTCACACTCTTTTTTTTTAAGTGCAATGTTGCTTTTTATGACAGCAGAATACTCAGCAAATACATTTATGCATAAGAGAATCCTCTTAGGCCCCAGTATGTTGCTTTGCCATCTTTCTACTGAAGAAATGTATCCTTATATAGCATTTCATTTTATCTTCCTCTAGTCTAATGCATCAACGGCCTGCTACATTCCAGTTGGTGGCAGGAAGAGTTTAAGGTTGTGTATGCCTTATTCGGAATCATTTATTCCATCTTATTAGCAACAGGAAGTTAAACTGTTCACTTCGGTGACAACAGCTTGAATCAGAGATGTGCAGCTATTTACTGGCTCCTGCAGAGTCTTCTAGCTCCCAATCTAGTAACTGTGAACACAAAGGATTTTTTTCTCCGTTACTCCAACAGTTTTCAATCAATGAATATAAAGGTGTTTTGCTTGTTTTATTTCATTTCCTGGAGAATTGGAAATCTGTCATAAAATTGATATCCTGCACAATAAAGAAATAGTTGTACAATCTCCATCCAGTTAATAATATGATAATGTGAATGCTTTTTATTCATAAATATTACGAACAATTCTGGGATGTCAGGATGAATGAATAATTGTCCTTGTTTACAAAGTTTTTTTATACAGTTAACTCTTCCATTGTCCTTTCCCCCCATCTTATCACATTAAAATATTGATTCTGTAATTGATGAATAATAAATAATTGTTCCAGTCTTATTTGGAATACTTGGACAAACGTAGCTCCCATGAACTTCTAAGGGAATAGGATACTTAATTCTTTCTCCATTCAGATTCTCTGTTTTAGCCAAACTTTCCAAAATATGTCCTTTTATTTTATTCCAGAATCCAGGAAGGTAATGCTCCATAAAATCATCCATACCTGCTTTGAGCCAAATTTCTACCTTTCTTTTATTTCATTAATTGGCCCCTTTGTGCAAGATATTTGTTCCCTTGTCATACAAGAGTTTAGTTCCTGTATACAAAGTTTACATCTATACACATTGGAAAACTGTTTGAACTCAATTAACTTGTTTCTGAACTGAAAATAATAGGGCTATATGATCAAATAACTAAATCCTGCTAGTCAATATTTTCAATTACAATGATCGCCAGGCAGAAAGTGAAATAAAATCAGTTTCCCATAACATTGTTTATTAATGGTATTAGTCTGGTAAATACCTATTCGTCAGAGCATTAAAATATAGGCAGACTCTGTGAAACTACAGATAAGAATGGGATTAGTCAAATCTTCTAGCTGCAGAGACTGCTTTACCTCCCTGCATTGTCACTGAAGAATATATTTATCTTTATAAAGTGGTGTTCAATCAATTAGAAGCTGTTAAAACTGAATTACCTTCAGTAAATAAAACAGGGAATACTATCCAAAGTCCTTTGGAGGAACAAATCATAAAATATGCAAGGGGCTTCAAGTCAATTAAAAGCAGTAGTTTTATTTTCAGAACAGGAAATCCAGTTTTTCTAAGTCTTACCTTATCCTTGAAGGTTCTTGCCAAGATCCTGGAATGTATCTTGGTGAAACAATCTTTTTTTTCTTATATCTTAAAACAATCTTGTATGTTGCATATTGTAATTCAAATGTGATATGTTGTACCTTGAGAATGTATTTTGAAAGAATCCAGTAGAAAACAATACCTTAAGCAAGGAACTACCTCCACTAACATTGGCAGGGCAAACTATGTATATAAACAGGGAGCAAACCCACACATTCAGCAGCAGTGATGATGTTACCTAGTCAAGTAATGAAATGTTTGCAAGCAAACAACCAAGACTCTACTATACTGGAATGTATTTATATTTTATGAAAAAATACCAACTCTGTATCATGTCAAAGCTATGCATCTCACTACAGAGAGAAATCTGGCAATTGGAGAAAAATCTTCTATATGAAGTACCCTCTGTTTGGAACTTTCCAATCCAAACCAACATTTTTAAAACTTAAATAAGAGTGGGAAAGTGAGAGCTTTCAAAGCTTCCATTAAAATTTAACATATAGACTTCAGATCAAGCAGGCACAACTATCACCTGTTCCCTGTCTTTATTCTTATTCAGTGAAGTGTGTTTGATTTTTTAATTATGTGTTACATGCAAAAATTATTTAAATATTTAACTGTTAGATGGTCATCTCTCTTTATACAGCTATTATGCAAATTGTGTTTTGTTCTCTTTTAGAAATAAGTATCCTGGGTTTTGAGGGGTGGTGGTGGGAAAACAAAAGAACTTAAGGACAGAAGAGTGAAGAAACAGGAAGAAGTGGATATTGTCTGTTCTTGAAGATTGAAAAAGACTAAAGCAAGAGATGCTTCCAAACCAAACTGAAAAAGTGTTTTACTAGGTTGATGATTGGATCAAGTGACATTTCTGAACTTAACAACCAATTATTCTTCCTTAGCACAAAGCCAAAATTGAGTGGTACTTACTTCATTGAAAAGATATAACATTGTTTGCATTGTGTCTACTTATTTTAGAACTCCCAATCACATATCTTGTGACTGGGAATTCTCAAGAAATTGAATGAAATGTCTTTATTAGGGGAAATACATACACTTTGCATATTTATTCAGTTATATAAAATACATCATATTAATGAAAATGACTTGTAATAAGCAAAATTCTACCTGTATAATAATGGCAAACAAAGTGGAGTTTGACTACCATGTTCATTTGGAGAGACAGCTAAAGAAGAAAGGTGATGATCAATCTACAGTAGTTGGGTGTTTTGAGGGATTGTGTAAGGTAAAAAAAAAATAATCTCCCGAATTAGTGTTATTTCCAGTAACACTAATTCAGGAGATTTTTTTTAACTTTTCACAATCCCTCAAAACACCCAACTACTGTATATGAGAACAGTGGATTGCCCCTTGTGGGTTACTAAATGACAACATGCTAGTTAGTAAGCAGAAGTTAATACAGAGACTTTAGGAGAAATAGGAGGCAGACAGTCCTCAGACGGTAAATGAACAAGAAGTGTTAGCAAGAGTTTGGCAACTATTTTAAGGAGAAAGACTTTACCATAGAGCCTAAGGGTCAACAAGAAGGAATATAAAACTTTATCCATCCATCCATCCCACCTTTATTATAGTGAACATGCCTAATATTCCTTCATCCTTCTATTTTCTTCACAGTAAGAATTCTATGAGGTTGGTTGGGCTGAGAGAGAGTGATTGGGCCAAAATCATGCTTAACACAAGATTAGAACTCATAGTTTCTTGGTTTCTAGCCACTAGACTGCCAGTTTTTTCCCCTGATAATCCTTAAAAAAAATAGAAATGAAGACAAGTGCCTCTGCAGATCTACCGTGCTTGGGCCATATTTTTACTTCTGTTTTTACAGCATTTCCTAGCTTTTTCTGCAGCTTGAAGAAAGAGTCAAAGCACTGGAGCAGCGAAGGCTGACATTTCACTCATGTGAGAAGTTTATCCGATCAAGCAGCAATGCTATAGTGAGAGCTGGCAGAGGAAGAATATCTCCATAGGAAGTCCTCATTAATGCTTTGGCTCTTTACCAAGAAAAGAACAAGATGATACTCTTTTTAAGTTAGAAAATCTGCTGGTTACAATCGCCACAGATGAGCCACTTATAGACCTTGTGTCCCCAAATATCAAGTCTCTTACTCTCTCCTCATTGAACAATGGACTGTCTGAAAATGGTCCTACTCCATAGGAAATAGAATCAAACAAAAGAATAAATGGATATGAATGGTTAAGAAGATTACCAGAAACAAGAGACATAGAAGATTTTCTGCACTCCTGGAACTTAGGAACAGCTGTGATCTCTCTAAAGATTCAAGAAAAAAAATGAGCTGCACCTGGAATAAGTGAGTTCAACAATGCCATTTTGCAGAAGGAAGGAAGCATACGGTACATTCTATGGAACAGTATCCCGCCAGAGATAAGGATGGCATCCTCTCTTGGAATTCTGGAAAGCTTTGAAAACCAGACTTTGCTCCCAGGTCTGGGGCTGATGTTTATTATTAATTCAATGACTTCTGTTTTATTTTTTTACTTTCCTGTGTATTAAATTATTTTAGTTAGGGCTATATGTTTGGTTTAATATTTCTCTAGTTTTGTACACGGCCCATAGTCCACTGGACCTGGGTGGCCAAAAATTTAAATAAAATAATAAAGTTAAACCAAGCTGCATTTTATTCAGAAACAAACTGGTAACCAGTTCAGTGTTTTAAGCATAAGTGTGATATGGTTCCTTTGTATTCCTCCAAAGACCAAGCTAGCTGTCAAGTGAAGTTTCTAAACAAAGGTAAGGTCATATAGACTGTGTTATATAGTCAACAGGTAACCAATGTCCAGCTGTGATTGCAGTTTTTTGTCTTGTAGAGGGGAACACAATTTAACCCATCATTTTAAGCTGTTTGCTTTAATTTGGGAAATCAGAGATATTTAGGTTTGGAAGCAACTCCACCCTGTTTTCCTGTTTTTTCTGTTCCTTCTCTGGTGATCATATCTAGAATAGAAAGGTCTATTGTCTCTGGAATTATGATTCCTTGTGTGAGTCCTTCTGACTTATATTGTCTCTCATCACATCCAGAAGTAATTGCAGACAAATATTCAAATGACTGAAACCATTTCTCGAAAATGTTATGAAAATAGAGATCTGTGAGTTATCAGTGTACTATAGCTTTCATCTTCAAATTGCTTATAATGTCCAGTGATTTCATGTAGCTATTGAAAAAAAACTTGGAGACAAAATGGAGCCTTAAGCAACACTATTAAATAGTTTCCATTTTGAGGAGCTGTCATCAAGTGGTTCCATCTGAAAATACCTGAAAAAGAAGAACAGGGCCATTTCAAGACTATGCTTCTTATTTTCAAATCTCTTAGGTCACTGAGAAAGATATTATGGCTGAGAGTACTAAAAGAGGCAAAAAAAGAATCAGCAGAATAACAGTGCCTTTGCTGATCCCCAAAAAAAGATCATCCATCAAGTTGACAAGGCAATCTCAGTCCCATATCCCACCCTGAACTCAAGTTTGGAAGAAGATAATAATCTTCCTTTAGTCTGCCTGCAGTTGAGAAGTGACCTTACTCTCAATCACCCTACCTAACCATGGGAGATTAGAGTATTCAATTTCCTCTCTATAAGATCCAGAAAGTTTCTTAGGAATAACAGCCTGTGGTACACAAGAAAGCATTTCTATTTTAATAAGTCTTTATTTTCTTGAGTAATAATGGAAAGGATTTTACATGGAACATGGTAAAGACTTGTTTTCTCTCATTCCAAAGTACAGGGCATGAAATAATGGATTTAAATTACTGGAAGGCAGAATACAACTGACTCTTAGGGGAAAAAAGATGCAAAGTATAAATAAATAAATAATAAAGGAATCAGGACCCTTTCCAACTACACATTTGTGAATATGGTTCACTCTAGCAGATCTATATCTGTAGAGTATCTTCACTAATGTAGACTTTAAAATGGGATGAGTAGTGGAAGAAAAAGAAATCAGGTTGATTATGCAGATGCAGGTTATATATGAAAAAGATTGAAGTACCTTATCAATTAACAATTGTAATGTATTAAAAACCTATTGTATTTGTTGAGAACTGTTGATATCAGCCTGAAGGTTTTTGATGTATGTGTATTTAGCAATCTTTTACTTAATGGTGCTTTTATCTTTTTACAAAATGGTCACTTGGAGATCTGCAACAGAGTGAAGTAGGAGGCTGAACTGCTTTGATTTCATTTTCTTCTTGTTTTGAGTCCTAATGTCAAACCAGTGCCCATTAAGTCCTTTGTGCAAGGATTATTCCATTTGTCTTATGTAGAATCCAGAGAGGCATTGCTGGCAGATGATGATATATATCACTATAAAATTGGAACATTGCTGTAATTGGACCAACTAAATCTATTCAGTGCAATTTTGGCTCAGCCTTTGGTTCAGCCTTTTTTGAGAAAAACAGTAGCTAAAGGGGGAGTTTCTAGGATATTTTGATATTTGATAGAAATGATACCTTGATTTTTTTTAAAAAAATCACCTGGGCTTGGTAAAAGATAAAACTTGAAATATTATTGTTCAAAATCTGCAACAACTGCTTTCTTTTTTTTAAGCCAGAAAAGTCACCAAAATTTGCAGAGAACATTAGAAAAGGCCAAATACTCATTGTATTTTCCTACTTTTGGGGAGCCTATGACTTATTCTAGTAGATAATGAATTAGGTGCTCTTTGTCTTTCACACTATACAGACAAATAAGGCAGGCTGGGGGAAAAAAGAGACTCATGAAATTTTTGCTCTGTTAACCAATAGTGTGTTGTCACAAGTTGCAATCCAATGCAGGAACAGCTGTTACAATTCCATACTAAGGAAGTTGAGAGTTGCCAAGTTATCTAAAGATGCTCTTCTTGCTTGCTGTGCTGCTACTTGGGATATAGCTATGGTGCTGTGGTAACAAATACTGTGCATTCTTTTGGGGAGGGGGGCAGGAAAAAGCATTCTAGACCTGCATCTCCTCCATTTTTGCTGCTTGCTTTTTTGCTATTTGTAAATTTAAGCAGACAGATCTTAGATAAAGAGAATGAATGGTCCAGGTGGCCTACAACAGGAATGTGGAGACCAAATAGTAATCTCATTTAAAGTTAACTCAATGGTGTATAAAGAATGTAGGTATAAAGAATGTAGGTCTATTCATCAACTATTTCCCCTTCAGTTTAGGAATAGAAAGTTAAAGCTATTTCCACTCCATACCAATTTTGCAGATGTTTAATCCAAATGCTACACCTGTAAATTATAGAAAATAGCAACATTTATTTTCATAAGGCAATTTTCCATAACAAGCATTTGGGATGCAATTATTCTAAACAACACATTCTTGTATACATTTTTTTAACCTAAGGAATGTGTTTTGAATGAGAAGTTTAAAAACTTTGCATCTAAAAGATGAACGTGCTCCAGGCTATTTCAGGCATAATGTATCAGAAGCAGAAAAAAGGCTTGATGCAAAAGGATGATTAATGGTGTGCTGAAACTGCTTCTTGTTTCAAAGGGTATCAAGTAGCTGTTCTTGCTGAAACATTCAGAAAATGCTTTCAGACATAATTGAATCAGCTGATTATCTACTCCTTGTGTCTTGATTCATTAATATCAACTGATGCGTATGAAAAAAATGAAGTGACTTGAGATCCTGAAGAATTGTAAGCAATTCTAACAAGTTACTATGGAGGAAAACAGGCATGGGCAATAGCAAAGGGCCTGTCATTTCTACGGCACTTTTAGCAAAGCAGATGAAAAATAATCATTCAACAATCACTGACATCAGGTATCACTGCTAAGCGCACATGACTTTCTCATAAAACCTGGGATTAATGCCAATAGTATATTGCTTTCTATTGTTCTAGGGCGGTGACAGGAGGGAGCACAGAAACTTGATAGTTTGGTTTGTAATTTTCTAAATTGGCAGTGGAGTCTATCTGAAATTGAGTTTTTAACTTGCAGGAGACTGAAGCTGCTAATACTTTGATACTAATTTAAGGCAGAATGTTCATTGCTGGCTATCAGTGAAACAGAAAGAAACACAGCCCAAGTTGAATAAATATAAGTGGGGTCCTTTTTTGCTGGATCAAAGCCTTTCAACTTCTTCAAAAACAGTGGAGGTAATTAGTGCCCATATTTAATGGTAGAGAATCTTTCTTGATGATGCAAAAACAAAAGTGACTTTCAGGAGAAAGGTTATGCTTTAATTGGGTTTAACTACACCAAGCAGAACAAATGCATAGTTTTAAAACATATTTTAAACAGCATTGTTATTCTTCAACTGAGCCATATTTAAATTCAAAGAAGAGGACCTAAAGAGAATGGTAATAGAAGTCAAGTTGGCAGGTGCAGCAGCTCCACTTTGTTGTAATCAAATGAGAGAGAGACTCATTGAAACTGCTGCTCTTTCTTTCATGAATCTCTATTTTGTCCCAAATCTGTACCTTTTTATCATGCCCTCCTTTACCTGTCTATAGATTTCTTGTTGGAAATGTAGTGTTGTTTATGCCCTGTAGATGGAAGCACCTAGCCCAAGGGTATCAAACTCAATTTCATTGAGGGCCGCGTCAGCATTGCAGTTGCCCTTAGGGGCCCGGGTGTGTGTGGCCAGGGTGGGCGTGGCCTGCTGGGTGGGCGTGGCTAGAGTGCATATGGCCTACTGGGTGGGCATGGCCAGCTCGACATTGTTCGCCTCAAGGGTGCCTATGGGGGCCTGGGCAGGAGTGGGACAGATCTGAGGGCCTCTGGCAGAAGGAGATGGGACCGGGGCAAGTGCCAAGGCAGTGGGGGCCGTTCCCTCACTGTTTCCAGGATGGCTTTGTGGGCCACATGAAACCACTTCATGGGCTGGATCCGGCCCCCCGGCCTTGTGTTTGACATGTCTGACCTAGCCAATCTTACTTGGAAAAAAAAATGAAATGGGAAATCCCAGAAGACATGCACGGATCAAGTCAAGAAAATTATATGAAAGAGTCCATGTTAGTCACCAGTAATTGTGCTCATATGAAAAGTATCTTCATTCACTTGTTAGTCTCTGTAACCAATCTTTTCTTCCTCTGAAAGAAGAGATGAATGCCATCTTCCAAAAGCAAATTAAAAAAATCAGAAAAATTAGCAAACTCTGCTAAGCTTGGTCCTTCTCTCTTTATGCTTCAAAATATGAGAAAGGGATAACAGCATCAGCTCTCCTTGACTTCAGACCAACTATTAGGGAAGATTAAATAAATGAAGTGGAAGTAGTAGGGAAAAGTTGCCATTTGGTGGAATTCTTTATTTAAACCCAAGTAAAACTTACTATAGGAAAATATATAACTTGGTTTTCAAAGAAGCAGATTTCATTAGATTCAGTGAAGCAGTAAGTAGGTTTCCATGGCAGAAGAATCTAATGGGGAAAAATTAAGATGAAGGGACTTACTGAAGAAGAAAGTATTTATTAAAGTTCTGAGAATATATAAGAGGCTAGATCACAAAGCAAATGTTCAGTCAGGTTCTGTATCACAACATTGTGCCACTAATGTCAGGAAAGCAAAAGCTCAGAATGAGCTGAGATTGGTGGACGAGGCTAAGAATAACAAGAAGGGCTTCCTTAGATGATGATGGTAAATTAAATTTATATGCTGTCTGTCTCCCAGTGAGACTGGAATGTGTTCAGCATGAAAGTAAAATAGAATACCAGTATATCAGCTCCTCGCAGGGTAAAATGTTAACAATTGACAGAGGCAGAACAACTCCATTTCTATTTTATTCCAATATTTTCTGACAAAATAAGTATTGTGTCCCATCCAGGAAACCAGTCTGGGACATAAGCTTAAGACTAAAAATAAATATCTATTTATTTATTTTTATTTTTAATGAATTGAAATCTCTGGAACTAGATAAATTATATTCTAGGGTAGAGGTCCCCAACCTTTTGGGCCCCAGAGACTGATTCTGTGGAGAGAGGTTTTTCCATGGACCAGAGAGTGTGTGGTTTTGTATACTACCTGCATCTTGCAGATGGGGCTTTGCTTGTTTGTGCAGACTGGTTGCTTGCATGCCACAGCCTGGACCCCTGTTCTAGGGCATTGAAGGAATGGTGGAAAATCTAACTGATTCTCAGATGATGAGTTCTACCTTTACTTGTGTACCCAGGCTTGTGCAGCAGAGAGGCTACAAGGGCCAAATAATGAACACAACTATGCAACTGAAGTCCCATCTCTTTGTATGAACCTATGGAATTGATTCATGTACAAAACCCTAGAACTTCCATCACATATCACAACTGTCATCTTGCCTTTTGGCACTCCTTGCGGATGCTCTGAGGAAACTCTAACACTAACCAGTTTAGTTCTTAAGCATTCGTTATATGTTTTTAAACACTTGTTAAATTCATTATGAAAAATAAGCAATAAGCTGACTTTGTAATAATGCCGCTGGGGGGGGGGCGAAAGCCCTAATAAGCAGGCATATACATAGAATGAAGGCTATTGCTAAGCACATTGATTGTGCTTAGATTGTAAGCCGCCCTGAGTCTTCGGAGAAGGGCGGGATATAAATGGGATTAAAAAAAACAAACTTATTTTTCCAATGAAGGTAAAAAGGGACAAGTAAAATGTCATGGGGCTCTAAGCCGATGTTCTACAAAATACCTTTGGAGCTTTTCACCTTAGGGCAAGCTGAAAACACTAATGAGCTGAGTAAAATAGACAGGATCTCAAGTAAATGGAGATGAAATTTCCTTCATAATATTAGAACAAACAGGATATTTTGCTTGAAATAGCAGCTGCAAAGTATTTTTTTTAATGTGGTTTGTGGCAGGAGAGGAGAAAGACTCCTCCCTCTTATACAATTCTCACCCTCCCTGTACATATTTATCAGGTTTTAAAAGCCTAGCATACTAGTTTCCTTCAGCCAATTAGCATACATTATACTTTGTTCTTTAGATTTTGACAGATACTGCTTGCCTTTAATCTCTTCACACTGTATATTGGTAACTGATTGGAAAGTTAGAATCAAAGAGAAAACCCATTACAAATTGACCTGAGATTGAATGAAATGAGGAACAAATCCTGTTGTCATGAGGTTCACCAACATTAATAATGTAAACTAAGACCTGATCTGCCTTTATTAAAGGATTAGTTCTGCCTTTATCCATATAGGTTTGCAGTCTTAAGCTGATTTAATAATTCTTCTATAAAGACATTTGTCAATCAAGCCTGCAAGGATGTTCCAGGCTTACAGAAATAGGTATATAATAGTGTAAGTGATTCGGTTGTTAGGGAATCAGGATAGAAAACATTTTTGTAGCATAATAAATAAATGAGTATATTTCATATTCATTGGCAACGAATCAGCTGGAAGCTCACTCCTCTTTAATGTATATCTGATAATAAAAGCTGTTCTTGCAAACATTCATTAACATTTATAAAACCATAAATCTTATTTAGGGGTCCTGCCCATGAAGGAGAGATTGGAACCACACATAATGGTTTTTGCTTTGAAACTGTGTCCAATGCCTACTTTCTTCTTCCAATGTTACAACCTAAGGGGAATATACAGTATGAGGAAGAATCTGGCTGATCATCCATATAGCATATTCCAACCAGACCATTTTTATCTCTTCTCGGATGACTTTTTACTAATTCTAAATATTCTAATTATAGTAGGATAGTCAGCTTTATAGCCTTCATAATAATTTTCCTGTACTACTTCTTTATGTTTTCCTGAATCAGTCAGTTGATTTGAGCTGCAATTGCATTTTCTTGTTTTATTATTTTTCTGTTTTTAATCGTCTTTATCTGAAAGAAACATTATTTTCCCTTAAATTATTTCCCTTTAAAATAATACAAATGTCTCAGGTTTGCTCAAATTATGTGAACATAGACTAATTGGGGGGGGGGGTAGGTTGGCTTGGCTAGGAATTTTGTATATCTTGACTACACATCTAGAAAACTATAGTTAATAGATGGGAATGATAATAAATAAATATCAAGAGCCAATGTATCTTAAATTCTGAACCAGAAACTGGCACTGGTGGCCTTCATGATAATACTTTGCCATAAAATCTAACTAGCAAAGCCAGGGTTGACAGTGCTGGGACTTGAAATTTCTCAAGGACTCTGGTTTCTATTTATAGGTAAACTTCTTATCATTCCCATATCCCTAACAAAAAGCTGTGAAGATTAATGTCCATTCCAGAAGAGTTAGGACTGATCCTCATTTCCCATTCACTATAGCATAAATATGCCCTCATAATCATTTTTATATGACATATACTTATGACAGAGCTTTGCTCTTATCCTCAACCCAGAGCAGAGGCCACTTGTTTCTAACTCTTCCAGTTTTGCCCGGGGAATAAATCTAGCATCCATCACTGATTATGTGTTTGATGCTATAGTCAGAGACTGTTCTGCCCAGCTCCTATTGGTCATTTTAGGATGCTGTAGACATGTCCCTCCTTTCTAGTTGCCATCACTCCCTTGATGTCCATTTTGGCTTTGGATTGTAGAAGAGAGGACACTGGTTTCAGCAGAAGCATCTGCTTGAACTGTCCCTGACCAGAACTTTCCAAAATGCTTGCCAAGTTTTATGTAAACTCTTTATATACCCAGCTTGTCAGCTTTTTCAAGTGCTAGACCTGCTCTTTCAACACAGCTATAGGTAGGCTTACATTTCCCAGAAGGATGATTTAAATTCAGAAAAGGAAGCTGGTTTAACTATGTGCATGTTACTAGTTCTGTCATCAATGAGTGCATTATTTTGGAGTGGGTTACCATCAGTATGCTGATGACACCCAGCTTTTCATCTCGACCCCAAACCACGTCAGTGATGCCCTTGACGTGATGTCCCGTTGCCTGGAAGCGGTCCGGGAATGGATGGGGAGGAACAGGCTTCAACTCAACCCGGACAAGACTGAATGGCTGTACATACCGGCATGTCAGGATATTCAGAGTATTCCATCCCTTAATATTGGGGGCGAGTTATTGCCCCCCGTAGATAGGGCTCGCAACCTGGGTGTCCTCCTAGATTCACAGCTCTCCTTAGAAGATCACATAGGAGCTGTGACTAGGGGGGCTTTTACTCAGGTTCGTCTGGTGTGCCAGCTACGACCCTATCTGGACCTGGATGCCTTGCGTACAGTCACCCATGCACTTGTGACCTCTCGTCTTGACTACTGCAACACTCTTTACATGGGGCTGCCCTTGAGAACCACTTGGAAGCTTCAGCTGGTACAGAGTGCAGCTGCATGAACGCTTTTGGGGGCTTCCCGATACTCCCATATTACACCTCTGCTCCGTGAGCTGCACTGGCTTCCAGTTGCCTTCCGGGTGAAATTCAAGGTGCTAGTGATGACATACAAAGCCCTACATGGCATGGGTCCGGATTACCTATGGGAGCACCTACTGCCAGCGTCAACACCCCTCCGTCCTGTGTGCTCCCACAGAGAGGGCCTCCTCAAGGTGCCACTGGTCAGAGAATGCCGGCTGGTGACCCCCAGGGGGAGATGGTGGGTGCGCCAATCCTCTGGAACCGCTTACCAGCCGAAATCCAGATGGCCCCCGACCTTCGCACCTTCCGGCATGATTTAAAAACCTATCTATTCCAGCAAGCCGGCCTGGCCTGCTAGATTTGGGGTTTTATTTGTTTTATTGTTGCTTTATTGTATACTTACTTTGCTCTGTACACCGCCCTGAGTCCTCCGGGAGAAGGGCGGTATATAAAACAAACAAACAAACAAACAAACAAATAAATAAATAAATAAATAATATATTTTTGCCTTTGATGCAAGCAAGTGGTTTCATTTGACTGTATTTTTTTATTATTTCAATATTTGCAGGGATGGCAGCATCACTTTGTCCATTGTATGTGCTATTTCAAGGTGTTGGCCCACTGCTATTCCTTTCTACTCAATGGGGCCTCTTGTTTATTATCAGTTTTTCCTCCCTGCTTTTATCCTGTGCTCTTCTTCTGCCCCTGTGATCCATCAGCTAGGCTAGTTTGGGGTATGGGCTTAGCTGCTCACAGGTTGCAAGTACAGCAACCCAACTCCTAAGTCAGGCAACTTGCTAGACAACTTATCCCATTACTCATAACACCTGCCTATACTTGTCTGTTCCACCAGATATCAAAAAGCAAAACTGATAGTTGTTTTTCCTGCAAGAAGGTAATATTAGTTGAATGGGAGAAAATACCAGGAGAAACCCTCCCTTACTTTTCTAAACTTATTCTGCATTAATATGTGTAGAGAGAGTCAGTGGCGTAGCGTGGGTTGTCAGCACCCGGGGCAAGGCAACCGGAAGCGGAAATTTAATTTAATTTAATTTAATTTATTAATATTTCTATACCGCCCTTCTCCCGAAGGACTCAGGGTGGTGTACAGGGCAAGAATAAAACATAAGTTACAAAAATTAAAAAGTAATTAAATACATGCCCATAAAAACAATAAATACATTAATAAAACCCCCAATAAAATGATAATAAAAACCCCAGCAATCCCACCCTCAGGCCAGGCCGGCTTGTTCGAACAGGTATGTTTTCAGATCACGGCGAAAGGAGCGAAGATCGGGCGCTGTCCGGAGCTCAACCGGTAACTGGTTCCATAAATCCGGGGCGCCCACAGAGAAAGATCTCCCCCTGGGGGCCACCAATCTACATTCTCTGACCGGTGGCACCCTGAGGAGTCCCTCTCTGTGGGAACGCACAGGGCGAAGGGAAGTTGACGCCGGCAGCAGGTGTTCCCTAAGGTACTCCGGCCCCCTGCCATGTAGGGCTTTGAATACCATAACTAGTACCTTGAATCTCACCCGGAAGACAACTGGCAGCCAATGCAGCTCACGGAGCAGAGGTGTGATATGGGAGTATCAGGAAACTCCCAACACAACTCTCGCGGCTGCATTCTGTGCCAGTTGGAGCTTCCAGGTGGTCCTCAAGGGCAGCCCCATGTAGAGAGCATTGCAGTAGTCTAGTCGAGAGGTCACGAGCGCGTGAGTGACCGTGCATAGATCATCCCGGCTTAGATAGGGCCGCAACTGGCGCACCAGGCGAACCTGGGCGAAAGCCCCCCTAGTCACAGCTCCTATATGATCTTCCAGGGTGAGCCGTGAATCTAGGAGGACTCCCAAGTTGCGAGCCCTATATACGGGCGGGCAGTGACATCACGGCACTGCTGAAAAGATGCGCCCCGCAGCGGTGTAGACTTTCCAAGAAGAGTCGTGCGCATGCGGGATGCTTCCGGGTCCCTCTCGAGGGCGGCTGGGCGGGGCTCCGACCTGCAAGAGCCGCTGCATTCAAGCTCGCACATGAGCCCCGCTAAATAAAGCCACGCATGCGCACGAAGCTAGGCCGGCCGGCCAGCGGGTCCGTCTTCGCTCGGCCAAACCTGCCAGGGCGCCTGCGGGACGCTTGCGGTTGGCCTGAGCCTGGGCGGAGAGTTGGCCGCTTCTATTTATTTTATTCAGTTTATGTGGCCGCCCATCTCACCTGCCGGACTCATTTCGCTTTGCAAGAAAGAGCAGCTCGAGAGCGGAGCCAAGCCAACTCTGTGCAGCCCTTGGGGCTCCCTGAGCAGCTCAGTGCGAGCGCGCCCCCCCAAATGTTGCACCCGGTGCGTCCGCCCCCCCCTGCACCCCCCATGCTACGCCACTGGAGAGAGTTTCCTCCTTTAAATTTCTGGGAGTCTACCTCTGTGAAGATCTGACCTGGAAAGTTAACACAGGTGGCTAGAAAGGCCCAACAGAGGCTTCACTTTCTTCGGGTCTTGTGGAAGAACATGGTAGAACAACGTCTAATGACCTTCTTTTACCGGTCTACTATAGAGAGCGTCCTCTCGTATGGTATTGTGGTTTGGTATGCTGGATGGGAAAGTATTACAGAGGGTAGTGAGCACAGCACAAGACATTGTGGGCTGTCCCCTGACACCACTGGATGACATCGCCAGGGCTCGTTGCCTTGGAAGAGTGAGGAAGATTCTCAGGGATGACTCACACCCTGGACGGTATCTCTTTACTCTCCTACCATGCGGTAGGAGATATAGGAGTATAGCCAGCCGTACCAACAGGCTGAAAAATAGCTTTTATCCATGGGCTGTTAGGCTTTTAAATGGGACATAATCTTCTGCAGAATTGACTTGGGAGGCCGGTGTGTGGTGTAGTTGGTTCACATGGTGTGGTAGGATGGAGGGTTTGTTGTCACTGTGTGTTGTGGGGAGAGAGCACGGGGGGGAGGCTCAGCTAATCTCAATGTACACATGTTGTACTTTGACAATAAAGCTTTATTTATTTATTTACTTACTTACTTACTTACTTACTTACTTATTTATTTATAACCCTAAGATCAGTCCTATTAATGACCTCATTACTGCAGTAGACTAGAGTTCTGCCATTAAAATAACAACTTTTATGCAAGTTTACTTTTTTAAAGTTCATTGACTGCTGGATGGCATTAATAGTCTGACTCAGAACAAATTCAAAGGGAAGAACTGCATGGCTTCACCCAAACCAGTGTTCTGGTGGAACTTTCAACAACTTTATTTTTATTTTATATCTAAATGGTACAGAAATTAGTACATTGGTGTAAAGTGTATTGACTGGTTTTCTCAGACCTTTTAGAGATGGGTAATTTTTCTGGCAATTGTTGAATAAAGCTGAAACATTTGCTACCAGCTGTTTAAAATTAGACACAATGTGAGTCATTAAAGAGCCAATTTTGTTTTGTTTCTCCATGGAATGTGGATAAAAATAAGACAGCCAGCAATAAAGTCATCCAGTGAGTATCCCTGAGCTTAAATTGGACAAACTCTTTTTTAGGTTAAACTTTATGACTCATTAAATATTATGGGTAACATGATCATCTGTGTGGGCTTTATTTTTTTTAACCCATTAGACATGGGCTGGCACACTTTATTGAGTACACTGGGATATTCCTATGAACTCAGATATTTAATTTCACAGGTTTATGTTATTCTATAAAAAAATATTTTGAAATCTGTGAATACAAATAATGCCAAGATCTGCTGGCAGCTTCTTCCTGGAATATGATTACATAATGGAAATTATGCTGGCAGTTTTTTGGAGAGTTTTGCCTTGATTCAATTTATGTACTTCACAAGAATGCCCAGTGTAGTGCAATCATGTGCATACCAACTCAGAAACAAGTTCAATGAGAATTCTCAGGTAAATTTTGACTGGATTGTGGCCTTGATGTATCAGCATACTGTTTTCTTGTTTCTAATACATTCTTGCTTGCAAGGATCAAATAACTTAGGTCATGAAGAGCTCGCAGGAGGCTTCTGACATTTAGGATAGATTTATTTGTTCAAAATGAAAAGAAGATTTCATCACTTCCTGTGCCCCATATGGCAGCAATTCTAAGGAAATCACTGGTACCTTGGAAATTTTAGGAGAGAGCAACGTATGTTTCAGGTCCAGCTACTGCTCAGCTGAGTTCCTAGCCTACATGCAGAACTCACCTGCCTCTTCTCTTGACTAATCAGGAGAAGAAAGATGAGCTATGTTGCTTAATTCTGCTTTCTTAGCTTATCCTAGCCACTGCTTGAACACTGAGCATGACGAAATTGCCTGTCTTAAGAAGTATTCTTTGAGAGACTCAAACTGATACTTTTGTTAACAGAAAAGTAATCTTAGAAACAAGAATGGCAGAGCTGAAACTATTCTGTGAGATGATATAGACCACACAGAAAGCGATACAATTATATTCCTATTTTCTGGAGTGTAATAAAACCTCTATAGACAGTTGTATTGCAGACATCAAAACTGTAGTATTGTTAGTTTTATTTGTGGAAACTGCTGGGGAAAATGCATGCTATTTATATTAGCATAGAAAAAAGGAAAGAGTGATTTTATACTGATACACTGAACTGAGAGGTTATGATTTGATAATCTTACCTAATAAAATTGGATTTTGAAATTTATAAGAGAGCTTCCAAGTTTTAAGAAGAAAGTATGGGAGAAGAGGCATTCCACTATTTGCTCATTGATGAGCAGGAAAAATGTGCCCCTAAATTTAGATACTAGATTTAGACATTAGTCCATGAGTATTACACTAAAGGGATGTGAAGATGTCCTCGGACAAGCGCTGGCTCTTCAGCTTTGAAACGGAGATGAGCACCGCCCCCTAGAGTTGGAAACAACTAGCACGCATATGCGGGGGAACCTTTACCTTTACCTTTATTACACTTAAATCTGCAGTATTTTTGTTCTTTTTTGGGTGATTATGATATATTTTAGTTTCGAATGTCTTTTCTTCACAAGAAATAGGGTATTCCACACTGGAGAGAAAAAAATGTTTGTATGTAGAATTTCCTTATAAATTTCAGAAGAAGCTTTACTTCAGCTGGAATGGCACATCCTTTGGTTAAAAATAAAGAACAATTGCATTTCAGTAGAGATTTTCTGTTTCATGCAGCTACCTGAAACAATCATTTCTTCACCTATGCAACATATTTCAAACTATAATGACAGCTGTCATAGGCCGCATTACGCGGCCGCACTGACAGCTGTCAAAAGTAACACATGCGCAGTCGCTCCCGCGGCCTACAAGTACACGCGGCCGTTTGACAGCTGTCAAACGCCGCACATGCGCATTAAGCCGTGAACTGTCAAAACCGCGGCTAGCCCACAGCGGCAGCCGCGAGCTGTCAAAACTGACGCATGCGCAGTACCGGCGGCTAGCTGTCAAAGCACCGACCGCCCGCCAAAACCAGCTGACGGGATTCCCTCCCCAGCTAACGCGCTCGCGCTATCACTGGGGAGATTCTGACCTACCAGCTGACCCATTGGCCCTGTTCCTTGGCGGGAAAAACGCCCACAGCTGATTTGCTGTCCTGTTTGACAGCTACCTATATAAGGCATGTTTTCTCTGTTCTTTCTTGTCCGGGCTGACTAAATAAACCTGTTAAACGAAGACGCGTCTCCCTCGTCCTTCCTGCCGATAATCCACCTGGCGACGAGGATGGGATTACGGTACTAGCTGAAGTCACGGCCCTGGAGCGTTGCTGTCCGGTCAACCGCTGAAGTCACTAGCTAAGTCACCGACCGGACAAGCCAACCATCCAGGTGCCCTAGTACCGCGGACCCGGTATGGCAAACCTAGGACACGTGAGGGAGTTCGACGTCCGGCACCCAGAAGGATGGGAGTCGCATTGGGGCCAGGTCGAGGGGTACCTCCTCGTGAATAAAATCACGGAGGACCGCCACAAGGCCGCCGCGCTCCTATGCCTTAGCGGGCCAGCGGTATATGACATCGCTGTTGGCCTCTGTAGCCCGGACCCGGTCGCCACCATACCGTATGCCGAGCTCACAGACCGCCTCAGCAAACACTTCATGCCAAGGCGGTCAGAACTGTATTGGCGGCTCTATTTCGCCCGACGGAAGCAGCAGCCAGGTGAAACCTCCACCGCCTTCATCGCAGCCGTCAGGCAAGCCGCCCGCAAGTGCCATTTCCCCGACCTGGAGGACCGAATTCGCGATCAAGTTATCACCGGTCTCCAGAACGTGCGTCTGCAGAGGAAGCTTGTGGCAAGGCCCACAATGGACCTCGCAGAGCTCACGCTGGAGATAATGGCGTACAAGGACAGCCATCGCGACGAAACCGAGACGTTTGGCAAAAACTCAGGCACCTCCGTCCATCAGGCCAGGGAGCTCGACCAAGGGCTGCCGGAGCCCGAATCCGGGGTCGATGCAATCCTCTCCCGCTTCAACCGGATGGTCGCCGGCCGGGAAAAGAACCGCAACCAAGACCGACAGACGGCCCCCAACACGAAGAAAATGCAGACCAACACCACGGCGAAGTGTGCCAGCTGTGGCGGAAGCCATGCTAGAGCTACCTGCAGGTTTAGGAACGCGAAGTGCCACGGCTGTGGCAAGACCGGCCACATCCGATCAGCTTGTCGCAGCCTAAACCGGGAGACCCTCCACGATCTTGACGAGATCCCCGCAGGTAGGACTGCCCCTCCCCGCCCTCCCATGGGAGTTGTAGGGTCCGTATTTTCCCTAACTAAATCACCCGCGAACAACATCCCCCGAGCCAAAGTGAGAGCATGGGTCAAAATCCAGGGAATCCCCTGTGAAATGGAGGTCGACTCAGGATCCTCCGTTTCCATCCTGTCAGGGGACACCCTCCAGAAAATAGCTAGCAAAACCAATCACCGCATCCCCATCCAACCCTCCAAGGTTATGCTGGCAGATTTTCAAGGGGCACAAATAGATTTAAAAGGACAGGCCACCCTGAAGGTCGACTTTAAAAAATTCTCAGGACACTTAACAGCCCAAATAACAAAACAACCCAGAACCAACCTAATCGGATTAGACTGGTTCGAGGCATTAGGCATTCGCCTCGAAGGGACAAACCGTATTCACACCAATTCCCTAGAAAATATCTGCAAAAATTTTGCAGATGTTTTTGATGGCTCGTTGGGAAAATACAACGGAGCCCCCATCGACCTCAAGTTCAAACCGGAGATAGGACCAATTAGGATAAAAGCTAGAAAAGTCCCTTTCGCCCTAAAACAAAAAATAGACAGGGAGCTAGACCGCTTACTCAATTTAGGAGTCATAGAACCCACTGACAGCGGAACTTGGGAAACCCCCATCGTGACACCTGTCAAACCCAATGGGGACGTGAGAATATGCGCGGACTATAAAGCGACCCTGAACCGCGCACTCAATCCCCATGCATACCCAGTCCCATCAGTAAGGGATGTCCTCTCAGAAATAGGCTCCGGCTCTATTTTTGCCAAATTGGACTTAGCACATGCCTTCCTCCAACTCCCAGTAACCAGGG
The DNA here is from genome assembly GCF_947247035.1 of Vipera ursinii. Lineage (NCBI taxonomy): Eukaryota > Metazoa > Chordata > Lepidosauria > Squamata > Viperidae > Vipera > Vipera ursinii. The sequence continues at coordinate 242,272,875 of NC_139513.1, forward strand.
AAACAGCAGATGCCCAAACCATAGTGACGCACAGGGGGGCGTTCAAAGTGAACCGCCTCCAATTCGGCATCTCTGTGGCACCTGGAATATTCCAGGAAGTCATGGAACGAACCCTCAAAGGCATCCCCGGAGTCTGCCCGTATTTTGATGACGTTCTCATCGCGGGCGACTCCACCCACTCACTAGCAACCAGACTCCACGAAGTCCTTACAAGGTTCAGGGCAGCTGGGTTAAAACTAAAATGGGAAAAATGCTCAATAGGAGTTCCCTCCACAGATTTTCTAGGGTACAGAATACACAGCAAAGGCATTCACCCCACCAATGCCAAAATTCAAGCAATCCAAGCCGCACCCCCCAAAAAAAATAAAACGGAGCTCCAGGCATTCCTAGGGCTCCTAAACTTTTACCACTCCTTTTTGCCCGGAAAAGCCACCATAGCGGAGCCACTCCATAGGCTTTTAGATAAAGGAGCCCCCTGGCAGTGGACCTCAGTTCAAAATGACAGCTTTAAACAGCTGAAACAATTACTCTCTAGCGATGCAACCATATCGCATTACAACGAAACTAAACCCTTATGCATCGCCTGCGATGCCTCACCTTATGGCATTGGGGCAGTCCTCAGCCACTCCCTTAACGATGGCTCGCAAGCCCCAATTGCTTATTACTCTAGGACCCTTTCAAAACCCGAGCGCAACTATGCGCAAATAGATAAAGAAGCCCTGGCCATAGTAGCTGGAATTAAAAAATTCCACGATTACCTTTATGGCAGACCTTTTACAATCTATACAGATCACAAACCCCTCCTAGGTATATTCACATGGGACCGCCAAACCCCGCAAATTTTGTCCCCGCGAATGCTTCGCTGGACTACATTTCTATCCGCTTATTCCTATCAATTAGTCTACAAACCCGGAAAGGAAATGTCCCACGCTGACGGCCTCAGCAGGCTCCCACTGCCTCAAATAGACCCTGACCCAGCCCCAGCCGGCCATGTCCTGGCCATACAAGAACTGTCAGAATGCCCAGTAACAGCAAATGACATCGCACACGCCACAAGCAGGGACCCCACCCTCAGCAGGGTACTCTCATGGGTCACATCAGGATGGCAATCATCCTGCCCCTGCCCCCTCATCCAACCATATTTTACGAAACGCCACGAGCTTTCCACCCACTTAGGCTGCATCCTCTGGGGATGCAGAGTGATAGTCCCATCATGCCACAGAACCAAGGTTCTACAAACACTCCATGAGGGCCACCCGGGCATCTCTAAAATGAAGGCTCTGGCACGCAGTTATGTTTGGTGGCCATCCTTAGACTAGGACATTGAGCAGCACGTAGCCGGCTGCTATCTCTGCCAGCAAACCAGACCCGCCCCACCCCACGCCCCAGTTCACAAGTGGGAGATTACATCTAACCCCTGGTCCCGCATACACCTCGATTTTGCCGGACCATTCCAGGGCCAAACCTTTTTGATTATTGTAGATAGCTACTCTAAATGGCTGGAGGTTCTCCCGGTTTCAAGCACCACCTCAAGTGCCACCATTCAAGCTTTAAGGGGAGTCTTTGCAACCCATGGTCTTCCAGACGTAATAATTACTGACAATGGACCTCAATTTACCTCCCGTGACTTCCAGATCTTCACGAGGAGGAACTGTATTAGGCACGCAACATCGGCCCCGTTCCACCCGTCCAGTAATGGCCTCGCAGAGGTCATGGTGAAGACCACTAAAGACTCTCTGTGCAGATTGGTCGTCGGAAACTGGCACCGTCGCCTCGCCCGCTTCCTCCTCGCACACCACACCACCCCCATCTCCACCACCGGGAAATCTCCAGCAGAACTAAGATGGGGTCGCTGGCTGGTAACCCGCCTTGACAGACTGCACCCAGACAGGCCAGCGGCAGAAAACACAAACTGCCTGCCACGCAAAACATTCACACAGGGACAAAATGTCTGGGCCCGAAATTATGGGGGAAGGGATAAATGGACCCAAGGGGTAGTTATCGAACAAACCGGCCCCTTGTCTTACACCATTAACGTTGGCAGGGGACTCACACTACGGAGACATGCAGATCAGCTCCGACCCAGGTCACCCCCCAACACCTCCACGCCAGAAACAGCGGCGGAAACCCCCGTACCCCCCAGCACCATTTACCCAGAAGATATCCCTGCTCCTGCCGATCTCCCACCTATCACCCCCAAGGAAGCCCCCGCAACAGTAGAAAAACCTTCACCTCGCAGATCCACTCGACAGAAGAGGCCGCCAGCATACTTGTCGGATTTTGAATGGGCCGGAAGTTCGCCAACAAGTTCCAACACCAGTTAGAAGTTAATTCAAGTTACTTGTTTCAGTTCAAGGGGGGGGGGAAAGGGGTGCAACATATTTCAAACTATAATGACAGCTGTCATAGGCCGCATTACGCGGCCGCACTGACAGCTGTCAAAAGTAACACATGCGCAGTCGCTCCCGCGGCCTACAAGTACACGCGGCCGTTTGACAGCTGTCAAACGCCGCGCATGCACATTAAGCCATGAACTGTCAAAACCGCGGCTAGCCCACAGCGGCAGCCGCGAGCTGTCAAAACTGACGCATGCGCAGTACCGGCGGCTAGCTGTCAAAGCACCGACCGCCCACCAAAACCAGCTGACGGGATTCCCTCCCCAGCTAACGCGCTCGCGCTATCACTGGGGAGATTCTGACCTACCAGCTGACCCATTGGCCCTGTTCCTTGGCGGGAAAAACACCCACAGCTGATTTGCTGTCCTGTTTGACAGCTACCTATATAAGGCATGTTTTCTCTGTTCTTTCTTGTCCGGGCTGACTAAATAAACCTGTTAAACGAAGACGCGTCTCCCTCGTCCTTCCTGCCGATAATCCAACCTACACTTTCTATTCAAGGTGTCAGCAGTCTTCTAATCTCAAATGTCAAAATATTTTTTTCTGCTCAGGTCAGTGTAGCTGACAGGTAAAAAATTTTCTTCTCGTGGATGACATCCACAAACAAATTGAAAATTGCTCATAGCACTATAAATGCAGGAAATAATTTCAGAGAAAAGGATGTGGGTAACCAAGAAAAAACTGAAAAAGAGAAAAGAGAGAAGAGAAAGAAAATTATGGGAAGTCACTGGAGAAGGTTGATTAAAGGTGTTTGCTCTGGACATGGTGAACAAATTTAGAAAGCAAGCTTAGAAAATATAGCACCCAGAACACTAGATTCCAATATGTGTTCACTAAATTGAACTGCTCAGGAAGAACCACTGTCAGTTTAGCCAATTCTTTTGTTCTATTTAATGGTAGAAGGGTCCTAAAAACAATCATATTCACACTGCATCTTCTAGGATCTTCTCAACTGAGAGTCAAGATTGAGACTTGTCATTGTTCAGGGCACAGCCTTGAGGAATTCTTCTTTATGCTTGAAGTAGAGACCCAGACTAATAATTGCTAATTTCATCTCCCTGGTACAAAAGAGAAATGTCTTTCTGCCACTACCCTAATGTCATATGATAAAAGAGAGCATTAGAAATAAAAAAGCCTTTCATACTGCTGCAAAAGATAGGACAAGACAAAGCTAACCATTTTTGTCTCTTTAAATTTCTTTTTATTTACTGCAGACTTGCACAACCTGAAAACCCTAAGACATCTTTGAATTACCAAATGTGGTTCCCAATATGTAATTTTTAATGGAAGAAAAGGGAAAATGCATGACTGGAGACTAATAGTATTAGTGCCATTAAAGTTTAATTTAATTTAAATATAAATCAAATCAAAGTTAATCTTAATCTTGGTCCCACTCATTACTTTTTGTAATGAATGGAGTCCCAGAGGCCATGGAATCCAAGTGCAGCCTTCAGCCTGAAAAAGTTATGTGGCTCTGCTTTATTGTAAATAATGAAGTGTGCAACTTAGTTTTGAAAAATGAAAGCAATTAAGAATTGGATGTAAGTAACCCAAGACTGAACATAAGAAAGTGTCAAAATGGGAAGTGGCTTTGCAGAAACACCACTATGAGAAAAGAACCAGTCACAAAATTAGATCACTGGGGACAGATTTGAAAAATAGAAACAGCTGCCTTGTAATCTCATTACATATCTCGATGAGAGCCACGAACATATTGAGCTCTTTTTATACATGAGGGACAACATACAGCAACCTTTTTGTCATCCTACCTGGTATCTGTGATGAGATCAGGTTATTTCAATGAACAGTAACAGAGAAAGAATATGACATGAGGCTTGGTTAAAGTTCCTTTAATTTGTGACTCGCCATGCCCAAAGGCTTCCATTTTGCTATTGAGAAAACTGGTAACTTGTTTTCTCATAAGCCATCACCAGGAGGTTAAAAAAAAAACTTTCCATGCTTGCTTCTGTAAAATAAGTCAGGATCTAATTTCTGGAGTAAATAATATGTGGAAAGACTTGGGAATAGGAATTATATCAAGAAACTCCCTTAGCAATAATTCATGGAATCCATACATGTGAGGGATACCCAAATGAATAAATACAACAGTAATAGCAGAAGATGAAGGATTTAATCACTAGATGGAAATGTTTGCAATTTTTTTCTAAAGATGGAGAATGACCTATGTATTTTTGAAGACAAAAATGCTGAAAATATTTTTAAAGGTAACTAGTTACATTTAGAAGGCCAGATCCTGAAGTTGAAACTCAAATACTTTGGCCACCTAATGAGAAGGAAGGACTCACTGGAGAAGAGCCTAATGTTGGGAAAGGTTGAGGGCAATAGAAGAAGGGGACGACAGAGAATAAGGTGGCTGGATGGAGTCACTGAAGCAGTAGGCGTGAGCTTAAATGGACTCCAGAAGATGGTAGAGGACAGGAAGGCCTGGAGGAACATTGTCCATAGGGTCGCGATGGGTTGGACACGACTTCACAGCTAACAATAACAACAAGTTACATTAAATACCATGTAGTCTTGACACTTGTATCAAAAAGCACATCCTAGTAATTCTGGATCTGTCACTTATCAATCTACAAATCCAATATTTTGTAAAAAGATTGTTTTAATCCTTACAAAATTCTCCAGAAATCAACAAGAATTCCTGACTTGAACATAATGAAAAATATTATTGTTACAGGCACAAACCTCCTCCTCTCTTTTCTTCCTGTCCATTACATCTATAAGACGATGGGACTCTATTTTCATTTTCAATTAATCTTATTTAGTTTTATTGTGCAGAATGTTTCCAGTTTTAACTGTGAGCTAAGTGAATATGTTTTAATGTAGACAGGAATCAATATACAGCTATGGCAGACAGGAAACATGACCATATAAATTAATTCTATTTAATTGTAAAGCTACATCAACAAAATCTTGCAAGTCTGAAAGTACAAGTCACCCACCCTCACTTTTACCATTCAAGAACTTATGGATGGTACCTTTTGAGCTGCTTGCTCCATCCATTATCTGACTGCAGACTGTGCTGCCTCTTATCTAACCATTTCCTAGGCAGCATCCCTCCTTCATGTCTCCCTAGGTCTTTACCACATATCATTACAATTTAACCCTGCCCCCGAGTGTCCCGCTGGCACTAGCGCCACCCTGAGCATCCTGCTGGCACTAGTTCAGCCTCACCCCTGAGCATCTCACCAGCACTAGTGCCACACATAGCATCCTGCCAGCACTACCGCCACCCCATTTGCAGCACTCATGCCTGTGCAGCCCTCTTTCCACATGCACATGTGCTCGCATGCACCTGTTTGCCATGTGTGCATGCGCTTGTGCGCAGTCCATTTGTGCAGGCACGTGTGGAGCTCATTTTTGTACATGTAGGTGCACAGCCCATTTGTGCACACACACATAGCAGTGCCTGCCTCCCTTTCCGAGCCAACAAACCAAAAAGGTTGGAGACCTCTGTTGTAATGGGTCTAACTTGCAAGTAAAAGGGCTCTTAGCAAGGAACATTATGGTTGGATATTTCTTCTATCTGATTGGATTAAACTACAATACAGAATTATCTACCTGAATTTACAGTAAGTGAAACTTATAATTCTGTACAGCAACTTATTGGAAAATTATAATCTATTTGCCATAAGCATTGATGTATTGTGTTCCACATGGAATAACAGATTTTTTGAAAACAATGCATCTTTACAGGGATGTCCTTGAAGTGCAGGTTGTTTAGGAGAGGATACAAGACAATTCTTTTCTAGTCTTGGCTTGGACAGCTGCTTAAGAAAAATAAACTGACCTAAAGTCAACACAATGACCTATTTTCTATAAATTTATACTCATGGAGTATCTGTATTCTTTTTAAATATTTATTTATTTTTTATTTATTTAGTTATATTTATATACCACCCTATTCCCTGAGGACTCAGGGCGGTTTACAGGGAATTAAAAATCCAAAATACAAAAATTAAAAACCCAATTAAAAAATATTAAATTAACCCTGTAGTCAGTTAAAAAAACCCCAAATTAAAATTTCCTCCTCAGTCTGGGCCCGAGAGCTCGAAGAGCCAGGTCTTCAGGCCCCGGCGGAATGATCGGAGGTCGGGGGCAGTCCTCAGCTCCACCGGCAGCTGGTTCCAGAGGGCAGGCGCTCCCACCGAGAAGGCCCTATCCCTGGGTGTCACCCGCCGGCAATCTCTCACCGGCGGAACCCTGAGCAGACCCTCCCTGTGGGAGCGCACTGGGCGAAGGGCGTTTGATGCCGGCAGCAGGTGTTCCCTCAAATAACCCGGACCCAGGCCATGTAGGGCTTTATAGGTAATAACCAGCACCTTGAATTTCACCCGGAGGGCAACCGGAAGCCAATGCAGCTCGCGGAGTAGAGGTGTTACATGGGAGTATCGGGAAACCCCCATTACAACTCGCGCGGCCGCATTCTGCACCAGTTGAAGCCTCCGAGTGGTCTTCAAGGGCAGCCCCATGTAGAGAGCGTTACAGTAGTCCAAACGGGAGGTCACAAGCGCATGAGTGACTGTGCGTAGGGCGTCTCGGTCCAAATAGGGACGCAACTGGCGCACCAGGCGAACCTGTGCAAAAGCCCCCCTGGTCACGGCTCCTATATGATCTTCAAAATTGAGCCGTGAATCCAGGAGGACGCCCAAGTTGCGAGCCCTATCAACGGGGGGTAACACCTCACCCCCCATCGTTAGAGGTGGAATAACATGGTTAACCCGAGACGCCGATATGCACAGCCACTCAGTCTTGGCGGGATTGAGACGAAGCCTGTTTCTCCCCATCCAGACCCGAACCGCCTCCAGGCACCGGGACATCACGGAGAGGGCATCACTGGGTTGGTTCGGGGTGGAAAGAAAAAGTTGGGTATCATCAGCGTACTGGTGATACCCCACCCCAAAACCACGAATGATCTCGCCCAGCGGCTTCATGTAGATGTTGAACAGGAGAGGCGAGAGAACCGACCCCTGAGGAACTCCACAAATGAGAGACCTCGGGGCGGATCTCTGCCCTCCTGTCAACACCGACTGCGAGCGGCCCTGGAGGTAGGAGGAGAACCACCGTAGAACGGTGCCTCCCACTCCCAACCCCCTGAGACGCCGCAGCAGGATACCATGGTCGATGGTATCGAAAGCCGCTGAGAGATCTAATAGGACCAGGACAGAGGAGCAACCCCTGTCCCTAGCCCTCCAGAGATCATTCACCAGCGCGACCAATGCCGTCTCCGTGCTGTGTCCGGGCCTGAAACCCGATTGGTACGGGTCCAGATAATCAGTTTCCTCCAGGAACAGAGGGAGCTGATGCGCCACCACACTCTCAACAACCTTCGCCAGAAAGCGAAGGTTGGAGACTGGACGATAGTTGTTTAAAACAGCCGGGTCCAAAGCAGGCTTCTTGAGGAGGGGTCTCACCACCGCCTCCTTCAGGGCGGCAGGGAAGACACCCTCCTTCAAAGAAGCAGTTATTACTGCATGGAACCAGCCTCGTGTTCCCTCCCGAGCCGCATAAGCTAGCCAGGAGGGGCACGGATCCAACAAACAGGTGGTGGAGCTCAGTCTCCCCATGATCCTGTCCACATCATCAGGGGAAACAGGGTCGAACTCAGTCCAGATAACATGCTCAAGACCGCCTGATTCCTCCACATCTGACTCTGCCCAGTCAGAGTCCAGGCCGGTCCGGATCCGAGCGATTTTGTCCGCCAGATGATGACTAAACTCCTCGGCTCGTCCCTGCAAGGGATCCTCTCTCACCTCCTGATTAAGGAGGGAGCGAGTCACCCTAAACAGGGCAGCCGGGCGATTATCTGCGGATGCGACAAGGGCGGCAAAGTAGTTAGACTTCGCCGTTCTTATCGCCGCAAGATAAGACCTTATAAAGGTTCTTAACTGCAATCGGTCGGATTCGGATCGGCTGGATCTCCAACCACTCTCTAGACCTCGTCTCCGACGCTTCATCTCCCGGAGCTCCACAGAGAACCATGGGGCCCAACGGGATCTGCGCCGAATCAGAGGTCGCATGGGTACAACGCAGTCGAGTGCCCTGGTGGCAGCCGTTTCCCAGGCCTCCACCAGAGCATCGACTGGGCTGTGGGTAAGGGTGATAGGTATCGGCCCAAGCGCCCTCAGGAACCGGTCCAGGTCCATTAGGCGCCTGGGGCGGAACCACCTGGTCGGTTCCGCCGCCCAGCGGCGGGGGATGGCATGACGGAAAACCAGCCTCAGGAGGTAATGATCTGACCATGACAGAGGGGTGATGGATGGAGAACCCCCTCCCAGATCATCCAACCACTGTCCAGACAGGAACACCAGGTCGAGAGTATGATCCCCCTCGTGAGTAGGGCCCTCAATAACCTGGGTCAGGCCCATGGCCGTCATGGAAGCCATGAACTCCCGAGCTAACTCCGACGACCCCCCCAGTGATGGCAGGTTGAAGTCACCCAGGACTATAAGCCTGGGGAACTCCACCGCCAACCCCGAGAGGGTGTCGAGCAGCCCAGGCAGGGCTGTTGCCACACAGCTGGGCGCCAGGTATGTGAGCAACAAGCCCAACTGAACCCGAGGACCACATCTCAAGAGGAGGGATTCACTCCCGGCCATCTGGACAATGGTGGCCTCCCGGGGACACAAGGTCTCCCGAATAACCACTGCCACCCCACCACCCCTGCCCTGAGCCCGTGGCTGGTGCAGCACCCGGAAACCTGGCGGGCATAACTCGGTGAGAGGCACCCCTCCCTCCGAACCCAACCAAGTTTCCGTGATGCACGCTAGATCCGCACATTCCTCCTCGATCAGATCACGGATGAGGGGAGCTTTGTTAACTACGGATCTAGCGTTAAAATAGACCAACCTGAGCTCAGGGGCCTGATCACCCTCATCCCCGGGTAAGAGGGTGCTAACCGGAGGGTCGGAGCACGCCACCGCTCGAAGATAGCGGGGGCGTGATCCCAGATGTTGATATGGCCCTCCGCGCAAACACCTGCTGCCATTCCCTATCGCCGTGGGGATTTGAAGCCCCACCCCCACATTCCCAGAACCAGCAGCCACCTCCCCAGACCCCGTCCCGTCAGGACCTCTAACAGGACCAGACTGAGTGCCGGTTAAAGATTCCCTCCCTACCCCCCCCTCCCTCCCCCTCCCTAACTTCTTAAAATAACCGGCTAAAAATTTTATCAGGGGCCTCTTCGCATGTCTTAACTCGAGGCCCCTATCTAAGCCCAGCCACCTCTCGGAATCCCAAAGCTTGGGATCGTCATTAAGGGGAGTATGGAAACAGGCGACAGGTCGCGCCCATGAGGCAGGAACTGCCCTAAGGGCATACAAGTCCGCTCCGGAATAATGATAAATCATACTGCGCTAGGATAGTCTTTTAGGGCAGATGTTAATGTCCAAGGATCACTCAGTGATGGTATATAGATGGTAAACAGATGGTAAACAAGTCCAGTAGGCATATCTCCTAATCTGCAATGCCATCTCAGCTCTCACCTGAGATGGAAATCCAGGAGCAGAGAGAGAAAGGGGAATCCTGAGCCAGGGCCACCCCAACTGGTCTCTCACACCAGTGAGGTGGCCACTGACCAGTCCAAAACCGTCCTCCCACCACGGTCCGGTCCCGGCCACACTGGACTATCAATAGGAGGGATCTTAACTCCCATCCGGCATGGAGCTAGCCAAATGCCTGCCTGTCAACAGGAAAAGTAAGAACAGGCAGGCCAGGCCTCTGTCGATCCTCGCATCTCCAGCCAGCACCACCAGTCCGGGAGGGGGAAGAACAAAACATTCTCTCCCAACGCTCGTCCGCCAGTCCAGGCAATCTTCCAACAGCGGGGAGAGGCAATCCCAGCCGATGTAGTAAGTCCGGGAATTTGCCAACATGTCCGCCGAGGCCGATGACCAGGCCCACCGTCTGCAGCCACCATCCGGGAGGAGAAAAAGGCTCCGCGCCGCCAAAACGGCGCCAGCCTGCTGATGGTCGTAAAAAGATCTCTAACCGGTGGGATCGTCGCCGCTGCCCCTCCGACAAGCAGAGGGTGTTCACGGCGAGCAAGCAGAAGAGGGAAGGCAGGGCAAGGCGTCCCGGACTTCTCGGCGTCATAGCAAAGAACAGCAGGTCGGCAGGCAGGCAGGTTCTCAAACGCCGCTAGTGCAAATCAGCAGGCCGCTAGTTGGGGGGGGGGCTCAGCACCACAAAAGCAGCACCCAGCAGCTGTTTTAAAACCCCCCCCCCGATCCCCAGAGACGCCTCGACAAGCCGGCAGAAGAAGGAAGCGAGGCAAGGCATCCCGAACTTCACATCGCTGTCGCAGTGCTCAGCGCCATAGCGAAGCTCGACAGATCAGCAGGCAGGCAGTTCTCGAAAGCCGCCAGTTCAGATCGGCCAGCTGACAGTTCAGAGGGGGGGGGCTCAGCGCCACGAGGAGCAGCGCCCAGCAGCTGTTCCAGAATCCTCCCAATCCACAAAGTCGCCTCGGCAGGCCGGCAGAAGAAGAAATCAGGCAAGGCGTCCCTGGCTTCACGGCACTGTAGCAGCGTTCGGGGCCATAATGGAGCTCGGCAGGCGGCAGTTCTCCAGCGCCGCTAGTTCGGGGGGGGGGCTAAGCGCCGCAAAGAATAGCGCCCAGCAGCTGTTATTAAATCCCTCACCCCCAGCGTCGCCTAAACATACCGTGGGCCTCCCTAAGCTGATTCCTTGGAGCCCTCGAAGAGCGCCCGAAGCTTAAGCTGCGGCCGTCGCCATCTTGGGCAAAAAAAAAAAAAAAAAAAAAATGGCCTTGATGGAAAATCTGTTAAATACCAAGTTAAATACCAACATCTAGCAGTTGCTGCTAGCATAGCCAGTAGTAAAAAAACCTGTAAGTTGTCAAAATATATAGGACCTCATATTATCCATTATTCATTATCCAAGCATATTTTTTCTGAATCCAAAGCCTCGCAAAATGCTTACCAGATAATCATTAGATGGCAACTAAGAAATACAGAACCATTTACTGGTTATCTGGATTTTCACAGCCTGGATCTGATAGTTCTAATTATACTGTGGCATCTTCTGAGCCTTTAGGACCAGAAAGAAGCATAAGCTGACATAATACCTACTCAAATAGTTACCTGTAATATATTTATTTAAGCAATAATCCCATTCATATTTACTAGTTAATAGCCCACATGATGACAATGTTTAGAAGCTTGTTTTATGTCAAGTGTTACATGGTAAAAGAACACATTTGACTCTTAAGGCCAGAGATGCTTTGATGCCTTTGGAGGTGGGGAGGCCTAACATTTCTGGACCGTTCAGTTTTGTTTGTTTGTTTTTAATTAAAATATATTTGTGAAATCTTTCAGAGGTAGAAATTGAAAGATTCTCAGTGGATCCAGAAAGGGAACTGCTGGTCTATATGATAAGTCCCTGGGTTTTAATAGCTCCAAGTTAAACATAATTTATGTCACATATTTCTGTTGTTTGTAAAAATTCACTGGGTTTGTTTTAGAGCTTTATTGAACTGTATACTAACTGTGGAAACTAACAAGATGATGAATCTTTATAATTTTATTATTAGGAAAAAATATTACAATTAGAATGAAAAAAACATACCTCTATCAATTATTCAATAGTTGAAAGAATTTATCTTGATTCTATGTCTGAAAAGCATCCTGGTGCTGACAGTCTTTACTGGAAAACCATTTAAAAATTAAATCTACATATATATATACACACACAGTATTTTTCTTCTATAAAGAACATAATATAATATTTCTCTTCTAAAGTTATTTTTTCTTCAAATAATCATTATTTTAAAATGTCCCCAGAGGCATAACTCATATATTCTAAGATATAAATAGGAATGGGCTGGGGTCAAAACTATGCAGCCTCCCAATAACCTTTTAAACACCCATTTTTGGTAGCAAAATTCCAGAGGCAACACAGCAAGCCTGTTCAGCACAATCGGCTATTTCTGCAAAGCCAGCAAAGCTTTCTTCCAAGTCAGCATACAGAGGATTAATGCCATATTTCTCTCTAACTATCCCAGTACTTTTTGTATGTGACTGTGTGTCCGTGTGTGCATGCGTGTCAGTCATCTATTTATTTAACACCTTTCTATATCATTGTTCAGTTACAAAGCACCTTACAAAGATATAGTAATGTGGCCATCCTTATCCTGAAGCTTGGAATCAAAAAGGCATTCTGAAAGCAATTGAGTGTGTAGATAAACCACTAATCATACTCTTCATTTTAAATTATGCTTTTCACCAGAAAATGAATGTATAAATCTAGACAGGATTATTTGAGACTGCAAATTGTAAAGCATAGCTGAAACTGATGATTCATCTTGTCTCAGGTAAATGCTCTGGTGATCTTCAATTGTTCAAACTGACAGTTTTGTTACTACCTGAATGCAATTATAGACATTGTCTCTGTCTCTGTACTGTAGTTAACTAATGAAGGGTAGTGGACCTTTTTCTGATTGAGTGCCATTTGATGAAGCCACTCCCATTAACTCGATTTTGAAAATAGAGGACATTTAGAGAATAAGAAAGGTATAATAATTGGTGAAATACAATATATTGGGCATGTCTGCCTGCCCATCCATATATAAGAATACAAAACAAGGAAGAAAATAAGTAAGGCTTCAGATGGTCAATTAATTACTGTTGTCATTGTTACAAGAGGAATTGATAAAAATAACTAGAGATAGATACTGAAACTTATTTCATCAGATCTTTCTCCCCAATACACACACACACACACACACACACACACACACAGAGAGAGAGAGAGAGAGAGAGAGAGAGAGAGAGAATGCAGTTGACTTTTAGAGGCTAGTTTTCATTTTTTCTTCATGGCCAACAAATTTGTGATTGTTGTTTTTGCACAAAGAGATGATCCACGTCTGGTGGAATTGGAATTTTCCTATTCCTTTTCACTGACTAAATTGCTTATCAAGTGAGCAAGTCCAGATCTTCATACAGGTATGTACCACATGCTGTTATAAATGAACATATGAAGAAATGGATAAAAGTAAATTTCTCCTTTCTTTTTCTCCAACTGTATTATAAGTGATAATGTTCAGGATTCCAAGCATTCCATTCAAATTTTCCATTTGCCTTTTCTCTTTCTTTCTGACTGATCAAACAATCAGGATTCCATTTTCACTGAATTTACATAAGTCCTCTGAGGCTTCAGCTAGTGCAGAATGCAGCTGCGCGAGTAGTAATGGGAGTTTCCCGATACTCTCATGTAACACCTCTTCTCCGCGAGCTGCATTGGCTTCCAGTTGCCCTCCGGGTGAGATTCAAGGTGCTGGTGATGACCTATAAAGCCCTAAATGGCATGGGTCCAGATTACCTTAGGGAGCACCTGCTGCCAGCATCAGCTTCCCATCGTCCTGTGCACGCCCACAGGGAGGGCCTCCTTAGGGTTCCGCCGGTTAGAGATTGCCGGCGGGTGATTCCCAGGGGGAGGGCATTCTCTGTGGGTGCGCCCGCCCTTTGGAACGAACTGCCGTTGGAACTTTGGACTGCCCCCGACCTTCGCTCATTTCACCGGGACTTAAAAACTTGGTTGTTTGAATTGTCTGGCCTGGACTGAGGGATTTTAAATTATGTTAAATTAAATTAAATTAAACTAAATTAAATTAATTTTAAATTTCAATTTTAATGTTATCTTAATTTTGTGGGCTTGTATTAATTTAATTGTATTTTATTCTCTCTTTTTGTATTGTTTTTAACTTGCCCTGTGAACCGCCCTGAGTCCTTCGGGAATAGGGCGGTATATAAATTCAATAAATAAATAAATAAATAATAAATAGTGGGGTGCCCAAGGGCTTTGTTCTGGGCCCAGTGCTCTTCAACATCTTCATCAATAATTTGGATGAGGGGATAGATGGGGAACTCATCAAATTTGCAGACGACAACAAGCTGGCAGGAATAGCCAAAAATCCAGAAGACAGGCTTAAGATACAGGAGGATCTGGACAGACTTGAACACTGGGCACTATCTAACAAAATGAAATTCAATGGTGAATAAAGTAAGGCTCTACATTTAGGCAAGAAAAACCAAATGTACAAGTATATTATACGTGGTACCTTGCTCAATAGAGGGATCTTGGAGTCCCAGTGGACAATCACTTAAATATGAGCTAGCAGTGTGCTGCAGCTGGCCAAAAAAGCCAACACAAATGCTAGGCTGCATTAACAGAAGGATAGAATCAAGATCACGTGAAGTATTAATACTTTTACAATGCCTTGGTAAGGCCACACTTGGAATACTGCATCCAGTTTTGGTCACCACAATGTAAAAAAAGATGTTGGGACTCTAGAAAGAGTACAAACAGTTGCTGGAATTGGGAATGTCTAGTTTAATGAAGAGAAGGGCGAGGGTGACATGATAGCAGTGTTCCAATATCTTAGGGGCTGCCACAAAGAAGAGGGAGTCAAGCTATTCTCCAAAATGCCTCAAGGCAGGGCAAGAAGCAACGGATGGAAACTAATCAAGGAGAGAAGCAATCTAGAACTAAGGAGAAACTTTCTGACAGTTAGAACAATTAACCAGTGGAACAACCTGCCTCCAGAAGAGGTGAATGCTCCAACACTGGAAGTTTTTAAGAAGAGACTGGACAGCCATTTGTCTGAAATGGTATAGGATTTTCTGCCTGAGCAGGGGGTTGGACTGGATGACCTCCAAGGTCCCTTCCATCATCATCATCATCATCAACAACAACTAGTCAGCCTCTCTCAGTCCTAGGAAGCAGGCAATAGCACACCCCTTCTAATATTTTGCAGAGATATGTCCATGAGTTGACACTGACTTGAACACACATACACACACACCACACAAACACAGAGGGAGAGAGGGAGAGGGAGAAGGAGAGAGAGGAGAGGGAGAGAGAGAGATTTCTTCCTCCTGTGGTAAAATGGGTGGCCAATAAATTTAATAAATAAATAAAATGGAGTTTGACTTCTGGAGGCTTCATGGATTCTTGGGCATGTCCATATAGTTTCCTTGGCAATAATACTGCATACTTTTTTTCTGGAATATCGTTTCACTCTCCAATCTCACTCGAGATTCCCTAGTGGATCTCCAAGGCCATTTAGCTTTTTGGTATCTGCTAAAGTCACCTCAGTGTTTACAGCATTATAATCCTCCATTCCCCAACAAACAATAGCTATTCTTCTGACTGACTGAAACTATTTGGACTACATAATCAACAACAGTTCAAGACTAAACATTGCTTCTAGAGCAATGAATAAATGTGTATGCATGTCTATATGTGCACACACAGTTTTCCTTGGTAAGAGGTAAATTCCCTCTGGTCATATATCTGATACCTTTTTTTGAAGAAATGTCAAGGCAGCAGTATGGAAAAATATAATTACCGTAAGTAAATGAACCTTACAGTTCAGTAATGCAGTGCAATCTTCTCTCTTCCCCCTCCCCCACCCCCAAGTTTCTATTTTCTGACAAGACATTGTTAGGCAATTAAAATAGGTTTCTTTTGTTATCCATGACAAGGCTTCATTTATATGCAAAACTTTTCTTTTAGTATTCGCCTGCTTCCCACGATTTGCTGCACTAACAAATATATTCCTGGAAATGGAGCACAGCTCAACCTCTTCTAAGCAATAAACAACATAAAATTAATATTTTCAAGAGAACGTTAGACAACCACGAGTAATTCCTTGTATAATATGATATATTTCCACACAGGAAAATATGTATTTTTGCTTGGGTTCTTGGGATGCTTTTCCTGAAAATGTTTCATTACAAAACTAGGTAATATCACAGGCCTATAAACAGCAGATGAGGGAGGATGTGGCAAAAAAGGAGGTGGGGATTTAATTGCATAGTTGTGATGGGTTTTTTTTGACCCACCCTGTAGACACCTCTCAATAATCTAAGATCAGATTAATTTTCTGTAAAGCAGGAATTGACCTTGTGCTGACATTGGATGCCTCAGTGCTTGCAACATCCTTAAATGGAAACCGTATAACCTCAAAGTGATGGCTGAAATTTCACAAAGTGCCAAATCGCCTGAGATTTTAGTGTCCTCATACATCTCGTGAAATATATCGAAAGTGCAAACATCAAAAACTTGGTATAGGGATTCCTGTCTGAGCAGGGGGTTGTACTAGGTGACCTCCAAGGTCCCTTCCAACTTTACTATTATGATTATAATTTCAACCATTTATGTATGCATGTATGTATGTATGTATGTATGTATGTATGTATGTATGTATGTGTATTTTCTCATTACTTACTTATCTGCCACCATGTTATTGCATGAAATTGTACAGTAATGTCTACTGCTGGCTTCTGCACTAGAGGATCCATGCTGGCTGCAGAGAAGTGTAAATCAAGTAGGTTGTTCATGCTGATAAAGCAGTGTAAACTTATATCCCACTTTGCCTTGGTGACAGATTTGCCAAAAGTTTGCCATACAAATTGTGTTTGCCAGGGAGGGGTCACTTTTTGCTACTAGATCCTTTTGTTCAGTGACTGTCTAAATATTCTACACATGGTGTGGTAGTGTAGCAGCACTGGAGCAGCCACAACTTTGCTTTGATTCAAAAATTGTTGTTTATATAATGCATTGTTTATATGAGTTTATAATTGGGTGGGTCTTATTTATTGTGTTAACATTTTATTGTTTTACATGATATTTTAATTAGATGGCTGAAAGCCCTCTAGAGTTGCTTTAGCAAGATGGGTAGCATAGATATCAAATAAATGACCAAGCAAACAAGATGTCTTATGTCTGTTTGATTGTTTGTAATCTTAAATTAGTGAAACAATGCATCATGGGACAACAATTTTTGAATCAAAGCAAAGTTGTGGCTGCTCCAGTGCTGCTACACTACCACACCATGTGTCATTTGCAGCACTCCCTGCCAGTTTCCTACAGTACAAGGAAAGTCAGTGGGGAACCTGGCAGGAATTCAAAAGCTGCTCCCAATCTCACTGATTTTTTGCCCACCTGTGATCTTTATATTTCTCTGTTTAGGAAAGGAAATATTTCTGGAACAATGACCCAGTAAGTCACAGATTGTCTAGTTTATTTCAAAAGTCACATGAAATGGCACTTTAATAGAAATTGCCTATCATTAAAACTACAGTTGTCACAATTTCCTCTTCAAAGGGATCCTTGAATCAAAATTGATTCCTGGCAGTTGTATGAGCACATCCACAGAATGCATCCTCATGCAACTGCATTCATCAACAACATTCATTCTCTTTGGGAATGTAGTTTTGATTTTCCAGATTAGCTTATATTCAAAGAATTCCTGGAGGATCTCCCGTTCAGCCCCACCTCCTCCAGCATCCGTGTCCTCTTGTGCATCTGGCTAGATTCCCAAATGACATTCTTTGCAATCTGTGAGATTACATTAAACTGAAGAACCCATAAAAATGTTCATAGAATAAGAAAGAAAGGGAAAAGTTGGAGAGCATAATCATAATAAAAGGAATGACATTTTCTTCGCTTTCGCCCAGGTTCGCCTGGTGCGCCAGTTGCGGCCCTATCTAAGCCGGGATGATCTATGCACGGTCACTCACGCGCTCGTGACCTCTCGACCAGACTACTGCAACGCTCTCTACATGGGGCTGCCCTTGAGGACCACCCGGAAGCTCCAACTGGTACAGAATGCAGCCGCGAGAGTTGTGTTGGGAGTCTCCCGATACTCCCATGTCACACCTCTGCTCCGTGAGCTGCATTGGTTACCAGTTGTCTTCCGGGTGAGATTCAAGGTACTAGTAATGGTGTTCAAAGCCGTACATGGCAGGGGGCCGGAGTACCTTAGGGAACACCTGCTGCCGGCATCAACTTCCCTCCACCCTGTGCGTTCCCACAGAGAGGGTCTCCTCAGGGTGCCACCGGTCAGAGAATGTCGATTGGTGGCCCCCAGGGGGAGATCCTTCTCTGTGGGTGCCCCGGAGCTATGGAATCAGCTACCGGTGGAGCTCTGGATGGCGCCCGATCTTCGCTCCTTTCGCCGCGAGCTAAAAACATACTTTTTTGAACAAGCTGGCCTGGCCTGATGAGGGGATCGGGGGGGTTGTTATTGTCATTTTACTGGGGTTTTAAGATGTATTTTTAGTATATGAGCATGTATTTAATTATTTTTTAACTTTTGTAATCTTGTATTTTTATTCTTGCCCTGTTCACCGCCCTGAGTCCTTCGGGAGAAGGGCGGTATAGAAATATTATTAAATTAAATTAAATTAAATTCAAAGTTATGTGCTAGTATTCAAGGGACTCACAGACTATATTTGTATCATTTGCTTGAAATGCCTAATGTACAGTCTTCTGACCTAATATCAGTGTAAGGCTACCACTGAGCTTACCCAGGAGATGATTATGGTAGATAGCATTGTGAGTGTTCAAGCAACAATTTTTAATATAGTCTCTGTTGGAAAGATGCCATTTAGGTTTGTTTAACGTACTCTATTCAGCAATGTGAACAAAGAAAAGGCTGGTGTTATTCATGCAGACAGGTGTCATGAAATCATTTGTCTTCCTCCTGTGGGCTTGAGCCCACGTATGTGTGCAAAAGTGACTTACTGAATATTCTGTTCAGTTTTCAGGTCCTACTTGCTAAAAGATGTTTTCCCCCACCCCAAACTGCAAAGGCAATGTGATACTCAGGTGGTTTTGGCAATTCTATTTCTTACCTTAAAAAAAGGTAAAGGTAAAGGTTCCCCCGTACATGCGTGCTAGTCGTTTACGACTCTAGGGGCCCGGTGCTCATCTCTGTTTCAAAGCCAAAGAGCCAGCGTTTGTCCGAGGACGTATCCCCGGTTTAATCATGTAAAGCACTGGTTACATTTTTTCAATTTAAAAAATGCAATCTGTAATGGTGGCTCATTCCAGGCCATCATGCTATAGGCATGGCTTGATATATCATCCCGAACTAGACAGGAGTTATAGCACAAAAACAGCTGACAGGCCCAGTCATAAAGTATAGGTGCTCTTTAGCACTGCCTATGCATTTCCAAAGAGGTACAGTTTAATTGAGCGGTACATAGGAAATTAATCGAGAAAAGCAAGACATATAATCTTTTTGTTCTTTAAAGCAGAAAATGCTAGTAAACTGTGTTGAATCATACTACTTAAATATATTTTATAAGAACAGAATTTCTTTTGTATCTAGAATGTTTCTACTTTAGTTCTTTTAAGCTCCAGTTGAAAGGATCTAAAGGTGGAAATTTCTAGCACTCTTAATTCTACTTTTACTCGTTTACATTCTTCCAAATCCCTCCTAAAAAAAAAAGGTAGGCAGTTCTAACTTGGCAGTCACATTCTATATTGACATGAATTATTAACATATAACTTTATCCAAAATTCTGAGGTAACTTAAAAAAATTCAGTGCTACCAGGTTTTTTTAGCGATCTAGGAAAATCTTATTAAACAGTTTTCCTTTTTATTACACAAGAAATGGAACATCCAATTAAGTATTCAAAACCAAAAAACACCCTACGGGCTGAAATAAAATTCCTGATAATTTTCATCCTAGACTATTTCCAGTTTTATTACAGGGACTTTTTTTTTCTTACAATTCAACCTGTTTTCAGTAGGCAATTTCTGAAGCTAGAAAGCCATACGGGTCAACATATATTTTTAGTAATTCTTATGAAATAAAAATCTGTTACTTACTAGATTAGCTCCTGTTCAATGAACTGAACCCAACATTCAAGGAAATGCAATTTTGAAAATGGCCCTGCAACTTGATTCAGCTATAAAATATATACCTGCTATGGAAACACTGGACAGATTGTCCACTTAAATTCAGCATTATTGAGTTTAACATGTTGAACCTGTTGAAATTGGACAAAAATATGCCAGCATAAAATATAATTTTAGTGTTAGATGAAAACAGGAAAAAACCTTCCCCCATTCTATCATGTTTAAGACTGTTTTCTATACTTCTGACTTATACAAAATTTAAATAATTATTTTTTTCCATAACCACAATCAGAACTTCACACTCCTGTGCTTGTGGCTGTTGAATCCATAAATAAAATGCATCGGGAAACAACAGTTATCAGTGTACCATCAACTTGTTGCTACTTTATTATCTATGGACACAGTAAGCCAGAGTTTCAGAGAAACATTTTTGCTATGATGATAAGTTTGCTTACAAATCTTTTTCACTTTTGTTCACTAACACATATGTATTGCTTTTACTGCAACCTGATAGTCAGCTCAGGAAAATTCTCCTTATTGTATTAAATGAAGCTGATTGGGAGAATAGTAGCATATTTATGGGATAAAATGGGTGCCTATGAAAGGGCCCATAGTTGTATTCAGCAGTGTTACCTGTGCAAACTATTTTGGTTGACACTTCATCAGTAATGAGAAAGCGAGAGGATGTGCAGTTATAAACCAATTTCTCCAATGTAGTTAGAAAATTCAGTACCTTAAAACTGCTTTTATTTATTTTTCTGTATTATGAAATTTATCTGGCTCAGTTGTAGAAATATAACTTTGAATCTTGCTTTTCCAGCTTCAAACATTTTTTTTCAAGACATAATTTGCATGCCTCTTAGTTTATTAAAAGTTTTATCATGTTAATATTGTAATGGTAGAGAAGTATTTGCCCCAGGCTAATACTGTTAAAAGCTTATTCATAAGAAAAATGGAATGGAGAGGGAGAAGGGAAAAAAAGTCTTATTTTTAATGACAAGCTTAATTTTCAAGTTTTGGCAACCAATACTTCTGAAAGTTCAGAAGTCAAATTCCTTGTTCCAAGAGCGATGTGGTTAATGAAAAATAATCTTTACCAGAAAAATGTCTGCAAATAATCATGATGCTCACCTCAAACTAACAAATACCAGCACACCTTTGAAAAAAAAATCAGATTTCTGACTATAAGAAGGTAGAAGCTATGTATCTCTTTTCCACAGCATAGAATTCATCTGTGTTTACAGCCACAATTAACAAAACATTATTATTCACTTTAATTAGATGTTTTCTAATGCTAGTGTCTTTAGGATCTTTCAGAATTTCTTTCAGAGAAGTTTAGTTAGCTTTGCATTCCTTATCTTACTGCTTCTATCCACTATGGTCCCTTGTTTGAACCTACCATCTGACCACATAATACATCTTGCATTGAGCAAAAGATTGACATAAATGACTTTCAAGATCCCTTTCGTTTTTATGATTTTATGACTCCAGTTCAAAGACCATTTGCATAATACTCTTCAAAGCTACATCTGTTGTAGAGTATCTCCAGACTATGTCTTTTAAAAATGATTCCACAGGGACAGAATATATATATAAAATCTGCTCGTATTTTCCCTCTTCATATGTTTATTATTTTATATTGTATTTTTTTATTTTATTTTTTCATATGCTTTGCATTCTAGGAGGGAGATGGGCAGTTAAGTGTGTGTGTGTGTGTGTGTGTGTGTGTAATCCTCACTCTTAGAATAAAGAAGTTGTTCGGGTCTTTTAATAGTTTAAAGATGAGTGTAATTCAAGATGCCATTTTTAATGCAATGAATTCACAGCGGGATTTGAACTCAGAACTGCAGCCCAATAATGATACATACAGTATGTATAGAAACATGGGGTATGTTGATTGGAAAATACTGCCCAGACATTGCATAACAGAAAAAAATGTAACCAATTATATCACCATGATCTGGATTCTAAAGAAAGTTAGAAGAAGTCATATAGACTAATTCGCTGACTGACTGACTAGAAAATTGTCCATCCATATTTTTCCCTCAGCTTTTTGTTCCCTGAAATCTTTCTAGCCAAAGAAAGTAGAAAATGAAGTAGAAAATGAAGTAGAAAATGCTCAAATTAGGGAGATGCATTCTGTTTTACCATTTTCAGTGGGCACAGGTATACAAGTAAGTATTTCCAGGTAAATTCTAGAATTTCCAACCCTTTACTTTCAATTAAATCCTGTTATTTTCAAGTAAATCCTAGAATTCAAACACAAAAGAACTGTGCTAAGAACAAAGCAAAGTAGATCAGCACAGGATTCTTATCATTTCTTATCATTTCATTGATTGCTTCTCATTTCTTCAATCCTGAGCTACATAGAATCATCCCATGTTGCCCCATCTTCTGAGGATATAGAAAAAAACTTAAATTAAATAAAACTATAAGCTTGTTTTACATTACAAAAATCTCTGAATATTGCTGACAACGTTGCTACCCTTTGTGATAAGACTCTGAAATTTTTTTTCCTGTTTTTTTGGTTCTAGCAGTTGGGTTTTGATCACTTTATATCATTTCTGTGTGGTGCCATATTTAAAATCTGCTTTTTCAGATTTCAACTACATAATAGTACTCTCTGTATTGTTCAATCCATAAAAAAGACCAAAATTGTTCCACAAACTATATTTAACCACAGGATGAAAATTGCATTGATGTTCCAGACACAATCTCTCATTTCCTGAAGTACTTTAATGTTCACTTTTTGATTATTTTTCTCACTAAAAATGAGGAGAAATATGCAATTTGCTTAACTGTAGGAGACAAAGGGAAGAGTTATGTATATTGCACTAATATTTATATTACAAAGTTTAAAAATTAGGAATTGAGGTAGCAGTTGGCTTCTTATTATACTTCAGTGTTACAAATTAAAATGACAAAGCAGTGACAGTTAATTAAATTAATTGCAGCTGTAATATTAATAATAATAAAAAGGTTGGAAGGGACCTTGGAGGTCATCTAGTCTAACACCCTGCTCAGGCAGGAAACCCTATACCATTTTGGACAAATGGCTGTCCAGTCTCTTCTTAAAAACTTCCAGTGTTGGACCATTCACAGCTGCTGGAGGCAGGTTGTTCCACTGATTAATTGTTCTGTCAGGAAATTTCTCCTTAGTTCTACGTTGCTTCTCTCTTTGGTTAATATCCATCCATTACTTCTTGTCTTGCCTTCAGGCATTTTGTAGAATAGCTTGACTCCCTCTTTTTTGTGGCAGCCCCTGGGATATTGGAACACTGCTATCATGTCACCTCTCCTCCTTCTCTTCATTAAATTAGACATACCCAATTCCAGCCACCATTCCTTATATGTTTTAGCCTCCAGTCTCCTAATCATCTTTGTTGCTCTTCTCTGTACTCTTTCTAGAGTCCCAACATCTTTTTTACATTGTGGTGACCAAAACTGGATGCAGTATTCCAAGTGTTGTTATACTTCTATACAGGGCTTTTTTTCTCATAGAACGCTCAGAACGGAGTTCCGGCACCTTTTTTGGATGGAACCTTGTAGGGTAGGCAAGGTGGGTTGTGTGTGAGTTCCGGCACTTTTTTCTTTTACAAAAAAAGCTCTGCTTCTATATGTGCAATCTGATTTGGAGCTTCATGTTTCATAAAAACAGGTCTGCTGCTGCTCTGTTGTCTGGTAAAATTTATTTAAACATATTCTAATAGCAACTTTGGTGAAGGGAAACACCTTCTACTTCTGCTTGTTTTGGTGTTTCACACTGGAATCCTTCTGATGGTAGTAAACGTTGGGTTGCAGGGCTCAGACCAGAAGTATAGAAGGTGTGTTGTTTTATTCCGTCCACAAACTGAACTTTTTGCCTTATTATCCAGAGCTGACTCGCTATGAGGTGGTATCTCTTGCTTTGAGTCCACCTCATTGTTTGCCTGGTCAAAACCCTTTGTTGTTCTCTTCAAGATTATTAAGACATTGTAATATTATATTACAAAAACTTCAGACAGCTGATTCAGTAAGATCCCTGAAACATCTACCAAATTTGCATGGTTAAAAACATGATGATGACTTCATCACTTAAGCTCTGTATTTCCCAGTTCTTAAGGATCTCAACTGGGAGTCAGTAATGCTAGTAAAATCATTTCTCATAGAAAGTCTTCCTTTTAAACCTGGCATGGGTGGTCAGCTGTGCTTTTTCTTTTTCAGATTTTTCACTTGTTTCTAAGTGTGTCAAAGATGCTCCTTTCAAATCAGGTTCATACTGTAATCTGTATGTATGGAAGCTGGGTACCAAATTCACCAGAGGTATTGCTGTGGCACAATTGCTAGTAAAACTTGCTTAAGCTCATCCAGGTTTTAATTATGTTCACTTCCTTTCATCTTGGCAAGACTCCAAATGAGTCAATTAACCTTGCTGCTTCTTCTAAAGCCTTTTAACTGCCTTGGTGCTTGAATGTTTATTTAAGCAGTTTCATCTTGTAGTCTGTAGAAGCTCAAGGCTCTGGTGGGTGTTTGTCACTGACATATCACATTTAGACTTTAAAGAGACTGCACCATCCCAGAGGGGCAAGTTCAGCAGATTGCCCATTCTTTCTATGTGAAAAATCCAGATTTGAATGGCCTTTAAGATGAGAAGGGCTTCATCTTCAACAGTATACGAATGGTGAAGAACTTTAAAAATACCAAAATTCATTTTCAGCCTATTCCAGGAGCTTCTGGACATTTAATAGGTTAGCAAAAACCTTACTGTGGTAAATATACAATAAAACACAGTGTCCAAGAGAACTGCCTGGTAGACGGCACTGTGTTGGCAAATATTTATTGAAGAATTATTACAATTATGTGACCTTTTTCAAATGTCTATTTTATTGTAATAAACCCAATAGTCAGTAGATTTCTATGCTTTTACAAGATGTAATGATTTGACATATTGTATATTGCCATTACTATAACCACAACAACAATAATAATAACAACAACAATAAAAAATAATAAAAATAAAGTTGGAAGGGACCTTGGAGTCCAACCCCCTGCTCAGGCAGGAAACCCTATACCATTTCAGACAAATGGCTGTCCAGTCTCTTCTTAAAAACTTCCAGTGTTGGAGCATTCACCGCTTCTGGAGGCAGGTTGTTCCACTGATTTCCTGTCAGGAAATTTCTCCTTAGGTCTAGGATTCTTCTCTCTTTGGTTAGTTTCCATCCGTTGCTTCTTGTCCTGCCTTCAGGTGCTTTGGAGAATAGCTTGACTCTCTCTTCCTTGTGGCAGCCCCTGAGATATTGGAACACTGCTATCATGTCACCCTTAGTCCTTCTCTTCATTAACCTAGACATACCCCATTATTATTATCAGTACAGGGTGACATGGGTGAAAGAATTTAATTAGGGACTGTATTTTGGAGGTTTAACTTTGGTGTTGGGTTTTTAATGGTTTTAATGAATTTAATATGATATGATGTTGTTTTATTATTGTTTTAATTGTTGACTGGGAGCTGCCCTGAGTTTGATATAATATGGGTGGCTATACAAATGTTATAAATAGATAGATGATAGACATACAGACAGATAAATTCAATGCTCCAAGTACTTTGCTTTGTTTTCTCCAAAAAGGTAATTGGGCAGCAGAATAATTCTTCTCTGAAAAGAAAAGAAAATGAGAAGAAGTACTTTATTATTGTGAAATTCTAAAGGGGTATAATCAGAAGTTCCCTTGCATGCTGTGAACTTACATTCTGGTATACATAAAATAAGACATTGGTATTGTATTTCTAACACTTCCTATTTGAAGGGTAAATAGCTGGGAAACATGTTGTATTTCAGATTTTATATTAGCATTGCCTCTTGAAGAAAAATTAAATTGCATTGTTATGCTTCATTTTAAAAAAGGGATTTGCTTTAACAAGAAATATACAAAGCAAAAACAGCCAGAAGATGAATATCTAGAGTCATTTTTTCTTTTCTGTAATTTCTGAAATAATAATGGTGACTCAGAGGCTTCTAGTAAGATCTTTATCACCATGTCTCTGCAGTTGGCAGAAGAATTTACCTTATCAGTCTCTGATACAGATCACACTAATAATGCACCAAGCTTCTTTTCTGACAATATGTGAGATGAAATGGATTGTTTATTGGGATCATCCCTGTCACAGTGCTTGGTTCTAAAAAATTACCTACGAAATGCACTGGAATTAATAGGATGGCCTTAAAGATATCAATGTTTACACATAGAAGAGGAAATAATATGTATGCAGGGCATAGACTGCAAATTAAAATGATGAAAAAAAATCATGAAATGTGGATCATTAATGCAAATTTCATGATCTACATCAGGGGTGTCAAACTGCTGGCCCACAGGCCGGATGCGTCATGCCAAAACCGTACCCACCCCATTGCCAGCAATGGGAAAAAAGTCACGATATGTCACAATATGTCACGTGATGTCATGAGTTTGATACCCGTGATCTACATAAATCAGTATGCAAGTGGGATAAGGTCTGTCAAGATCTGTGTTTCAATATCACCCACTTTCCAATAGATGCTTACCTTGCATGGCTCCAAAGTGATGAATCTGTTTGATAAAGTAGGTATTAGTCCAGAGAAATGTATCTGAATTCTACCTGTTAGTATTTAAGATACTTTGGGTATGTTTGTAATAAGCTAATCCATTTTTACTTCCATCTAGCTCTAATATGGGCATTGGGGGAGCTTATATTGCAGGAAGGAAGGGAGGGAGGGAGGGAGGGAGAGAGGAAGGAAGGAAGGAAGGAAGGAAGGAAGGAAGGAAGGGAGGAAGGAAGGGAGGGAGGGAGGAAGGAAGGAAGGGAGGGAGGACGATTTGCAGCTTCATTTTCTTTAAGCTAGCAGACGATGATCCCAGATATACAATATGAAATATATTGCATCAAAGAAAAGTATAGGGAGTAACAGTAGCTCATTTATATTATGTCTGAGTTCATGCACTGAAATAAATAAGGGTATTATCTAGCTTGTTTGTGAGAACTGGTTATTATACTGACCTTTTTTCTGTTCTCTTCCATACGGAGAAGAAAGGAAGGACTGGAGCATATATCTTGGATCAAGCTTTGCATTGCTCTGACTATACTGTACTCTGCCAACTTGTCCAGACAGAGCAGAAAAAAAGCAGAGTTTGTCAAATAATGAGAATTGAGTATTTAATGAAGAATTTAACTTTTATTGATGACATTTTATATGACCTGACGACCTGACAGTAGTTCATTCTTAAACATTTATCTCAATTTTTATTTTATATTATGATGTGTAATATTACATTAGCCCCATGCTAAGCAGAAAAGTAGCTAGATTTCAGCTGATGCCTTTTAACTATGTAGTAATTAATTTAATTTGTTTTCATTATCTAACTGCATGCCATAGCAGCAATATTAAAAAGAGGAGAGGAATTAAATAAAAACATTCTTTCTAAGCACTCATACTTTTCCATCCATAGTCAAGGTGATACCAGTCCTAATGCCTTTAGCTCTCTGAGCAAAAGAACCTCAATCAAATGCTCTAACCTTTCATCACCATAAAATGCCTCCTAGCAAAAAGGGAATTCCTTCTATGAAAGATATTTTTTCTATCAATCTCCCATTACAAGACTCATGCACTTCTCAAGGATTACAAATTAACTCTTGAGCAGATTCCTGAATTTGTGAGAAATTTTACAACATCAAGTTCAAGAATCCCAGTATTATTGGCATGGGACTTGAATGGGTTTCTGCAGGAGACGTCAAATAGGTCAAGATGGGAGGTACAAGTATGATTGGACCCCTACCTATTTACATTACAAATATAAAAATAGTGTAGAGCTTCAATCATATATTCATTGCCACCTTGGTTGTTTGTTTGTTTTTTTGACTCCCCATGAATTGGCCTGGTAACTTGTCATTTTTAAAATCTCTGTTGAAATAACCCAGCTTTTTAAAACAACATGTTGGTGTATCCTAATTACTAATTACTTTGATATTTTTCATTTTAAAGAAATTACATGACAAACTATTGTCAGAACAGTTTTTGCCCATTTCAATAACATCCCAACATTAAATCATAATGTTTTTACTTAGCATTGTTCTGCACATCAAAGTTAGTACAGTTTATTCAATAAATATACTTAAGCAAACTTCAGATAAACCATGGTGATTCAGTTACAATCTGAACAAATTCTGTTAATGTACCTGCTAAGATTTTATCTTAGATTAAGATACTAAGTGTAGAAAAAAAGACTTAATTTTGATCCTTGCTCCCTCACTCTTAATTGGTATTCTTATACCTGTCTGCAGTACAGTAGGTGGTACTTTTTTCACTATTGTCAAACATGAATTACTTATTCCTTTCATTGATTAATATGGTAGCATCTGCATTACTCTGCATCTTGATTGGTGGATCCTTAAGGTGTGTCTTACTTTTGAGTTTTTCTATCAGAAGTCACCTGGATGCTCTTTTCATTCCAATGGTTTTTCATTGATGATTAAGAGTAGCTGCCAACGTAGCTGATCTATACAAAGGCTTATGAAAATTCAGCTTGAATATCATCATCATCATCACCATCACCATCATCATCTGTATTAATGTTAATCCTTATAATTTCTAATGTAGCTTCTTTAGTACGGTTCTATATTTATAGTTTGATGCATTATTATACGAAATCACATTAGATACAAAAAGGACTTTCAACAGCAACATCCCATCTCAATTCAGAATTTCTTACCTATACATATACATATAAATAAGGTAATAAACACAACATATATAATCCAGTGCTATCTAATGAAAAGAGAAGAAAATTAATTTTCAGATAGCTGATAATATCAGTGGAAGTTACCGTTTGGAATTCTTGAAGTTTTCTTTTCATATATCTATCAAAAGAATAATGAAAAAATGATGATTTAAGATATTGAAGAATATGCAGTTTCATTGAAAGAACATTATCCCATATAATTTGTCCTAAAATGATATTTTTTTATATTTTAAGAGCCAATGATATTATTCTTGACATTTGTATGGTGATATCATGATAAATGTAATGTCATTTTGGCTTGTACCAGAGAGCTATACACATAAGCTGCCATTTGCTACCAAGTAGTACAATAATTTTGTATTTATTACTGTGTGTGTGTTACTGCTTCATTGTGTTTAATGTCCTAGTTATTGACATAACTAGTTTTGGTTTTTTTGTGTGTCCCACCCCAATTCAGCCATATTGTGTTATTTTATTGTTGTTGTTAGTTGTGAAATCATACCCGACCCATCGCGACCACATGGACAACTTTCCTCCAGGCTTTCCTGTCCTCTACCATCTTCTGGAGTCCATTTAAGCTCACACCTACTGCTTCAGTGACTCCATCCAGCCACCTCATTCTCTGTCATCCCCTTCTTCTCTTGCCCTCAACCTTTCCCAGCATTAGGCTCTTCTCCAGTGAATCCTTCCTTCTCATGTTTTATTTTATAAGTGCTCTTAATAAGCAAGTAAATATTAATCAGAATATATTCCTTTATGTAAACACTTCAGCAAAGAAGATAAATTTTAATGTACAAACTGGCCTGTCAGAGTATCTAGGCAGAGATTTTTGACTACAAGATACCTGCTTCTTTGGCACTATTGAATTAATGGTATTAAAGCATCACCTTAAAGGTAAAGGTTTGCTATTTGTCTTCCATTAGCCATGCATTTAATTGACACACTCAGTGAACAGCTTCCTTTTTGATTATTTCTATGCTTTTCTCTTGTCATTAGCATCCAGTCACAGATATGCATGCTTTCTATGTAATTATAGAGCACTTAGAGGTTCCAGGGGGAAAAAAAACCCAACAAATCTTGCCAGACTATTAAATTAATCTTTGGACATGATCAGAATAAATACTGGATTTAAAACCATGACCATTCACTTCTTTTATATTGACAGAATTGTGAAATGAGACAAGATGGTTTTAATGATGTGTAAGTTCATTAAATCTTCTTAAATTGTATTCTTGTTGTTTCCAACACTGAAAAAGAATATTGATTTAGGGCAATTACCTTTGACATGTGCTTGGGAATAGGGAGCTTAATTTACCAATCCCCTCTAGAGTAGCTCTTACTGTAGATTTAGAAAGGGATTCAGACCCTGCAAACTGGACATTTTTAATGATAGACAGACAATGCTTTCATTACAGCAGAGAAAGGATGTTTAAACCAGTGGTGGACAAAATGGTTTTCCTCCAGATTTTGGTTGCAATTTCAGTTTCTGTACTGCTTTTCCATTGACATACTGACCTGCACTGATTGAAGTTGGAATCCAAATTATTTGAAAGGCACCAGGTTTACCATCTCTTGGATTAAGCAACAAGTGATACCATCAATACCTTATATATTAAGTCCTCTGAAAATATTTCTGATTTTGACTTTTACTTGCTTATTGTGAAAAAGCATTCACATTATCATTCTTATTATACCAGGAGTGACCCAATACCTTCTAGAATAGGTCTAAAAAACCTCTTTCCTTGGTGAATTACATTCCCCAGCAGCCCACAGAAATCATGACCTAAAGCAAGAAAAACTGAGATCTGTTCAACAAGCTCAAGAAGTTCCACAGCTCTGAAATATTCTTCTCTTTATACCTCAGTGTATGTAATTTTCTCGAAAAATTGCACTTTACTATACTGTACCTTTTGCTAAGTGATAAATATTTTAGTACATTAGCTCTGCAGTATACTGGGTTTCCAGATATTTTTTTTAAAAAGTCCTTATGTGTTTTGTAGTTTGTTTGTTTTTTACAATGCAGCTTGGCCCTTAAATGGCTCTCTTATAAAAGGTAAAGGTTCCCCCGCACATGCGTGCTAGTCGTTTCCGACTCTAGGGGCTGGTGCTCATCTCCGTTTCAAAGCCGAAGAGCCAGCGCTTGTCCGAGGACGTCTCCATGGTCATGAGGCCGGCATGACTAGACACCAAAAGCGCACGGAACGCTGTTACCTTCCCACCGTAGTGGTCCCTATTGGTCTACTTGCATTTTTACGTGCTTTCGAACTGCTAGGTTGGCAGAAGCTGGGACGAGTAACAGGCGCTCACTCTGTTACACGGCACTCGGGATTCGACCCACCAAACTGCCGACCTTCTGATCGACAAGCTCGGCGTCCTAACCCACTGAGCCACCGCGTCCGGCTCTCTTATAGACAATACCTATAGTTTAAATAAGGCTACTCACCAAGTGAAATGCAGATGCAATTTTTTAAACAGTTTGACTCTTCATGTTTTATCCACAGATTTTAATTTTCAGTAAGCATGGCCACTAAGCAAATAGCGAATTAGGCATCTCATTTTACTAAAATCTGCTTTTCAGCACATATGCCATCTGCTAGTATTACACTGAGAACAACAGACTGTAATTCAGATCTTTAATTACCGCACTAATTATTCCAGTTAGTTCATAGATCTGTTTTTATTTTGTGTTAAAGGTGTTTTATGAGAAATTTGAAAAAGACATTCAAGGTTGTTTAAATGAGGAATGGAAAGGAAGAACTGTCATCGATAGTTGGTGTCAAAAGACCAGTATTTTTTTTTACAAATTTTATTGATTTTCTAATATTACATTCACATATTTGAAAAGCAACATGGTGGTTGAGTAGTAGTGATTCAATTACATACAGATATCATTAGTACAGATTTCAGATTACTACCATAAACATTTCCTCTCTTTTTCCCTTCATATATACTGTCTATTTGTAAATAAAAAGACAAGTTTTATCTTATCAATCACATAGAAAATAACTTTCTTACATATATCAATAGTTTTTAGTTTACACATATTCTAGTTATTTTAACATACAATCTTTTAGACAATCTTTGACCTAATAGATTTTTCAGTTTCAATTTCCACTAACATTTAGATTTAACGTTTGATATTTATCATTCCCAAGATTTTTAATATACTCCCAATTCATCTATCATCATTCCTCACAAAATCTAATATTCAAAATAAACATCCCGTCTACTTAACTTCTCACCCTCTATGTCAACAAATTAAGGATACAATATGATATCCTTCCTTTTTGCTAGTTTTCAGTTTTCGGGGTTTTGCAGTATTTCCTCTCTCTTCCTCTTTGTATCTGCTATCTCTTGCTTAAACTAATAATTTTCATTTTAATGTTCCATATAGACCTATTTATTACTTTCAGCAATAAGTTTTTAGCTTATCTACATTATTCAGCTTTACATGACCTTTATGCACAAATCAATATTAAAATTAGCTATTAGTATTTATACTGCTAAATTTTAATGACCAATTTTTTTTCTTTATCTCAGTTCATAACAATGTCTTGTATTCAACATAGACATCTTATCTATTTAAGTACATTC